>NC_136261.1:143669984-144304280 GCF_964187855.1 Myxine glutinosa | reverse complement strand
AATCCATAACAATTGTCAGAGATGAGGTCCAGATTTCCTATCCAGTCTTGCTCTTATTCTAGGCTTTATTCATTGTCGTGTATCAATGTTATAATGGAGTCATTCACATGAAGTGACCATATAGGCTATTGTCATGTATTTCACAAGCAAATTGTGAGCAAACATTTGAAGAAGAACAAGGAGCAAGAACAAGAAGAACAAGAAGAAGAACAAGAATCCATGTCCCCGCTTTTTGGGTGGTATGAGGAATGAATGTAGGAAATCTAAATCTAATCTTGAATGGTTTTTTAAAATATGACGTACACAAGCCAAGCTACTGAGATGGTTGCCATGACAACATAATTCAGCCAATCACAGCCATGATCTAATCAGGTTGAGATAATGCCACGAGTAATACATATCCGCAATATGGAAGCTAAACATTGAAATGTCGCATAGAAAAAATTACATGGATGGATAAATCGGTCAGTCAGTCGGTCGGTTGGAGCTCATTTTAATGTCCCCTGTCACCGACCATGTCAAAAAAGGGGATGAGGGACAAAAAAGTGAAAGGGAGAATGTGGTCAGGGAGCAAAGCAAAAATAGGGAAGGAAGAAGGGCAATCAATGGATGTGACACTGAGCTTGGAGGGGAAGTGAGGATTCAATCAATTTTGCATACATAATATGGAGATGGTTCCCAAAGGATTTTGGACATCACATTTCAAATTTACATTATGTACCGGAAAGGTCAAAATATATGAACCGCCTTTAGAGGCCATTTTTCCCCACAGAGCAGGGGTTGTCCTTTTTTGGGCATCGTAGTCCCCTTTTTGAAGTTTTACGTTTTGAATGTTTTACTGCCGGATGCCCTTCCTGCCACCAACCCTGTTAGTCGCCTCTTGCGACACACAGGGAATTACCAGTGAACTGGTACTCGATTTGCCTCAGAAGGCAAAATTTACCTCAGAAGGATGACAGGCCGAGTCAACCCCCCTGGCGTTAATTCAGCCATCGCCCAGGATCCTAGGATCCCAAGCCGGCACCCTAACCGCTAAGCCAACACCAGGCTTCAAAGGTCAAAATATATGGACAGTATATATTCAAACAGTACTTTCTGTCAAGGGGTTTGTAAAAATACCTTGGTGAGCTTATATGTTTATTACTTGCGAAAATGGAAGGTTTTTCATTTATATTTGTTGGTCGTTTGTGTTATTCTGTCTGTTTATCTGTCTGTTTGTGTATTTGTCAATTGCCTACAGGTCACAATTTTAAACCGATCTTCACGAAACTTCACTAAATAGTAGAGTTGGTCATAAGGAAGAAGCCTATATATTTTGAGATCAAAAGGTCAAAACGTCAACATAGGCAAAGTTTCTAAAATAGTACATTTTCATCTGATTGACTTGAAATTTGAAGAGGGTTTTCATATTTGGTCATTGAATGCAACTTCTAATTCTTTTGAGGTTAATATGGCCTATATCGGCAATATCGGCAACAGGATCAACATAGGCCAAAGGTCATAAACTTGGGTGAGATTTCTAGTCTTCAATTTCCATTCGATTGACTTGAAATTTGAAGACGATTTGCATATCAGTTCACTGATTTCAACCACCAATTATTTTTGAGGTCTAAAGGTCAAAAGGTCAACATAGGCCGGATTACTAAAATCGTCCATTTTCATCTTATTGACTTGAAAATTTGAAGAGGGTTTGCATATTTGGTCACTAAATTCAACCACCAATTATTTTTGAAGTCAACATAGGCCAAAGGTCAACAAGCTCAGGTGAAATTTCTAAAATCCTCAATTTTCATCTTATTGACTTGAAATTTGAAGAGGATTTGCATATCAGGTCACTGAATTCGACCACCAATTATTTTTTACATCAAATTTGTTTTAGATATTTCACAAGTATAATTTCTGAACATCTTCCGTGTTTACTTGTTTGTACTTTTTATTTTATTTTTTTCAAAAGGTTTCCCACCTTGGATGGAGATATGCACATGTGAGATTTAAAAAAAACACATGAGCAAGGGCAAGCTGCATTGTTGAACTCTTACTCAAGTGAAACATGAGAGCATTTTGGCTTTTAATATTAATGGGTGACAAAGCAAGTATAAATTCCTGTTCTAATTACTGTATGTGAGTGATGAAATCCAATGTATGATCACTTCCACTTAGCTTGCGATCTTGAAAGCCTGCCTTAGTTAGGAAAACAAGGTTCCCCATATTAAGTTGAAGGCTGCATGAAATTAAAGGCGACACCTTACATATCATTTAGCAATAGTGCGATTGAGATAAGGTGAGACAAATAATGATTTGCCACACGCGAGCAACACGGGAAGAGGTTGTTCGGTGAATGACAGCAAGTTTGGGTAAAAAAAGTGTGGCACAAACAATACCAGTAAATCTTAACGTCTGAATTGCACATTCATTTTCCTCAGATCGTTTACTATCAGAGTTTCATGGCAGTTACAGATTAAGAACCTCAAAGTATGCCATGAGACTTTTATATTGGCACGTAAGAATATGTCACAGCCAGCGAAACTCCTTCCCTCTCTTACAATCCTAAAAGGCTGCATAACTTTGGATGTATTGCCGTGCCTGTAAAAGTGGCAAGGATATTAGATTGTGGATATAGATCCTGGTTCACTCAAGAAACCTATTTTTCTTTGTCTGCAGTTCACTCACATACTCCATTTCTTCCCCATTTGGACCAAAACACCTTTTTCCCAGCTATCTTGGTTGTTTTCTGTGGCTCTAAGAGACTTCTAGTTTACAGCCCCCAATCCATCCAATTGCATGCTCCATAATACTACGCCTCTGGAGACGCAGAACTAAGCAGATGGTACTTTCGCCTGGATACGATATTGTCGACAATATAACACAGATTTTAGAACTACTGGGTGATAAAGCAAGTAGAAATTTTATTATTTTGAGGTCAACATAGGCCAAAGGTCAACAATTCAGGTGAAATTTCTAAAATCCTCAATTTTCATCTAATTGACTTGAAATTTGAAGAGGATTTGCATATCAGCAAGTAGAAATAACATCCAAAGTTATGCAGCAAAAATAGGATTGTAAGAGAGGGAAGGAGTTTCGCTGGCTGTGATATCTTCTTATGTGCCAATATATAGTAGAGGAGGACATAGATATATCACATTTAAGCTGTTGACCATGTGATCGATTTTACGGCTCAGATGCCTCAAATATAGAATACCAAGCACACCAATGAACCATGTAAAGAATATAATATTATTATTCCACTTACATTACACTAGCAGAAGTACCCGGCATTGCCAAGCGGGGGAGGGGTGGGGAGGGGAACGGGGGGAGAAGAGGGGAGGGGAACGGGGGGGAGGGGAGAAGAGTGGGAGGGCGAGGGGGAGAGGGGAGAAGAGGGGGGGATGGGGAGGGTGAGGGATGGGAGGAGGTGGGAGGGGGGACGGGGGGGAGGAGGAGGGGAGGAGGGAGGGGGGAGGGGGAAAGTGAGGGGAGGGGGGAGGGGAGGGGGGAGGGGCCGGATGGGGGAAGGGGGGAGGGGGAAGGGAGGGAGGGGAGGGGCCGGATGGGGGAAGGGGGGAGGGAAGAGGGGGGGTGGGGAGGGTGAGGGATGGGAGGGGGAGGGGTAGGGGGAGGGGGACAGGAGGGGGGAGGGGGGAGGGGGAGGGGGGAGAGGGAGAGGGGAGGGGGAGGGGGGGACCCGGCAGAAGTACCCGGCATTGCTGGGCGGGGGAGGGGAGGGGAACGGGGGGGGGGGAGGGGAGAAAAGGGGGGGAGGGGGAGAAGGGTGGGGGAGGGGAGGGGGAAAATGGAGGGGGAGGGGAGAAGGGGAGGGGGTAGGGTGGAGGGGGAAGGGGAGGGGGAGGGGGGAGGGGGAAAAGGGAGGGGGGAGGGGGAAAAGGGAGGGGGAGGGGGAAAGGGAGGGGGAGGGGGAAAAGGGAGGGGGAGGGGGAAAATGGAGGGGGAGGGGGAAAATGGAGGGGGAGGGGGAAAATGGAGGGGGAGGGGAGAAGGGGACGGGGAGGGGGAGGGGAGAAGGGGAGGGGGTAGGGTGGAGGGGGAAGGGAAGGGGGGATGGAGGGGGGAGGGGGAAGGGGAAGGGAAGGGGATGGCCAGTCAACAATGACGTTGCAGTTCTCATGGTCGGAGAGCAGCACAACAATCGGACATAGTCCTGCATATTCGCAACAGCACGAAGCGGATTTTGGAGACTCACCGATCCTGTGACGTCCTCCAGTACCGGCGTTGCCGGGCGGGGGAAGGGAGACCCGTACATTCCCAACCCGTACATTCACCCTCTCGACTCAAGCTCACTCGGACAAAAGCCTCGCACAAATTACACCGTGAAGGCCAAATGGTCATGTCTATGCCACAAATCACGGGCGCACTGAATTGAAAATATATAGAACGCTCATACTCCGTGAAAAGTGAAGCCGCCGTGTCGCCATCTTGGTCAGCACGACTCGACCAACTCGCTTCGCGGATCTCGTTTTGTGCGGCAATAATCTGCTCCAATCGGTTACGGAAGGGTTGTGGAAAGACGTTTCACAGCTGTTTCAAAGACATTTAATTCATATCGCACAAAATCGATACAAAACACGATCGCATAAAAGGTGAAAAAACGTGTGACGTGTGATGGGATGGAACATCACGTGATCGCTCTGAGCGAATCAGTCTGGCGGCGGAAAAGGAACATCACGTGATCGCTCTGAGCGAATCAGCGAGCTGCTCTGGAACTGGCTGAGATTAGCGGGTACTTCGCTGAAATGCGCTGAGGTAAATATGAATAAAAAATATGGATCGTCAAATATTTTGAGTTCGGCCATGTTTGTCCCAGGCTCAATGGCCATGTCTATGTCAAATATCAAGCACGTAAGCCTCTCCGTTTAGGAGTCTATCGGTAACATTACACACACACACACACACACACACACACACACACACACACACACACACACACACAAACTCTGTTATATATATATATATAGATTTGCTTGTCACTTGTGATGTAATGGTCCACAAAATTGAGGTCTTATCAAAATATCAACACACGGTCTAAGAATTTTAAATTTCAAAGTGTACTGCACATGTATAGCAGCTATAACATGTTACAATTGCTCATTAGCATGGATCTAAAGTTGAACCTGGCACAATTTCATCACCTTTTAAAATCCCTATTATTTCATGTGTAGCACGTCAATGCAGGTTCGCATCATTGCTTGGAGCGCGCCTTCGCCGATGATGTAGGTTGGAGCAGGAGTTTGGAATTTGGCCAGGGGGCCGACAATAACGATCACCTCCTCTTCACTAAACACACCGCGGGATCTTTGTCTTCCATCATGTAATGCTAGCAGACCGGTGACCCAGCTCAATATCCTTCTCAGGGAAAGCATCAACATTGATGTATTGCCCTGCATGCGGAACACCAGGTTGATAGTTTATAGCTCCGCCGAGTTTCATACCGGGTTGACAGCTCAAAGGTGAGTGTGCATACCTCTAGGATATCCTTTCAGCCTGTCTTTGTAAATTGTAATAATAAGAAATAAATAAAACATTGTATAAAAAAAGGAAAAAAATCAGTAATAAAGTATAATAAGGTGCTTGCGTTCAGTTATTCAAGAGTATAATTTATCAAGACATTTCAAGAATCATTCATCGTTAAAATCCAAATGAATCAGTCAGTGGTATTACATATTCTTCTCCCAAGTATTTAAATTTACATTTCAATTTGTGTCAGAAAAAGGGGACTCACTACTTGACACGATGACATCTTCATTGCATTCGAATTTCCTCTTTTTTTATTCTTCAAAGTCATCTTACAACATTGAATCTAAATTTTTCACTTGAAGCTCCCTCCCGTTGCTGCGATGTATATTTCTCCCCTGCATTCAAAATAATCCTCAAGGTGACTCAAAGGCATGACTAACGCAATATGAGCAAAATATGTTGGACGCAATGGAGATGAGTAAACAAAGAGAAGCCACTTACGGTGCGTGAAGACACCAAAGATGCTGTCACATCTGATGTAGCGATGAAAATTAATAGCCCGTGTCCAAAGAGGTGATAAAAATTTTACAATTTGTGAATGTGTGCAATGATTTGCCTGTCCAAGGTTGTCCAATGAGAAAATGAAAAGGTTTTAGTGCTTTGACAATCAATGCAGAAATTACTTATGAAACTCAGTTGACTTGTTTACTTGGTTAATTGCTTGTGATAAAAGAGGGAGGAATATTTGACTTGTTCCATAATGGATGTGATAAAATGAACAACTAAATGCAAACAAATAAATAAAAATCCCATTACTTACATGTACAAACAAGTGTTCAGTAAAATAATTTATAATCCGACGATTAATTTGCAATTGCTCACTGCCTTTGACACCAATACAAATGTTTATTACGGACCCTCGGACCCTTGGCATAAAAAAGGTACATACATATATTGAACAAACAAATTGTATATGGAGCACCTTGCTGCCATTGGAACATTTGAATTGCAGCAGATGTGTCAATAAATGGAAATTGTTGCTCCCAGCTTCACGGCTCGATGACAGAAGACGCCATTTGCATTTTATTGGTAATGCAAAGGGAAACTATAAAGAGCAATCAGAGATTGCAGACCTTTGCCAGGACGTGTTTTTAGTGTTTTTTTAGGCTTCTGTGATAAAACAAATATGGCAGCCAAACCACGTGACCGATGACGTCATCATTATTATTTTTTTCTCCACCAATTTATCTCTAGATGACGCTCAAGAAATTTCATCTTTATCGGATGAAGTTTTGTACATGTCGAATTATGACATCATAATAGAGGGACCTATGCCACCATTAACATGTTATTTCCCATGGAGAGTTCTTTAGAATGAGCCATGTCTCAATTTTTTCTATTCAGCACTTTTGGAGATATAGAGGTGCAAAGTTTTTCGGTTTTTCCAAGATGGCGGCCGAACCACGTGACCGATGACATCATCATTAACATATTTTATTCCCCATGGAGAGTTCTTTACAATGCGCCATGTCTCAATTTTTTTATATTCAGCACTTTCGGAGATATAGAGGTGCAATGTTTTTCGGTTTTTCCAAGATGGCGGCCGAACCACGTGACCGATGACGTCATCAATTGGGCACTGTCTATTCCAGGGCAAGGCAAATATGTGTGTAAAGTTTGGCGATTCTACGTGCAATGGTGTAGACGTAGTGCTGCGCACAGACAAACAGACAGACAGACAGACAAACCAACCGATCAACATGCTTGCCAAAATCTTTTCTGCAAGTAATGAAAAATCACTCAGAGCGACACTTGGCAAAACAGAACAAAGTAGAATGACACTCGGTAGAGCATCCTTTTGACCTCAAAAATAATTTGTGGTAGAATTCATTGACCTGATATGCAAATCGTCTTCAAATTTTAAGTTAATCGGAAGAAAACTTACAATTTTAGAAATTTGGCCTTTGTCGACCTTAGGCCTATGTTGACCTCAAAAATAGTTGGTGGTTGAATTCAGTTCATTGTCATGAAAATACAATTCAAATTTCAAGTCAATTGGATGGAAATTGACAATTTTAGAAATTTGGCCTATGTGGACCTTTGGCCTATGTTGACCTCAAAAATAGTTGGTGGATGAATTCAGTTCGTTGATATGAAAATACCCTTCAAATTTCAAGTCAATCGGATGAAAATTTAGGATTTTAGAAATTTGAAAAAAGTGGTTGAACTTTGTCCTATTTTGACCTTTTGGCCTATGCTGATTTCAAAAATAGTTGTTGGTTGAATTCAGTTGACTGATATGTAAATCCTATTCAAATTCTAAGTCAATCAGATGAAAATTGAGGAGTTTAGAAATTTGAAATTGTTGTTGACCTTTGGCCTATGTTGATCTCAAAAATCGTTGGTGGTTGAATTCAGTTAGCCGATATGTAAATCGTATTCAAATTTTAAGTCAATCGGATGAAAATTGAGGATTTGTAGAAAATTTTAAAAAAGTGGTTGACCTTTGGCCTATGTTGACCTTTTGGCCTAAGCTGATCTCAAAAATAGTTGGTGGTTGAATTCAGTTCGCCGATATGTATATCCTTTTCAAATTTAAAGACAATCGGATGATAATTGAGGATTTGTAGAAAATTTTAAAAAAGTGGTTGACCTTTGGCCTATGTTGACCTTTTGACTTTCTGACCCCAAAAATATTTAGGATGTTGTCGGACCACGAACTCTAACATTTGCTGAAGTTTCGTGATGATCGGTTTTAAATTGTGACACAAACAAACAAACACACAAACCGGAGTGATCAACATACTTGCAATTTTTTTTTTTTTTTTTGCGAAGTAACAAACGGACTCAAATGCAATACCCTCTCCTCTGGCGAGGGTAAAAGGGGATTTTCACGAGCAATGTGGTGATTTAATGAAATTCTGTCATACGAACCATTAAGAAATGAATAAATGTGTCGCTGACTTGAAATTACACATGTAAATAGAAAATGTTGAGATATAAATATAAAATATGCCAGTTAATATAATGTGTCTTTTACATGAAAAAATTATTTTGACAATATTAAAAGGCATGGATTGCGTGAATATGCTTGTGACTGCTGATGTGACATATATTTGAAATGAGAGAGTATTTAAACCATAGAACAGAATAGGCGTCTCCATCCGTTTAGAATCCGGTGCGGGCACGGGCAACTTACTAATGTAAAGAAAGATAAGAAACAACTGGTTTTTTTTTTTGCATGATTTTTTTCAAAATGACAAGCATCAAGGAAGGAAACAACACGGACCATTTTAAAGATTTTGGGATGATTCAGCCGGGGTTTGGAAGCGCTGATCTCCCAGACTCGGAGTGGATGCTCTGACCATTCCACCACCGAGTCTCGGAGATAGCACATCTGGGAGATAGTTGTTATGGGAGATGGTACATCATACAGAAAGGCAAGACATTAATTATTCTGTAAAACACTTCCATTCACTTAGGGACCTTTGCTTTAATGGAGGAGCATCATGGTGCGATTCATGAGAAGTGTGAACATAATGAAAAGGAGTGTGCTCTTTTTTTTCTTTTTTCTTTTTTTCCGACACACTCTGGTGTAGTGTAATGGTTTGAAATTGGAAACAATATTGTTCGTAACAACTCCTTGCATTAATTGTTGGGAATTCACAATTTTACAAATCTGCAGAACTCATTTTTGTCACTGAGGTCAATAGAAAAAGGTAAGGCAATTCTAAAGTCCACACTCGTTTTGTTACACCGTTAGCTGTTTTGCATTGTGATGTTTAGTCGTGGGAATATTTTCTGCCGCAAGAGCAGGAAGGGCGCAGCATGAGATTTGGCATTTTCCGTGGTCTTTACTGTTTATTTGTGATAAGAATGCTTGGCTGATAAAGGCACCAAAAACTGCAAAATTTCCTTCCTGTACCCTTCGAATGAAACACACGAAGCTTCGAATTATTTAATGTGAAGACCCTCATTGACTCAAATGATTGTCATTCAATTAATCCATTGGAAAATTGTTTTGGTTAAAAGGAAATCCAGACTTTGCCACAACTTGTCACCATGAAAAGCAATGATGCCTTGTTTTTTAGAGCTCATCTGGAACATAATTCCGGGGAACTTATGGGATGGGGGAACTTATGGGATGGGGGAACTTATGGGATGGGCAACTTATGGGATGGGGAACTTATGGGATGGCGCATTGTCAGTCCGTAAACACTTACAACTTCTTCTCCGAAACTGTTGATGGCATTGTGTCCAAACTTGGCTAAAATTATATTTGTTATGTTGCAACTCAAGTTTGTTCACGGCATGAAAACAATGAGGCCCTAGGGGAATATATGGGGGAGGCGTGGGTGGGAGGGAGGGGGGTTGTGTGGGAGAGAGAGGTTGCCCTCCAAAATAGGTATTTGCTTTCTTCTCAGAAACTACACGTGCCATTCTGGTGAAACTTTACCACAACCTTCATCACCCACCATGTACCAACGTTTGTTCATGGCATTAAAAAAATCGGGGTCTCAGGTGGTCTATGGGGGAGGTTGCCCCCCAAAATAGGTATTTGCTATTTTTTCAGAAACTACACACAACTTCGATGAAACTTGACCACGTCACCACAACCTTCATCACACGTGATGTACCAAAGCCTGTTCATGGCATAAAAAGCAGGGTTTTGGGGGATGTGTGGGGAGTTTGACCCTCTAAAATAGATATTTGCTCTCTTCTCCGAAACTACACACACAATTTGGACGAAAATTGATCACAACCTTCAACACCCAAAATGTACAAAGGTTTGTTCACAGCATTAGAAAAATCGGGATCTTGGGGGTCTACAGGAGGGTGGGGTTGCGACTTTCAAATGCAAATTTGACATTCCCTAAATTCCTGATGTAATTTTCGACGAGAACAACACGTTCTTCCACAGTGAGCACCATGGCGTGACTGAGTGAAACCGTTCAAGGATACATCACGTGATACCTGATAACTCTCAGGGTCATGTCGCATCTTTCTGTAACAATAGGCTTCATTTACACAAAATATTATGTTCCTAACGGATGTAGGTTTTAGTGTATGGGGTTTATTTAGGGTTCTTGAAAAGTAAAATCACCCTGTAGCAGCAGTGGCACAATTGGTTACACAAAAAAAAAGCTCTCTTCATGCCAGCTCCTCGTTCTTCATAATGTTTGACAAATAGCATCAGTGATATATCCTCCATTTGTTGTTCCAAGCAGTGCTTTCATTAAACACATTTCCTCTTGTATTCCATCTGAAGTTCAATATCTTAGAATGCCAGGCAACTGTGGACTGTTATTTATGTTGGTGCTTTTATTGAGTGTGACGCTAAACACATGTCTGCTCATGCCGTCACGTGCTGCTCTCTAACACTTTCTGTGATTTCACTCGAACGCTGCTCAACACAAAATTGATTTTATTAAAAACCAGAAAGTTCTTTAGTCTCGCAAGACGGTGCAGATACAGCGCATTTGCCTTTGACCTGTCTACTTTTGGTTACTGTCCTGAGCTGACTGTAAGCAGTGAGATAGATTTTCACAGACAACTCCAATGTCATCACCCCCAACCCCCTTTCCACACCTCCTCCCCCCAAGCCCTCTCCCTCCCACAGATCTCCCGATGTCCCTGCTCTCAAATGTAGTACTTGTGTGCTTCCCCCTCTCTCCCCCATCTTGTCTCCCGTTCCCTTAATTTTTTTTTTTTGTTAATACAAGATCGAGGCTCGTGTAAGAGCAAACACATTGAACATGAAAACATGCACAGACACATAAAACATGCAATGACGGGAGTGGGAGACAAGATGGGGAGAGAGGGGGAAGCACACAACTACAACATTTGAGAGCAGGGACATCGGGAGATCTGTGGGAGGAAGAGAGCTTGTGGCGAGGAGGCGTGGGAAGGGGGTTGAGGGGTGGGAGAGGTAAGAAAAAACACATGGACACTGCTCGGACTTCCAGGAAAGATGTCGGTATTTCAGAAAAGGTGGATCTGGGGTGACTTAATGGGGGTAGAAAAGATCAAGGTTTTGAATGGGGGAAGATAAGAGATGGTGGTGAACAGCTGTTTTAAAGACCTGAAGGGAGGAGTGGGATTGAAGAGAGTGAGGGAGTTTGTTCCAGAGGCGGGAGTAAAGAGGATTGAAAGAGTGGAGGTGAGCAGAGAGTCTTGATTTTGGCAGTTTCAGCAGAAGAGGGTTGCTGGCAGATCTTGTGCGACAGTACTTGGGGGATAGAGCACAGACAGGGCTTTGGCTAGGCCAGGGAGGAGTCTGTAGAAGACAAAAACAACAAAAGTCGGTTTTTTTCGTCTTATGTGTCCGTTTTTTTTTTTTTGGTCATTAATGTTCACTCTTACACGAGCCTCGATCTTGTATACAACAAAAATAAAATAAATTAAAAGAGCAATGTGCCATCCATTGGATGGACATTAGGCTGCGGGGATCTGTCTGCTAGCATTGGCTGGTGGACATTAAATATCCCACATTGTTTTAGCATGAAGTGTAGGTAAGTTATAGCTGGTATCTCATCAAATTCCTTCCCTAACCACCTCGAGTCGATATTCAGTCCTTATGGTCAGCTTGATTGTAAAAATGGTGGGGCCAATCTTACATGATCTATGAGCTGCCCCCATACAATGTGAGATGATGTAAGGAGAAAACAAGGTAAATCCTTTATGTGGTTAAATCATTATTTACAGTATAGACACTGAAAAATCCTGAGGAATGCTTCTAGATACTCTACAATCAAAAAATAATGACTGACATTCTTTATTTGCAATACACAGTGCTATCTTAGAACTTCCTTCTATAGCACGATTATTTAACCATCCTAAAATTTACCCAAGTGTTAAAATACTGCTTTGATTGTCCTATGCCAACACTGCTTCTTTATTACTTCTATCTTGTCAGAAAACTACTTTTCATGTGCGGTTTGAAAATTTTGTTTAACTACAAAAGTTTCTCATGCCCGCATGGGATTCTAAACACGGTAGGGATGCCGGATGAATGAATGATCGTTTTAAGGACATTTTCCCCCGCAAAAGCGGGGGTTAGCCTTGCGGGCCCCATGACAATCATGGTTCCCTGTTTGAGGCAATGTTTTTATGGCCGGATGCCCTTCCTGACACCAACCCTTAGTCGCCTCTTACGATGCGCAGGGATACGGTGTACCTATTCTAAATTGGGGTACACACGCCTTTGTCATGCATGGGAGGCACTAATTTTGAATCTAGGCCGGATGGCGGCGGCAAAAATGCTAATGACATATTCTGTCATCGAACCGGTGCGGATTATTTAACCAATAAATTTAACCATCCTAAAAACCAACCACGTGTTACGTGGTCCTCCCGGTAACTACCTGGTCTCGGTGACCCCCGGACCGTGGGAGGCACCCCACCAGAAAGATATATGATTTATACGCTTTCGTAACGCAATCAATATGAATTCCAGTCAATAGGAAACCCCACACCAAGGATCCGGAGTAATCAATAATATATTCCGCCAAGGAATCAACAACCATCAACAATCAACAATCAATCACTAAGATGGCCATCTTACATATGTGTCCCCCCCTGTCCCCACTTACGACCACTTGGGCCACTGTCCCTCACAATGTGTCTCTTCTCCGCACACGGGCGGTTGAACGAACCCCGGGCAGACGTGCTCCAAACGTGCACGTCTCGTACCGGGGACAGCTGCTGCAGCGCACACCTCCTTGCCAAGCAACGGGGCAAAACCAAGCGCGGCTTGCAACGCGCGTGAGGCCCAAGGTGCGACCCGTATGCGTCCTTGTAGATGGTGAGGCGAACTGTGCCGGACGCTTGGTTCCGTGCACGAACCCACGGCGACTTGACGTGTAAATGGGTAATTACACGTCCCGGTAACTCCTCTCGCCAGACAGGCTTTTAAACGCAGCGTTCCTCACGCTGCTCAATATCGATACCGCTCTTCTCGGCGCTGGGCGAGGAAGAAGAAGAGAATCGCCGCTTCTCCCGGACCTCGTGTCTTTTCTTCTTCCGTTTCCGGTCTCCTTTTCCCCAGAAGGGCTCCTGACCCTTTAATCACAACAACCGTTAATCGACTACACATTAATAAGCAAAGATCTGAATAGTAATTCACATCAATCCATAACACTCCCCCCCTTCAAGAAAGAAAGTTTGAACCCAGCGAAAACTTTCTTTGCCGGCCAACTTGGATAAACAAACCAGATAACTCACACCCCCAAATCATCAGTTCCCTCCGGGCACAATTATCACTTAAAAATAAAGCAACAAAATTTCACCAAAACCCCTAGATTAATTCACTCTGGACCAAGCGTCCAACACTTCTAGTTTCTCTTGAATGACGGTTAAGAGGTGGTGACCAAAGCCCCAAAGTTAAACCTCTCGATAGCACTTTTTCGGGAGGCCCAGCTGAGTATTCCCTACAGGGACGCCTTAAGGAATGTGGAGTTCACGGTTAGTCCGGGGAGGAAAGTTCATTACATGGACGCCTATAAGAACGTGGAGTTCACGGTTAGTCCGTGCAGGAAAGTTCCCTACCTGGACGCCTTTAAGAACGTGGCATTCACGGTTAGTCCGTGTAGGAGCCCCGGCTCGGCGGCTCCACCGTATATAGTGCTTCAACTTCTTCAGACTCCGAACAGTTACGGTGGGACCCCTTGTCCCAGCCATTACCTGACTGGCGGTCTCCTTCTCGGCCAGTGCTCTGACATTCATTCTTTCGGGAGGTGCCGTAACTCTGGGAGCCTCCATAGTAATATCGGCTGCTGCCAACCCCAAAACTACCGCCAAGTTGTCCTCTTCTGTAGACCTCTCGACGTCTACGAAATGCCTTCCCTACTGTTATGGTCCGACCCTCCAAATCCTTACCATTCCAATTTTTCTCTGCCTCTCTGGCGTCTCTTGTGCTTGCAAACGTGACAAAGCCGAACCCTCTTGACCGTTGCGTTTCCCTGTCTTTTACCACCCGCACTTCCACCAGCGGCCCATATCTGTTGAAGACAGAGGTCAGAACTTCTTCCTCTGTGTTGAAGTTCAGTCCCCCTACAAATAACTTGGAACTTTTGTCGCCATCCCGAGCTGGGGTCGTGTTATTTCCCCTGCGGGGCTCTTTATCCACCCTCGGGTTACCATAAATTTGCCCCCCGGCCAAATCATTCCCGATAATCACAGATACTCCCTCTACAGGAAGCGTGGCTTGTAAACCGACGGTGACCGGTCCTGACACCAAATCGGATTCCAAATGGATGACATGAAGTGGGGCACTAACACAGCCACCGATCCCTTGTAACCGAACACTATCACCAGTTGCGGTACTCTTTGACAATGGCAAAATGCCTTCAAGCATTAAGGATTGATGGGCTCCTGTGTCCCTCAAAACCCTAACCGGTCTTGGGTTAGTCAAGTCTCCCTTGAGTGAGACCAACCCCTCATAAATAAATGGTTGGTAACTCTTCTGTGGGCGATTTCTTACGCTTGCCATCGCATTCGGAGTGGTAATAGTCGGACTCCGCTCTGGGTTTTCCATTTTCATGAGGTAACAACTAGACATCAAGTGTCCAGGTTTCTTGCAAAAAGTGCAAGTAGGCCCGGAGGAAAAACTCGTGGTCTGCCTCGGGCCCCCCGAAAAATAAGTTTGTCTTGGGCCCGTAGCCCCCTGATTTCGAACAGTTCGGGTATCAGCGTTGTCCCCATAATCATCTCGACGCCGCCGCCATGTATTGTCGTTCTCCGCACCTGCTGTTCCCCACCTCCCCTGTGGAGATCTAGGCAAGGAGTTAGGTTCGTGGACCCCTATCCGGTGTGTTAAGGCATAATCATCTGCCATGGTGGCTGCGTCCCACAACTTCGGTACTTTCTTTTCCTGCAGGTACACTTTGATGTCCTCGTGGACACACTGTTGAAATTCCTCCACCAGCATCAGGTTACGCAACGCTTCGAAGTCGTTCCCGACTCCTTTTGACTCACACCACCAATCAAACATATTTTCTTTCACTCTAGCAAACTCCACATGGGTCTCACTCTCCCTCTTCCTGGCATTCCTGAATTTTTGCCGGTAAGCTTCCGGAACCAACTCATAGGCTTTGAGGATGTGCTTCTTCAATACCTCATAATCTGCACACTGGTCCATTGGTAGCGCCGAATAAATCTCTTGAGCTTTACCCACCAGCACACTTTGCACTAGTATGGTCCAGGCCTCCCGTCAGCAAGGGTGGTGTGGGGTTCAGTTTAACTGTCGAGCCACTTTCTCAAAGTGTGGAAAAAATTGAGTGACTTCCTTTTCACTGAAGGGTGGAACCAGCCTCACATGTCTGCCCACCTCCCAGGTGTTCTGGCTAGGTGTCGACCCCGTCAGCAAGGGTGGTACCTCTCCCCGTTCTCTCATTACCTCCAGCTCCTTGAATTTAATCTCTTGCTGAAGCGCCAGATCACGTTCCTTCAACTCCCTTTCGGCTTTTCTCTCCTCTGCTTCGAGTTCCCTGGCAGCTCTCCTCTCCTCTGCTTTTCTCCCTTCTAACCTTTCCTGGAGTTCTCGTTCCACTCTCCTTTCCTCTGCTTGTTTCTCTTCTCTCCTCTCTTCTGCTTTCCTTTCTTCTTCTGCTCTTTCCTTTTCTGCTTTCCTTTCTTCTTCTGCTAACCTTTCCTGGAGTTCTCGTTCCACTCTCCTTTCCTCTGCTTGTTTCTCTTCTCTCCTCTCTTCTGCTTTCCTTTCTTCTTCTGCTCTTTCCTTTTCTGCTTTCCTTTCTTCTTCTGCTAACCTTTCCTGGAGTTCTCGTTCCACTCTCCTTTCCTCTGCTTGTTTCTCTTCTCTCCTCTCCTCTGCTTTCTTTTCTTCTTCTGCTCTTTCCTTTTCTGCTTTCCTTTCTTCTTCTGCTCTTTCCTTTTCTGCTTTCCTTTCTTCTTCTTTTAACCTTTCCTGGAGTTCTCGTTCCACTCTCCTTTCCTCTGCTTGTTTCTCTTCTCTCCTCTCTTCTGCTTTCCTTTCCTCTTCTTTGATCCGTTCCTGGCTCCGTAATTGCAACTCCAGTTTCCGGAGCTCAACGTCTTCTGGTTCTTCGGGTAGCCACTGCCAGGCTAACTCGTCCCATGTTCCTAATCCCACCATAGATTGTATCACCGCGGTCTGCAACTCTGCCTTCCTCAAATTAGTTCAGACCTCCAAGTTAAAATGTTTGGCCAATTTCAAGAGGTCCGCTTTTAGTAACGCTCGCAACTGTGCCTCACTAGGTGTTACCGCAAAGTTCTGTGCAACAAACGCCATGGTGACTATCGTTAACACCTGTTAACCTTCACCCAAGACTTTACCACAATTTCTCAAAAATTTACCAATTAATAATTAATTAATTAATTTTAATTAATAAAAATTATTATTTTATTATGTTATACAATTTTATATCCCGGAATTCAATTGGACGAGCCCCCAATTCTGTTACGTGGTCCTCCCGGTAACTACCTGGTCTCGGTGACCCCCGGACCGTGGGAGGCACCCCGCCAGAAAGATATATGATTTATACGCTTTCGTAACGCAATCAATATGAATTCCAGTCAATAAGAAACCCCACACCAAGGATGCGGAGTAATCAATAATATATTCCCCCAAGGAATCAACAACCATCAACAATCAACAATCAATCACTAAGATGGCCATCTTACATATGTGTCCCCCCTGTCCCCACTCACGACCACTTGGGCCACTGTCCCTCACAATGTCTCTCTTCTCCGCACAAGGGGCGGTTGAACGAACCCCGGGCGGACGTGCTCCAAACGTGCACGTCTCGTACCGGGGACAGCTGCTGCAGCGCACACCTCCTTGCCAAGTAACGGGGCAAAACCAAGCGCGGCTTACAACGCGCGCGAGGCCCAAGGTGCGACCCATACGCGTCCTTGTAGACGGTGATGCGAACTGTGCCGGACGCTTGGTTCCGTGCACGAACCCACGGCGACTTGACGTGTAAATGGGTAATTACACGTCCCGGTAACTCCTCTCGCCAGACGGGCTTTTAAATGCAGCGTTCCTCACGCTGCTCAATATCGATACCGCTCTTCTCGGCGCTGGGCGAGGAAGAAGAAGAGAATCGCCGCTTCTCCCGGACCTCGTGTCTTTTCTTCTTCCGTTTCCGGTCTCCTTTTCCCCAGAAGGGCTCCTGACCCTTTAATCTCAACAACGTTTAATCGACTACACATTAATAAGCAAAGATCTGAATAGTAATTCACATAAATCCGTAACAGGGAAGATAAGAGATGGCGGTGAACAGCTGTTTTAAAGACCTGGAGGGAGGAGTGGGATTGAAGAGAGTGAGGGAGTTTGTTCCAGAGGCGGGAGTAAAGAGGATTGAAAGAGTGGAGGTGAGCAGAGAGTCTTGATTTTGGCAGTTTCAGCAGAAGAGGGTTGCTGGCAGATCTTCTGCGACAGTACTTGGGGGATAGAGCACAGACAGGGCTTTGGCTAGGCCAGGGAGGAGTCTGTCGAAGACAAAAACAACAAAAGTCGGTTTTTTTCGTCTTATGTGTCGGTTTTTTTTTTTTTGGTCATTAATGTTAACTCTTACACGAGCCTCGATCTTGTATACAACAAAAATAAAATAAATTAAAAGAGCAATGTGCCATCCACTGGATGGACATTAGGCTGCGGGGATCTGTCTGCTAGCATTGGCTGGTGGACATTAAATATCCCACATTGTTTTAGCATGAAGTGTAGGTAAGTTATAGCTGGTACTCTCATCAAATTCCTTCCCTAACCACCTCGAGTCGATATTCAGTCCTTATGGTCAGCTTGATTGTAAAAATGGTGGGGCCAATCTTACATGATCTATGAGCTGCCCCCATACAATGTGAGATGATGTAAGGAGAAAACAAGGTAAATCCTTTATGTGGTTAAATCATTATTTACAGTATAGACACTGAAAAATCCTGAGGAATGCTTCTAGATACTCTACAATCAAAAAATAATGACTGACATTCTTTATTTGCAATACACAGTGCTATCTTATAACTTCCTTCTATAGCACGATTATTTAACCATCCTAAAATTTACCCAAGTGTTAAAATACTGCTTTGATTGTCCTATGCCAGCACTGCTTCTTTATTACTTCTATCTTGTCAGAAAACTACTTTTCATGTGCGGTTTGAAAATTTTGTTTAACGACGAAAGTTTCTCATGCCCGCATGGGATTCTAAACAAGGTAGGGATGCCGGATGAATGAATGATCGTTTTAAGGTCATTTTCCCCCGCAAAAGCGGGGGTTAGCCTTGCGGGCCCCATGACAATCATGGTTCCCTGTTTGAGGCAATGTTTTTATGGCCGGATGCCCTTCCTGACACCAACCGTTAGTCGCCTCTTACGATGCGCAGGGATACGGTGTACCTATTCTAAATCGGGGTACACACGCCTTTGTCATGCATCGAAGGCACTAATTTTGAATCTAGGCCGGATGGCGGGGGCA
Source organism: Myxine glutinosa (assembly GCF_964187855.1). NCBI lineage: Eukaryota > Metazoa > Chordata > Myxini > Myxiniformes > Myxinidae > Myxine > Myxine glutinosa. The sequence continues at coordinate 144,285,360 of NC_136261.1, read as the reverse complement.
AAAATGCTAATGCCATCTTCTGTCATCGAACCGGGAAACTGGGAGCAACAATTCGCATTTATTTCCATATTGATGCAATTTAAATGTTCGAATGGCGGCAAGGTGCTCCATTTGAAACTGTTTGTTCGATATATTAGGCCTCAAGCTGACGCGGTGTATCGTTCAATCCCGTTCCGAGGTCAGAGAGACTAAAAAATAAACACTGGTAATCTGAGTATGTGCCGAGTTGTAGCGCATACAAAAAGTTTAACTAACAGATCCTGCCAGTTTGAAAGTTTTCCACGCGTTGATGTCGCACTACCTTGTCATGCATCGAAGGCACTAATTTTGAATCTAGGCCTATCAGAACACTTGCTTGGGTCACATGACATACAAAATGGCAGCGCCCATGTCGCGCTGAATGTGTAGTCATGGCCTCGGGAAAATCGCGTTTAAAGTAAAGCCTTCCATCGGTCAAATTGACGATTATCATCTTCAGAAAAAACAGGGCCCCTCCATATTCCTCAGGAAGCGGGCACACTAATTCGTGACGACTGCTACAAAAGAACTCTGAAGGCAGCCGCTGTCATCGAAGCGGCATACGGTATGACCAAGGTAGTAGCTGACATGCTTTCCACAATTCCTGGATGGACGGCTTTCCATCTTGAGCTTCATCAGAACGAAACGTTGGAAAAGTCAGCCATCAATTACCTACCTGTCATAGAATCCTCGCCTACCGAAATGTCGACCGTAAATGAAATTCTGAATAAGAGTCGAGAAATATCCGATCGACTGGATTTACCGCAAATGATCCTCGTTTTTGACCAGGCCATTTATTCAAAGGTCCACCAGATCAGGTGGAAAGACGAAGCCTTGACCAATCGGTTTATAGTCAGGCTTGGAGAATTCCACACAGCAATGGCCTTTCTAGCCATTATCGGAAAACGATTTGTAGATGCCGGAATGAAAGACATACTGATCGAATCAGAAGTGGTCGCTGAGGGGTCCATCATCGACGTAGTGAGCGGTCATCACTATAATAGAAGCATGAGATCCCACAAACTCTTAGCCGAAGGGCTCCAGAGACAACGTTTCGAGGCTTTCCTCGAATCCTTGTCGGACGAAGAGCAATGCGCTCTCGCAATCGTGGGTGACCTTGCTGATGTCTAACCCAGTGAGGAATTTCTCAGCCTGTCGTCTGGCGATGCGTTCACCACATTGTTATCTGCCTACAATTCGTTTGTTCAGTGGCAAGGTGAAGAGAATCCCACGTTTGCATTTTGGTCGTCGTACATTGAGATGGTCCAGCTGCTGTTATTATTCATCAGGGGAACTCGTGAGTCCGACTGGAATCTTCATGTGTCTGCTATACGGCACATGCTCCCTTGGTTTTTCTCGTACGATCGATTTAATTATGCTCGATAGCTGCCCGCTTATTGGCTGGAGATGGTCATTCTCCCCCTAACTCATCCCGAGGTTCACAAATCTATGACCTCGCATGGTCAATGGACCGTTCAGCAGACAGGCACAGGGTTCTCGTCAATTGCTTGTGACCAGGAAATCGAGCAAACTCTGAACAGAGATTCAAAAACACCAGGGGGGTTGACAGGAATTACCTTGAATCATGGTGCTGTCCAAAGATTGATACTGAGCCAAAATGAACGGGCGGCCATTGTCCGCCAATGCGAAGCTATGACTGATACTTCTCGAGACCGCCAGGTCAGGAAGGAACTCGGCCACAGCAGAATTATCGCTGACGAAAAGTCAATCGGAAACATCGTGTCAGTCATCGAGTTTATGCAGAATCCCTTTGATTCCCACGTTACAGAACTGACAAGCATCAGTTCAGATGTTGTGGCCAGCAGTGAGGTCCAACACGATCTGATCTCAGCCAATGAGATTGTTGAGAGGAGCATGTACGAATTCGTTGACAAGCGTTTGATAAATCCGTCAGTAGATTTCTTTGCACCCCTCAAGGCATTGAAGCTGAAAACATTTTCAAATCTGGGGAAATCAAAGGCAAAAACAAAATCAGGTAAGGAGATCATGTTACGCAATGACAAGCAGTTATTTTCTAGACTGCTTATTATTGCACAGAACAGGAACATCGGTCTGCGTGAGATTCTGTGCTATTCACCGTCTCCTGTCTCTCTGCCACTTGCGACAGCTGATGGCTCCATGGCAAAGACAACGAAGTCCGCCTTACTTGATGCAATTGAAAGCTCCAAGGACTACTTCGTTTCAACAGTGCCTGATGATGGTGCCCTAATCATCGATGGTATGGGCCTTCTGCATCGCATGCGACATTCAGTTTCGAGTTTTGGTGCACTCGCCGATGCTGTACTGTCTCGACTCATCCAGCTGATGAAGAAGCTAAAATGCAATCGGGTGGACTTTGTCACCGGCACATACCCAGCTATCAGCGTGAAAAATGCTGAGAGGACGCGTCGTGGCGATGGTGGGAAACAGAGGTTCTGCATTCACAACAAACACCAGAAAACTCCAACGCAGTGAACAAGTTCCTTGCAAACGGGAAAAACAAGGAAGCCCTAGTTGAGTTTCTGGTCACTGAATGGCAGGGTGCTGATTTCGGCGCAGTCAGAGGCGACATCAGTATCTACATCGCTCATGGAAATGAGTGTCATCGATTCGATGTCTATGATGCAGTTCTGTCGGTCCAGGTGATAAACGAACTAAAATGTGACCACGAAGAGGGAGACACACGTATCTTACTTCATTGCAAACATGCAGGTTTTACGCACAGCTGCGTAGTCATCCACAGTCCCGATACTGATGTGGCAGTCATAGCCTTGTCTGTGAGCCATGATATTTCTCTTAATACATGTATGTACTTTGCCACTGGAGTGAAGAACAAGGTGCGTATCATAAATTTGACGAATGTAGTCTCGGCCTTAGGGCCTGAAGTGTCCGCTGCTTTGATCGGCCTTCAGACCTTCACTGGCTGCGACTCAACGAGTGCCTTCTACGGGAATGGCAAACGTAAAGCATTTCCCATAATGACAGCGTCGGAGGAGTTTACCAATGCTTTCATTGAACTTGGGGAAGAATTCATCCCGCCAGAATCGTTGATTGTCCGGCTAGAAACATTCGTCTGTCATTTGTATAGGCAGACTACATCCACCGAAGTCAATGACGCGAGATACAAAGTCTTCTGTCTTGCCTCGTCCTCCCCATGTGAACAAAGCATGCCTCCAACGAAGGGTGCTTTAATTCAGCACACTAGGCGGGCCTCATACCAAGCTGCGGTTTTTCGGCGCTTACTGCAACAAATGATCAATCCCCCGTCCCCTGATGGTCACAGATGGACATTATTAAACGATGAACTCTCCATCAAATGGATGACGAAGCCCCCAGCTCCAGAGAGTATTCTAGAAATAATAAGCTGCAAATGTCTGAAAACTCGTTGCGAAGGTATGCTATGCTTCTGTCGTAAGTCGGGTTTGTCTTGCACCGATTTATGTTGTTGTAAGAATTGCATGAACTTCACTGAGACTATCACACAACAGCGCTTACAAGGGGATGGAGGTGTGGACATCGACAACGATGAATATCTTCATGAATAACTGTTGGGGTGGAATGTTTTGCCTATGGATCGAATGAGACGGGAAAGCGCACTGACCAAATTTGTCATGTAATATCTAAGTTCTAAGTTTATGTTATAAGTGTATGGCATTTCCATTCACTTTGTAATGTTTTCAGGTAAAGAATGCTACTTGAGCCCGTGGACATTCAGAATTTTCGCATACATCGAAGCCTGTATTTTTGTGTATTGACACGACGGTGAATAAACTATCATGCGATTTAATTCAGGTGTGTGCCTTATTATTATCTATGGATTGATACTTATTGTATCAATGGATTATCATGTATTCATCGGATTCATACCGCCGACCATAATACCAAGTTTCCCTACTCTACATTCACTATGCTATCCCTGGTCATCATGCGGTCCCCATATGCATCTGGAGGCATTTTTAGTGTCGCCCCCTTCATCCGTTGTTTTCCAGACAACCACGAAACGTCGTCAATAAGCAGTATCCCTTCCATATGCCAAGCTTACCCATTTTCGAGAGGATATCTCTGATGGTTTCGAAAATATTTTGGGTTAATTTCGGAGAAATTCATTGAATTTTACAGTAGGTACGAACGACAAAAGTACTTTTTTTTTTACATTTCCGCTGTATGATGCGTGCGCAAGTAAGAGCCTTCAAAACTGACAGGGCCACAGAACCATGGGAGGTCTGTGCCAAGCATGAATTCCTAGGCTGAATTATATGTACTGACGGAGATACCACGCCGCAAAGTCGGCACCGGAGCTAAAAACCCTCCTTTTTGTCCCCCGTCGCACAGCGGAGCGAAAGGGGGACTATGGCTTTCCCCTCTGTCCGTGTGTCCGTCCGTCCGTCCGTGCGTCCGTGCGTGCGGGCGTGCGTGCGTGCGTGCATGCGTGCGTGTGTAAGCGAAGGACCGCATTCGAACTTGGTGTGCGGGTGCAACCCACGTCAAAATCCAAGATGGCCGCCGCCATGTATGTCTGATGCCATGTATGTCTGAACCTTGTAACCTGCATATCTTGAAAAATAAGCGAAGTACCAACTTCTAATCTGGTGTGTGGGTGTATCTAGGCATAAGGAAGAACGCTATTGAAAATTGGGTTCCCACATCAAAATCCAAGATGGCCGCCGCCATGTATGTCTGAACCTTGTGAGATGAATATCTTGAAAGATAAGCGAAGTACCAACTTCTAATTTGGTGTGTGGGTGTATCTCGGCATAAGGAAGATCGCTATTGTAAATTGGGTCACCACGTCAAAATCCAAGATGGTCGCCACCATATATATGTCTGAACCTTGTGAGCGAAATATCTTGAAAAATAAGCGAAGTACCTTCTGGTGTGTGGGTGTATCTAGACATAAGGAAGAACGCTATTGAAAATTGGGTCGCCACGTCAAAATCCAAGATGGCTGCCTCCATGTATGTCTGAAGCTTGTGAGTGAAATATCATATCATAGCATGTTTTCTGCATGGTCCACTTTGTCAACTCACATCACTTCCCCGACGGGGGACCTAGGCGTAACGCTTGTTGACTCTACATGACCTAGTTTGACGTGGTCGTTCACGGAAACCGACAAGATTTCAGAGTTAAACTTTTAACACAAGGTCAGGCATGTTGTATACAATAAAGCAATGCATAGAAATCGTAGTCCCACGAGTTCGGAACAAAACTCATTTTTTGGCACTATTTCAGGCCTCAGCTTGAGGCCTATATGTAGCTTTTTATCCTAGGGTCCATAATAAACATTTTAATGGTGTGAAAGCCAATGACCAATTGTAAATTGATGGTAAGATGGTCCTTCAAAAATAAAACCCCAAAAATTAATTCATACAAGCAGCCTGAAATGAATGCACATCTAATTTAGCTTCCTTTTGGTAGTTGACATTTTGACACATCTCATCTCTCATGCTGTCTATGTGTGTTTGTGCGAATATATATATTTATATATACTATATATATATATATATATATAAATAAATATATATATATATATATATATATATATATATATATATATATATATATATATATATATATATATATATATATATATACACAGTATATATTTATATATAAATATATATATATAATTATATATATATTTATATTTATATATTTATATATATATATATATATATATATATATATATATATATATATATATATATATATATATATATATATATATATACTTATGTATATATATTAGGGTGTTTCACGGCAGAAGGGAAAAAACCTGAAGGTGGTCCATTTCTTTCGCTCGCTTTCTCAATTAAGCCACTAAAGGAGAAAACACCACAGACAAATTTTCATTTGAATATCTGTCATGTATGATGGTGCAAATATTCCCCTTTTTATCCCGACACCATGACCGTGGTTTATTTCCGTTTCCGGAAGATACGGCTCAGCTCGGATGGCGCTGGGGTGAATCGGGCCTGTATCGGCAGAGTCAATAAATGTGCAACAATCGATCGTAGTCTGTCGAGATACCTCACATGGCGACGAGTATGGGATATCTAGACCATGACTTCTTTCGGCCATATCGATGAATTTGACCCTCATGAGGGAGATTTTGACACGTACTCTGAGCGGTTGTCTTTCTACTTCGAGGCGAACGACATTGCGATGGAAGCCCGGATGACGGCCGTCTTCCTGTCTGTTTGCGGGCGAGAGACATTCACACTCGTTAAAAACCTGATTCGTCCTCAGACAATCCAGGAGCTCACGTATGCAGAGCTCAAGGCCGCATTGAAGGAACATTGTAATCCATCTCCTTTAGTCATTCTGTGTCGATTTAATTTTTACATGCGCAGACAGCAGCAAGGTCAGTCGATCACAGACTTCATTGCACACCTCAAAAAACTGTCACATCTGTGTGAGTTTGGGGACACGATTGATGCCATGCTCCGTAATTTGCTGGTGGTTGGCATGTCCGATGACTGCTCTCGTAGATGCCTGCTTGCTGCGAGAAGACTGACTTTCCAAAATGCCAGAGACACCGCCATTTCCATGGAACGTGCTGAACGCAATGCTACAAGCATCGATGCCACTCGCTCGTCTGGTACCAGCCCTGCTGTGAATCGGTTGGATCATGATCAGCGTTGGAACAAGTCTCCTCGTCAGAAGCCAGTGCAGTCTCAAACCCACAACAAATGTTTTTGGTGCAATGGAAAGCACCCTCCGGAGACGTGTCGGTTCAAAGATGCGACTTGCCATTTCTGTTCGAAAACTGGCCAAATTGCTCCAGCTTGCATCACCCACGAATCGGGAAAAGAGAAAGCTGCTGACAAGAAGATTCATCAGTTTATCGGTTCGGAGGAACCTGAGCTTGACCAGGTGAGCTCTGTTTCCTACAACTCAGAATCGTATGACCTGTTTCATATTGATTCTCGCCATAAGCGGGACGCTTTTCTTGCCACTGTTGTCGTCAACAATCGACCATTGCAAATGGAGGTCGACACTGGTGCGGCTGTCTCGCTCATCAGCCATGCTGTTTTCACAAACCTGTGGAGTGACGCTGACCGACCCCACCTGAAACCTACAACCTATGGACTCTCCACCTATACAGGTGAGAAGATCACTCCCTGCGGTACATGTGACATCACGGTGGGCTACAATAACCATGAGTTTCACCTACCCCTGATCGTCATTCCTGGAAATGGCCCTTCCTTACTCGGTAGGAACTGGTTGAGCATAATTCAACTGAAGTGAAAAAGCATTCATCAACTCCGGGCAGCCAACGTTTCTGCTACCGCAGCATACACACTCAAAAATGTGCTGGATATGTACCCGGATGTCTTCAACGATGAGCTTGGAACCTTGAAAGGACATACGGCTAAACTCAGTGTTGACCGGGATGCCAATCCTATATTTTGCAGAGCTTGCCCAGTCCCTTTCGCCCTGCGGGAGTGGATTGACAAGGAACTGGATCATCTTGAAAATCTGGGGATCATCGAGCAAATTCAGTACGCCAAATGGGTGGTGCCCATCATTCCGGTCATAAAATCGGACCAGTCCATCCGCATATGTGGAGATTACAAAATGAGCGTGATCAAGTGTTCTTCATTGGATAAATATCCAATCCCGAGGATCGAAGACCTCTATGCTCGTCTCAAGGGAGGCAAGACTTTTACTAAACTCGATCTCAAATCTGCGTATCTACAGCTCTGCTTGGATGAGAATTCGAAACAGTATCTTACCATCAACACGCATCGTGGGTTGTACAGGTACCACCGACTCAGTTTTGGAGTGAAATCTGCACCTGGCATTTATCAACGTGTTATGGACAGTTTGTTTGCCGCCGAACGCAACGTCGTTTGTTACCAGGATGATATTCTGGTTACTGGTCGTACGGATGCTGAACATCTACAAAACCTGGACCTAGTTCTGAAGCAGATTTCGGACTCCGGCCTACGGTTGCGTCGAGACAAGTGCAAGTTTATGGTGCCATCGGTCATGTACCTGGGTCAAAAGATTGATGCCGAGGGTCTACACCCGACAGATGAGAAAGTTTGAGTTACCAAGGATGCTCCTGCTTCACGAGACGTAACAGAATTGAAGTCATACCTCGGTTTGGTTCAGTTCTATGGTCGTTACATCCCGAATGTGACTGACGTTATGGGTCCCCTTTTTCGTCTTTTGAGGAAAGGAGTCTCCTGGAGCTGGTGGTCCACTGAACAATCAGCATTCCAGACCTCCAAGGATCTGCTCAAATCGTCCAATGTGCTTGTTCATTTTGATCCAGAGAAGGATCTTGTGTTGACATACGATGCCTGTTGGTGTGGAGTGGGGAGTGTATTATCACATGTGATGCCTGATGGTATGGAAATACCTGCTGCATTTGCTTCCAGAACGTTGTCCCTGGCAGAGAAGGACTATTCCCAACTTGACAATGAAGGATTGGGAATCGTTTTCGGCATCAGCAAATTTCGCCAGTACCTTCTTGGACATCATTTCATGATTCGCACTGATCACAAGCCGCTGATCAGTCTGTTTGGTCCTACTAAGGCAACGTCTGACACACTACCGCTCAGGATCATCTGATGGTCCCTTTTTCTCGCTGCTTCTGACTACACCATATATTATAATTTATAAGCCTGGTTTGTCTATCACAAATGCAGACGCCATGAGTCGGTTACCTCTTCCACAATCCGTTGATGATTCGCCTACACCAGGATCCATTATCGCACTGATGGTGTTGTCGACGCCGGCCAGGTCTGCACCCATACTCGACGAGACCCCGTTCTGTCCAGAACTGTCCAGGCTGTGCAGCTTGAATGGCATTTGCTACCCGAGGGTGACCCAGCTTTTGCGGCTTTTAAAGCACGTAAAAACGAACTCAGCATGGAAAATGGTTGCCTACTCTGGGGATGTCGTGTCGTGATCCCGGAAAATCTGTGTTTCAGGATCATGGATGAAATCCATGACGGTCACCCTGGGATTGTGAAGATGAAGTCACTCGCTAGAAACTATGTGTGGTGGCCAAATCTTGATGCTGATATCGAACTGATATCGATCTCGATGTTCGACATTGTTACCCCAGCCAGAGCACCCAGAACACACCTGCAAAAGCGCCACTGCATCCCTGGGAATGGCCCAGCGAACCGTGGCATCACCTACATCTCGATTATGCCGGGCCTATTAACGGCAGCATGATTCTAATCATAACCGACGAGCACACAAATGGATCGATGCTTATGTGACGCGTGGTACTACGTCAGCCATTGTCATAGAAAAACTCAGACGCTGTTTCACCACTCATGGTCTGCCTAGGATGATCGTGAGTGATAACGGTACGTGTTTTTCCAGTTCCGAGTTCGCCGAGTTCACACGTCGGAACGGCATCAAACATAAGTTTGTCAGCCCACATCACCAGGCTTCAAATGGCTTGGCCGAACGATCCATGGGAATCATCAAATCTGGATTGCAGAAACTTCAGGAGGGAAACCTGGAAACAAAGCTGTCTCGTCTCCTGCTCAAATACCACATCACGCCACAATCAACAACCGGAGCAGCTCCGTCTGAGTTATTGATGAAACGACACCTGAGATCGACACTTGACAATCTCAAACCGGGCATATCATCAAATATTTATCAGAGCCAGCTTAATCAAAAGTTGGTGCACGATAAGTCGTCCAACAGTCGCTGTATCAACTTTGGAGATCCAGTGTTTGCCCGACATTTTGGTGCAGGTGCGACGTGGCTACCGGGGGACATCATCGAGAAGCCAGGTCCATTGTCCTGCGTGATTCGCCTGCAGGACGGCCGCAAAATTCGTCGACATCAGGACCACATAACCTACTGTCACTGTCAGTCGATCGAGCCTACAGTATCGTCACAGTCAGAACAACAGTGCTTATGAGGCCAGCACAAAGGCCTGCCTTTTTTACGATGAAAAAAGGTAAAAAAACCAAACATTTGAACAGCCTTGGATGTGCACCTTGACCCCATGGCCAAGGCACAACGTCTATCAAGGCTGTCCCATTAACATTACACATGCACCTCAACCTCAAGGCTGAAGCACATGGTCATTCAAACACATGCATCCTGACCCCAAAGGGCCACAACGCATGGTCAAACCATTGGACCACTCCTCTCAATAGGAGTGAGTCCCCATGATCCACTGACAAGGCTTTACTCCTGTCAGGTAGCCAACAACAGTTCGACCCGCCACTGCTGGAGATCGTAGTGGCCGCTCCAGCCGGCTCGGATGCCCCAAAAACCCCTGCGAACGCTACACCCTTTGTGGAGACCAAAGGAATCACCTCGGACTCTGTATCCACTGGTACACCTCAATGCTCAATGCTCAATGCTCAAGAGAAAAGCACCCGTCCGATTGAATCTTTGAAGATGTTTTTTCACGTTGACACATGTTCTATTTTCACGTTGACACAGACGGATAGAATTATCCCCATGTCCACTTGCTTTTGTTTGCACACATATTTTCACATGTTTTTGGAAATGTTGCTTTTGAAAATCAGCACGTATTGCTCTTGGTAATTTTGGACTTAAAGGGGAGGATGTCATGTATGATGGTGCAAATATTCCCCGTTTTATCCCGACACCGTGACCGCGGGTTTATTTCCGTTTCCGGAAGTTACGGCTCAGCTCGGATGGCGCTGGGTGAATCGGGCCTGGATCTGCAGAGTCAATAAATGTGCAACAATCGATCGTAGTCTGTCGAGATATCTGACAGTATCCGTTTGTTTAGGGGCTGCGCCACCACTACAAAGTTTGTACACTACATACTACATATATTCTGGAATGGTTTGCCCGTACTGATTATTTTCAGGGGAAGTAACACTATGAAAACTCTGTCTGGTTTAACACTCTTAATATTTTTAACATTACAACATATTATGAAGACATGATTCGTGTTTTACATTTATAAAAATACATTTTGCTAATACACTTTGTTAAGGATGTATTGAATTTTTGCATTTTTCAGCGATTAAAGTTCTTGTTTGCTGTCTTCGGGTCCGCTCGCCGATGATCCTCTGCCACCTGGATCATGTATTGGAGCTGATCCTCGTGCTTGGTACCTGGATCATGTGTTGGAGCTGATCCTCGTGCTTGGTACCTGGAAGATGTATTGCAGCTGATCCTCGTGCTTGGTACCTGGACCATATATTGGAGCTGATCATCGGGCTTGGTACCTGGATCAATGTATTGTAGCTGATCCTCGTGCTTGGTACCTGGATCATGTATTGGAGCTGATCCTCGTGCTTGGTACTTGGATCATGTATTGGAGCTGATCCTCGTGCTTGGTACCTGGATCATGTATTGGAGCTGATCCTCGTGCTTGGTACTTGGATCATGTATTGGAGCTGATCCTCGTGCTTGGTACCTGGATCATGTGTTGGAGCTGATCCTCGTGCTTGGTACCTGGAAGATGTATTGCAGCTGATCCTCGTGCTTGGTACCTGGACCATATATTGGAGCTGATCATCGGGCTTGGTACCTGGATCAATGTATTGTAGCTGATCCTCGTGCTTGGTACCTGGATCATGTATTGGAGCTGATCCTCGTGCTTGGTACTTGGATCATGTATTGGAGCTGATCATCGTGCTTGGTACCTGGATCAATGTATTGGAGCTGATCCTCGTGCTTGGTACCTGGATCATGTATTGGAGCTGATCCTCGTGCTTGGTACTTGGATCATGTATTGGAGCTGATCCTCGTGCTTGGTACCTGGAAGATGTATTGGAGCTGATCCTCGTGCTTGGTACCTGGATCATGTATTGGAGCTGATCCTCGTGCTTGGTACCTGGATCAATGTATTGGAGCTGATCATCGTGCTTGGTACCTGGATCAATGTATTGGAGCTGATCCTCGTGCTTGGTACTTGGATCATGTATTGGAGCTGATCCTCGTGCTTGGTACCTGGAAGATGTATTGGAGCTGATCCTCGTGCTTGGTACCTGGATCATGTATTGGAGCTGATCCTCGTGCTTGGTACCTGGATCATATATTGGAGCTAATCCTCGTGCTTGGTAGGTCCCTTTGCCATGAACTCATGGATTAGGGCCACTCCTCTTTCAGCAATGTCGTTAGTCACGAGGAGCTTACCGACCCGTTTCTTCCCCAGATTGTACCCGTCTGATGTTATCCAGGCCGCAGGGGACATTGACAAGAACGCAGTATCGATTTCAAGATGGTGTTAGATCTTCTTGGTTGTGGAGGTGAAGAAGTCCGGAAGGTCTTTTGCAACAAGACTCTTGCGACGGCCAGCACACAATAGTCAGGTTCACGATGTCAATAAATTATATTTCGTTCAAAATCATGGTAGATTAGCAAACCTATACATTTTTGGAAAGGTTATAGCATAAGGAAACTAAAAATCAATGTTTACATTTGGAGAGATACCTGTATGGCGGCCATTTTGGATTTTCAAAATGGCCACTGTAAAATACATATTTTGTTCTATTTCTGCCTCTAATTACCCTAAAAACTTTTTAAAATATACCAAACCTATATTTTCAGGGACAAGGAATCCAATGAAAGTATCAAATTAGTGCTATGGGGAATGGTAAGACACGAATCAAAGGTTTTGAATTGCAAAATACTGTCTTTATATTCGTGATAAGTTGCATAATCAAATACATGTTATCATTTTGTACAGGCAGTTAATAACATCAAAATGTGTCACAATAATTCATATCACCAAACATACACAGGCAGTCAGCAAAATCATATATACACATGCAGTCAGTATAACTTCACATCTGCACAGGCAGTCAATGACAAAATATACACAGGGAGTCAATGGCATCAAACATACACGATTACAGAATATGCCATTTAGAGTTCGTCATCACTGTCCTGTGTGTCGTATCCGACAATATAGTCCGCATCGTTTTCACAGTCCGTTCCACACAAGCAAAGGTCGGTCAAATTGATTGGCAAATCGAATTGGTCGAATGGTCGATCGAATCGAATTCGATGAATCGAATCTAATCTAATCGATCGAATTGGTCGAATGGTCGAATGGTCGATCGAAGCGATTGGTCGAATGGTCGAATGGTCGAATTGGTCGAATCGAATTGGTCGATTGGTCGAATTGGTCGAATTGGTCGAATCGAATTGGTCGGAATTGGCAAATGTAAACATTGATTTTCAGATTTTCCATGTAATAACGTTTCCAAAAATGTATAGGTTTGCTAATCTACCATGATTTTGAACGAAAAAACATAGTGAACCTGACTACAAGGGCTGGGCTCGAGGGATCCTTCCACAGAGTTCATGTTAGAGACCATCTTGAGTTTTTCAGCATCTGTAACATTGTCGCAGAAGAGAGCGAGACCGACTGTAACTTCAGACAAGTAGCATAGATGCCGTCTCATCGCCTTCGTGCCGCTTCCTTGCGGTATAAATAGGGTTATGAATTCACTGTGCTCGAACCCTTGACATTGATATATTGAAATGATTTTTATACTGCCAGATTTTCTCATTAAGTGGATCAAAATTGCAAGCGAACGAACGTGTGTGACAACTTCATGCTTTTTGACGCACCCTAATATATATATATATATATATATATATATATATATATGCCAACACCAATGCCTGGTGTTGGCTTAGCGGTTAGGGTGCCGGTTTGGAATCCTAGGATCCTGGGTTTGAATCCCGGTCGATCGCTGAATTAACGCCAGGGGGGTTGACTCAGCCTGTCATCCTTCCGAGGTCGGAAAATTGAGTACCAGCTTGCTGGGATGAATGATCCCGGTGTGTACCCCGGTTTAGAATAGGTACACCGTATCCCTGCGCATCGTTAGAGGCGACTAAGGGTTGGCGTCAGGAAGGGCATCCGGCCATAAAAACATTGCCTCAAACAGGGAACCATGATTGTCATGGGGCCCGCAAGGCTAACCCCTGCTCTAGCACGGAAAATGGCCTTAAAAACTATAATTCATTCATTCATATATATATATATATATATATATATATATATATATATATATATATATATAATCGTTAGATTAAATAAGACGCGGACGTAGCTTCAGGACGTCGATCTTTAATTGTCGACAAGCTTTCGACCAACAAAGGTCTTCTTCTGAGTCAGCCCCAAGTTCAAACTTTTGTTTCCGTGGTTGTGAAGTGTTGTTAATAACGTTGTGCTGGTTTTGAATCACGTGGTGGTGAGGTATTTTGAATTATGTGGTGGTGAGGTATTTATAATTACGTGGTGGTGAGGTGTTTTGAATTACTTGGTGGTGAGGTGTTTTTAAATGACGTGGTGGTGAGGTGTTTTTAATTTCGTGGTGGTGAGGTGTTTTTATTGCGTGTTTTATGGCTGTGAGGTGTTTTTAATTTCGTGGTGGTGAGGTGTTTTTATTTCGTGTTTTATGGCTTGAGGTGTTTTTATTATGTGTTTTATGGCTGTGAGGTGTTTTTAATTTCGTGGTGGTGAGGTGTTTTTATTACGTGTTTCATGGCTGTGAGGTGTTTTTATTTTGTGTTTTATGGCTGTGAGGTGTTTTTAATTTCGTGGTGGTGAGGTGTTTTATGGCTGTGAGGTGTTTTTAATTTCGTGGTGGTGAGGTGTTTTTATTACGTGTTTTATGGTGGTGAGGTGTTTTTAATTTCGTGGTGGTGAGGTGTTTTTATTACGTGTTTTATGGTGGTGAGGTGTTTTTAATTTCGTGGTGGTGAGGTGTTTTATGGCTGTGAGGTGTTTTTAATTTCGTGGTGGTGAGGTGTTTTTATTACGTGTTTTATGGTGGTGAGGTGTTTTTAATTTCGTGGTGGTGAGGTGTTTTTATTACGTGTTTTATGGCTGTGAGATGATTTTATTTCGTGTTTTATGGCTGTGAGGTGTTTTTATTATGTGTTTTATGGCTGTGAGGTGTTTTTATTATGTGTTTTATGGCTGTGAGGTGTTTTTATTATGTGTTTTATGGCTGTGAGGTGTTTTTATTATGTGTTTTATGGCTGTGAGGTGTTTTTATTATGTGTTTTATGGCTGTGAGGTGTTTTTATTACGTGTTTTATGGCTGTGAGGTGTTTTTATTATGTGTTTTATGGCTGTGAGGTGTTTTTATTATGTGTTTTATGGCTGTGAGGTGTTTTTATTATGTGTTTTATGGCTGTGGTGTTTTTATTTTGTGTTTTATGGCTGTGAGGTGTTTTTATTATGTGTTTTATGGCTGTGCGGTGTTTTTATTATGTGTTTTATGGCTGTGAGGTGTTTTTATTATGTGTTTTATGGCTGTGAGGTGTTTTTATTATGTGTTTTATGGCTGTGAGGTGTTTTTATTATGTGTTTTATGGCTGTGAGGTGTTTTTATTACGTGTTTTTGGCTGTGAGGTGTTTTTATTACGTGTTTTATGGCTGTGAGGTGTTTTTAATTTCGTGGTAGTGAGGTGTTTTTATTACGTGTTTTATGGCTGTGAGGTGTTTTTATTTCATGGTTTATGGCTGTGAGGTGTTTTTATTATGCGTTTTATGGCTGTGAGGTGTTTTTATTATGTGTTTTATGGCTGTGAGGTGTTTTTATTATGTGTTTTATGGCTGTGAGGTGTTTTTATTACATGTTTTATGGCTGTGAGGTGTTTTTATTATGTGTTTTATGGCTGTGAGGTGTTTTTATTATGTGTTTTATGGCTGTGAGGTGTTTTTATTATGTGTTTTATGGCTGTGAGGTGTTTTTATTATGTGTTTTATGGCTGTGAGGTGTTTTTATTATGTGTTTTATGGCTGTGAGGTGTTTTTATTATGTGTTTTATGGCTGTGAGGTGTTTTTATTATGTGTTTTATGGCTGTGAGGTGTTTTTATTATGTGTTTTATGGCTGTGAGGTGTTTTTATTATGTGTTTTATGGCTGTGAGGTGTTTTTATTATGTGTTTTATGGCTGTGAGGTGTTTTTATTACGTGTTTTATGGCTGTGAGGTGTTTTTATTACGTGTTTTATGGCTGTGAGGTGTTTTTATTACGTGTTTTATGGCTGTGAGGTGTTTTCAATTTCGTGGTGGTGAGGTGTTTTTATTGCGTGTTTTATGGCTGTGAGGTGTTTTTATTACGTGTTTTATGGCTGTGAGGTGTTTTTAATTTCATGGTAGTGAGGTGTTTTTATTACGTGTTTTATGGCTGTGAGGTGTTTTTATTATGTGTTTTATGGCTGTGAGGTGTTTTTATTATGTGTTTTATGGCTGTGAGGTGTTTTTATTATGTGTTTTATGGCTGTGAGGTGTTTTTATTACGTGTTTTATGGCTGTGAGGTGTTTTTATTACGTGTTTTATGGCTGTGAGGTGTTTTTATTACGTGTTTTATGGCTGTGAGGTGTTTTTATTACGTGTTTTATGGCTGTGAGGTGTTTTTATTACGTGTTTTATGGCTGTGATGTGTTTTCAATTTCGTGGTGGTGAGGTGTTTTTATTGCGTGTTTTATGGCTGTGAGGTGTTTTTATTACGTGTTTTATGGCTGTGAGGTGTTTTTAATTTCGTGGTGGTGAGGTGTTTTTATTACGTGTTTTATGGCTGTGAGGTGTTTTTATTACGTGTTTTATGGCTGTGAGGTGTTTTCAATTTCGTGGTGGTGAGGTGTTTTTATTACGTGTTTTATGGCTGAGGTGTTTTTATTACGTGTTTTATGGCTGTGAGGTGTTTTCAATTTCGTGGTGGTGAGGTGTTTTTATTACGTGTTTTATGGCTGTGAGGTGTTTTTATTTCGTGTTTTATGGCTGTCAGGTGTTTTTATTACGTGTTTTATGGCTGTGAGGTGTTTTTAATTTTGTGGTGGTGTGGTGTTTTTATTACGTGTTTTATGGCTGTGAGGTGTTTTTATTACGTTTTATGGCTGTGAGGTGTTTTTAATTTTGTGGTGGTGTGGTGTTTTTATTACGTGTTTTATGGCTGTGAGGTGTTTTTATTACGTTTTATGGCTGTGAGGTGTTTTTAATTTTGTGGTGGTGTGGTGTTTTTATTATGTGTTTTATGGCTGTGAGGTGTTTTTATTACGTTTTATGGCTGTGAGGTGTTTTTATTACGTGTTTTATGGCTGTGAGGTGTTTTTATTACGTTTTATGGCTGTGAGGTGTTTTTATTACGTGTTTTATGGCTGTGAGGTGTTTTTATTACGTTTTATGGCTGTGAGGTGTTTTTAATTTCGTGGCTGTGAGGTGTTTTTATTACGTGGTGATGAGGTGTTTTCAATTTTGTGGTGGTGAGGTGTTTTTATTTCGTGTTTTATGGTGGTGAGGTGTTTTTATTACGTGTTTTATGGCTGTGAGGTGTTTTTATTACGTGTTTTATGGCTGTGAGGTGTTTTTATTACGTGTTTTATGGCTGTGAGGTGTTTTTATTACGTGTTTTATGGCTGTGAGGTGTTTTTAATTTCGTGGCTGTGAGGTGTTTTTATTACGTGGTGATGAGGTGTTTTCAATTTTGTGGTGGTGAGGTGTTTTTATTTCGTGTTTTATGGTGGTGAGGTGTTTTTAATTTCGTGGTGGTGAGGTGTTTTTATTTCGTGTTTTATGGCTGTGAGGTGTTTTCAATTTCGTGGTGGTGAGGTGTTTTTATTACGTGTTTTATGGCTGTGAGGCGTTTTTATTACGTGTTTTATGGCTGTGAGTTCTTTTTATTACGTGTTTTATGGCTGTGAGGTGTTTTTAATTTTGTGGTGGTGAGGTGTTTTGAATTACTTGGTGGTGAGGTGTGGTGAATTACGTGGTGGTGAGGTGTAATCGTCCCAAACTTCCAGTCTGCACCTACCCCTCCCCTACGTGTGTGCTGATGGGTTCTTTCTTGAAAAAAAAAACATTCAACCTGAATCTTCAACCTAAATTGCCTATAAAAATGTAAAATCACAAACACAACAAATACATTTGTGCAAAATAATTGTTTGTATTATGATTGGTGTAAATCATGACAACACAGCAACTCAGGTACAGTCATTAGCCTCAGCTAAAATAAGCCCGTTCCTCAGTAACGACGCTTGGTGAGGCTCGCTGCGCTTGCTTCACCAAGCTCGTATATATATATATCCATCCAAGAGTTTAGGGAGTTTATTAATTTGGCACTTGTTTCCTAATTGATGTTTAGAGCCGCTGTATGGTGGTGATCCTAGTTATCACTGTCAGGTTCACTCATCTAGTATTTTTAAAATTTATTTATTTATTTATTGGATACGAGCAGGAGTATCGGGGAGGGGAGGGGGGAGGGAGAGGAGGCAGGAGAGGGAGGGGTGAGAAAGGGAGTGGGGGGAGTGGAAGGGGTTTCATCACCTTTTCATTGAATATATGCTGGTGAATGTGCCGTTCATCCCGTTTCTGAGTTAAGAGTGATGCTGATCAGGAAGAAGAAGAATCCTTATTACCAACTTCATACACTTCCGGAATAGTTTGATTTATTTGTGTTCAAATGTCTGGTGATTGTTTTGTATTTATTTGTGCGAATGTGTACTTGTATATAACTGTCATTAATTTAAAAAGGCTTCGGCACTATCGAGTGATAAAAAAAAAAAATTTTAATCCCCAAAAACGAACCTTTTTTATTTCACAATTTGTTACCTAAAACACTCCCATGCACTCACTGACGAACCTCTGAAAGTTTGACGAATATCCGTTTGGCCATCTCTGAGAAAAAGGCGACACACAGACAAACACACAGACACACACACAGGCAGACCAACAGCTCTCTTATATAGTAGATTGCCCGCCACAAAGCCTCAGGCCACTCAAGGTGGGGGCTACAAAAGAAAACAAAAGCAGAACAACCAGCCCCTTGGATTGAAACAAAACAAATATCGAAAGTTGTCTCTTCACAGAACAAAAAGGGCTCGGAGAGGTGAGCTTGTCTTCTTCGAGACAACAGTGCCTCTACCCACATTTAGTGTAGTTCCTGATCCTCCCATACACCCATTTGTATTTTCACCTATTACATGTCCTTTTGTTTCCTCTAACTCTCACCTCCCTCCCTCCTCTAACTCTCCCCCATAAACCATTCTGTCCACGTTCTTTGACACTAAAGGCCTCGAGGGTCGAAGAAGGTTTTGGTGCATGATGTTACAAAGCCCGAAAGCTGGCCCCAGAGGGTAGGTGACATGGACGACAGGGCATCCAGCACCGATGAACAACTAGTGCTACATCACACACCAGCGCCTTTAAAAGTATTGGGTGTGATAGCTTATCCCTCTTAGTTTGGTCTCTCTTCTTCACGAGACTCTCTGCATCTCTTTGCTTCTGCTCTTTGCTTCTGCTCTCTCTCTCTCTCTCTCTCTCTCTCTCTCTCTCCCTCTGTCTCTGTCGCTGTCTCTGTCTCTGTCTCTGTCTCTGTCTCTCTTTCTCTCTTTCTCTCTTTCTCTCTTTCTCTCTCTGTCTCTGTCTCTGTCTCTGTCTCTGTCTCTCTTTCTCTCTTTCTCTCTTTCTCTCTTTCTCTCTTTCTCTCTTTCTCTCTCTGTCTCTGTCTCTGTCTCTGTCTCTGTCTCTCTTTCTCTCTTTCTCTCTTTCTCTCTTTCTCTCTCTGTCTCTGTCTCTGTCTCTGTCTCTGTCTCTCTCTCTGTCTCTGTCTCTGTCTCTCTCTCTGTCTCTCTCTCTCTCTCTACAAAAAGACTAATTGGACAACTTCTTCGTTCAATTGTTAAAGTGTTCATCTCTTTTAATTTATCATGGCCTCTACTGCATGATGTTCAGAACACAAAAACAATGCACCCTGACTTCCCTGATTTTTGTTTTTCTGGTGCTCCTTCCACAAAGCCTCTACAAGCCTGTGCAAAGGCTACTTTGTACGTGCAATGTCTTAATGTTGTCATCTCTGCTAACCCCAATAGCCCACTGACCACCCACTGGAAAGAGCTTCTACCTGCAGGGGCTCCATCCTCTCCTACCTGGTCGTCGATGTACGCGTTACCTGTGTCTAAACGTGCCGGTGATATACAGTGGAGGCTTGCACACTATTCTTTGCCTTCCAACGCGTTTCTTAAACGACTGAACCTCGTGATATCTGATGACTGCCCTTTTTGCCATCACTCCGAGGACACTTTCCATGCATATGTCGGACGCCAAAGGCTGGCTCCACTTTTTCAACTCCTGAAATATGTCTTCCAGAATTTCGGTTTTTGTTTTTCTTCTTATCTTTTTGTGTACTGCATGCCTGTGTCTAACGAGAATATCGGTTCTCAAATCGTTAATTTTTTACTTGCCGAGGCGAAACTCGCGATATATATTACGCGGAAGAGTCGGGTCTCTGGGACAAGCTCACCGGAATGCAGTATTTTGTTAGCCTTTAAAGGCCTTGTGTCTGCCCGCCTTAAAATTTAATTTAATTTTTACCGAGAGACTTCTCGGCTTGATCACTTTGTTCAAAAATGGTGCAAAGCTGAAATCCTGTGTAAGGTGGAGGGAGATGAACTTTTTTTGCTGCTCTAATTATAATTAATGTCATGTTTTTCAATTCCTTGATTTAATTATTTTGTTGACTGCTATTGAATTACTTGGTTTGTTGTGCTTTTTTATACTTTTGTAATAAAAGACCTTAAAAGTCAAGTCTCTCTCTCTCTCTCTCTCTCTCCCTCTCTCTGTGTGTCTCTGTCTCTCTCTCTCTCTCTCTCTCTCTCTCTCTCTCTCTCTCTCTCTCTGTGTGTCTCTGTCTCTCTCTCTCTCTCTCTCTCTCTCTCTCCTCTCTGGCGCCACCTGCTGGCCGTTTGTATGCTGGTTGTACTGTCATGGCGTCTGCTTGTGGAGGCCTGTGAGTGCTCTGTGTTGTTGCTCCATCCCCCCCCCCCTCCCGTTTTCCCCCCTCTGTGTCCTTGTACCTGTTCGTGGAGTCTTCCTGGTGATTCCCATATACGTTGAGACGGGAGAGAGAGCCGGAGAGCACAGGGTGATCGCTGGTAAGGGTTCGCCGTTTTTGGGCGTCGCCCGATCGGTGTTTGCTCCTTCATCTTAAACCTCTATTTCCTTTTTTTTTCCTTTCGTTTATCCTTCCTTCAGTTTGTTTTGTTGCCTCCCTTTTCCGAAGTTAGGGAAATCGGAGAGGTCTGATTGCTTCCCATTCCCGGAGTTCGGGTAGGGAAGATTGTATTATATATTCACCCTCCCCGAGTTGGGGAGGGGTTGTAAGTGCAGCTGTTCCAGCATGGCAGCTGCACTATCTCGATTTACGGCCTTTCAGAGCCTGACCCGTAAGCACGGGTTCTTTTGTGTACCTCCGGAACGTGAGGTTAGTGTCGAGGACGTTGTCCTCGCAACCGGTCGTGTTGTCGGGATCGACAAGGTTGTTGCCGCTTCACGGATGAACAAGCGGATCGTTATTTTTTTGTCCGACGTGGATTGTGTCCCACAAATTGTCGAACAGGGTTTGACAATCGATCCAGATTTATTTGTAATGATTTCCCCACTAGATAGCCCAGCGATAAAAGTCGTGATATCAAATTGCCCCCCATTTGTATCCGACGATGTACTAATTAAAGAGTTGGCCCGATACGGTACCATCGTGTCTCGTATCTCCATGATTCCCTTTGGGTCACGAAACAACGATTTAAGGCACGTGGTTTCATTCCGGCGGCAAGTGTTTATGATTTTAAAAAATTCCCAGAAGGATTTAAACCTTATAATAAAATTAAAACATCAACAGAACGAATATACAGTGTACGTATCCACCAACGTTCTAAAATGTTTTGGCTGCGGACAATTTGGGCATGTTAAGCATGACTGCCCCCGAAAAGAGAATTCTCCACAAGTGCAACCTCCCCTCCGAACCGGGAATAAGCAACCCCCCCACCTTCCCACCACCGGTCCAAACCCTTCCACCACTGACCCAAGCCTTCCCACCACCGAACCAAGCCCTCCCGCCGCCGAACCAAGCCCTCCCACCACCGACCCGAACCTTCCCACCATCGACCCAAGCCTTACCACCACTGATCCCAATCTGTCCACCACCGACCCAAGCCCTCTTACCACCAATCCAAACCCCCCCGCCGTACCCCCTTCCCCTCCCCTTGAAACAGGGGCCCCTCCCTCTACTGAAGGATCTAATTGCAGCCATCTCCTGTTAACTATAGATCTCACCCCCCAGGCGACATCGTCCAATCACAGCTTGTTGCCTGCTATAACTGATCCTACCTCTCCCGCCGTGGTAGCCGATGGGAATCCCCTCCCGATGATCACGTCCTCCCTCCCCCCCCCTCCCCCCAAACCCTTGCAATCTCTTCCCACTAACCAGGACGAGTTTCAATTAGTCTGCCCAAAAGGAAAAAGACATCTGCAAACAACAGATGAAAACGGTCATCTCTTTAAAAAACCTACAACTGAAAACCGACAGCCCCCCCTCTCTGGCCTAGATTTGTCCCTCGTCACAGAAAATCGTTTCTCGGTATTGGAGGACATAGATGTGGATGAATCCTCGCCCTTGTCTACTGACCTAGAAACTGATATGGTTGAACCGCAAAAATTAGTACCCCCCCCCCTGCTCCCCTGAAGATGCCCTCCCCGTCCCCCCCCTCTATGGACTATGCCCCATCCGATAACGTGGAGGGATGTGATGACGGTGAGGAGATAAATGATGAAAACCAGTGTGACACACCATCTGAGCCATCTGATATAGATGACTCTGTTAGTGAATGTGGTAGCCTCAAGGAAGAAGAAATCCCTCCAATCCCTCCCTCCGAGATAAAAAGGTTTCTTAAGGACACATTCCGAAAAAGGAATGTTGTTATAGAAACCTTTTTTCCGGAGCTACCTGATTTTATACATTCCGCTAGACTGATGGTAAAACGGCCCCACGTTTTTAATTTCAATTCCTCCCAACGTCACCGTTTAAAGAAGTGGTCGCAAAAAGCTAAGAATGAACTGCTATCAAAAAATTGAGTGGTGGTCACTCCTCCTTATAGCTGTAATGAGTTTTTCCATTTGTAGCTTGAATATTAACGGAGGATGTAGCTCTGTCCGTAAAGTTCAAGTAAGGGATTTTTTATTACAGAAGAAAGTTGACATTGCCCTCTTACAAGAGACCCATGCCAACGACTACTGTGTCGCAGAGTGGTGTAGGCTCTTCCCCGGCCTGTCCTTCTTTAGTAACGGTGACTCCCGCAAAGGCGGTGTCGCAATAATTCTTAGCCCCTCCTTTTCGCCTTCATCGCTTAAATTCGACGAAATACACAAGGGATCCCTAGCATCCCTAGAATTCCACTACTGTGGAAAATTCTATACTATTTTTAATATCTATGCCCCAAGTACGCCTGTAGCTCGGCGAGTTTTTTTTAATGACCTTGGGACACACCTAACGTCCCTCGACAGCCAAAACGCCCTAAAAACCAAGACAATCATGTTTGTATTGGTGGAGATTTTAACTGCACCCTTCAACCCCAACTAGACAGGAACAGTGCAGAGCCCCATCCTGCCTCCACAATCCCTCTCACCAAATTTTTAAAACAAATGAATTTGACAGATATATGGCGGGTACAGCACCCATCAATCAGGCAATACACATGGTGTCGATGCATTCAGGGTAATATTGTACTTGCTCGCCTGGACAAGTTTTATATTAATCCTCCACTTGAACGCCTCGTTCTGTCATCCAAAATTTGCCCATCAGGATTCTCGGACCACAGCGCAACATTTCTCAAAATTTCTGCCCCCTGCCCGAAACACAAGAGTGCTTTTTGGAAATTTAATAACAACTTACTTGATGATAGTACCTTTAAGGACATTTTTCCAGAAATTTGGAATATTCTGGTTGCCTCCCAAGGGAATTTCTCAAACCTCAGACAATGGTGGGATAATGCCAAAACGCACATCAGACTATTCTGCCAACAATATCGTGCGTATGGTGTTCAAGAGGAAAGAAAAACCACAACCTTACTTGAAGATGAAATCCTGGAATTACAGGAACAGCTTCAGGGAACCGCAAGTGTGAGCTACCAGGGAATGAGGCAACAAATCCATGGAAAAACGGCCTTACTGAATTCCATATCCGAAAGGCGAGCACAAAATGCTTTATTGCGCCTGAAGATGAGGTACATACACGATCTTGATGCTCCAACCAAATTCTTCTTCAGCCTTAAAAGGGGGGCCTCTTCGTCAATGATTACACGCTTGCTCCATGATGGGGAACTCCTTTATGAAGATGGCAGAATCAGGGAATGTGCCCGGAAACATTTTAAACAACGGTTTATGCGGCATGACATTAACCAGGATGCAATATCGGAACTTGTTTCTAACCTTCCAACATTGGCGGAGGATCAGAAGCAGCAGTTGGAGGATCCTCTTAGGTTACCTGAGCTCACCGCTGCCTTGAAGGCCTTGGAACCTGATAAAGCCCCTGGACTGGATGGGCTGACAAGTGAATTTTTCCAGTTTTTTTGGGACACCATTGGACCTCACCTACTGCGGGTATTGAATGAATGTTTAGAGGATGGACAACTGCCGTGGAGTTGCCGGAGAGCAGTCACCACCTTAATTCCTAAGAAAGCGGACACTCAACTTATAGAGAACTGGCGTCCTATTTCTGTTTTATGTACGGATTATAAAATTTTAGCCAAAGCCTTGTCTAATCGAATGAAACCTTTTATGAATGTACTAATAGGAGAACATCAATCCTTTTGTATTCCTGGACGTACTATTTTTAATAATATCTTTCTTATCCGTGATACCATTCGGTTTTGTAACAATTTTAATATGAATGTTGGTCTGTTTTTTATTGACCAAGGAAAAGCCTTTGACTGTATTGACCACATGTACCTTTTTAGAGTTTTAGAGAATTTTGGGTTTGGACCTATTTTTATCTCGTACGTTAAACTTTTGTATTGTAATATATCCAGTGTTCTTAAAATTAATCAAGTATTGTGTAGCCCCATTGCTGTACAACGGGGAGTACGGCAAGGTTGCCCGCTATCTGGACTTTTATACTCTCTTGCCATCGAACCTCTTCTGCTCCAATTACGTACGCACATTTCTGGCTTCACTGGATCAATTCTTACCACACCGCTAAAAGTCTCTGCCTATGCAGATGATGTCTGTATTTATATAAAAAATAGTGCTGACGTCACTGCGGTGGCTCAAGCACTAAAAACATATTGTCAGGCTTGTTCAGGCCAGGTAAACTGGAAGAAGAGTGAAGCCCTTTGGATAGGACCTGGAGATTGCCCGCCAATTGTCCTACCAGGAGGAGTGAACTGGCAGAAAAGTGGCATTAAAGACCTCGGTATTTTCCTCGGAGACAACACCTTTGAGCAGCAGAACTGGGTGGGATTACCAGACAAGGTAATGGCAAAACTGGCCCGCTGGAAAGGACTTCTTTTTCAACTTTCGTACCGCGGAAGAACTCTCGTCATTAACAATCTTGTCGCCTCTATGCTATGGCATAAGATGATATGCCTACAACCGCCCGGGAGCCTTCTTATTACACTGCAAAAGAGCATTGTCGACTTTTTCTGGAGCGGGAAACACTGGCTCCAACCCCCCGTGGCATACTTACCACTCACTGAAGGTGGCCAAGGTCTTATTGATATCCGCAGCCGGATTATGGTCTTCCGGCTTCATATCGTGCGCCAACTTGTATATGGAGATGAAGCCCTACTCTGGAGGCCTCTGGCTAACTGCATATTACAGCTTACATGCAAGCTGGGTTACGACCGAGAACTTTTCTTGATGAACCCTCATCAAATCGATTCATCCTTGCTGCCCACCTTTTACCAAGGGGTGATGAACGCCTGGCAAGCCCTGTCCTTTTCCCGTGAAATGGCAACATACAACATGGAAATGTTGATGAATGAGCCCCTATGCTACAACCCCTTCCTGGAAAACAGCTTGAATAATAGGGGACTCGTTCAACGCTTTGTTGATGCCAAGCTGCTGCGAGTGAAAGACCTCATGACAGAGTCTGGGAGCTGCCGGCTGAGTGCTGCCGCTGTGGCACAAAAAACCGGAATAAAATCTGTCAGGATCATCTCTCGGTTCCTTCAAGGGATATCCACAACGTATCGTAATACCTGCGAGGAACTTGGCCCTTCCCCCGAGGAAACAGCGGGTGACTTCCCCAAACTCCTAGTCTTCAGCCCGCCACTTAATCTGTCCCCTGGCCTGAACAGCCCTGATGATACTGCATTATCCCTTCCCGCCTTTCCAAAGAAAACTTTGTACAACGCGTACGTTAAAATTTTATACGCAAAAACATTCTCTGAGCACCCGAGGCTTCGATGGCGGGATGTTTTACCCCCAATACCACCCAATTGCCCCAATTGGCGAAGTTTTTATCTCTTGCCTACTCCAAAGTATGTTGGAGATATTCAATGGAAACTTGTACACTGGATTTTACCTTATAATGTTTTACTGAACCGGTTTTCTACTGCTAACTCTAATCTATGCCCTTTCTGTGCATCCATTGAAACCCTACCGCATGTATACCTTGAGTGTGAACGATTGCAACCTCTTTTTACATTCCTTCAGGAACGCTTTGTGAAGCTTGGTTCCCTCTTCAATCACAATGTTTTTATTTATGGTGTTTTAGGACCGTCTTCCCTTAGGAATGTGGTTTTAATGAATTTTTTAATTGGCCAGGCCAAGTTTGCAATTTATAAATCCAGGAAGAAAAAAATGGGAAACGCTTCTGACTCGGCATATGATGTACTGCTCACCCTTAAGGCTCTTGTAAATGCAAGACTAAAGCTAGAATACCGGTTTTTTAAAATGAACAAGAATTTAACATGTTTTAAAGAAAAATGGGTTTTTAATGATGTCATATGCACACTTGATGATGATGATTTGATAATAACTTTTCCGTGAGACCATTTTTATTGTGTTTTGTTTCTTTATGACTGAACATAACTGATTTTCTGTACTCTTGTAATAAAAGGAAGAAACAGTCAGTCTCTCTCTCTCTCTCTCTGTCTCTGTCTCTGTCTCTGTCTTTCTCTCTCTCTCTCTCTCTCTCTCTCTCTCTCTCTCTCTCTCTCTCTCTCTCTCTCTCTCTCTCTCTCTGTCTGTCTCTGTCTCTGTCTCTGTCTCTCTCACTCGCTGAAATTATTATGCTTCCCCCACCAACTTTCCTCCTCCCCTCCCACTGGGCCTGCATGGTCTCCTTCAGCATGTTCCGCATACCCATGATTTTATGAGTCCAGTTCTTTCGGAGCCGTGTGCATGCATAATAAAGTCCAGAGCAATCCCCTTCACGGATGCGTGTGTGTGGAGGCACAGGATCTTGCTTGTCAGGATGCAACTAATCCACTGTCCTGAGAGATAAAGGATGGCGAACCCACCTTCCCACCTCTTCTTTTCTCTTTCCTCTCGTATGTCTTGTTTTTCTCCTGTGTACGCTTGTGTCAATAAGTCAGAGATTAACGAGACATCAGTCCGTTTTTGTATCAAAATAAGCACGTCGCCAATGCGTTTTTCTCCTGTGTCCATTTTGCCTGTCGTGTTCCCACTCCATTTTGGTCACCCATTAAATTGGCATTTACTTTTATCTTTGTGGTTATTTGGGTTAAGGACATGTCTTCAGCATATGCAATTATTTTGGAAAGGATATGCATGCCAAAATCTTGGCACCTAAATCAAATTAGTGACAGTAACCCAGAGCATGATGGGCTTGATGAAGCACCCATGAGCCAAATTCATTTCCTGGCTCAAGGCTATTCTGCAGATTTTAGCTCTGACGTAGGCAGATCCGAGTCATAATTTTCACATAATTTGCACCCGCAATTCATAATTTGCTCAATAATGTCTAATGATTGTCTAATCTATATAGACACATATATGTACATATGTACTGTATACAGTCACGTGAAAAAGTAAGTACACCCCATGTGAAGTTTTGACTTTTTCAACATATTTCAACATACAGCTATTTGATCTTCATTTCAACAATATTGAGAGATAAAGGTGATATAATATAACAAATATCATGAAACATTTACATTTTGTAGCCCATTGTATAATTTAAATAAACATAAATGCAAATTTCGCACGTGGAAAAAGTAAGTACACCCCTACATTTACCACTACTTCAAATACCTAAAATTAGAATCAGGTGCACCAGCTCAGGTGCAAATGATGAGAACATCGTCAGAGAAGATCTTGGAGGAACTTGTCTTATTTAAACCTCAGACATTTAGTTTGGTTTGCTCTTTGTTGTTGAAGTATGCAGCGTCACCATGCCTCGATCAAAAGAGCTCTCTGAGGCCTTCAGAAAGAAAGTTATAGATGCCTACGAGTCTGGGAAGGGATTTAAAAAGATCTCCAAACAATTTGAAATCAATCATTCGACTGTCCGGAAGATCATCTACAAGTGGAGAAGATGCCAAACAACTGCCAATTTGTTCAGGCGAGGCCGTCCCAGCAAGTTCAGCCCGAGAGCAGACCGCAAGATGCTGAAAGAAGTCTCTAAGAATCCCAGAATATCATCACGGGACCTACAGGTAGCCCTTGCCACTGTTGATGTCAAAGTGCATGAGTCTACCGTTAGAAAGAGGCTGCACAAATTTGATCTACATGGAAGGTGTGCCAGGAGGAAACCTTTGCTGTCCAGAAAGAACATCAGGGCAAGACTAAAGTTTGCCAATGAACACCTAGGCAAAGACCAGCACTTCTGGAACAATGTGCTCTGGACAGATGAGTCAAAGGTAGAGCTTTTTGACCACAGTACCAGAAGACATGTTTGGCGAAAACCAAAGACAGCATTTGACCACAAGAACCTGATACCAACTGTAAAGCATGGTGGTGGAAATATTATGGTTTGGGGCAGCTTTGCTGCATCAGGGCCTGGGCAGCTCACAATCATTGAATCCACTATGAATTCTTCATTGTACCAGAGGGTGCTTGAGAATAATTTGAGGCCATCTGTCGGAAAGTTGAAGCTCAACCGAAGGTGGACCTTGCAACATGACAAAGACCCTAAACATATCAGTATATCCACCAAGGAATGGCTGAAAAGAAATAAATGGAGGGTTCTGGAATGGCCATGTCAAAGCCCGGATCTAAATCCCTTCGAGACGTTGTGGGTGGATTTGAAACGAGCTGTGCATGCAAGAAACCCCTCAAACATCGCACAGCTGAAAGAATTCTGCATGGAGGAGTGGGCAAAAATTTCTCCCAGTCAATGTCAGAGACTGGTAGACAGTTATAAGAAACGCCTACTTGAGGTTGTTTCTGCCAAAGGGGGCAATACCACCTATTAGAGCCATGGGTGTACTTACTTTGTCCACATGCGAAATTTGCATTTATGTTTATTTAAATTATACAATGGACTACAAAATGTAAATGTTTCATGATATTTGTTATATTATATCACTTTATCTTTCAATATTGTTGAAATGAAGATAAAATAGCTGTATGTTGAAATATGTTGAAAAAGTCAAAACTTTACATGGGGTGTACTTACTTTTTCACGTGACTGTATATATATATATATATACACACACACACACACACACACACACACACACACACACACACACACACACACACACACACACACACACACACACACACACACACACACACACTCACCTTGGAGCTCAGCACCCTTGCACTTTTTTCAAATAACTCACAATTTTCTCTAAAAATAAGTTGAAATTGACAAAAGTATTTGGTCTCCACAATTCTTTATTTCACTGTTAATATTACAGAACATTCGTTTTGATGCAGAACTTAATATATCCTTTTAAATCAGAAAATAAAAAGAAATGGTATTGACAAAATAATTGACACCCCAGACTTAATATTTGGTATCACATCCTTTGGCAAAATAAATGCAGTCAAGCACTTCCTTTAGCCATGAATGAGCTTTCTACACCTCTCTACTGGCAGTTTGGCCCACTCTTCTTGTGCAAACTGCTTCAGTTCACCCAGATTTGAAGGGTGCCTTCTCCTAAATGCTGTTTTCAAATCTCCCCACAGGTGTTCAATGGGATTTAGATATGGACTCATTGCTGGCCACTTCAGAACAGTCCAGCGTTTTGTCTTGAACCATTCCTGGGTACTTTTTGAAGTGTGTTTGGGGTTATTGTCCTGCTACAAGACCCATGACCTTCGACAGAGACCCAGCTTTCTGACACTTTGTTGAACATTGCGTTCCAAAATGCCTTGGTATTGGTAATCTCCTGATTTCATGATGCCATGCACACATACAAGGCACCTAGTGCCAGAGGCAGCACAGAAACCCCAAAACATCACTGAACCTCCTCCATGTTTGACTGTAGGGAAGGTGTTCTTTTCTGTGAAAGCTTCATTTTGTTTTCTGTAAACATAGAGATGATGTGCTTACCCAAAAAGCTCTAATTTTGGCTCATCTGTCCACAGGACATTCTCCAAGAAGGATTTTGGCTTGTTCAGGTATGTTTTGGAAAACTCCAGTCGGGCTTTCTCAGCAGTAGGGTCCTCCTGGATCTCCTACCCGAGAACCCCCTTTCATTGAGTTGGCAACGGATGGTGCGAGTTGAAACTGTCATGCCTTCTGTCTGAAGGTCAGCTTGAATCTGTTTGTCAGTTGATTGAGGTGCTTTCTCCACCATTCAAACAATCCTTCGCTGCAATTTTCGATCAAGTATTCTCTTACAACCACGTCCAGGGAGGTTGGCTGCAGTGTCCTGGGCCTTAAACCTCCTGATAACATTGCGTATTGTGGACACAGGAACATCAAGGTCTCTGGAGATTGACTTGAACCTTGAGATTGTTCATGCTTGGCTACAATCTTGTGTCTTACCTCCTCAGACAATTCTCTGGTTTTCTTTCTTTTCTCCATGCTCATTGCGGTACACACAGTGACAATAAACAGCAGAATGACTCCTTTTCTCTATTCAAACTGGTTGAATGAGTGATTTTAATATTGCAGGCACCTGCAACTCACCGGTATCTATATATCATATATATATATATATATATATATATATATATATATATATATATATATATATATATATATATATATATATACACATTACTATAATTCACCAAATGTCTGTCCGTCCGTCCGTCTGTCTGTTCGTCCGTCCGTTCCCAAGTACTGCAAAAATGGCTGAACCGATCGCAACGAAATTTTGGGTGGGTAATCCTGGGACCCCCTGGAGTAAAATAGGCTATATTGTTTTTCCAATTTCAGCTTTGGTCTCCAACATTTTCAGGTTTGGACTCCCACCGAACGTTATTGTCCCGGGTACCACAAAAACGGCTCCACCGATCGCAACGATACACCTCCATGCCCATGGGAATCCCACGGGTGACCCCACTAGAACATATATAAATCATTCAACAACATTGAGCTTTTGAAAATTGAGCTTTCCTCAGTTCGAACAGTTCAAGGCCTACCTTGTGACTGTTTTGGCAGAATGCTGCTGGTTTCATCAAACTGCTTGTTTATTCTGCCGATGGTTCCTCTGTCAATTTCGTCAGCGCCACATTCTTTGACAAGTTGTCTGTGAACTTCAGCCGAATTTCCAGATACAGAATACAAGTGAACAGCACAAATTTTCTGTCTCACGATATCCTCCGTCATATTAGGGCGTCTAATTCACAATGAACTGAACTATTGCAAGGACAAACGCGTGCAACACAGTGAGCGAAGCTCACCCCGATCCATATCAACTGATGCACCTCACCCTGTGGCGTATCGCGTGATGCCTGTGCGTGTTGAAGCGGTCACATCCATTTACGAGAAATTATGTTTTGTTTTGCACCAAAGAACAATGATAAACTTAGTTGTTTGTTGCAGGTATCGTTCTTCAAAATGTGCCCAGGGTTTCTGGACCACCCTGTATATAAATGAATCATTCTGACTAATGTCCAATGATAATGTCTGATTAATGATTACATAAACATCTTATTAAGTGAAATGGTTTTGACATACCCGATGGTAAACTGATAAAAGGTTTCCACTAGGTACGTCAAAATGTATCAATACATGCCAACGAGCACAACTTAAAAATGTTGCAATGTAAAAAAACAACCTGTGCATTTACAAACGTGCCCATGATTTGACCAGGATTGTGCGTGCCAGGTTTAATTCTCCCACGGGCTGTCATTGACACCTGCGACCTAGATTACCGACGACGTTGAATGAGGCAGAGCATTCTGCATAGCTTGTCTCAGAGGCCTGAGATTTCAGATCAGCCTAAATTATTTCTTGTTAACATAATGAAAAAACTGCCTTGATAGCTACAAATGCCACAAGTAAATGGGGTGCTTGAATTATCATGCCCTCTCGATTACACCAATTAAATAGAACGGCACTCTGTAGAGTGCATACCCCCGGCAGGCTGAACAGTTTGTTTTGTATCCCACTGATAGGCCGGATCTGGATTCGGACCTGAACCAAAATCTAATCGGCTTATTCTTGTCACTTAACCAACTCATTCACATATTTCGTCATAAGTCATCCATAACTTTTTTTAAATATCATGTTACATATCGCTTTTCGACCACCTACTTCACCTCAATGGTGAAGAATCACTTAAAAATTAAATAATGTCGTAATTGAATCCATATTCAGATCTTCACCAAAATCGAATCGATTAGTCATTATCACACACACAACCTCTCCGCCAAGTTTCGTCCAAATCTGATCATAACTTTTTGAGATATCGCGTTATGTTTCGGTTTTAGCCCTCAACTCAATGGTGAAGAATCACTTAGAAATTAAATAACCTCTTATCCGAATCCATATTCAGATCTTCACCAAAATCGAATTGATTAGTCGTTATCGCACACACAACCTGTACACCAGGTTTCGTCCAAATTCGTCCATAACTTTTTGAGATATCCTGGTATATAACGTTTTTGGCCCTATCTCCCAATGGTGAAGAATCGCTGAAAAAATTCGATGAGCCGGATCCGATTCTTCACAAAAATCTAATCGCACACACACTTCATCACACACACTTCACGTCCGTGTCACACTGTCACATCCAATACCTCTCTGCCAAATTTTGTCCGAATCCGTCCACAATTTTTTGAGATATCATGTTCACAGACAGACAAACAAATGAAAAATCACTCGGAGAGCGACACTTGGCAAAACAGAACAAGGTAGAATGGCACTCAGTAGAGCATCATTTTGACCTCAAACATAATTAGTGGTTGAATTCAGTGTCCTGATATGCAAATCGTCTTGAAAGTTTAAGTTAATCACAAGAAAATTGACAATTTTAGAAATTTGATTTATGTTGACCTTAGGCCCATGTTGACCTCAAAAATATTCGGTGGTTGAATTCAGTTCTTTTATATGAAAATGCCATTCAAATTTCAAGTCAATCGGATGAAAATTAAGGATTTTAGAAATTAGAAATTGCTGTTGACCTTTAGCCTGTGCTGATCTCAAAAATAGTTGGTGGTTGAATTCAGTTCGCCGATATGTATATCCTATTCAAATTTCAAGTCAATCGGATAAAAATTGGGGATTTTAGAAATTTGAAAAAAAGTGGTTGACCTTTGGCCTATGTTGACCTTTTGAGGCCTATGTTGCCCTTTTGACCTAAAAAATATATAGGATTTTGTCGGACAACGAACTCCACCATTTGGTGAAGTTTCGTGAAGATCAGCTAAAAACTGTGACCTGTAGGCAAGTATAAGTGAGCAGACAGACAAACACACAAACACAAACACACACACACAAACCGGAGTGATCAACATATACACAAAGAATTAAGTTAAGCACCCCCCCCCGTTTTTTTACAACCTCGCACATTACAAGTTTGTTGTCGTCAAAACAGTGTAATATACCCATGATATTGCTATATTTTCTGGAGAAGTGATATTATGGTCACATAAAAACATAACAATCATGCCGTTTTCATTATTTTATTCTGAATAATTTAAGGTGAAATTTTTTGGGAATTTTAGGCATATTTTCACCTCAATTTAAGTATGGAGCTATAGGTCCATCACGGACAGTGTGGATGACGTTTATGTTTTCTAACGTACAGTCATTGTTCTGAGAAGACCTCTAGCGATCTTTGCGTCAATAACGTGTGTAGGACCCACGTGATCGGATCACTACTCAACCCAACTCAACCCTACGAGTGCACTCATCTGCATTTCATCAATGGATAATTGCTAATGTCATACCAATCATTATTTGATCTCACATACCTTAGAATATATGCCAATGTATACATATACACAAAGAATATATATTAGGGGGTGCTTACCTTAATTCGTTGTGTAGGGGTGCTTAACTTAATTCTTTGTGTATACTTGCAAAAAAAAATAATTGCCAAGTAACAAACAAACAGACAGACAGACAGAGACAGGAGTGAAAGCATAACCTCCATCCACCCTTGGTGACAGAGGTAATGATTGCTTACTTTAGTGAATGAGCCAATTGCCTTTGCGAAGGAAATGCTCCCAGATTTTAATTGAAGGTTATATATTTTTTGGTCCGATATCAATTTAACTTTAAACCAAGTCCATGATATTAACTGTCATGCCAGGTTTTTAAAAGTGCAATTCCTAGAGTATCAAAAGCTCAGAATTTTAAGATTAGCATTCATTAACATTCATAATTTTGTTTTTCTGGTGACATTGATATTTTCTGCGGCAGAAGGTGGCTGTTTGAACTTTTAAAATGTCTGATAAACATTTTCGATCATCATTAATTACTCTTAGGAAACCTGGTGTTGGCTTAGCGGTTAGGGTGTGGCTTGGGATCCGAGGATCCTAAGTTCGTAATCCTGGTCGATCGTTGAATTAACGCCAGGGGGGTTGACTCAGCCTGTTATCCTTCCGAGGTCGGCAAATTGAGTACCAGTTCACTGGTAATTCCCTGTGTGTCGCAAGAGGCGACCAAGGGTTGGCGTCAGGAAGGGCATCCGGCCATAAAAACATTGCCTCAAACAGGGAACCATGATTGTCATGGGGCCTGCAAGGCTAACCCCCGCTCTAGCGGGGAAAATGGCCCCAAAACGATCATTCATTCATTCATTCATTCATTCATTCAGTAATTACTCTTAGGAAACTTCACCAAGTTAATATAAGCAATATCCATTCATTTTAAAAGCATTAGGTTTTGGAAGCTCAGAGGCATCCGTCCCATACAGGCCTTTGCCCCCATGATATGGCTTTACCAA
Source organism: Myxine glutinosa (assembly GCF_964187855.1). Classification (NCBI taxonomy): domain Eukaryota; kingdom Metazoa; phylum Chordata; class Myxini; order Myxiniformes; family Myxinidae; genus Myxine; species Myxine glutinosa. The sequence goes on along the minus strand of NC_136261.1, from coordinate 144,250,310 downwards.
GGCTGTCAAGCTCTACATACCTGTGGACCTTCTTGAATAAATGAATCCTGGATTAACTTCTGGAATGTCATTATCTATAGTACTTCTGGCTGGATGAACACCAGGAGTTGTTGCCTCTTATTACACTTCCCGGAGGAAGTTTTAGTTTTGTATTTGGTAATTGGGGCAGTGTTTCATAACATTGCTAAGGGGGATCTGTCACATCTCTGTCTTGTCTTCTGTTATGTTGGACACTTTGAATGTCACCTTCGGGGAAGGTAGTTATGATCCGCTGAAACGGTAGGGAATCTGGCCTCTTTCTGGAGAAAGTGATGTCACATGGATTCTGAAAAAGTGAAAGGAAGTGATGTCGAGGAAAGTTCAGATGGGAAGAAGAAGTGGTGACAAGCTGGCATTTTGGAGAGAGAGAGAGAAAGAGAAAGAGAAAGAGAAAGAGAAAGAGAAAGAGAAAGAGAGAGAGAGAATGAGAGAGAGAATGAATGAATTACGGACATGTCTGGTGATCGTTTCCCACTTTGAGTGACCTGGAAATTGGGCATTCATCCTTCTCAGCAATCGTGCCTGCATTGCGGTGCGTGTTGAGAAAACCACCCAGGCTGTGGAAAGGCGATCTTGGTGTAGGTATCGAGTTGTGATCGATCACAATGCTGCCGACCTAGCACTCTTTTCCATTGAGGAGGTTTAGCCGCACTTCATACATCAACGCTACACCACGACCTTGGACCTTTGTGGGTCACGTTTGCACATGCTCATCAATCACATGGCCAGATTAACATCAATGCCCTGGTCAGTGAGGTCAGATACCTATACTGTGTACTTTGCTCTGTCATACCTTCTTTATATTGAATGTAGGAAAGGAATAAGTCCTTGAATATAAAGGGAGTAATGAGGATAAGGGAATTTATCATTTCGGCCTAGATTGATATTTAGTGAATTCATGGTGGGGCTGAGTGGCAGCAACACATTGTGTGACTTCATCACGTGATTATTGGATGACTGCGCTATTACCTCGACACAAATTTTTATGATTTCCAACAACATTGTTTTGTTTCTTTTTTTCTCATTCAGAGCAAAATAAACTCGACAGTTCATAGAACACCTTAACCCATGCAGTCTTGACAAAACTGACATGGGAATGGTCTTTTCAACTCTTGCTTTGTGTTTCGACTATGATCGATATTAGTTTTCTTTGCGAAATTTGCGAATAACAGGTGTGATGGTAACCATACGCGAGGTGGCGACGCCATATTTGTCTGAATGCTGAATCCTACAGTTATTCTGCCCTTAGGGCATGAGATGGCATAAATATTTTTCCAAGTACTGCCAATGGAAGGTTTTTGAAAGTACCAACAAGGATATTTATGCTCTGCAATGTTCAAGTGTATAATTAAATGGAAATAAAATAAAGATTTTAAAAGGTGGTAGAAAATTCATTTCCGGAAGTTTCCTGCCGTTGCTGCACCACCTTTTACATCACCTATGCATTTAACCCCTGACTATCACTTCTCCTTCTCCCTCCTTTTGCTTTAAATATTTCCCTATTGATTCTTGTCTTTTTGCAATTGTTGTTTTCATGTTTTGTTATGCATTATGTTTTGCACTCTGTCAAAGCGCCTTTGGGCTTCTTGAAAAGCGCTATACAAAATAAATGAATTATTATTATTATTATTATTATTTAACATGTTACATTAGTTCTTTGTGTTTCTTTTTGTGTCCTTTATGACGTCCCTAAAAACAGTAAGTTTCCTGTTTGGAATGATTTTCAACTTCTTTCACTGCCAGACAGGCATACAGATTAAATAGTTACCTCGGGATGTGCTCAAAACGAGATTCCATACAATTCGCCAAATTCAGAACCAAAGTTCTGATAAACTTGCAGATTCACGTTCTGATTCGTATTCTACATTATTCAAAATACAAGATTCAATTGAAATTGAGTATTCCCTCGATAATAGACGATACATAACATGGTATTTCAAAAAGTTGTGGACGAACTATGACAAAACTTGGTGGGTGAGGTGGTTAGTTAACAAGAACAAGCAGATCCGATTTTTGTGCAGGTCCGGATCCAGATGTGGCCTATCAGTGGGATACAAAATATAAACTGGTCAGCCTGGCTTATAGTCAGGTTCACGATGTTTTTTCGTTCAAATTTTTTGGAGATTAGCAAAACTATACATTTTTGGAATATTCAGACCATGAGGAATCCAAAAATCAATGTTGGCATTTGCACAGACACCTGCATGACCGCTATTTTGGATTTTCAAAATGGTCGCCATAAAATACATAATTTGCGCTATCTCGGCTTCTAGTCAACCTAGAATCTTATTTAAATATGCTAATCCTATGTTTTCTGGGTCAAGAAAACCATTGGTGGGATCATTAGACCTCTAATCCTAACACTTGCTTCACTTTTAGGACTTTCCAGACGACACTCAGGACAGTGATGAAGATCTGTAAAAGCATATTCCTGAACGGTATAGACCTAGTAGATCCTGTGTATAGGACTTATAGTTCAATCTGATACTAACAAGGCTGCTTTCTTGCTTTATAAACCCAAACCTATAACGTCAAAGGACTTGCAATATCATGTATTATGTAATACAGTTATATCACAAATAGAAAGACAATGGTTTTCAATTACCTTTGTTTGTTGCTTTTCTATAATCCTGAGCACTATTTTGAGGCCTTTCTTGGATTCCTTGACCCAGAAAACATAGGATTAGCATATTTAATTAAGTTTCTAGGTTGACTCGAAGCCGAGATAGCGCAAAATATGTATTTAATGGCGGCCATTTTGAAAATCCAAAATGGCGGCCATGTAGGTGTCTGTGCAAATGCCAACATTGATTTTCGGATTCTCCATGCTCTAATGATTCCAAAAATGTACAGCTTTGCTAATCTCCCAAAATTTTGAACGAAATTATATTTGTTAACATAGTGAACCTGACTATTAGGTGTGTGCTCAACCAAGTGTCGTTCTAGTTTTTGTTGTGTTAATATCCATGTCTCTAATAACGAATTAGAAGCCTGGTGTTGGCTTAGCGGTTAGGGTGCCGGCTTGGGATCCTAGGATTCTGGGTTCGAATCCTGGTTGATCGCTGTAATTAACACCAAGGGGGTTGACTCAGCCTGTCATACCTTCCGAGGTCGGCAAATTGAGCACCGGTTCACTGGTAATTCCCTGTGTGTCGCAAGAGGCGACCAACAGGGTTGGGGTGCAGGAAGAGCATCCGGACCATAAAACATCGCTTCAAAAAAGGGGACCACGGTGCCTGAAAAAGGACCAACCCTTGATCTGCAGGGAAAAATGGCCTCTAAAGGTGGTTCTGTTTTCTTTCTTCTCTAATAACGAATTGCTTAATACCATTTGGGGCAATTGTGCTTCCAAAATATTTCGTGGTGTAATTATAAAATTGCATAAAACTTTCAAGCAAATATAAATTTTAATTAACCAGACTTATAATTGGAGCTTAACTAAACGAGACTAGACTTAATTAATTACATCAATTTCTGTTAAAACCGGAATAAATATCATCGTCAATTGTGGATCAGACATGGTGGAATAAAAAAACAACAAAGGAAGATTCACTGAGTTATAAGGACTGATTAATGGGAATTTTCTACATATCAGGATGGAAAGTAAAAAGAAATGAAAAAAAAACGAAAATCATGAACTAAAATGTCTGAGTATTTGAGATTTTAACTATTCTGCCTTAACATTGTGTTTGCAAAGTTGAACTTTTTACCAATCCAGAAAATATTTTTCACATGTTAAATTTCAGGCAGCATAGAAAAATGCAGTATAAATTAGAATGGAAGTGCTGACTCCATTATGCTTCTCTTCTAAGATGTCATGGTTGTGTTACGTGGTCCTCCCGGTGACTACCTGGTCTCGGTGACCCCCGGACCGTGAGAGGAACTCCGCCAGAAAGATCTATGATTTATACGCTTTCGTAACGCAATCAAGATGAAAGACACAACAATTCAAGTCAATAAGAAACCCCACACCAAGGATCCGGATTCATCAATAATATATTCCCCAATCAATCAACAACCATCAATAATCAATCACCAATATTACTAAGATGGCCATCTCATGTATGTCCCCCCTTTCCCCACTCACGACCCCTCAATGGTCACTGTCCCTCACAATGTCTCTGGGCCCCTCCTGGCCAAGGTGAAGGTCGACTTCTCCACACACGGGCGGTTGAACAGACCCCTGGCTGACGTGCTCCAAACGTGCACGTCACGTACCGGGAACAACTGCTGCAGCGCCCTCCTCCTTGCACAGCCAAGCGGGCAAAAGCAAAGCGCGGCTGGCAAAGCGCGCGAGGCCCAAGGTGCGACCCGTACGCGTCCTTGTAGACGTCGAGGCGAACTGTGCCGGATGCTTGGTTCCGTGCACGAACCCACGGCAACTTGACGTGTAATCGGTAATTACCCCGCGCAGGTAATTCCTTTCGCCAGACGGGCTTTCAAACGCAGCGTCCCCCACGCTGCTCAATATCGACACCGCTCGCGTCGGAGCTGGGCGAGGAAGAGGAAGATCGCCGCTTCTCCCGGACCTCGTGTCTTTTTTCTTCTTCCGGTTCACTATCCCGTTTCCGGTCTCCTGTTATCCAGAGCCTCTCTAACCCTTTAACCACAACAACCTTTAATAGAATAAACATTAATAAGCAATGACATGAATAGTAACTCCTCTAAATCCGGGATCCATAACAGTTGTTTTGTGATTTGAATTACCCAATAATTGGGAGATGGTGCCGAAATTATGGTGTGATTTTATATTTTTGTAGCTTTGTTGGTACTGTTTTTGAAAACTACCACTTGTGTCTAAAAAAAACCCCGATGTCATATAATACTGGCATGTAATTACCAGAGAAAAATCACCATACTAAATTAACAATACGTCATTTAATTGTGTGCATGTGTGGATAAAAACTTGTCGACTGCGGCTTCACCCATGAATCTTTGGCCCCAGTGAGTCCTGAACAAAATTTCATTTTACATTTTTCCTTGTGATCTTAAATTTGAATTCCTCAGAGACATTCGTAATATGAAACATTCATAATATAAAAAAAGATTACCAAATTTGGTGATTATAGCTGCCATCATTGTCTGGTTATTCTGACGACAAATAAATACGACAGACAAGAAGACGTCATGCAGAACACGATACTTGCAAAATCCACCCCTCCCCAAAATATAAAGTTTCCATTAATACATCAAATTGTCCATTTAATTAAAATTAAAATTGACGATCTTGATCAAAGCTCTGGTCAATCAGATTAAAATTGATGTTTTTTGATGAAAATTGATATTTTGAAGTTTGACCTTGAATTGACCTTTGACCTTTTGACCTCAAAAATAGTTGGGTTCCCAATTCAGTGATGCACTATGTAATTGCTGTTTAAGTTTTCAAGTTAATAGGATGAAGATTGACGATTTTTCAGATGAAAATAGATGATTTTAGAAGTTTGATCGTGAGTTGACCTTTGACATTTTGACATCAAAAATAGTTTGTTTCCCAATTTAGTGACTGAATATGCAAAAGCTGTTCAATTTTCAAGTCAATTGGATGAAAAATGACAATTTTAGAAATTGGACCTCAAGATGACCTTTGACCTCAAAATAAACAGACTTCTTCCTTATGACCAACTCTACCATCTGGTGAAGTTTCGTGAAGTTCAGTTTAAAATTGTGACCAGTATGCAATTGACAGACAGACAAACAGACAGACAGACAGACAGACAGAATAACGCACAAGCCCAACCAATATACTTCGATTTTGCATGTAACAAAGACAGACATGATAAAGACAACAAACATATGAACATATGCTTCAGATGATACACTGATATTGCAGTACTCACTCTCTCCGCCTTCGGCCGCTATGCGAGTGACTAGGTGCCATTTTTTCTGTCCTCCTCCTTTGTTTACCAGAATTTTCACCACACGTTTACATGATGTTTGTAAACATCCTCACTTCCTGGTATCAGGAAGTTTAAGGCCCATGAAATTGTAGCCAACCTCCCTGGACATGGCTGCAAGAGAAAACTTTATCGAAGATTGCAGTGAAGGATTGTTTGAATGGTGGAGAAAGCACCTCGATCAACTGCTAAACAGACAAATACCTTCTGATATTTCACTACTTGATTCACTTCAATATTTCTCAGACTTTCGGAGATTTTCAGGAGGAATAGCATGGGGATGTGCAATTGTTGCAATGCTATGAGATTTCACGAAACATGTGTGAACTATCTCCCACAGGCCTGCTGTTTGCGGTCCATCCTATACACACAGAGGCAGTGGCTGGGGTCGTGGGTCGAGCTGATGTGGGAGCTGGGCTCTTCTTTCTGCTTTCACTTTTGTCATATGCCCGTTACTGCCAATCTCGCGATGGTGGTTTGGCCATGGATGTGGCGGACTGTGGACAAGGCAGAGGCAAGCGCTGGGCTTGGCTCTCCGGAAGTTTGGTGTGTGCGGCTGCAAGCATGCTCTGGAAGGAGCAGGGAGTGACGGTCCTCATGGTGGCTGCTGTTTATGACATCTTTGTACATTCTGGCCTAACAATAGCTGACCTGCTGCTGTTGTTGTGCAAGGCAAGATGGAGTCGCACACTATCCATGTCAAAATTTAAAAATAGTGTGAGAAGAGCAAGATGGGTGAAGGGAAGAGGGAGTTTGGGGTCATAATTTGTATAGATATAGTACTTAGAGAATGAGAATGAACATATGCTTCAGATGACGGTTTTGGTTTTTTTTCCCCTAAATCTTTGGCCATTTGCTCTTCATTCAAATCTATTAATTTCATTCTTCTTCTTGTACTCTTTTTCATTTTATCCTTATCCTCACTTTTCTTGATTTTAAGAGAACTCGACTTTCACTAATGCCTGAAAACTGACATAACTTTTCAGTTAACTTTTCGAATTTCAATATTAGTGCTGCATCAACGCTTTTAAAGGAACAATATATATATATATAATATATATACACACAACCTTCAGAGGCCATTTTTCCCCACAGAGCAAGGGTTGGCCTTTTCTGCTGGGCACCATGGTCCCCATTTTGAAGCAATGATTTAATGGCCGGATGCAGCTTCCTGCCGCCAGCCCTGTTGGTCACCTCTTGCGACACACAGGGAATTACCAGTGAACTGGTACTCAATTTGCCGACCTCAGAAGGATGACAGGCTGAGTCAACCCCCCTGGTGTTAATTTAGCGATCGACCGGGATTCGAACCCAGGATGCCAGGATCCCAAGCCGGCACCCTAACCGCTAAACCAACACCAAGCTCAAAGGAACAAATAAAATCTTGGCTAATAATGTAAATATTTCATTGGGAACTTGGAAGAATCAAACAGATCGACTGAGCTCCAGATGTGACCTAATTCTGGCTTTACTCTCATATTGCATGGGACTCGGTGAATTGTACAGCTGGTTAGCATGTATGGTTGGGTAAATCACTATGTACAAAGTTTGGCTTGCCTGAAGGAATTGACTTTGTGGCTGTAAGGGCAGTTGAGCCTATTATAACCTACTGCAGGCTATTTTTGTTGGTCTAGTTTTGCGGAAGAAGTGCTGGTTAATAAACTCCCTCAACTTTTTGGCAATGGGTGTGGAATACGGATAATTTAAACACACAGAGAGACAGTTAAGAGTTTTGTGACTTCGGATGCTTGAGAAACCTTAATAGGAATGAATCCAATAAGTATTGTACTGTATATATGGATAGACATGTATCTTTTTTTTTTTAAGTCATAGGACCAGGTGCAATAGATGGATGTGTCAATTTACCTTTGCAAAGGTAAGGAACTCTAATAGCATCTGGACCTTGATCTTGAAAAAAGACAAAATTTACCTGAACTCACCCATGAAAACAAACAAACTAAGTGAATGCAATGTTTATAATCATTCGCATGAATTAGTTTGAAAAAGAAAATGCACATCACTAACTATATGCAACTGTTTATACGTGTATACTCACATTGCGTTAAGTTATTTATGCCAGAATGGTTTTTCCGAATCGCTGCATGGCTAAAAAAAACATCACACATCCCATATGGCACTCGGCCTTGAGTTATCACGTCCATAAAGCAGCAGACGGGCAATGTGGGGTCCTGCTATGCAAAGATTAACATTGTTAGTCCACTTAATTCCAAACTTCCACCGAGATGAAAGTCAAACTCTCAGATTCAGCATTTTCAAGCATTTAAAGGAATTTTTTCAATTTTTTTGTTTTGTTTTTTTATTTTTGTAGGAATTAAATATATATTTGTGGTATACATGATTTATGTCACTCTTCTCATCTGAGCCAGTAAATTATTTTGTCTTCCTTTATATTTTATTTTTGACAAGTCACATGCTGAATTTACACTCCCAGCACTCATTGATAAATGGTTGTGAAGAGTTTATTTATACCACTGATGATAAACAAAAGAGCCACACTTTTGTGAGAGTTTTTATGTTAACTACTTTTCCCATCTCCCTTTGTTTTCCCTTAGCCCAGTTATGGTGGATTGCGAGAAGGGCTGGCGTTTCTCTCCATTTGCTCTGCAGTTCTTGTCAGCTTTCGCTTAAAGTGGATGGGCAGTGTGCCACCCAGCTTCTCTGCATCTGACAACCCAGGAGCGGATGCACCAGAACTCCTAACACGAACACTGACCTTCCACTACCTCCCTGCAGCTAACCTCGGCTTGCTGTTGTGGCCTGGTCCTCTGAGCTTCGATTGGTCAATGGATGCCATTCCATTGTTGCGCTCACCTACAGATCTACGCAATGCTTGCACACTGGCCCTTTACGGATGCCTAGGCCTCTTTACACACTATGTTCTTTTAGGACTTAAGGTGAGTTTTAGCTCTGTATTTCTTCAAAACAGAAAATACCTTTGTAACTTTGGTGAAACTGACAGGCAACCTTCCAAACATCAAATGTCAAGAGATAAAGTGTATATGTCACCAGTTTTGGTAATGTTTACCTTAATGATGTTTGACTGGTGAAGTGATTTCATTGGTTTACCCAGAGTGACATCACTGCTAGTATTGAATCAAAGAAAAAGAGAAAAAACACGATTATTAGAGTTGGTTCATGGTGAGGGTCAGCATTACGTTTCACAATGCACCAGTGAAATGACCTTGAAGAAAAGTGTCTCAATATTGCATGTGTACAGTCGTGGCCAAAAATATTGGCACCCTCGCACTTTTTTCAAATAATGCACCATTTCTTCCAGAAAATTGTTGAAATTAAAAAATATTTTGGTATCAACATTTGTATTTCTTTGGTTTGCAGTGGAACAAAACAAAAAATGCAGAAACAAATTAATAATTGTAGCTTATTCCATATAGAAATCCTAAAATGGCCCAGACAATATCATTAACACCTTTCAGAAGTTGTTAGAAATAATTAGATTTCAAGCAGGTGATTCTCCTTTACTTTGGAATTGAACTCACCTATGGTGAGTTTCAGGTGCCTGCAATATAAAAATCACTCATTCATCCAGTTTGAATAGAGAAAAAGAGTCATTCTGCTCTTTTGCGTCACTGTGTGTCACTGTACCGCAATGAGCATGGAGAAAAGAAAGAAAACCAGACAATTATTGTCTGAGGAGGTCAGACACAAGATTGTAGCCAAGCATGGACAATCTCAAGGCTACAAGTCCATCTCCAGAGACCTAGATGTTTCTGTGTCCACCATACACAATGTTATCAGGAAGTTTAAGACCCCTGGCACTGCAGCCAACCTCCCTGGACGTGGTCGTAAGATAAAACTTGATCGAAGATTGCAGCAAAGGATTATTTGAATGGAGGAGAAAGCACCTCAATCAACTGCCAAATAGATTCAAGCTGACCTTCAGTCACAAGGTACGACAGTTTCAACTTGCACCATCCGTCGCGAACTCAATGAAAGACGGTTCTATGGTGGGAGACCCAGGAGGACCCCACTGCTGAGAGAGAGACATATGAAAGCCTGACTGGAGTTTGCCAAAACACACCTGAACAAGCCAAATTCCTTTTGGGAGAATGTCCTGTGAACAGATGAGACTAAACATTGAGTTATTTGAAAAACGTGCAAGGGCGCCAATATTTTTGGCCACGACTGTATGTCATCAACTCCCCATGGGGTATATAGAGTGATACGATGATGTCATTGGTGAAGTTGTATTCCAGCCATAATTGGTTGAATTCGAAATCCTTATCCAAAAATCTGAAACTTCATATATCTGATCTATGGCCCGATGTGAGTTAAGAATTAAATTTATGATGTTCATAACCCATGCCAAGAAACTATGTGACATAATAGGGCACATGGATGATATCGGTATACGGGCCATAATAGCAGTGGGCCATAATAGTAGCGTGTTCGGTTCACGGTGGTATTTTTGTTTAGAATGAACACGCGATGTGAAACTATGAGCTCTACGAGTGTCATTCTATTTTATGGAATATGTTTCATTATAAAAGTGATTTTTTTTTTTTGATGTTTTGGTGAATTCTCTTTGCAGAGATAAAATTGGAAAAGTTTTATTGTGCCAATTGCTCTTCATTTTTTGCCATGTATTTTGCTTCACGTATGTGTAATATATATAAATTCATAAATATACTCAGCACAGTTCGAGAGAATTATGACATTGATCAATCAGTTTTCATCATTCCACATCATCATTCCAAATCAGTTTTCATAATTCCAAGTAAACATAATGTATGTATATGAGAAGCAATAACAGCAAATAAAATAAATTGATGAGACAAATACTTACACACACACACACGTATGTGTAATATATATAAATTCATAAATATACTCAGCACAGTTCGAGAGAATTATGACATTGATCAATCAGTTTTCATAATTCCACATCATCATTCCAAATCAGTTTTCATCATTCCAAGTAAACATAATGTATGTATATGAGAAGCAATAACAGCAAATAAAATAAATTGATGAGACAAATACTTACACACACACACACGTATGTGTAATATATATAAATTCATAAATATACTCAGCACAGTTCGAGAGAATTATGACATTGATCAATCAGTTTTCATCATTCCACATCATCATTCCAAATCAGTTTTCATCATTCCAAGTAAACATAATGTATGTATATGAGAAGCAATAACAGCAAATAAAATAAATTGATGAGACAAATACTTACACACACACACACGTATGTGTAATATATATAAATTCATAAATATACTCAGCACAGTTCGAGAGAATTATGACATTGATCAATCAGTTTTCATCATTCCACAATGCTCTGATAAACATTAAGTTATTGTTCAAATGTGACACTTTGTCCTCCCCCTACTCCTTTCCTTACTTCCTCAGCGCAATCATTTTGAGATCGTTGAGTCTGACGTTTACAGTTGAATAGAAATAGCTTCGTGATAGCTATAATATGTGGGAAGCACTTTAACATCCACGCTTGCTCTTCTCACATACACATGGTCGATCAATGTGCCGTTTTCTGTTGTTGGCTCAGTTACAAACTGACTGTAACCGTGACTTTCCATAACCTTTGCTAAAGAAGAAGATTTAAAGATATCCTCATTATGATCTCCCATAACAACACAACCACCAGGGAATTTGTCTAACTCGACCAATAAGACTTTCAGGTTTTCCTTGAAAGTGGCGATGTTGTATGATGAGGGCCTGTATATAACAGCAACGATGATATTTCTGTCAGCTGAATGAAACGCAAGATATTCTAAGTTTCTTGCTGGAGGAGTCAAAATCTCGCAGTGTGTACCTGTCTTAGAATACACGCCAACACCTCCATGAGACTGCTGCTCTAGGTCAACACAAATTGGCGAATCATAACTTTGCTGTCGTGGTTTGTGATGGAATACAAAGTTCTCCAGTTCAGGTTTTCCATCTCTGTCATCATTCGATAGCCACGTTTCCGTAAGGCAAATGAAATTGCACTCCAAGAAGCGCCTGTCAGACCTTATGTCATTTATATGTGATTTCAAGCCTTGAATATTGTGTAAAATTATTTTACAACCAATTTTTCCGTTTGTGCTGTCAGTGTGTGTTGGGGTAATAAAAGATGGCATACTGTCCATAGCCGCTGCTACGTTTTCATTGCAGTAAATGGCAGATTGCTTGAAATTTTGAATTGTGAGACCTTCCATTGACGTCACACGACTTAGGGCCACGTATGCTTGACCAGCAGTAAATATCTTTTCCAATGAGACAACGGCTTCCTTTAAAGTACATCCCTGGATTTTATGAATTGAGCACCCAAATGCTAGCTTCACTGGAAATTGCCGTCTTATGCCACCACTATTAGTAACTCGATCTTCCTGGGGAGCAATAGGCGTGCTATTAACAGGCAATGATAATGATTCTGCTGTATGTCTTCGCAATTTCTGACCAACCTTTACATTGTCAAACACCACATACACCATTTGAGGAAATGTACTACCTGGAGTTTGTGAAATATGTGATACAGTGCCGAATACACCATTCACCAGACCATCAGACACATCAATGTTTTTAGTCAACAGAACTCGTGCCCCCACAGCTAGGGTAACTCTTCGGGCTAGATTGGTGTTGAACACTTTAATATACTGGCCTTCTTTTCTTTGTAGTTTACCGGATTTTGGGTCTCTGTAGAAATCTTCTGCATTAATAGCAACAAGATTTGAGCACGAAGAAGCTAGCTTGGCGAGATTGTGTTTGTCGACTTGTTCATTTGTTGCATAGATATGAATGCAGTCAGGTTCTTCACCAGTTTCACATTTCTGGAGAGTATCCTTGTCTTTGTCATCTAAGGGGTCACACTTTTTCCGTGTTCTTAATCGATTTAGGGTCTCTGCAAATTCGCCGTCTTTCTGTCGCATTATTTGAGTCAGCTCAGCAATATGGAACAAGTCTGTCCAGAGATTGAAGCCAACGTTTTCAGCATACAGGCTTTTGCCTTTCACAGGTGAAAGCTGGTAGAAGTCACCGATAGCAATGACACTCACATTACCAAAGGGAGAGAAATCACGGCATTGCTTTATCTGTCTTAATCGTCCATGTACATATGTTATCAGCTTTTGGTCAACCATTGAAATTTCGTCAATTATAATTATCTGTAAACTACTCAACTTTGAACGTAAAGAGTTGATTTTTTCATCACCGAGAGGCTGGTACGGTAATTTTGCACCCACACCGATTGAAAATGTACTGTGGATAGTGGAGGCATTGATGTTGAATGCTGCGACACCTGTTGGAGCTGTCAGTAGAACAGATACATCATCAGGATTTGGCAAGATAGGAGCCAGAAGTCTTGAAGCTTCATACTGAATTGTTTTTATTAAATGACTCTTTCCTGTTCCTGCCCCCCGGTGACAAAGAGATGAAATGGTTTTGGTTCATTCCCGTTGCGTTTATTCAGACACCATTCCCTCACGGCATAAAATATCTCACGCTGCTTCTCGTTCAAGCATCGAAGCAAGTTTTCAGCCTCATCCTTTTTCACAATAGATTGGCGGATTTCAATGCTGCATGATTTCTTTTCTTCCTTTAATAAGTCTGGTATATCAATATCCTCTTGTGGATCTGCAGTTTTTCCTTTTTGGTTTTCCAAACAGCTTAACCGTTCAACCTCAGTCTCTGGGCATATTTGTGCCCATGCATCATCCAATGGACCACATTTCTGAAACATCTCTTCTGCTTTATCCATTGAATCGGCATCAAGTTCAAACTTCGCTTTGTTTCTCTCCACTATGTATTTCACTGGTTCTACTTCGTTTTTCCCGCATTTCACAGCTCCATTTTGATAGAAATTTTGAAATGTTTCATATTGGCCAGGCTTTAAATGACTCTCCAAACGATATGGCAGAAATAGCTGCAGCAAGCTCTGATAATACTTCTCTGACTCTTTTGTTGGTGAGAATCTTGGATATCTAATGACTGCAGGTTGTGTTCGTGTTCGTCTCTGTATATGTCCTAATCCATTTTGTAATGTGTAAATTGGACTTTTTCGGTTTACGTCCATTACATTGGATACCTCAGATGTTGAGAGGACTCTAAATTCTGAACAGAAAGAGGCAAGGCACATTTCGTCAAATAGTTCTTGATCTGGTCTATTTTGATAACGATCAGGCAGACTTGTCATCCATATCTGGTCAGCATCCAAATCTTTGCCTTTGCTTCTCTTCTTTAAAACATCAAATGGCAGACTCATTTTTATTGGATTGTCTCCTGTTGGAACAAACTGCACCTTTCTTGATGATTCTTTTAATCGTAAGTTGCACACTCTGAAAACGGCTTCTTGAGCACTAACTTCTCTGTTGTGGAGATAAATAGCACCTAATTTCTTCAGAGCTTGCTTCGCATCTTCGTTTCCATTGAATGCCTCTTTTCGAGCGTGCTCGAGTAACAGCCCCATTTCTCTCTCAGTCTTTGAAATATATGAGATAATATAAACAATGCAAGAGTATGCGTCTGCAACATATTGGATGTCCATATTGGCATTCCAACAGCGGAGGAGATGAGCATTGTATTGGTTGACCCAAACATCCTTTGGATTACGTTGCAACACGACATCTGTCTTCTTGTTTAGTATTTCATATGCTTTTTTTTTTTTTTTTTTTTTTGTATACAAGATCGAGGCTCGTGAAAGAGCGAAAATTAATCACACAGAAAGACAAACAGACACATAAAACAAATAACATCGGGAGCGGTAGACAAGATGGGGAGAGAGGGGGAAGGACACAAACACAACATTTGAGAGCAGGGACCGAGAGACATGGAGACATCGAGAGATCTGTGGGAGGGAGAGGGCTTTGGGGGGGAGGCATGTGAAGGGGGGGGGGGGGTGGGAGAGGTATAAACTTATGGACACTGCCAGGATATCCAGGAAATAAGTTGGAATTTCAAACAAGGTGGATCTGGGGTGAATTAGTGGGGGTAGAAAAGATCAAGGTTATGGATGGGGGAAGATTATAAGAGATGGTGGTGAACAGCTGTTTTAAAGACCTGGAGGGAGGAGAGGGATTGAAGGGAGTGTGGGAGTTTGTTCCACAGGCGGGAGAAAAGAGGAATGAAAGAGTGAAGGTGAGCAGAGAGCCGAGATTTCGGCAGTTTAACCATCAGAGGGTTGCTGGCAGATCTTGTGCGACCTGTAGGAATATTTGGGGGACAGAGCACGGAGAGAGCTGGGGGAGCAAGGCCGGAGAGGAGTCGGTAGAAGACAGAAAGACCACCTACCTGCCTGCGGTGAGTGAGTGAAAGGCCCTCAGAGATAGCTTCATCGCGGGAGATTCCAATGATTTTGAAAGCTTTGGATTCAACAGCGTGAAGCCGAGCCAGGTGTGAGGCAGGAGCACCAGCCCATAGGGGAGAACAGTATTCCATTGAGCTGCGGATGAAAGCCTTGTATGTGGTGAGGAGCTCAGGTGTGCCGAGGAAGGACTTCGCACGACGGAGGATGCCCAGTCGGCGACTGGCTTTGGAGGCCAGCTTGGAAATGTGGTTTTCCCAAGAAAGATCATGGCAGATAGTGAGACCCAAAAGCTTGAGTGACAGAACTTCTTGGAGAGGATTGTTGAGAAAGTAGATGGGAGGGTTGTCCAGTCGATCTTTTCGGAGAGACATAGTAAGAGAGTGAGATTTGGCAGGATTGAAAGACATGTTCCACTTGTTTGACCAGTCTGTGATTTTGTCCAGGTCTTCATAGAGTGAGGAGGCTGCAGACTGCCTATCTGAGGGAAGAGGAATGGAGCGGCAGAGAGTGGAGTCATCAGCAAAGAGATAGAGAGGATTTTCCAGAGAGTCAGAGAGATCATTGATAAAGACCAGAAAAAGCACAGGGCCCAGCACACTTCCTTGGGGAACTCCAGCCTGAACAGGAAGGGGAGATGAGAGAAATCCATTCAGGGCCACACGTTGACTACGACCAGAGAGGAAGTCCGCAAGCCATGCATGGAGATTTCCATGGATACCATAGGAGGAGAGTTTGGTGAGCAGAGCTGGGTGCCAGACCGTATCAAAGGCCCTTGATATGTCAAGGGAGACAGCTCTGATTTCCTGTTTGGCATTCAGGACCTCCATCCATTGTTGAGACAGCAGAAGCAGCATGTCCAGAGTAGAGTGACCTGGTCTGAAACCAAATTGATGATCAGAGATCAAGCCATTGGAGAAGAGGAAAGATTTCATATCCGAAGCAATGATGGATTCCATGACTTTGCTGATAATTGGGAGCAGGCTGATTGGTCTGTAGTTGCAAGGATCTGTTTTTGCACCTTTTTTGTGTAAAGCGGTAATGTTAGCTGATTTCCCGGATGCTGGCAGATGACCTTGAGCAAAAGATAGGGTGAAAAGAACAGAGAGAGGGTGAGATAGAGCGGCAGAGCAGGATTTTAGGACCCGTGGGCTGATGCCGTCTGGTCCAGTTGCAGAATCAGAGTCGAGGTTTGACAAAAACTCCTCCACCTTGTCAGGAGAGAAGGACACAGAGTCCAGGAGCATTTGGGTTCGACTGGGAAAGGTGGGAACAGAGAGAGATGGGTTTGGGACTAAGGATTTCGAGGCGAACACAGAGTTGAGGCATTCGGCTTTGTCACGTGCGATGTCAACTGTGTGGCCATTTGAGGTAAGGGAGGGGATGGAGGGGGAACAAACACCAGAAACGGATTTGACCAGACGCCACCAGGATTTGGAGGAAGGAGACAGGTTTGAGAGTTCATTCTTGAGTGAGGAGAGATAGTGCTTCCTGGCACTCCTGAGGGTAGACACACACTTGTTCCGAGCTTGGTGGAAGGAACTGAGATTTCCTTCAGTTGGATTAGCCTTCCAAGAGGCAAAGGCAAGTTGTTTCAGGGCAACTGCCTCACCACAAGATTCAGTGTACCATGGACGGGAGGAAGGGTAAGACAATTGAAGGCGAGATGGGATAAATCTGTGCATGAGAGAGATCAGTTTGCTTTGGAAGAATTCCCAGGAAGAATTGATGTCAGAGGCAGTGGAGATGGGAGACCAATCTAGACGATTGATGGCTGCTTGAAGACCGTCCCAGTCAGCCTGAGTGAAATGCCAGACTCGTCGACGCTGAGGAGGCTCTCTGAGAATGGCCAGAGAGATGTCCACTTTGACAAGCACATGATCAGAAGAACCGATTGGAGCAGAAGAAGAGCAGCAGACATTAGCAGGGAAGTTTGTCATAACCAAGTCTAGAAGAGAAGATACTCCATTGGCTGAGATCCGGGTCGGGAAATTGACAGATTGTGTCAATCCCAGTGAGTCACAGAAGTCCTTTGCTGAGGTGCCATGACTAGTGAGAGAGGAACCCACACCCAACCAGGTGGCATGATGACAGTTGAAGTCACCACATATGAGGAAGAGAGAGTTGGGATGAGTGGATAGAAGTTGGTCCATGTTGTCAGACATTGAAATGTAGATGGAGTCATCACTGTTTGGGGGACGGTACAGAACACATATGAACAAAAGGTGGGAGCGGAGAGGAAGCCGTAACCAGAGGTACTCCTGCGGGTGAGGAGGAAAGAGAGCAGTGCAAGGAGAGTGAGGAAGAGAGTTTTTGACAAAGATAGCCACCCCACCACCAGGCCGAGGCTCAGGTCTATCATACCGGAGGAGGGAGTAACCAGGAAGAGATATTAAGGAATCAGAGACATCTTGAAGGAGGAAAGTCTCTGTTAAGCAGATCAAGTCTGGATTGTCAGAAGCAACCTGTATGGAGAGATCAGTCAGGTTTGAGCGAAGGCCCCGGATGTTTGAGGTCCATACCGTTAATGAAGAGAGAGGGGGAGCATCGGGTACAGGACAGGGGAGGGGAGGAGTAGGGTAAGATGAAGGATGAGAGGGGGAGGTAGGGAGAGCAGTTGATAGTGTTTCAGATGTTGCAGAAGAGTTCCAAGAAAGGGAAGAATGAGGAGGATGAAAGGTTTGCTGGTGAAGGGATGCGGCACAGTGAGGGGTTGTTTGAGGGGGGGCAGAGGAAAGTAGAAGGTTTGGGGGGGTGGAGGTATGAGATAGAAGGGAGACGAAGTGGGGAGGAGGCAGCTTGGAGGGAGAGGGTGGAGGAGAGAGAATTGGAGAGGAATGGTATGGGGGGAGAATTGAATGGGAGGGATTGGGGGGGAGTTTTGAAGGGGAGGAGTGAGGGGGGAGTTTAGGAGGGGAGGGGCAAGGGGGGAGTTTTGGAGGGAAGGGGAAAGGGGGGAGATCAGGAGTGGAGGGGCAAGGGGGGGGATTGGGAGGGGAGGGGCAAAGGGGAAGTTTAGGAGGGGAAGGGCAAGGGGGGAGTTCAGGAGTGGAGGGGCAAGGGGGGAGTTTAAGAGTGGAGGGGCAAGGGGGAAGTTTCGGAGTGTAGGTGCAAGGGGGGGGATTTGGATGGGAGGGGCAAGAGGGGAGTTTAGAAAGTGGATGATTAATGAAAGACGAACATTGATAACAAATTGGGTTTGTTGTGATTTTCAAGTTAGCAATCCGGTTCAGGATGATGGAGGAGGGATGGAATGAATGTGAATTTAGACCATGTAGTGAGGGAGACGTATAAGATATTGAATTTCTTTTTTTTGAAGTGGAATGAGTTGGAGAGGAAATTGAGAAAAGCCTTTTAAATAGGAAGAAAAACAGCGTGTTGTAATATACCACTGAATAAAAAACAGAAGGGGAAAGGTTAAACATATTTTAAAATATTTAAACAGAACTATGAACAATCTTATATGCACAAAAATACCCTCGGGGGGAGAGCCGAGAGGGACCACCACGAGTCACGTGAACAGGGCAAACGGTGGATGGCAAGGAGATAATGGGGGTGGGGCGAACAGCACACCTGGACAGAAAATACAGGATGAGACAACAGTACACGTGGAGAAAATAAAATAAATGTTTTTGGTTTTTTTTGTTTTTTTTGGGGGGGGGGGGGGGAGTTAGAACGTTAGACAGTATTATGTTCGGGGTAGAAGGGAAAAAACCAAGAGCCAAGCAAAACACACTTAAGTTAACAAAACACCGACGGGGGTACAACTACAAGGCCACACACAAGGGCAGAAAACGATTAATTAATTACGAGTTACAGGAAATTCAAACCAAAACTAACTATAATCAAACAATATCACATGGACGATAAAATAACGAATTGAAATTTGACAATCTATCTGGGGAAATGGGGGAGAAACACGTGGTCGAAGAACGAACGAACGAATAAGAATGAATAAACGAATGAGCACAGAGAAGGTAGTCTTTTTTTTGTTTGTTTTTTTTGAGTTGAGATTTACATAAGGAAGTAGGCTTTGGGGTGGAAAGACTGCGAAAACAGAGAACGAAAGTTATTGGATCACAAACGACAGGCGCTGAGAGAAAAACAAAGCCTCAAGGTTGTACAGTGTACACTGTACAAGACCTCGAGACGACACGAATTAACGCGATTTTCAATACAGGTATGAAAGATTTGCACCGAAAATCTTTGACGGGACAATAAACGTACATACACCATAAAAGAAATACAGTTATAACGAAAATACAAATTGGAACAATGACTTAACTTCGATTTCGATGGAGAGCGTGGAGACCTGCGAAAAAACGAACCGTCGCCAGCAAGACCGGAAACGGAAGTGAAGGAAGTGCTTCTTGAAACAAATCCTGATTTATCCCAACATGGGCAAACAAAGCATTGGCATGGTCAAAGTTGTTCTCAGTGTCTTGAAGAGCATTCCAAATTTTCATCAATACCTGTTTGGCTTCTTCTTTCGTCATATGATTTGGTTTTTTGTCAGGCTGCACATGCAATTTGTCAATGGCTTGACTTTCCACATCGTCATTCCTAGAAATAAAAGTCGTGTTTGATGGTGGACGTGGGAAATGAAACCTGCAAACCGTTCCCTTTTTTCTGCAAGATTTGGGGTGCTTAGAACTATGCTTTTGAACAGCATTGACAATTTCATGCAATTCGTCGTCATTTAATGGCATCTCGCAGGTGATGTACTGATCGATAAAAGATACAACTTCCTCATCTGAGTCTTTGTCGAGTGTAGGTGCATCCTCAACCCAAAACAAACAGTGCGTATGAGGAGAACCACGCTGTTGAAACTCAATTCTATAGAAATAGTCCTTGATCTTACCGATAGGTTTCGCTTGTGACATGATGAAGTCTTTCAAAAAGCTACGGAACATGTGATCAAACATTCTTGCAGCTGTTATGGGATTCCTTTTGAGGATGATGCATTTTTCAGACCAGTCTAAGTCATTTGCATTGCGAGAGTCTCCCTCTTCTTGGAGAATTGCTTCAATAATCTCTGTCCATCTCATGTCACCTGATGAAAATGAGCAGAACCATGTGGGTTTTCCTAGTTGCCTGAGCATTGCAAATAAATCCTTTTGGGATGCTTGCCAGAAGGCCGGTGTTCCTCTGATGGGCTTCAGATATTTGTAACCTGCGTCACATTTCAGCATATCTGCCAATGTGTTTCTGTCCATTAGTTTTTGGGCTGTGACTTTACTACCTTTAGCAAATGCATTCAAGTAGCTTTTCCTTAAAGCAATGGAAACACTGGACAACACTTGGTACACCTCTGACAGGTACTGCGCATAGAAAATATAATCTGTGTTCTGTGCAAATCTACTGTCAGCTAGCATTAGGCGTGTATGCAAATAACGAGCAATGGTTATTTTTGCTTCACGATCGTCATGGTATGTTGGTCCACCAGTTGGAAACAAAACGGGAAACGATTTAGCTTCATTGCTCTCATCCATTAACAGCTTAACCGGATTATTGCCTTCAGCAGGAGCTATACAAAGGATATCGTCAAAATGGTGATCTAGAACTTCCTGTCCGATATCTACCGGTTGAAGGCAACTGTCCATGTACATTCCATGGTCTTCCAAGTCAGGCTCTCGGGTTTTGTTTTCAGAGATCTCGGTTTCTGTCAAATCAGGCAATGTGTCATCTCTGTCCATGTCGTTTATTTCGTCTTCGTTTTCTTCAACAACATTAGGGAGAGAATTAACCCAGTGTTTGTTGAATTTAACATCACTATACCACTTGTTGTTGGCAAGTAGAAACTTGAGGGCATTTTTGACATGAGCTGAATTGACAAATTTATAAAGATGATGTCCCTTGTAGGAGATCCTTCTCTTTAGCTTCACCCTTATGATCTGATCATCTAATTCAGCCCGAGGTAAAACATTTGTGGATTTCTCTATATTGGAGGGAACGCACACAACTGGCCCATGGACTCCATACTGTCCACCTTTAGGAAGCCCACTCAATTTTGCAAATGGAATATGCAATGCCGTGAGATGCTGCTCTAATGAATTAAGACATTGAAGTTCTTCAGGAATAGGCTCCAAATGCAAATTATTTGCAACGGCTTCGGCTGGCAGCTCTCCACGCAGAATTTTTCGGTGGCCAGTGAAACAAATCCATAGTTTTGACAAAGGTGTTCTTTTCAGAGGACACTCTTCAGAACAACTTGTAGAACACTCATGGAAATATGTCTCGGTAATGCACCTTTTAGACATTGCTTTTACCAGCAAGCCCTTTTGTTCATAGGATTCTCTTCTACAAGTCAATACTTGATTTTTTTTAAAAACGCTGATGACACACGCAACAGATATGATTTGGTCCATGAGAAACTTTTTCCTTGAAATTTGCTAGAATGTTTGTCATTTCCTTATTTTTGGTTTGTTTTTTACATCTAGCCTCAACATTTCGTTGTTTCAAGGTTTCTCTGTGTACTTTGCTACTTTTGTATTTATTTACGCTACGAGCTCTTACATTTTCCCGATGGCATTCAATTTTGGCATACTTTGTCTTGCTACATGCCTTCACCGACTCCTTGTGGCCCTCGTCATGTTTGTACTTTGTCTTGCTACACGCCTTCACCGACTCCTTGTGGCTCTCGTCATGTTTGTACTTTGTCTTGCTATACGCCTTCACCAACTCCTTGTGGCTCTCGTCATGTTTGTACTTTGTCTTGCTACACGCCTTCACCGACTCCTTGTGGCCCTCGTCATGTTTGTATTTTGTCTTGCTACACGCCTTCACCAACTCCTTGTGGCCCTCATCATGTTTGTACTTTGTCTTGCTATACGCCTTCACCAACTCCTTGTGGCCCTCATCATGTTTATACTTTGTCTTGCTATATGCCTTCACCAACTCCTTGTGGCCCTCATCATGTTTATACTTTGTCTTGCTACACGCCTTCACCGACTCCTTGTGGCCCTCATCATGTTTATACTTTGTCTTGCTGTACGTCTTCACCGACTCCTTGTGGCCCTCGTCATGTTTGTACTTTGTCTTGCTGTACGCCTTCACCGACTCCTTGTGGCCCTCGTCATGTTTGTACTTTGTCTTGCTATACGCCTTCACCGACTCCTTGTGGCCCTCATCATGTTTATACTTTGTCTTGCTACACGCCTTCACCGACACCTTGTGGCCTTCGTCATGTTTATACTTTGTCTTGCTAGCTCTTTTCCTAGTTTCCTGATGCTCTTTATCATTTTCATATTTCAGCCTACTATGTGCTTTTCTTCTGGCTTTGTCATTTGAATCATTTTCATATCTGTCTTGTGTGTATGCTTTCTTTGTCTGCCTATAGAGATTGTTGTCAACATATGGGTTTCTCATCGGTTTAGTAACAGAAAGTTTACTTTTTGCTCTTTTCTGCTTTTGACAAAATTTCTTTCTTTGATTTGTTTGCCGCAGTCCTTTCCATTTTTTCCCTTTACCACCAAGCGTGAACATTTTATCCATACTGTTGCATGGTAATGAGATCTCACTCCCACTTAAGACTTCATGTTTATCCATGTCGGTTCCAAATTTGAGTGATGGAATTGGACTTCCACAATTGATACCTGTGCAACGTCTTTCACTTTCTGCAGACAGTTTTACACATTCAACAATTTCATAATGGTTCTGGTGGAGGTGCTTCAAGTATATACCTCCTCTTGAATGAAAATAATTTGGGTGCACCTGTGATCCTGAATATCTCAACCATCTTGTTGAAAATGTAAATATGTCAGTTTGTAGCAGGTCAGAGGCAGCTAGAATTTCCAACTCAGTCGCCCATGTTTGAACATATTTCATTCGAGATGATTGGATGTACTGGGGAACTGATGAAAATCCTTCCCTTAAAAATGACTTGAAAGCAGTGTGGTGGTCGAAAAGATGTTTTACAATTGCCAGACGAATCTTTCTATGATATTCTTCTGTGCCAGATATGGAATAGGACAAGGCCCTGAAGAAGCAATTACCGTCCATTTTTATAGCTTTCATTTTACATGGATCACCTATTGTAGCAGTGCCATTGGTTTGTGAGGAATATTGTGGGCATATTTTTCCGAGACCAAGTTTGGCACACAGATTCGTACAAACTTCTGTAGTGAGCGGATGAAAAGAGTATTGCGTGGAGTCAATTTTTACGATGAAAACATCATCAATTTCATTTGGTGCAGAGCGTCTCACTGTATCTACAGTGTCCTCACAGGCAACTACAGCATCCATTCCTGTCACTTCAAATTGTGTATTCTCTGGTATGTTCATTGATGCTGCTAGCCTCAAGCAGTGTTCGTAAACTTCTTGCAGACTTGTGTATTTCATCAATATGGATCGTCCATCACATACTCGTGTTCCAGTGCTACTTCTGGAATGTGAGTCGAATACGCAAAACAGATGTTCTTTCTTTAAAACGGCAAAGGTTGTTTGTGCAAAGTTTACGAAGCAGGAGTGATATTGTTCGAGAGCTGTTTTCAAGGCGTCATTCAAAGGCATTAGGAAAGGAAAGTCCACAGCGACATTTGTACTGTCATTCAACAGTCCAACCAATGACTCTCCACGTTGTAAAAGAAAGTTTCTGTCAAATAATTTGACTACCTCTGGCAACTCAGAAACAAGAAGGAACCTGTGAGTGATTGTCAATGAACTTTGAATAAATCTGTACAATGTATTTCCAGTTTGAAGAACTATGTCAAGATCAGGAGTTTCCCAGGAAGAGGCATCTTTGATTCTGTCAAATAAAACAAATACACAGCAATTGGCGACACATTGCTGTCCACTATGTTCAAGAAATTGAGGATGACCTTGGTGGAAACTGCCTTCAATTGTTTTATACCTTTTCTCTCCTACAGGAATAAAGACTTCACTTGTGCTTTCTGGTGTGCTTTTGTTTGTCTTTTTTGTTGTGTACTCAATTGTGTGCCCATGTGCATATTGATTTTGCAGTGGTGGGGCATGGCCCAGTAGAAGAGGGGCTTTACCTGGCACAGGTTGGTGGTTGCCCGGCAGAGGTGGGACGTGGGCTGGCAGAAGTGGGACGTGGGCTGGCAGAGGTGGGACATGGGCTGGCAGAAGTGGGACGTGGGCCGGCAGAGGTGAGACGTTGGCCGGTAGACGTGGGACGTTGGCTGGTAGAGGTGGGACGTTGGCCGGTAGAGGTGAGACGTTGGCCGGTAGACGTGGGACGTTGGCCGGTAGAGGTGGGACGTTGGTCGGTAGAGGTGGGACGTTGGCCGGTAGACGTGAGATGTTGGCCGGTAGACGTGGGACGTTGGTCGGTAGAGGTGGGACGTTGGCCGGTAGACGTGAGATGTTGGCCGGTAGACGTGGGACGTTGGCCGGTAGAGGTGAGACGTTGGCCGGTAGACGTGGGACGTTGGCCGGTAGAGGTGGGACGTTGCCCAGTTTAGACGCCTGTCTCTCTCTCCATAGCTTTAATGGTTCCTGCTTCTTTGAACGTTTTGTCTTCGGCATTTCTGTCAACAATGGAAATTAAGAGAATGAGCAAACAATGATAAATGTCAACATCTTTATTTTCATATTAGCATGGATTATTCTTTTCATATCAGCATTATCATAGTCATCGCCACTACATTGGCTTCAAGCTCTTTCAAATTACTTAACCTCTTGGCATTTGTTTAAAATATATTTAATTTCTCCCTTCCTGAAATTTCATTTTCCTACCTGGCCATACCAATCACAATAACATCATGAGTTCCTTCCTTGATAGGTTTCCCAGCTCCAGCCTAAAAATCCCAAATTGCCTCCTCAATTCCCAATGCATAACATTTATATTTAGCATCATACCATCATTTTGGAAACAATTCCTTTGCTCTTGAATTTATATGTGATTTCAATCCTTGAATATTGTGTAAAATTATTTTACAACCAATTTTTCCGTGTGTGCTGTCAGTGTGTGTTGGGGTAATAAAAGATGGCATACTGTCCATAGCCGCTGCTACGTTTTCATTGCAGTAAATGGCAGATTGCTTGAAATTTTGAATTGTGAGACCTTCCATTGACGTCACACGACTTAGGGCCACGTATGCTTGACCAGCAGTAAATATCTTTTCCAATGAGACAACGGCTTCCTTTAAAGTACATCCCTGGATTTTATGAATTGAGCACCCAAATGCTAGCTTCACTGGAAATTGCCGTCTTATGCCACCACTGTTAGTAACTCGATCTTCCTGGGGAGCAATACGCGTGCTATTAACAGGCAATGATAATGATTCTGCTGTATGTCTTCGCAATTTCTGACCAACCTTTACATTGTCAAACACCACATACACCATATTGATTTTGCAGTGGTGGGGCATGGCCCAGTAGAAGAGGGGCTTTACCTGGCACAGGTTGGTGGTTGCCCGGCAGAGGTGGGACGTGGGCTGGCAGAAGTGGGACGTGGGCCGGCAGAGGTGGGACATGGGCTGGCAGAAGTGGGACGTGGGCCGGCAGAGGTGAGACGTTGGCCGGTAGGCGTGGGACGTTGGCCGGTAGAGGTGGGACGTTGGCCGGTAGAGGTGGGACGTTGGCCGGTAGACGTGAGACGTTGGCCGGTAGACGTGGGACGTTGGCCGGTAGAGGTGAGACGTTGGCCGGTAGACGTGGGACGTTGGCCGGTAGAGGTGGGACGTTGCCCAGTTTAGACGCCTGTCTCTCTCTCCATAGCTTTAATGGTTCCTGCTTCTTTGAACGTTTTGCCTTCGGCATTTCTGTCAACAATGGAAATTAAGAGAATGAGCAAACTGATAAATGTCAACATATTAATTTTCATATTAGCATGGATTATTCTTTTCATATCAGCATTATCAGTCATCGCCACTACATTGGCTTCAAGCTCTTTCAAATTACTTAACCTCTTGGCATTTGTTTAAAATATATTTAATTTCTCCCTTCCTGAAATTTCATTTTCCTACCTGGCCATACCAATCACAATAACATCATGAGTTCCTTCCTTGATAGGTTTCCCAGCTCCAGCCTAAAAATCCCAAATTGCCTCCTCAATTCCCAATGCATAACATTTATATTTAGCATCATACCATCATTTTGGAAACAATTCCTTTGCTCTTGAAAATAGTCTAACTGCTTTATAAATGCAAAAATTCTTGATGAAAGTTGGGATGGGATTTTTTGATAACCCAAAAGAAGATCATTGCAACCAATGTTTAGGTGGGACATGGGCCTGAGCTGAGTTAAGCTGAGTTAAGATGGTATACAAAAGAGTAAAGCTGAGTTAAGATGGTATACAAACTTTAATGGCTAATTCAGGTAACTCACGAGAAACGCTGGTTATCCACAGGTGGGGAAACTGGAAACACCAACGAGCAACGCTGGTTATCCACAGGTGGGGAAACTGGAAACACCAACGAGCAACGCTGGTTATCCAAACGTGGGGAAACTGGAAACACCAATGAGCAACGCTGGTTATAAACACGTGCAGAAACCGAAAACCATGCATCATCATCATTACCTACATTCATAATAACCATACCAAACTGCAAACACACACCAGAATCGGTGGTTATCCAAGCATAGATAAACTGCAACCACTCACTAGAATCGTTGGTTATCCACAAATGGGGAAACTGCAAACACCCACAATAAACCGTGGTTATCCACACATCGAGAATGCAAAGAATCCGTGGTTGTCCACACATCGAGAATGTAAAGAATCCGTGGTTATCCACACATAGAGAATGCAAAGAATCCGTGGTTATCCACATGTAGAGAATGCAAAGAATCCGTGGTTATCCACATATAGAGAAACTGTAAACACACTAGAATCGGTGGTTATCCAAGCATAGATAAACTGCAACCACTCACTAGAATCGGTGGTTATCCACACATAGAGAAACTGCCAACACACACGCTTGAAAATTGCTCTTGAAAATAGTCTAACTGCTTTATAAATGCAAAAATTCTCGATGAAAGTTGGGATGGGATTTTTTGATAACCCAAAAGAAGATCATTGCAACCAATGTTTAGGTGGGACATGGGCCTGAGCTGAGTTAAGCTGAGTTAAGATGGTATACAAAAGAGTAAAGCTGAGTTAAGATGGTATACAAACTTTAATGGCTAATTCAGGTAACTCACGAGAAACGCTGGTTATCCACAGGTGGGGAAACTGGAAACACCAACGAGCAACGCTGGTTATCCACAGGTGGGGAAACTGGAAACACCAACGAGCAACGCTGGTTATCCAAACGTGGGGAAACTGGAAACACCAACGAGCAACGCTGGTTATAAACACGTGCAGAAACCGAAAACCATGCATCATCATCATTACCTACATTCATAATAACCATACCAAACTGCAAACACACACTAGAATCGTTGGTTATCCACAAATGGGGAAACTGCAAACACCCACAATAAACCGTGGTTATCCACACATCGAGAATGCAAAGAATCCGTGGTTGTCCACACATCGAGAAGGTAAAGAATCCGTGGTTGTCCACACATCGAGAATGCAAAGAATCCGTGGTTATCCACACATAGAGAATGCAAAGAATCCGTGGTTATCCACACGTAGAGAATGCAAAGAATCCGTGGTTATCCACATATAGAGAAACTGTAAACACACTAGAATCGGTGGTTATCCAAGCATAGATAAACTGCAACCACTCACTAGAATCGGTGGTTATCCACACATAGAGAAACTGCCAACACACACGCTTGAAAATTGCTCTTGAAAATAGTCTAACTGCTTTATAAATGCAAAAATTCTCGATGAAAGTTGGGATGGGATTTTTTGATAACCCAAAAGAAGATCATTGCAACCAATGTTTAGGTGGGACATGGGCCTGACCTGAGTTAAGCTGAGTTAAGATGGTATACAAAAGAGTAAAGCTGAGTTAAGATGGTATACAAACTTTAATGGCTAATTCAGGTAACTCACGAGAAACGCTGGATATCCACAGGTGGGGAACCTGGAAACACCAACGAGCAACGCTGGTTATTCACAGGTGGGGAAACTGGAAACACCAACAAGCAACGCTGGTTATCCAAACGTGGGGAAACTGGAAACACCAACGAGCAACGCTGGTTATAAACACGTGCAGAAACCGAAAACCATGCATCATCATCATTACCTACATTCATAATAACCATACCAAACTGCAAACACACACTAGAATCGTTGGTTATCCACAAATGGGGAAACTGCAAACACACACAATAATCCGTGGTTATCCACACATCGAGAATGCAAAGAATCCGTGGTTGTCCACACATCGAGAATGTAAAGAATCCGTGGTTATCCACACGTAGAGAATGCAAAGAATCCGTGGTTATCCACACATAGAGAAACTGTAAACACACTAGAATCGGTGGTTATCCAAGCATAGAGAAACTGCAAACACTCACGAGAATCGTTGGTTATCCACACAGAGAGAATGCGAAGAATCCGTGGTGATCCACACAGAGAGAATGCGAAGAATCCGTGGTGATCCACACAGAGAGAATGCGAAGACTCCGTGGTGATCCACACAGAGAGAATGCGAAGACTCCGTGGTGATCCACACAGAGAGAATGCGAAGACTCCGTGGTGATCCACACAGAGAGAATGCGAAGAATCCGTGGTGATCCACACAGACAGAATGCGAAGAATCCGTGGTTATCCATATATAGAGAATGCGAAGAATCCGTGGTTGTCCACAAATCGATTAACATAGATAATTAATCGGTGATTGGATGTATATGCTAATTATGAAGTCAAAGGTCACGAATCGTTGTTTATCAACACAAAGAGAAACTGCAAACACACACGAGAATCGTTGTTTATCCACACATCGAGAATGCAAAGAATCCGTGGTTGTCCACACATCGAGAATGCGAAGAATCCGTGGTTGTCCGCACATCGAGAATGCAAAGAATCCGTGGTTGTCCACACATCGAGAATGCAAAGAATCCGTGGTTGTCCACACATCGAGAATGCAAAGAATCCGTGGTTGTCCACACATCGAGAATGCAAAGAATCCGTGGTTGTCCACACATCGAGAATGCAAAGAATCCGTGGTTATCCACACATCGAGAATGCAAAGAATCCGTGGTTGTCCACACATCGAGAATGCGAAGAATCCGTGGTTGTCCGCACATCGAGAATGCAAAGAATCCGTGGTTGTCCACACATCGAGAATGCAAAGAATCCGTGGTTGTCCACACATCGAGAATGCAAAGAATCCGTGGTTGTCCACACATCGAGAATGCGAAGAATCCGTGGTTGTCCACAAATAGATAAGCATAGATAATTAATCGGTGATCGGATGCATATGCTAATTACGACGTCGAAGGTCACGAATCGTTGTTTATCCACACAAAGAGAAACTGCAAACTGCAAAGCTGTCGTCAACGACTCTGGCGAGCACCCGTCCAATTAGGATGGAGTTCTCTGGTCCCCGGATGATCACTGCCCGCAGTTGAGCAAAGCCATTCTTCAAAGTTTCTGAATGCACTGTATATAATATTTTTTGTGATGTGTGTGTGTGTATGTATATATATATATATATATATATATATATATATATATATATATATATATATATTGTTACTGATCGCGGTTTAGATGGTATGATGGGCCGAGCGGATGGTCCAACTGCGACCGAACAGTTACTCCCCGATTAGAACCCGATTCCACCCGACGTTGACCAGATCGCACCGCGGCTGCTCAATGAGGGAAAAGACTAAAACGACGAATGCAAAGAGGAAAACGAAGGCAAAGAAAGGTTTGGAAATACTACTGAATTTATTGACTATTTACACACATAAGCAAAAAGAAAGCAGTCACGTTTATTTACAAGCACATAAGACGCAGGTGACACAGTGAAAATACTAGCTTATACAGACTTAATTAACCCAGGACAGAACAAACAGAACAAACTCACGTACACAAGAAGGATGGAATGGCAGGAGGTGGATGGCTGGAGGGAGAGGAAGGTCCAAGGGGGTCCTGCAGCACAACCGGCGCGTTTAGCAGCCGCCGTTCCTTCACGGCCCTGCTCCAAACCGCCGTTCAGGCCCCAAGCTGCTGTTGTGGCTGCTGTGGACGTCGCGTGCTTTCCCAGGACTTGTCTGGCTCGTCTGGTCCAACCCCTCAACTCTTTCTTGGTCCACTCACTCCTCACCACCGACTCCTCACCGCAACCAACGCAACCAACTGACCACCACCACCGACTCCTCACCGCAACCAACGCAACCAACTGACCACCGACTCCACTGACTGACTCTCTCACGCCACTTGCGCGCGCGCCTTTATAGCGCCTCTAGCGATCAAGCCGCCGGCCTTCAGGACACGCCCATTGGTGTGCTCACCTTGGCCCTGGTTGGTCATGCGACCCTCTGGCTCCCCCCTTGATGACGACGGGCGGGCACTTGTTCAATGGTGGTTTTGGAGGGGAGGTAATTGGCAATCGAGGCTCGGCAATGACAAAAGGGGATGTGAAAGGAAATGGAGATTTTGGGGATGGGAATGAAAGGGGATCTATTCTCTTTCACTGGTGCAATGGAGTACTTCAATTAATGGGAGACACAGCCTTACTCTAAAACACAGAATAAGATATAACTATCGAACAGGGGTATTCTATTATTGGCTGACGTGTATGCTTGTGGACTAATTATGGGATGCCCTTTCACCTTTACACAGCTCCGGAGGCAGGGGGCGCAGAATAACCAATAATAATAATTTACACAATCAAAAAAACATACAGTCCTCATATCCGCAACACTGCACCCTCCTCCTCTTAGGCACGTCCCGGGCCTACAACTTTTATTTAGTGTGACACGTAGGTGTAGTTCCCTCTACTTTTAACCTGACCCTGAGTGCGACAGTTTTAAAACATAAATAAATGTGTCCCGCTGCTCCATTGCACCCTGCCTAACAGACTTACGCCCACAGTTAACCGAATTGCGGAATGGTCTTCAAACTACACACTGACGGTGGGAAGCATTATTTACAATGACGCTATTTTTATTTACAAAACTAACCCAGGACCTGTGATTGTTCTTTCTGGGGGGGAGACAGTCTGCTCTGCATCAATGCACCATTAAAGCACCTAAAAACGCACCAATACACACCCAAGCACCAATCGGTGCAGTCACCATAGTTCATCAGTGTTCAATGCATGTTCAATAAAAATAAAATCAACAACCCCTAACCCTGCAGGTGATCTCTTGCTCTTCGGCTCCCTCTGCTGGTTATTATTATTTGGTCTTCCAGATGTTGTCATTCTTTCATTTTCTTACTGGCGGCCTATTTGCAATAAAGTGTGCCCAATGTGTCCTTTTTATTTTCTTTATTTATGGCCCACAGGGCCGACTACGTGTGGTTCACCTGTGGGGCATCGGTGCCCTGTGGCCAAGGTCCGCCAGCAAGATTTCGGGCCCTCATGGCCGGTTCCAGCAGAGGGGTCATGCCCCAACCCATGGGGTCCATCAGTGGTGCTCGGCCACAGGCATGTGGTCCATAATGTGGTGCATCGATGCAGACAGTTGGTTCTGGGAATTTCGGGCGCACAATGGCCGACCCACGCACGCTCCCCTCGGCGCCCCATGGCGCACAGGTCATGTGGGAGACAAAAAGAGACAATTGAGCGAGGGGTAAGGTCACAAGGGTACACATCAATAAGGCAATGCAAGGCGAAATGCGTACGGAGGGCGAAGTGAGAAAGCTCGTCCCTACCGTACGTAACCCCCCCGTCACCTACACTACCCTTGCCCTTACCGCATATGTACAAAATCTACACATTACCAATCCGTCGCTACTGTCACGTCTCCCCATATTTCCTCTATACCAAATTCGTCACCACAATCCCTCTATTCAAAATTTGCCATCTCCCAATTCATCATCAATCCTCATAAGGAGGAAGAGATGGAACCTCAAGCACCATGTCACACCCATGTCATGATGCGTCTCACAATCCAAACATTTGCACAGTAAAAAATAATCAAAACATGGCATGGTGTGGAGTACCTGTCACCTCAGGTGAGTGGATGCAGATGGTGCGAGGAGATCCTTCATCGTAACTATCCTCTAAATGATCTTAACACACTTTACACTACCCGGGGTCTTTCCCTGCCAATCCATTGGCCAACTTACACTATGTAGTCTGGGATCCGAGACCTCAAAATTTGATTTTGAAGTGACACCCCTGCTATAAAATGTTTGACCCCTAGATCATGTCTGTGGGGGTGTTAGCCACCAGAAAAGTGACTTTAGCAAGGGAGTTTGGATTGCGCGAATTCTGTAAGGACGTTTTTTAACTTGGGGCGTCAACTGTAAAAAAGCAAGAAATTTAGGGGTAGGGGAAATTCAATTGACCATATATCCCATTATACAGGGGTGAGTGCAACAAATTACCACTCATTCTTTTTGTTATAAAGTTGGCTTTTATATGAAACATGATTCAACGTGATTGGACCATCCATGAGGTCAGCAGAGGTCAAAAGGTCACGGAAGGTGGGTTAAGCTAAAAGTTTATCTCCTTTAATAAATAAAATCACATTTTTCCTACTTCAAGCTCAATATAGCCAAACCTTTACACCCAAAATATGTTGTTTGTACCCCTCTGATGTTTTTGGGAAAGAAATGCCCCGACTGAACTTAACTTACTGGCATGTATGTCACTTTAGATTTGCATAACTTTAAAGAAAATCACCAAAATCGGGCATTCACACTATCTATTTGCACGGTACTCTTCAACATGTTTTAAAACGACAAGTCATACCACATACTGTCTGGAAAAGTGTCATTACCTCTATTTACTCATCATCATCACCGTCATCAGTCAGAAGCCGTCCACATTTTTCTCTGTCGCCATTGCAGGCACATGCAATGATGCATGGTACTCCAGCTTTCGCACAAGGGCAATTCCTCAGGCAGTTCGGTTTCTTCTTACATTTGCAGTACTTCAACTTCGCAGCAGAAGGCTTTGATGGCTTGCTCTTCATGACAGGAATTAACCTGTCACCATCCACACTCCTGCCATACTCTTCAGGTGGAAGAAGCACTGGATTGCTGAGTGAAGCTTGCTTGTATAAGCTGATCTGACAAAGGCTCCTGAGAACGTGGAAGTGAAAAGCATCTTCTGTTGGAGGAAGGGAGCGCAGATCTAGTTTGCTCGATGCAAACAAGTGGGCGCGGAGCTTATCCAGGGATGAATACCCTGGCTTGCCGTAGAGATCACAAAAGAAGCTTCGTGCTTCAGTTATCACCTGATCATGTGCAGAAGGTCCGGATTCATGTCGGATGAAATTGGACAACGCTGGCTGTTTGTGAACATGCTGGAGTGCGACTTTCACTGCTCTCTTCTTACCCTGTTTGAAAGGATAGCTCACCGAATCACAACCTGCCAGAATGTAGGAGATGAGCAGTGTGTCTGTGAGTGCCAATACGTCCTTTCCAACTGCTTTGGCCAACTCATTCACCAAGTCATGGATGGGGAGGAACAGATCATCCTTTTCCACCCATAACTCAACAACGTTTGTCAACCGAGGGAAATGATACATTGACAAGACGATGATATCTGTATCTGTAGCCTGAATGACAACTACGCTGTTGTCACAGCTAGCAATGTGAGCAAAGATTCTGGTGTCCGCCTCCTCGTGGTTAGGGCAGTACAGCTCATCAACATTGGTATGTTCCGTCTGCGTCACACGAGTTGCCTGGGCGTTGACCCCAAGGACCAGGCAGAAGCCATCAGGCCAGGATGCCTCCTGGGACCAACGTGAAGCAAGATACGACAGCAGATTGGTCTTGTGACAAGGGTTTGACAGGAATGTGTTCCAATCAGGGATTTTCATGATGTCCGTTGGAACAAACTCTGGCAAGTTGGTATTTGACTCCCGTTTCTGGCATTCATCCCCTTTTAGACTCTTCAACCCAAAATCATATTGATCGCCCACGAAATGCACTTCAGTGCAATGTCTGGGTTTCATGTTCAAGAGTTTGTTCCTGTACCTTTCCTGAAGTTGGTCAAATGTACTCGAACCAAGTGTGTTGAACCGCTGGATGAATGCCATTGCATCGACTACATAAACTGCATCAGATGCAGAAGGAGGCAACTCTTTTAACGGTTCCCATGACTCGGCAACCTCTGCCTGTAGAGTGGATAGATAGTTGGATTTGCAACCTTTCCGCATGGAAAATCCATTCTTCTCTGGCTCAAACAACGAGGGAGGGTACTCAAGCCATTCGTAACTAAATGCCTCAGTCCGTGCCTCATCACTCAGGTCCTGTGCGAAACAAAGTTGCCCTTGTCACTGCACTCTCCTCTCTGATGACTTCTTTCACAGTGTCCATCTTTTTCTTACTTTTCTTCAGATGCGTGGCGAATGTTTCTATCTTTGGTTGGACAATCTTGTCTGCATTCGTCGTCGTGGCAGCATCCATTGCCTCCAAGCCTAGACGTTTGGCATCTACCAGGGTAGTTGCTGCAAGAATCTGACCTGTGGATATGTTCATTAGTTTATCTGTCGCAAGTGAAGGATCGAATGGGTTTTGCATCTTCTCTTCCACGGTCCGTTTGATCTGCAACACGGCTTCCATGTCGTCTTTCCTCAGCTTCTCGTGGTGGTCAGATTGCGGCGAGGCCATGTGTGCCATCTGTTTTACACTTTCAGAGACAGAGGTCATGAACGGTAGAGCCTTGATGTACTTTTCTCGTGCTGATTCAGACTGTGTTATACCCTTAAAGAGGCTTGTTTTGCCTTCCCTATTGTAGGTCTGTTCAAGGGCAAGGTCTGTCCACACACCATTAAAGTCTCCTGCAGTCTGGTGAACTGTGAATTTGCCAGCTGCAAACTCCTCGTGCATTTCTGGTGCTGTTTCTGGAAGCTTTTGCATCTCACTGAGATAGATCGGAAGGCAGGACATGTACTTACTATGGCCGGAAGCAATGGTATAGGGTAGCACATTCTGTACCTCTTGTAAGTGCTGTTGCCACAGCCCAGCTCTCAGCATGGATGTAACGCCTTAGGATAAGCCCTATGTCTATGTACATGCTCCAAAGATGGGCTGTCACTCCTAATCCCTTCTCAAAATCTCCCCAGAGCGACTCCAGTGACTCTAGGCATTTCATGACTTCCTTCATGAGTGCAGCAAATTCGTCCTTCTCTTTCCTGTCAAAGGCATTTCTAAGACTTTCAAGCAGAGCCGAAAGCAAAGAAAGTGTCTCCTCATTCTTCTCGAACAACCGCCATTTCTCAAATGCCTCCGACTTCAGCATGAACAATGCCTCACTCAACCATGAATGATAACGGACCATCTTATAATCATCTTTTCCTGCCATGACTTTATTGGCTGTACCTCGACCACAGATATCACTAGAAACCAGAATGTCCTCTATGCCACTCTCCATTATGAAAAATCCAATAGATCCCAAGAAGTTCTGGGCAATATGGAAGCCTCCAAGTCGAACAATAACTTCTTTGTACTTTTCCAATTCCTTCCTAAACAACCCCTTTACTATGTCATATATCGCCTGGTCACAAGTCACCACCGTCTTAGCCTGACCCATCTTAAGACTCAAGGAGACAAAGTAGTCCAATGAGGTCTGGACGACATCTGCGTTGGTTGGGTTTTGTGGAAGCAATGGTCCATAACCAATCTTTGTTTTCTCTGTATGTTGCCCAGAACTGTATTCAAAGAAGCTGCTCCATGTCAGGCTACCAGTGTCCTTGTCGTTTTCACCCGTCATCAACTGTGTTGGATACATCCTCAGTAGGAACCAAACGATGTTCTTGTCAGCTAGAAAGCAGGCTTCCCCCTTGTCATCATGAGGAAGTTCAATATCACGTAATGACCTAGCCTGTCTTCTGTCCTTCAGTGTCAGTTTACTACTTACTGGAACGAATTTGTCTGGTTTTTTTTTTTTTTTTTTTTTTTTTTTTAATACAATATCGAGGCTCGTGAAAGAGCGAACATTAATCACATGAACACACAGAAAGACAAACCGACACATAAAACATATAACATAGGGAGCGGTAGACAAGATGGGGAGAGAAGGGGAGAGAGGGGGAAGGACACAAACACAACATTTGAGAGCAGGGACCGAGAGACATGGAGACATCGAGAGATCTGAGAGAGGGCGAGGGCTTTGGGGGGGGGGCGTGGGAAGGGGGCAGTGGGAGAGGTATAAAACATATGGACACTGCCAGGACTTCCAGGAAAGAAGTTGGAATTTCAAACAAGGTGGATCTGGGGTGAATTAGCGGGGGTAGAAAAGATCAAGGTTTTGGATGGGGGAAGATAAGAGATGGTGGTGAACAGCTGTTTTAAAGACCTGGAGGGAGGAGTGGGATTGAAGGGAGTGAGGGAGTTTGTTCCAGAGGCGGGAGAAAAGAGGAATGAAAGAGTGAAGGTGAGCGGAGAGCCGAGATTTCGGCAGTTTAACCATCAGAGGGTTGCTGGCAGATCTTGTGCGACCTGTAGGAATATTTGGGGGACAGAGCACAGAGAGAGCTGGGGGTGCAAGGCCGGAGAGGAGTCGGTAGAAGACAGAAAGACCACCTACCTGCCTGCGGTGAGTGAGTGAAAGGCCCTCAGAGATAGCTTCATCGCGGGAGATTCCAATAATTCTGAAAGCTTTGGTTTCAACAGCGTGAAGCCGAGCTAGGTGTGAGGCAGGAGCACCGGCCCATAGGGGAGAACAGTATTCCATTGAGCTGCGGATGAAAGCCTTGTATGTGGTGAGGAGCTCAGGTGTGCCGAGGAAGGACTTCGCACGACGGAGGATGCCCAGTCGGCGACTGGCTTTGGAGGCCAGCTTGGAAATGTGGTTTTCCCAAGAAAGATCATGGCAGATAGTGAGACCCAAAATCTTGAGCGACAGAACTTCTTGGAGAGGATTGTTGAGAAAGTAGATGGGAGGGTTGTCCAGTCGATCTTTTCGGAGAGACATAGTAAGAGTGTGAGATTTGTCAGGATTGAAAGACATGTTCCACTTGTTTGACCAGTCTGTGATTTTGTCCAGGTCTTCAGAGAGTGAGGAGGCAGCAGACTGCCGATCTGAGGGAAGAGGAATGGAGTGGCAGAGAGTGGAGTCATCAGCAAAGAGATAGAGAGGATTTTCGAGAGAGTCAGAGAGATCATTGATGAAGACCAGAAAAAGCACGGGGCCCAGAACACTGCCTTGGGGAACTCCAGCCTGAACAGGAAGAGGAGATGAGAGAAACCCATTCAGGGCCACACGTTGACGACGACTAGAGAGGAAGTCCGCCAGCCATGCGTGGAGATTTCCATGGATACCAAAGGAGGAGAGTTTGGTGAGCAGAGCGGGGTGCCAGACCGTGTCGAAGGCACGTGATATGTCGAGGGAGACAGCTCTAATTTCCTGTTTGGCATTGAGGACCTCCATCCATTGTTGAGACAGCAGAAGCAGCATGTCCAGAGTAGAGTGACCTGGTCTGAAACCAAATTGATGATCAGAGATCAAGCCATTGGAGAAGAGGAAAGATTTCATATCAGAAGCAATGATGGATTCCATGACTTTGCTGATAATTGGGAGAAGGCTGATTGGTCTGTAGTTGCTAGGATCTGTTTTTGCACCTTTTTTGTGCAAAGCGGTGATGTTGGCTGATTTCCAAGCAGATGGCAGTTGACCTTGAGCAAAAGAGAGGGTGAAGAGAACAGAGAGAGGGTGAGATAGAGCAGCAGAGCAGGATTTTAGGACCCGTGGGCTGATGCCGTCGGGTCCAGTTGCAGAATCAGAGTCGAGGGTTGACAGAAACTTTTCCACCTTGTCAGGAGGAAAGGACACGGAGTCCAGGAGCAGCAGGGTACGACTGGGTATGGTGGGTACAGAGAGGGATGGGTTTGGGACACAAGATTTAGAGGCAAACACAGAGTTGAGGCATTCAGCTTTTTCACGTGCGGAGTCAGCTGTGTAGCCGTTTGAGGTAAGGGAGGGGATGGAGGGGGAACAAACACCAGAAACGGATTTGACCAGACGCCACCAGGATTTGGAAGAGGGAGACAGATAAGAGAGTTCGGTCTTGAGAACGGAGAGATATTGTTTCCTGGCTCTCCTGAGGGTGGACACACACTTGTTTCGGGCTTTGTGAAAGGAAATGAGATTTCCTTCCGTTGGATTTGCTTTCCAGGAGACGAAGGCAAGTTGTTTCTGGGCAACAGCCTCACCACAAGATTCCGTGTACCATGGACGGGAGGAAGGGTATGACAACTGAAGACGAGATGGGATAAATCTGTGCATGAGAGAGAGCAATTTACTTTGGAAGAATTCCCAGGATGAGTTGATGTCAGAGGTGGTAGAGATGGGAGACCAGTCCAGATGATTGATGGCTGCTTGAAGACCGTGCCAGTTGGCCTGAGTGAAATGCCAGACTCGTCGACGCTGAGCAGGCTCCCTGAGGATGGTCAGAGAGATGTCCACTTTAACAAGGACATGATCAGATGATCCGATCGGAGCAGAAGAAGAGCAGCAGACATTTTCAGGGAAGTTAGTCATAACCAAGTCCAGAAGAGAAGATGTTCCGTTGACTGAGATCCGGGTCGGGAAATTGACAGATTGTGTCAGTCCCAGTGAGTCGCAGAAGTCCTTTGCTGAGGAGCCATGGCTGGTGAGAGAGGTACCCACACCCAGCCAACTGGCATGATGACAGTTGAAATCACCACATATGAGGAAGAGAGAGTTGGGATGAGTAGATAGAAGTTGGTCCATATCATCAGACAGCGAGATGTAGATGGAGTCATCACTGTTTGGTGGACGGTACAACACACATATGAACAAGAGGTGGGAGCGAAGGGGAAGCCGTAGCCAGAGGTATTCCTGGGGGTGAGGTGGAGAGAGTGCAGTGCAGGGCGAGTGAGGAAGAGAGTTTTTGATAAAGATAGCAACCCCGCCTCCAGGACGAGGCTCAGGTCTATCATACCGGAGGAGGGAGTAGCCCGGGAGAGATACTATGGAATCAGAGACATCATAAAGGAGGAAAGTTTCTGTTAAGCAGATTACGTCTGGTTTGACAGAAGCAACCTGTATGGAGAGATCAGTTAAGTTTGAACGAAGGCCCCGGATGTTTGAGGTCCATACCGTTAATGAAGAGGAAGGGGGAGCATCAGATACAGAACAGGGGGGAGGAGGGGTAGGGTAAGATGTGGAAGAGGTGGAAGAGGTAGGGAGAGCTGTTGAAGGTGTGTCAGAGATTTCAGAATAGCTCGGAGAAAGGGAAGGATGGGGCGGACAAAAGGTTTGATGGTGATTGGGTGAGCCACAATGAGGTGTTATTTGAGGAGGGGGAAGAGCGAGGCAGAAGGTTGGGGGAGATGGAGGTGAGAGTTTGAAGGGGGAAGAAGCGGGGAGGACGCTTTGAGGAGGGGGAGTGAGCGGGGGGAAATTGAGAAGCAATGAGGGTGGGGAGATTTGAAGGGGAGGGGTGAGGGGGGAGTTTGGGAGGGAAGGGACAAGGGGAGGGATTTGAAAGGGATGGGATATGGGGGAGATTTGGAGGGGAGGGGTGAGGCAGTCTAGGAGGGGAGGGGCGAGGGGGCGTCTTGGCGGGGAGGGGTGAGGGAGTAGTTTAGGAGGGAGGGGGCAAGGGGGGAGATTTGAAAGGGATGGGTGATGGGGAAGATTTGGAGGGGAGGGGTGATGGGGAAGATTTGGAGGGGAGGGGTTATGGGGAAGATTTGGAGGGGAGGGGTGAGATTGGATTTTTGAAAGTGTACGATTTATGGGAAACGAACATTTATTGCAAAATGAGTTTCTTGTGACCTTCGAGTTAAAAATACGTTTAAGGACGCTGGATGGAGGATGGAGTGCAGGAGAGTTTAGGGAATGTAGAACAAAGGCACTATAGGAGATGGATATTTTTTTTGGGATGAATTGATTTGGTGAGCAAGTCGAAAGCAGCCTTTTAAAGAAGAAGAAGAAAAAGGTGTTATAAAATATGACGGAATACATAACTTGAGGGGAAAGTGTAAACATTGAAGGTTAATGAGTGAAAACTATCTGGGGAAATGGGGGAGAAACACGTGGTCGAAGAACGAACGAACGAATAAGAATGAATAAACGAATGAGAACAGAGAAGGAAATGTTTTTTTTTTTTTTTTTGAGTTGAGATTTACACAAGGAAGTAGGCTATGGGTGAAAAGCCTGGGAATACAGAGAACGAAAGTTATTGGATCACAAACGACGGACCACTGAGAGAAAAACAAAGCCTCAAGGTTGTACAGTGCACACTGTACAAGGCCTTGCTCGCGACACGGCAAACAGACGATCAATTTATGAAAGATAAACACCGAGAAACAACCAAAGTTGCACACAATAACTTCACACACCGAAAGATAAATACAGTTTCGACAAAATACAATTGTGAACAGACTTAACTTCGAAAAACGTGGAGACCGTGTGGAGCTTCGAAAATCCCTGCCGCCGTCTCCAAGATCTCGCGAGATCTCCCCGAGATTCCAATACTCCCGGTGCCCTTGGTTCACTGATAGTCAGTTTCCTGGTTTTCTTAAGGGGCACTGCCCCCACTACCTCCCCACTTCCTTCTCCCTCAAATGTGTACTGATAAATTATATTTGTTGTAGCATCAAAACTACCACCATCTTGTGTCTCTGAATGGAAGTTTAAGGCTGAAGATCGATGGTAATCATAAAGATCAGCAAGAGTGAAGCAAGTTGCTGAAACAAATGTAGCATAATAATCCCTAGCACCACACAAAAGATGAAAAGCATCAACCACCACAGTAAACCATCACTATTACGATCAATATAGGCCAGAAACAGTAGAGGGATGCAAGGAACATATTGTGACATTTACATATGTGAATTATTTGATAAAGGAGCTAAATTTCCAGCTTAACCCACTTTCCGTGACCTTTTGACCTCTGCTGACCTCATGGATGGTCGAATCACGTTGAATCATGTTTCATATAAAAGCCACATTTATAACAAAAAGAATGAGTGGTAATTTGTTGCACTCACCCCTGTATTATGGAATATATGGTCAATTGAATTTCCCCTACCCCTAAATTTCTTGCTTTTTTACAGTTGACGCCCCAAGTTAAAAAACGTCCCTACAGAATTCGCGCAATCCAAACTACCTTGCTAAAGTCACTTTTCTGGTGGCTAACACCCCCACAGACATGATCTAGGGGTCAAACATTTTATAGCAGGGGTGTCACTTCAAAATCACTTTTTTACACATTTCCAGGCCTCGGATCCCAGACTAATGGGTTCTAAAAACCAATTCCCATTGACCAAACTGTGGTGCTTCTCAATTTGGGGTCTCACTCCCCCGATTCATCTCCCGGTGCCCTTGCACAATTTCTGGGCTGTGACGTGTAGCTCTCCCAGCAGGTCTACCCACCTGCACACCTCCACCACTGTAGTTGCCATCCGAGCTTACCTAGCTCCTCACCCTAACCTAACTAACTGGGGAAGACCCCTCCTGGTTCTGTCACCCCACTCGGTGCCCTCTGGCACTGGGCTACCCGGGTCCGTCCTCCGGATCCTCAGGCCCCATCCACAACAACTCTACCGGCTCCCAGAGCCCACCTGCGGCCTCACCTGGCCGACATCCTCACAGTGGTGGAGTGCCCAAACCAACTACACACACTAACAGGCTACACGCCCAGCCATTTCCACAACACTAATGCACCCATCCAAATACCATTCTTTCACCTCGTACCACAGATGCCAATATCCAACCACAATTTACCTATACCCTCTACCTAACACTTACACTACCCGCCCCGGGTATCCGTGATGGGGGTCCACTCTTCCCCCATTCACACCTTCGCACCATCCACTCCACTCCACAATTTCCACCATACTCACTCCACGACCATCCATTCCAATACTCCATTTATTCCACACTACCATTTATTCCATACACCTGTGCAATCATACCTGGTGCCAACTGCACCCTCCTCCTCTTCCTAGACCATTTGGTCAGCACAATACACAATCACCTTCACTCACTCATACACTGCTCCACACACCTGTTCAGTTGCACACCTGTGCAATCACACCTGTTCAATCCTCACACACACGGCATCATCTCATCTAACTACTCCCCTCTGAAACTTGCGCTTCCCAGTCGCCCCTTTAAACTATTGCGCTCCCACGTCATTATCATCCACGCTAATCTACCTGCGTCCCCACTACGGGTATCCTTGTCACTAACTAACCTTAACGTTACCTAATGTCATCTTCGCTAGATCCCTACACACAATATCCTAACCCACCCGGGCTAGTTTTCACTGCCATACACCCCATAATCTATAGCGCATTTGCCCCATCCTATGCTGTGAGGGATGGTGGATTTGCCATCCCACCACATCGGGGAGGTCCTACTATCAATTTCGCTCGTCCAAATCCAACAAATCAAAAATTTGTCATTTACTGCTAATCACCGTACCAATCATCAAATTTTGCTTTTTTTCTAATTTCGGGGCCAAAACACTATCCTCATCACCCGTCTACTTATTAGGTCCTCTCGGTGCGCCAATTCCCTTCTAAAGCTCGGCTTCGTACAGCCGAGCAATGAACGCGGGTTCTTTGGTGCCGGCGGCTGGATGCGTCCCGCACTCGGTGCAGGGACGGGGGCTTACCCGTGCCGAGATCCCACGCACCACCTCGGCGCGGAGCCATCCAATTTCCCGATCTCGACCTGCCGGCACGTCTCAACAAAAAGTGGTCGCCATGACGACCCTTCCCAATCGGGCTGCCCGCTCCGCCTAGTGGAGCCCGGACGCGGCCGTTCCAAGCGAGGCACAGCGTGGATCGCGTACGGCGGTCCTTTCGAACCCGCCGCGGCTCGGATCCCCGCTGGTTCTCGCGGCACGCAAAGCCCGGCACGCACCGAGGGCCCGATTCGGCTAAAAGTCGCTCTAACCGCTAACCCGGTTACCGTCGATGCCTCACCTGCATGCTTACATGCATACGCTACCCCTTTCTTGCTCATACCTCCAGCTGTTCCCATGCTCCTCGTACCTTTCCTTACACACCTCGGTACACTCATTCCGCTCACCGACTTGGTCACACACCTGACCACCGAACACCTTGGCACACATTCGGCGCTCGCACACCTCACCAACACACCTCTTCGCGCCCCTTCCTCGGTCACCTCCTCTGTGACCATCACAGGTGTGCTTTCACTCGCACACCCAACCACGTGCCTCACGACCAACTCAAGTGTGCATTCCCACACACGCTCTACCATTCCAGGTGTGCATCCTTCCATTCCAGGTGTACATCCTCGCTCACCTGTCACAACCAACTCACGCTCCATGCCACTCTCACTACTCTCACCTCCATTCTTGACAGCGCACTCACCCTTACTCTCGACAGCACACTCTTTCCTCATGCACCCGTCCGTTACACACCTTTCTCGCACACACTCTTGCGCACACTCTCCCGTTACATCCTCTGTAACGCTCACCACAGGCGTACACTTTCTCGTTACATCCTCTGTAACACTCACCACAGGCGTGCATTCCCCCTTACTCTTGACAGCGCACTCTTTCCCCATGCACCTGTCCGTTACACACCTTTCTCACGCATCCTCTTGCACACACTCTTTCGTTACTTCCTCCGTAACACTTACCACACCGCGCTTCCATGTGCTCCCTCGCACACGCGCTACGACCGACTCACTCTCGACAGCACACTCACTGGTCGGCGCGCACTTTTTCCTCACACACCCCATGGTCGGACATTCTCGCACACCTCGTTTTTCGCACACCAGACCTGTCGCACACTTCACCAACGGCCTTTCACGAACACCCGGATCCAAACCAATCCCCAAGCCGACTGAAGCTTTCCTCACATCATATACATTGCCGAATATTTCGCCACTCACCTTGGCACCTCGTCTCCGCACCTCTTTTGCCACCTGCAAACTCTTTATTTGGTCAGTGAGCAGCACATCACGATTCGAGCACAGACCTTGTACCAATTCCATTACTTCCTCCTTTATCTCCCTCTTAGTTTCTGTCCGTCTCTTCTTAATTTCACTCACCTCTTCTT
Organism: Myxine glutinosa; assembly: GCF_964187855.1. Taxonomy (NCBI): domain Eukaryota; kingdom Metazoa; phylum Chordata; class Myxini; order Myxiniformes; family Myxinidae; genus Myxine; species Myxine glutinosa. Next base: position 144,206,086 of record NC_136261.1, on the reverse strand, counting down.
CCACTTCCTCTAATTTTTGCTTCACCTCTTTTATTCCCCGGTGCGTCTCCTCAAGTTCGTCCTCTAAGGCTACCGTGACCGTTTCTATGTGCGTCCTTACCTGCCGGTCCTTTGTCTCCATTATCTCTGTCACCTCGTCCACCCTCATTGTCAGTTCCTCACGTACCATCTGACATTGCCTCTGTGTCGCTATCAAGTCATTTTTAATTTCTTTTTGTGCCGCCTTTAACCCTCCGAGTACTGCAGTGTTCCTTTGAACCTGCTCCACTAACTCCGTTTGTCCCTCTGTCAGCTGTTCCACCTCCTCCGTCAGACCCTCTATTCCCCCCTGTAACCTAGCCGTATTATTTCTCACCTCTTTCTCCATACGCTTCTCACCTCGCTTTACCTCCTCGTGTAGCCCCGAGACCTCCTCACTCACACCTCGTCGTATCCCCTCTTTCATCTCCTCCATCTGTTTTGTAGATGCCACCCTCATCTGTCCCAATTCATCCCTCTGAGCATCCAATTTGGTTTCTACCCCGATTTTTACCTCCTCTATCTGCTCTCCCATTTGTTTAATTTCTCGGGCGGATTGCTCCCCTATCTCCCGCAATTTGCCTTCCATGCTATTTTCTAGCCCCATTAACCCATTTTTCATCCCCTCTATCTGATTCTCCTGGGCAGCCATTCTATTTTCCACCCCCGTTAACCCATGTTTCATCCCTTCAAATTTCTTGTCTAATTCCCCGATTTGGGCATTGGTACCCCTCGCTTCGTCCCTCATTGCCCCCATTTGGCCCCCCATCTCTCCCATTTGGCCCCCCATTTCTCCCATACTGCTTTTCAAACCTCTAATTTGGTCTCCCAATTGCTCACTATTCTTTTCCATAAGGGCCTTCATTTGCATCATAAAAAGGTTCAAATCCACCAGCGGCGCTGCTGCGGTCGCGGGCGCGGCAAAATTTGGTGCCGCTACACCCACGTGCGCGAGGACGCCATTTTGTGCGCCTGATACCCCCTCAACCACATTGCCAATGTTCTCCTCCTCTCCTTCCTCCACATACATTTCCCCGAGGTCCTGGGTCGATTCTACCCCGTCTATCTCTCCCACCGGCATCCCGTCGCCTTGACCAGCCATGGCGCGATTTCAAAATTCGGGTTTTGTAAAACAAAAGCAATTTCGGTATTTTGTAATTTTGAGCGCGTTAAGCGCGCTTCGGGTCCAATCCCACTTCCCGACACCAATTGTTACTGTAATAACACAATTGGTGTTCCAAAATTTGGGCCTAACAAATTTAGTCCCAGGTCCGAATCCCAACTCCTGACAACCAATTGTTACTGATCGCGGTTTAGATGGTATGATGGGCCGAGCGGATGGTCCAACCGCGACCGTTACAGGATCCCTGACTCACCCGATTCACCCAGAACTTTGGCCGTATCGCACCGCAGCTGCCCAATCTGGAAAACTCTAAAACGACGAAATGCAAAGAGGAAAAGGAATAAAACGAGAAGACGGACAGAAGAGTAATTGGATTTATTGTACACACACAAGCAAAAAGGAGCAATCAAGTTTATTTACAACACATAAGACGCAGGTGACACAGTGCAACTACTAGCTTATACAGACTTAATTAACCCAGGGACAGAACAAACAAAACAAACTCACGTACACAAGAAGGGTGGAAAGGCAGGAGGTGGATGGCTGGAGGGAGAGGAAGGTCCAAGGGGGTCCTGCAGCACGATCGGCGCGTTTAGCAGCCGCCGTTCCTTTGCGGCCCTGCTCAAAACCGCCGTTCAGGCCCCAAGCTGCTGTTGTGGCTGCTGTGGACGTCGCGTGCTTTCCCAGGACTTGTCTGGCTCGTCTGGTCCAACCCCTCAACTCTTTCTTGGTCCACTCACTCCTCACCACCGACTCCTCACCGCAACCAATGCAACCAACTGACCACCACCACCGACTCCTCACCGCAACCAACGCAACCAACTGACCACCGTCTCCACTGACTGACTCTCTCACGCCACTTGCGCGCGCGCCTTTATAGCGCCTCTAGCGATCAAGCCGCCGGCCTTCAGGACACGCCCATCGGTGTGCTCACCTTGGCCCTGGTTGGTCATGCGACCCTCTGGCTCCCCCCTTGATGACGACGGGCGGGCACTTGTTCAATGGTGGTTTTGGAGGGGAGGTAATTGGCAATCGAGGCTCGGCAATGACGAAAGGGGATGTGCAAGGAAATGGAGATTTTGGGGATGGGAATGAAAGGGGATCTATTCTCTTTCACTGGTGCAATGGAGTACTTCAATTAATGGGAGACACAGCCTTACTCTAAAACACAGAATAAGATATAACTATCGAACAGGGGTATTCTATTATTGGCTGACGTGTATGCTTGTGGACTAATTATGGGATGCCCTTTCACCTTTACACAGCTCCGGAGGCAGGGGGCGCAGAATAACCAATAATAATAATTTACACAATCAAAAAAATATACAGTCCTCATATCCGCAACAATATATATATATATATATATATATATATGGTTATGTTTGTGGAGGTAGATGATGGAATACCATTATGGAGGCAGGATTGTAAAGGTATAGCACCGTGGATGAGTAGGAGGCAACTCGATGTATTAAGTAGGTAAACCGGAGCTTAAGTTGTTTACGTGTCTTCACCCGAGGGGTGAAGCTATGCGAAGTATATAGGGGTTAAGATTAGTTTTCCCCCAGTATGTGATTGCCCTTGTTGGTTTTTCCCTATGTTTGTACAATTACCACAAGGCTGGCCATTAAAACCCTCGTTACAACAACAACAACAACAACCGTCCATTAGCCAACCATAACCGGCATAATTGCTGACAGAAGCCCAAACATTCTCGACCGACAACTAAACCCCGCCTCCAAAGGATCGTAACTAGCACGCCATGTACCGAGCTTCGTGATTGGTCATGGAGGCACGGAGTGATTTGATGGGGCTCATGATTGGCGAGAGTGATGTGATCGAGAAGGTTCGAGCAGGAGAGAGGAAGAAGAGTCTCTCGCTCTTTCGGTCGCTTTTGTCTCTGGCTTTCGGCTGCTTCTGGCTTGTGTGTGCTTGTGAGGAGACTTTTCGGAGCTTTGTGGAACCTTTGCAACTTTGGAGGAGGGGGTGCTGTTGGACTGTGGTACTGTTCAGGGAAGCTGTGGTCCGTGTGGCACTTGACAGTGGAAAACGAAAGGTGGACGTCTTGGCTGCTTGCTTTGCGCCTGGGCGTTTCGACTCGCGGTTTTGTTGACATTGTTGGGGGTGCTTCCGGCGCAAGTGTCTGCAGCAGTGGCAGTGACCAGCAAGTCCCTCAATGCATTTTGGACGAGAGCTGAGTGCCGGCCATTTAAAAAGGGAACATTTTATTTTTATTTTATATTTCCCCTTTTTCGTCTTTGTGTCTGAGGGGAGGAATTCTCATGGAGGAAATATTAGATTTACCTTACCTTTAATTTTTATCCCTTACATTTACTTTCATTAAATTCATTATTGTTGCATTTTATTTGTTGTGTGTGTTTCTTTGTTCGTGGGTCCGAGAATAAACCTGTGTGGCCTCCGTTCAGGTAAGCGGTTTTTTAAGACGGTTTTTCGAAGCTGTTCCACGATCGTCATGCACGCTCGAAGTTAAGTAATTGTCACATTTGTATCTTTGTCGAAACTGTATTTATCTTACGTGTGTGTACCTTTTGCGTGTCCCTCGGCAGATTTATCGGTGTTAATCTTTCATACCTGTAAAAAATAGTCGAGTATTTCGTGCCACGCGGCCTAGTTGTTGAAGCTTCCGATCTTGAGGCTTGGTTCTATCCGGGCATCCAAAGCGGTTATTTTTTCATTCGTGTGTTTGTCAAATTCCAACTCGTTATTTTATCGTCCATGCGTTATTGTTTGTTTATAGTTAGTTTTGGTTTGAATTTCCTGTAACTCGTAATTAATTAATCGTGTTCTGCTCCTCGTGTGCGGCCTTGTACCTCCATCGGTGTTTGTTAACTTAAGTCCCCTACATCGTGTTTTGCTTGGCTCTTAGTTTTTTCCCTTCTACCCCAAACATAATACTCTTTGTCTCACGTTTTAAATCCCCACCCCCCCCCCCCCCACCCCAAAAAACAAACAAAAAAAACAAAAAAAATATTTTTTATTTTCCTTTCTCCACGTGTGCTGTTGTCTCATCCTGTACTTTCTGTCCAGGTGTGCTGTTCGCCCCGCCCCCATTATCTCCTTGCCATCCACCTTTTGTCCTGTTCACGTGACTCGTGGTGGTCCCTCTCGGCTCTCCCCCCGTTGGTATTTTGTGCATATAAGATTGTTTACGGTTCTGTTTCAATATTATTTAAACATGTTTAACCTTTCCCCTTCAGTGTTTTATTCAGTGGTATATTACAACACGCTGTTTTTCTTCCTATTTAAAAGGCTTTTCTCAATTTCCTCTCCAACTCATTCCACGTCAAAAAAAAGAAATTCAATCTCTTATACGTCTCCCTCACTACATGGTCTAAATTCACATTCATTCCACCCCTCCTCCATCGTTCTAAATCGGATTGCTAACTTGAAAATCACAACAAACCCAATTCGTTATCAATGTTCGTCTTTCATTAATCATCCACTTTCTAAACTCCCCTCTTGCCCCTCCCCTCCAAATCCCCCCCCTTGCACCTACACTCCTAAACTCCCCCCTTGCCCCTCCACTCCTAAACTCCCCCCTTGCCCCTCCACTCCTCAACTCCCCCCTTGCCCTTCCCCTCCTAAACTCCCCCCTTGCCCCTCCCCTCCAAATCCCCCCTTGCCCCTCCACTCCTGAACTCCCCCCTTGCCCCTCCCCTCCAAATCCCCCCCCCCCTTGCCCCTACACTCCTAGACTCCCCCCTTGCCCCTCCACTCCTAAACTCCCCCCTTGCCCCTCCACTCCTAAACTCCCCCCTTGCCCCTCCCCTCCTAAACTCCCCCCTTGCCCCTCCCCTCCTAAACTCCCCCCTCACTCCTCCCCTTCAAAACTCCCCCCCAACCCCTCCCATTCAAATCTTCCCCCATACCTTTCCTCTCCAATTCTCCCTCCTCCCCCCTCCTCCTCAAAGCTGCCTTGTCCCCACTTCGTCTCCCTTCTATCTCATACCTCCACCCCCCCCCCCCAACCTTCTACTTTCCTCGTCCCCCCCCCCTCACTGTGCCTCATTCCTTCACCATCAAACCTTTCATCCTCCTCATCCTTCCCTTTCTTGGAACTCTTCTGTAATCTCTGACACACTATCAACTGCTCTCCCTACCTCCCCCTCTCATCCTTCATCTTACCCTACTCCTCCCCTCCCCTGTCCTGTACCCGATGCTCCCCCTCTCTCGTCATTAACGGTATGGACCTCAAACATCCAGGGCCTTCGCTCAAACCTGACTGATCTCTCCATACAGGTTGCTTCTGACAATCCAGACTTGATCTGCTTAACAGAGACCTCTGACATCAATTCTTCCTGGGAATTCTTCCAAAGCAAACTGCTCTCTCTCATGCACAGATTTATCCCATCTCGTCTTCAGTTTTCTTACCCTTCCTCCCGTCCATGGTACACTGAATCTTGTGGTGAGGCAGTTGCCCTGAAACAACTTGCCTTTGCCTCTTGGAAGGCTAATCCAACTGAAGGCAATCTCAGTTCCTTCCACCAAGCTCGGAACAAGTGTGTGTCTACCCTCAGGAGTGCCAGGAAGCACTATCTCTCCTCACTCAAGAATGAACTCTCAAACCTGTCTCCTTCCTCCAAATCCCAGTGGCGTCTGTTCAAATCCGTTTCTGGTGTTTGTTCCCCCTTCATCCCCTCCCTTACCTCAGGTGGCCGCACGGTTGACATCGCACGTGACAAAGCCGAATGCCTCAACTCTGTGTTTGCCTCAAGGTCTTTAGTCCCAAACCCATCTCTCTCTGTTCCCACCTTTCCCAGTCGAACCCAACTGCTCCTGGACTCTGTGTCCTTCTCTCCTGACAAGGTGGAGGAGTTTTTGTCTAACCTCGACTCTGATTCTGCAACTGGACCAGACGGCATCAGCCCACGGGTCCTAAAATCCTGCTCTGCCGCTCTATCTCACCCTCTCTCTGTTCTTTTCACCCTATCTTTTGCTCAATGTCATCTGCCAGCATCCTGAAAATCAGCAAACATTACCGCTTTACACGGAAAAGGTGCAAAAACAGATCCTTGCAACTACAGACCAATCAGCCTGCTCCCAATTATCAGCAAAGTCATGGAATCCATCATTGCTTCGGATATGAAATATTTCCTCTTCTCCAATGGCTTGATCTCTGATCATCAATTTGGTTTCAGACCAGGTCACTCTACTCTGGACATGTTGCTTCTGCTGTCTCAACAATGGATGGAGGTCCTCAATGCCAAACAGGAAGTCAGAGCTGTCTCCCTTGACATATCACATGCCCTCGATACGGTCTGGCACCCAGCTCTGCTCACCAAACTCTCCTCCTCTGGTATCTCTCCACCAACTCTCCACCAAACTCTCCTCCTATGGTATCCATGGAAATCTCCATGCATGGCTTGCAGACTTCCTCTCTGGTCGTAGTCAACGTGTGGCCCTGAATGGATTTCTCTCATCTCCCCTTCCTGTTGAGGCTGGAGTTCCCCAAGGCAGTGTGCTGGGCCCTGTGCTTTTTCTGGTCTTTATCAATGATCTCTCCAACTCTCTGGAAAATCCTCTCTATCTCTTTGCTGATGACTCCACTCTCTGCCGCTCCATTCCTCTTCCCTCAGATCGGCAGTCTGCAGCCTCTTCACTCTCTGAAGACCTGGACAAATTCACAGACTGGTCAAACGAGTGGAACATGTCTTTCAATCCCAACAAAACTCACACTCTTACTATGTCTCTCCGAAAAGATCGACTGGACAACCCTCCCATCTACTTTCTCAACAATCCTCTCCAAGAAGTTCTGTCGCTCAAGCTTTTGGGTCTCACTATCTGCCATGATCTTTCGTGGGAAAACCACATTTCCAAGCTGGCCTCCAAAGCCAGTCGCCGACTGGGCATCCTCCGTCGTGCGAAGTCCTTCCTAGGCACACCTGAGCTCCTCACCACATACAAGGCTTTCATCCGCAGCTCAATGGAATACTGTTCTCCCCTATGGGCTGGTGCTCCTGCCTCACACCTGGCTCGGCTTCACGCTGTTGAAGCCAGGGCTTTCAGAGTCATTGGAATCTCCCGTGATGAAGCTATCTCTGAGGGCCTTTCACTCACTCACCGCAGGCAGGTAGGTGGTCTTTCTGTCTTCTACCGACTCCTCTCCGGCTTTGCTCCCCCAGCTCTCTCTGTGCTCTGTCCCCCAAATATTCCTACAGGTTGCACAAGATCTGCCAGCAACCCTCTGATGGTTAAACTGCCGAAATCTCGGCTCTCTGCTCACCTTCACTCTTTCATTCCTCTTTTCTCCCACCTCTGGAACAAACTCCCACACTCCCTTCAATCCCACTCCTCCCTCCAGGTCTTTAAAACAGCTGTTCACCACCATCTCTTATCTTCCCCCATCCAAAACCTTGATCTTTTCTACCCCCACTAATTCACCCCAGATCCACCTTGTTTGAAATTCCAACTTCTTTCCTGGAAGTCCTGGCAGTGTCCATATGTTTTATACCTCTCCCACCCCCCCTTCCCATGCCCCCCCCAAAGCCCTCTCCCTCCCACAGATCTCTCGATGTCTCCATGTCTCTCGGTCCCTGCTCTCAAATGTTGTGTTTGTGTCCTTCCCCCTCTCTCCCCATCTTGTCTACCGCTCCCGATGTTATTTGTTTTATGTGTCGGTTTGTCTTTCTGTGTGATTCATGTTAGCTCTTTCACGAGCCTCGATCTTGTATACAAAAAAAAGAAAAAAAAGAAGAAAAAAAAGCGCTTTAGCTCCTTCACCCATGCGCGACGGAGCAATCGCCAAATTCGGCTACACGTCTTGGAATTAAGGACCATTTTGGCTTTCCATCATCCAGCAGTTTTAATCGCCGGGTGACGCGACAATATGTATCGAATGGTGTACACCACCTCCGTATGGTACATATTCAACAACCAATCCTTAAGTTGATGTGCCAATAACCTCTCTGCCAATAACCTGTATGAAACATTCCAATCCGGATTCCGGTCCAACCACAGTACTGAAACTGCTCTCCTCAAAATCACCAACGACCTTCTCCTCTCCTCTGATGCTGGCAACCTCAACATTCTCATCCTCCTCGACCTCAGCGCTGCCTTTGACACCATCGATCACACCATCCTCCTCACCCGACTTGAAACCACCTTTAACATTACCGGCACTGCCCTCTCTTGGATTAAATCATACCTCTCTGACAGACGTCAGTTCATCTCCATCAATAACTGCAAATCCCCCACTGCTCCCCTCCCCCAAGGTGTCCCCCAAGGTTCAGTTATTGGCCCCCTCCTCTTTATCCTTTACCTGTCCCCCCTCGGTCACTTAATCCGCCGTCATGGTCTCCAATTCCACTGCTTCGCCGATGACATCCAGCTTTTCATCTCCACCAAGTCCATCTCCACCGCCACCCACTCTATCCTGACAAACTGCATCACTGAAATAAAATCCTGGCTTCAAATCAACTTCCTCAAACTTAACTGTGATAAATCTGAAATAATCATCATTGGCCCAAAAACGCTCACCAAGTCCACCCATAACTTTGCCCTCAACATCGACGGTTTCCCAGTGTCCACCTCCCCTCACATCCGGAATCTTGGCATCATCTTTGACCAAACCCTCTCCTTCGACAAATACACTAAACAGATCACAAAGACAGCCTTCTTCCACCTGAAAAACATCGCCCGTCTCCGTCCATCCCTCTCCTCTGTGGCTGCAGAAACCCTCATCCACGCCTTCATCACTTCCCGTCTGGACTACTGCAATAGCCTCCTTTATGGTTCACCCTCAACAATCACCAATAAACTCCAATACATTCAGAACTCCGCTGCCCGTCTACTCACCCATTCCCGGACCCGTGACCACATCACCCCCGTCCTTTACAAGCTTCACTGGCTCCCCATCTCCCAGAGAATCCAGTACAAAATCCTCCTCTTGACCTACAAAGCCCTCCATAACCTGGCCCCATCCTACCTGGCTGACCTCCTCTCCAGACACACTCCCACCCGCAACCTCCGCTCTGCTGGTACCAACCTCCTGACCCCCCCCATCCGGACCAAATTTAGATCCTGGGGGGACAGGGCCTTCTCCATCGCTGCTCCCACCCTCTGGAACTCGCTACCTCACACCATCAGAGACTCCTCCTCACTCACCACATTCAAAACATCACTCAAGACCCACCTGTTCAACACTGCATTCAACATTTAACCCACAGCATCTAACCCCTGACTATCTCCTCTCCTTCTCCCTCCTTTGTGCTTTGAATATTTCCCTATTGATTCTTCTTTTTTTGCAATTGTCTTTATGTTTTGCTATGCGTTATGTTTTGCACTCTGTCAAAGCGTCTTTGGGCTTCCTGAAAAGCGCTATATAAAATAAATGCATTATTATTATTATTATTATTATGTGTCCATACTTCTTACATTGAGATTGGCTTCTTACTCGCAAATGGACCATACTACTATATACAGTTCTATCTCTTCTAAGGTAATCTCTAACCACCACTCCCGATAAAACGTGACAATATTGTTTTGGAATAACATTAATATTATGCTATTATACTATGTATGTATGTATGTATGTATGTGTATATATATATATATATATATATATATATATATATATATATATATATATATATATATATATATATATATATATATAAGTTCAAAACACACCTGGTCACAAGTGTGCCGCACTGACCGGGTCCTCAGTCGAGGTCCTCAGCATCATCCCGTTTCGGCCCTTCAACCTCGATACGGTCAGCTAAGGTAGGCCAGCAGGGGCACGTACACATCCACATGCAGCAACTGCATCTGGATGCGTACATACCCCCACCCCCAGCCAGTGCGAACAACAACAACAACAACAACAACAACAACAACAACAACAACAACAACAACAACACCTCCACATCCAGAATCCACAGCACCAAACAAACATGGTGGAACACTCAATCACCCACCTTTATACCCTTCACCACTCACCAACAAAACACACCAGATCATTCATACACACACATACACACACATACATACAGAACACCAACCAAACAACCACCTACACTTACATCATACACCACTCAACACACAAAAACACACACTCATGCAAAAATTAATTCATGCAAAAACACACACCCTCACCCACTCACTCATATACGTAAAATAAGAAATAATAATGGTAACAAAAAAAAGGAGAAAAAAAAAAAAAAAAAACCCACACACACACAACCAACCTACACCATTCGACGTGCCTCCATAAACTTCCTCCATATCCAAAATGAGCCTTTCAAGGCAACCTGGGCCACCTTGTCACACATCCTCCTTCTTTCTGTCCCACACACTCCCAGCCTAGCAAGAAATGCAGAAAAGGAATTGCCAATATACCCTCTACACCCCACCTCAAATGGCTGACACGAAACGCGCCAACCCTTCTCCCGGCACTCTGCCTCCAGCTCACTGTACTTTCCTCTCTTCCTCTCGTGCACCTCCTCCATGTTCTCTTCCCAAGGTACCGACAACTCCCCTAAGATGACCTGTCTTGTTTCACTTGACCAAATGACAATTTCAGGCCGCAACCTTGTCACACAGATCTCCTCTGGGAATACCAATTGTGGCTTTAGGTCTGCCACCTGCCAATCACAAGCATCGGACAGCCCTCTTACTTTCCACCTCCTCCTCCTCCTCTTTCCACCTCTTTCCACTTGGCCCTCTTTGACAAACCACACCTCTCCCCCATCAGTCTCCTTCTCCACTCTTCTCTCTCTCGATCTCAGCACCTCTTGTTGCACCATCTGCACCACCACCGCCAGCACCTGATCATGTCGCCACCACCTGTATCTTCCTGCTGCCAATGCTACTGAGCATGCACTCAGTGCATGCTGCACCATTCCCACACCTCCACACAAATAACATCTCTCCTCTTGCAACAACCCCCACAATCTTAAGTTTACTGGTGACGGAAGCACATCATACGTTGCCCGCAACAGGAAATTCAACAATATTGGCTCCATCCTCCAAATCTCTTGCCACTTCAATATCCTCACCTGCACACCTTCCCACTTAGTCCAAGCACCTTGCTGTGCCTGACCGACTGCTTTCACATATCTCCCCTCCTCTTCCTTTCTTCTCAACTCCCTCTCAACCATCTTCCTCCTCTCTTTCACACATGCCTTTCCCCATCGCGCATGCTCCATCCACCCCAAGCCATGCTTCCCATGCTGTACCATCCCCATGACCTCCTCCTGTTGCAACCGCTCCTCCATCTCGTCCACCTCTGCTCTTGCATTCCACTTCCGACTTCCCTTCTTCTCTGGGAGAGCATTCTTTACCACTGCATCACTTGAATCCCGCAACATCATGAACTCCCGCACCCTCACCGCCTTATAACTCCTCGGTTAATGATGTCAAGGGAAACTGGAGTTTTCCACCCTGACCATAAAAGGCAATGTTCGTCAAACAGCGTGGCACTCCAAACCACCTCCTCACAAACCCACTCACCACAACCTCCATCCTCTCTACATGCCCAATTGCAATATCATACATCATCAATGGCCACAATACTCGTGGCATCAACCCAAACTTCAAACACCATACCTTCAACTTACCTGGCAAACCACATCCATCAATCCTCTTCAAACCTCTCAAAAGCTTGTTTCTGACCTCCTCCACTCTTCCCACATCATTCAACTCCACTGTATACCATCTTCCCAAACTCTTCACAGGGGCCTCTACCAATGATGGAACCACCTCCCCTCCCAGCTGAAACCTGTGCATGTTATCCACCACTCCTCGTCTCACTATCACACTCCTCGACTTTCTTGCTTTAAATCCCATTCTTGCCCACCGCATCAACCTTTCCAGTCGTCCCAGTACCTCTACTGCTGCATCAGCGGACTGTTGGACAATTGTCAGGTCATCCATGAAAGCAAACATTGCTGGCAACCTCTGACCAGGGGCTAGCTCCACTTCTTTCCCATGTCCACTCACTGCACGTATCAACAACTCCATAACCAGCACAAACAAAATCGGAGAGATGGTACATCCCATCGGGATCCCCACTTCCAACTTCTGCCACTCTGTTACAAAGGACTGTGTCGCAAACCGCATCCAAAACTGATCATAATATGCCATCAAAAAATCCCTAAATCTCCGTGGCACCCAAAATAAATCCATGGCATACCTGATCAAGGCATGCGGCACTGACCCATATGCATTCTCCAAATCCAGCCATACCACCGCCACATCCTTCCTTTGCCTCTTTGCCTCCTGTAACACTTGCCAGACCATTGCCGAGTGTTCAACGCATCCTGGTGATCCTGGTATTCCTGCCTTCTGCACAGAACCATCCACAAAACCATTCCCTCTGATGAAGCCTGAGAGCCGTGCCACAAAGACACTCATCAATATCTTCCCATCTACATCGAGCAATGATATTGGTCTAAACTGCTCCAGTGTCACAGCCTCCTCCTGCTTTAGAATATAAACTCCTTCTGCCCTAGTCCATTGACTGGGCACCACTCCTTGCCTCCATACCACCTTCAGAGCCTTCCACAGATACTGCCTGATGCCTACACAACTCTTAAACACCTTGTATGGCACTCCACTTGGTCCTGGAGCCGATGCCGCCCGTGCCTTCCTCAAAACTGCCTCAATCTCAGACATCTTTGGCTCTGACAAATCAAATGGAACACCTGGCTCTGTCGGTCTCACCAATCCTTCGATGTCCTCCACCACTTCGTTTCTCCTTGTGTCTGCATACGTGACACGCAGGTGACCTTCCAACTCTTCCTTTGGTACCTTCAGTACACCAAATCGAGACGGCTCCAACCAATCCTTCATAAACTGAAAAGGCTTCTCAAAGAACCTCTTTCTCTTCCTCTCCTTTCTTCGCCTCCTCATCCTCTCCACTCTCTTCAACTTCACCAACCTCATCCTCACCTGCTTCGTCCACACCTCAAGCCCATTCCTCTCCCCTTCCACAGCCCTCTTCCATCTTCCATTCAAACTCCTCAACTCCATTCTCAACTCATGGATCTCCCTCTGCCTCCTGCTCAAACATGCCTCCTTCTCACCCTTCTCTACACACTCTTTCACTCCAACCGTGACACATGCATACTCAAACACAATCTCATTCATCTTTCTCAATCTATCTTCCACCCTTCCTTTCAACCTATGAAGCGCCCCACACATCACTCCATCCATTCTCTCCCATACTTCCCTTTCTCCCATACCTGGCCATTTCACTCTCCTCCTCACATCCTTTCCCTGCTGAAGTACAACCCCAGGACTTACAACACTGTGGCTTGCTACCTGGCTGTTTCTCCCGGCCGTCTTACGTGTCCCCTTTTCAAAGGCACTGCGTTGCTGTACCTCCTCCTCACCCACCTTACGCACACACCCCATTCGGCTCTGATGGATATGCAATCCTCTCACCGACTCAGTCACGTCCAATATATATATATACACTCAACCCTCGGCTATCGCGAACTCAGCTATCGCCTTTATCTGCTATCGCGGCTACCTAAAAAACTGCACAAACACGACTATCGCGCCCCAAATACGCGCTATAGCGCACCGGAAATGGTGGGGGGGGGAAAAAAAAAATCAAACAGTCCGGGTGCTACGTCATCACCGAGCGTTGGGTGATTCACGTGCTGATTGGTTGTGACGTCAGGACGTCATTAGCACTGTGATTGTCCGCCCGGCGCCATTCAAGTGCGCGTCGCCTCAGAGTGAATACTGTATGTACTGTAATAGCAGTGTCTAAACCTTTTTTTTGTGATATAACAATGGCCGATATACCCCGACCCCGACCCCCAACCATTGCCCAGCGTAATGCAGCGGCACCTGCAAGGGAAATCAAGAAGAGGAAGAACTTAACTTACGCTCAGAAATTCGAAATTGTGCAGTTGATAGACAATGGTGAAACAAAGCGAAGTGTTGGAAAGAAATTTGGGATAAATGAGTCAACAGTGCGAGGTATTTACCAAAACCGTGATTATCGTAGAAACATAGATGAGATTTAACAATCAACAGTGAAGCAAGGTGCTCCTTTATTAATACGGCACTGGCAGGTTACGAGGAGCAGTATCATGCCCACGTCAACTCCCTCCGCCAACGCCAGATCACCGAATTCTTACGGCCAGACTCGGTGTCAGAACAAGTCTAATCGGGGGGCATTAGGGTAACCGCGGGGGGGGGGGGGGCACAAACTGCCGTTCGAGAACTCAATCTATGATGTAAATGCTTGATAATAAGAGTTTGCCGTCAACAACCAACACACCAACCCAGTTCCAATTTAAAAACATGCTGCAAAGTCTCTCTTACACACACACACACACACACACACACACACACACACACACACACACACACACACACACACACACACACACTATAGCCGACGTGCAAGTTTGGCGCCAAAGGCTTGGCCTGCGGGTGGGCGGGGCGGGGGGGGGGCACAATAACTCATTTGGGTGGGCATGGCCCGCGAATGCCCCCCCCCCCCCATGACACCGACCCTGCTTATGGCGTCGCAACGAGGCACAGCCCTCTGTCTTTGACGAGCCCTCTGACGTTGAGCGCTTCTCTGGTGCTACAGCTGACGCAATCCTGGACGAGTTAGAGGCACATAGGGGTGGTCAATAAGACTCCACCTAAGTCTCGGAACCTACCCAACCACCTAAGCCCCTCATCGTTCCCAAAAAGGTAAATAAAATGGTAAAAAAGTACTTTTTTACCATTTTATTTTAATTTACATATTGAAGGAACTGCGCTCCAACGCGAGTCGAAAGAATTGACGCGACCAAAGACGGAATTCGTCCGAGTTGCTTTATTGAAACAAAACAGCTCAGGTATTCTCCCAAACCCGTTTATCAGGCAGCAATATATATACACATTTATGTCGGGAAGTTTGCCCGGCAAAAGCTATACCGGGCATGCCCGGGTGTCAAGGGCGAGCCTTGGAAAGGCGAGTCTGGACCTGCCCGGGCGTGTTTGGCTGCGGCCTGGCAAGTCGAGGCTGGGCGTGCCCGGGCGCTCTGGACGAGCCCTGGAAAGGCGATAGCGGGCATGCCCGGACGCTCTGGGCGAGCCCTGGAAAGGCGATAGCGGGCATGCCCGGACGCTCTGGGCGAGCCCGGGAAAGACGAGACCGGGCGTGCCCGGGAGGTTCGGGCGTGCCCGGGAACAGTGAGTCCGGGCATGCCCGGGAGAGGCGCGTCTGGCCGTGTTCTGGCCGGTGCAAGGCGATTGTGTGCATCCAGCGGTAACCGCTACAATATTGTGATTCTTGTGTTAATGTTTCTTTATATGTTAATGTTTCTTTATATGGCAGAAACACTTGGTAAAAAAGTGGCAAAAATAGGTTAAATATGTGGTCAACTCGGAGGTCCTGGCACCAATTAGAATTATTACCATACGTTCTTCAGTTCGGCTATCGCGATTTCGGCTAACGCGCACCAATGGCGGCACCAATTAGGCGCGATAGCCGAGGGTTGAGTGTATATATATATATATATATATATATATATATATATATATATATATATGTATGTATGTATGTATGTATGTATGTATGTATGTATGTATGTATGTATATATATATATATATATATATATATATATATATATATATATGTATGTATGTATGTATGTATGTATGTATGTATGTATGTATGTATGTATGTATGTATGTATATATATATATATATATATATATATATATATATATATATATATTGTTACGGGACCGCGGCGAGGATGTTGTTTGCCGAGCGGATGGCCGCCGCGCCCGAACAGTTACCCTGACTAACCCGATTCCTGAACGTTGGCCGAATCGCGCCACAGATATTCAATGGGGAAAAGACTAAAACGAAGGATGTAAAGAAGAAAGAAAGGCAAAGGGTAAGAAATACAAATATGATTTATTTACTATTTACACAATTGAAAGAAACCAAGGAAGAAGGAAGGATAAGAAAATAAAATACAGAAGAGGAAAGGTGACACAGTGAAATGCTAGCTTATCTATACAGGCTTAATTAACCCAGGGACAGAACAAACAAAGACAGACGATATGAATGATGACAGGGGAATGATGACAGGAATGGCAGGAGGTGGATGGCTGGAGGGAGAGGATGAAAACTGGAACCGGAGCACGGTCAGGCCGGGAGTGAGCAGCCGCCGCCCCCCTGGTCGATCGGCACGTTTAGCAGCCGCCGTTCCTTCGCAGCCACGGACGAAAACTGCCGTCGAAGCTCAAAGCTGTGGTGGTTTAAAGCTGCGGTGGTTGCACTTGTTCTCAGGCTTGGCACTTGTTACTTGTCCTCAGGCTTGGCACTTGGCACTTGTTCTCTCTGACTCCCTCTCTTCCTCTCTTGCTTCGCCCTGACTCCCTCTTTCTGCTTCTTTCTCCCTCTCTCTCTCTTGCTCTCTTCGCTTCGCTTCGCCCTCCTCGCGCACTTCTCGTCAACGGCTTCAGCGCGCGCTCTTTATAACGCCGCGGGCAAATCAAGCCGCCGGCCTCTAGAACACGCCCATCGGTGAGCTCGCCTCGGCCCTGATTGGTCGGCACGGCCCTCTGGCTCCACCCTTGATGACGAGGGGCGGGCACGCCCAGGATTCGGCAGCTCCTCCCCCTTCTTCTCCGAGCCTACCTCGTGGCGAATGGAGTCGCGGAGGGAACAGTTGGCAATTGCGGCTTTGGGAATAGGAATGAAAGGGGATCTATCTATTTGAATTCGGTGCAATGGAGTGTCAATTAATGGAAGACAAGGCCTTACCCTACTACACAGAATAAGGAAATAACTGTCAACAAGGGAAAAATCTATGATTGGCTAACGTGATTGTTTATGAAATAACTACGGAATGACCTTTGACCTTTATACACAACTGGAGGCAGGAGGGTCCAGAATAAAGCAATCAAAAAAAACACAATCCTCATATCCACAACAATATATATACAGTGAAACCTTGACTTACGAGTTTAATTCGTTCTGTGACCGAGCTCGTAACTCAATTTGCTCGTTTCTCAAATTAAATTTCCCCATTAAAATGAATTGAAATGCTATTAATCCGTTCCAGCCCCCCAAAAACCACACCAATTTTTTTGTTACGTGTTTTTAAATAAGAAAAATGTACTTTATAAATAACAAATAATGTATAAACAAGCACGACCTCGTATATACTGTACATAATAAAAGAGAATGTAAAGAAATAAACTGGTTTTATTAAGTGTATTTACTCACACTCCTCACTGTATTTACTCACTGTATTTACTGACACTGTCAACCACACAAACAACAACTTCTCCATCTCTTCATGGACAGAGGTCCAGAGCTTTGAAATAATCTTAACGCCCTTGGCTGGCGTTATAGCCTTTATCGACTCCTTCTGCTTCAAAATCGTACATATCGTAGAAGTACTACGATCGTACTGCCTCGCCAAGTCGACAACACGCACACCTCGCTCATGTTTTTCGACGATTACGTGTTTTATATCCAAGCACATCATCCTCTTCTTCTTCTCAGCACTGCCCTTGGCACTCAATTTCTTTGGACCCATGGTTAAAACTAAGAAATTTTCCAAAATAAACAAAATGCGAAAACAAAGCAAAAGCGATACGGCAGAGATGCTTACACGGCAAGATAACCACGTGACCTGAACGCTCGCTGGGCCACCTAGTGGCGGGTGGCGTAAGCTCGCTCGCTCGTAACTCAGATCTCGGCTCGCATGACAAAGCAAAAAATCGACCGAGCGAAGGCTCGTATCTCGGAAAACTCGTAAGTTGGTGCACTCGTAAGTCAAGGTTTCACTATATATATATATATATATATATATATATATATATATATATATATATATATATATATACACACAGTGGAACCTTGACTTACGAGTGCACCAACTTACGAGTTTTCCGAGATACGAGCCGTCGCTCGGGCGGTTTATTGCTTTGAGATGTGAGCCGAGATTTGAGTTACGAGCTTTCGCCACCCGCCACCAGGTGGGTTCCGGTCACGTGGTTATCTTGCCGTGCAAGTATCTCTGCCGTATATCGCTGCTGCTTTGTTTTCGCATTTTGGTTATTTTGGAAAATTTCTTAGTTTTAACCATGGGTCCTAAGAAATTGAGTGCCAAGGGAAGAGAGGATGATGTGCTTGGATATAAAACACGCAATCGTCGAAAAACATGAGCGAGGTGTGCGTGTTGTCGACTTGGTGAGGCGGATGTGAAGGCAGCTGAAGATTTTATTATAACTGAGAAGAAGAAGAGGATGATGTGCTTGGATATAAAACATGCAATCGTCGAAAAACATGAGCGAGGTGTGCGTGTTGTCGACTTGGTGAGGCGGATGTGAAGGCAGCTGAAGATTTTATTATAACTTTTGCCGAACTGATAGAAGCCAAACGATACATCCCCCAGCAAATCTTCAACTGTGACGAGACAGGGCTCTTCTGGAAAAAGATGCCGAGGAGGACGTATATAACGGCAGAGGAGAAGAGCATGCCAGGCCACAACTTGTTCAGAGTGCCGGCGATAGCTCGCCTTCTCTTTGTGGAAAACACGGTGAGATCCTTAACATCCAACAACTAATGGGACGCAAACGGGGCGCCCAGTTTAGCGGTACACACATTGATGAATCACCCTGCCTGTGATTCACCCATGACAGGTTATAGCTGGGTCGGGATTCAAACCCAGGCTGGACAGTTTAGAGTCAAGTGTGCGTACCTCCAGTCCAGGCCATCCTGCCAACTTGTATGCTGCATACAGGTGAAATATAAAGCGCGAGATATTTTTATATATACTGTACTGTATATTTAAAAAAAAATTGGTGTGGTTTTTGGCGGGCTGGACCGGATTAATAGCATTTCAATGCATTTTAATGGGGAAATTTAATTTGAGAAACGAGCAAATTGAGTTACGAGCTCGGTCACAGAACGAATTAAACTCGTAAGTCAAGGTTCCACTGTATATATATATATATATATATATATATATATGACGAGAATAGAACCATGTTCCACACCTTGAGTTCAAGAGATAACAAGATTTAATGATGAACCAATATCACAGCGCTGTGGAGGGTGTAAGAGTCATACCATTCACAATTGAACAGCATGGCCACATACACTCCTAGAAAATTGGCAACCAAGAGTTTCTTTATATACAGAAAATTATACAAAAAATCTGCGCTGAAAAATGAGCACGGACAAAGGAAAAACTGGCTCGACATCTCCCCCCCCGAGAACCTATCTTCTTTGGCATGAGCAAAGGGCAAGATGCGGGAGGGAGAAAGAGCACCGTGACATTCTCAAAACTTATCTTCCATGTTGGCTTTTGGTCAAGGACAGACAGACGCGTTTTCACGAGGGGGTCTAACAGAGCAAGCGGTTTCACTATCTTTCTACATTTTTTGGCACAGTTGGACAATAAAACATAGTTCAAAACAAGAGGGAACATAGTAAGCTTAATCCTTTTCACAAAGCAACCACTATTAAATGCAAACCACAATTACATAAGGCACAATAAAAGGCATGATCTCGACATTCCCCCATTTGGTCTCTACGAGACTACGTATCACAGAGACCAGGCCACATCGGCTTTATTTGCAAAGCAAAAGAGTATAGTGTTATATGTGGCCACATCGGGCTTTATTGAGTGTTGTATGTGTGTCCTCCAAGGGCATGCCACGCACATAAAGTACCCCGCATGCACGCTTGAAAGGTGTGTCATGTTGTGCGTGTTTGGAACATGAAGGCTCAGAACATGAAAGTCCATTAACGTTTCGGATCCACAACGAAGGCGTCTGGTCCAGATGAGGTTCTGCCCCGCCAGGGGGCCTGCCACCTCCCCTGCGGAACTTGCTCCCCCCACCCTTTGCAGATGCGGTCCTTGCAGATCTTCGAAGTTAATCAACGATCATGCCCATGAGATCTCTCACGTGCTGCTGTTCTGGGGAATACATAATGTTGTCAGTATCTTGTGTCTCATGTTCCTGGTCAGGGTACAGAGCGTTAAAATCCGAATCACTTGAAGCAAAGAGATCCGAAACATTTGAAGCAAAGAGAGGGACTTCCTTTATGTCAAAGTCTCCCATGGACGCCTGGTCGGCTTGCGGGTCTAGGATATCCATGTCGGGTCCCTCGACTGCCAGACCCAGCATCGCAATCAGATCCATAGTTGGGTCGGAAGGGGGTGTACAGCTGTGAGCTTGTAATACATAAGAGGCGTTAGCCAGTACACGCAAGGGGTTTACCACACAAGTATCACAGCCATCACAAACATCAATACAGGCATCAGCCAGTTTCCACAAGGGATTTTCAACACAAGTATCACAGTCATCACAAAAATCAATACAATCTTCTGAAGCGCCGGTCACATCTGCCTTGTTGAAGGACCCATTCAGGTCGACGGCCTCTGTGGTCAAGATCATGGTCTTCCGACGGCGGTTTCTTCATCGTCCATCCTGAAAAATACTTTCTTACACACACCATGATCAAATTCCTAGCCCCCCATCCCACCAATTGGCATTTAGTTACCTTATCTCTCAGATGGTTGGCTTATTCATAGCCGCATTTCCTGTGTCGTGTCTGGAAATTCAAATGCCATATTTACTTTCACCAATTTCCGAAAATATCTTCCTTTTAATCATCTTCCCTACATCTAATAATACATGATTTACCAACCATTTCCCCCCCAACCATAATCGGTCAATGGAAATAATCGGTATTCTCCCCTTCAAAATTTCACTGTTATCCTATCAATACCTGGACATTTTTTCCCTTCTTTCCTAGATACGCGAATTTCACACCAGTATAAACCCACTGGAAAAATTATCTGAAAAATAACGAAATCGTCTCCAAGTTCTCTAGCTAATCTCCATCCGCAATCACCAACTTTACCCTCCTATGCATTTTGCCTTAGGTTTTAGAACCTAGAGTCTACCAAAACAACAACAACTAGCCTCCCAAAGCCATTTCCCTGCAAGAGCGGGGGTTAGCCTTGCGGTCCCCATGACAATCTTCTTCATTTTGCTCTATCACCTCCCTTTGAGCAATAATTCAATTGATGTGATTCCCACATACCTGGTGGAGTTCTGTTCACCTGGTCTGCAGAGCCGTGATCCAATCTTCACCAGTCCCAATCACCTCCTCGATTGGGGTCATTCTGCATGTAGCAATCTAACACAACGTTTTTAAACTTTACATTACATTGGTCCCCCCAGTGCAAGCCAACCCCTTGTATCACCTTCTTATCTCAAAAACAACAGTCCATAACTAACCACTTTCCTTTATTTCCTGTATTTTCCATTAACTTTTTACAACCTTTTCCTCTACTTCCTCAACAATTCCTGCAGTCACCTGTCATTGACAAATAATCCATCTGAGTCGACTTTCCAATCCAATCATCTTTGCACTTTCCACGACCTTCTTCACACTTCCTCCCAAACCTTTCCTTCAGACACAACCCACATGGGTTATGAATACAATTTCCCCTTTCAGGCGCGTGTCTAGCCACTCACAAAGTGTCCACAAGACAAAATCATCATATTTCACACCTCAGCTCTCGAGACCACCCAGGGGTCCCTTGAGAGATGCATCCTAATGTTAATCAGCTCTCGAGAGCTCAATTTTGAACAGGGGTAAAACCAGCAATACTCAATTCTGCCAAGCAAGAGGCCAGAGCAGTATCACTCCTTCTTCCCTCTGCCCACCATAACTGGCAGACAGACAATGGCGAGCCACAAGCCCCAACCCTACAAGGCTCCAGCTCCCATCCAAAGGACACAAACTCCCTCAGACTGGCATAATCTCTTTGCCAGCTTATGTACGAACCAAGATTGCAAACAAATAGTTTTCCAAACAAAACTCAGTTGTCACCCTATTGCACCATATTGGCAGAATTCACTTCAGCTCTCTACCACTCTTGTGTCGAGTGGTGCCCCAAAATGACATTGCACGAACCCTTTCAATACCTGTCTAAACCTACTGCCATTTAACGACGCTTCCCAGATGACGGTTCCCCATACACTATTCTGGCACAAAATTGTTGCATCCCACAGATGCCACGATTATTTGAACAAACTCATTTTCCTAATCCACCTTTTCAATTTTCATTTCAATTTAAAGTTAATCCAATGTCCTCTAATACCTCTTTTAGCATCCCATGCACCTGTTGCAGACACCTGTTTTAGCCTCTGGCCCAATAGCTGCCCAATAAACAAATAAGAAAAAGAAAATAACCTGATCTATTTATTGAAATAGACCTAATTCTCATGTTGGTCAATTTTTTTCACCCACTGTGACTCTCGCGTCAATCCTGCCATTCCCAACCACCTTTCCAGCGAGGATGACGTCACTATTTCACACCTTTCCTTCCTTGAACAGCGGGAGTCCTCCATGAGATGCATTCCGATGTAAATCACTTCAAAGTACCCGAATAGCCCTCCCTGGAATCGCACCTTTAACATTACCGGCACCGCCCTTTCTTGGTTCAAATCTTACCTCTGACAGACACAAATCCACTGCTCAACTCTATCCTGACGGACTGCATCACTGAAATAAAATCCTGGCTTCAAATCAACTTTCTCAAACTTAACTATGATAAATCTGAAATAATTGCATCATCTTCCTTCAAACTCAGAGCACACCGACCAGTATACATCAAACATTGGATTCATATTTCCACAGAACTCCACCACTCTGTTAAATTCTAAACATGCCCAATGGGCAATCCACGAAAAAATCAAAGCATTTTCAGTCCCCCTTTTCCCATACACTAGCCAGTGTAAGCCAGCCAAACATAAACAAAGAGGTTCCAGCGAGCTGTGACCTCCATAACTCTAAACAACTTCACTGGCACTTTTTAAAACAAACTTTCCCAGTCACTTACTAAAATAAAGTGCAGCTCTTGTCCGTAGATATACGTTAACCAAGATTACATGAGACTTGACAACAATAGTACTGCCCCGTGGAGCAAGGCATCAGAGACAACTCCCCTCCACCTTGACTTACCCCAGGTAGAATTTGGCTACCTACAGAGAAAGTACCTGCACAACACATTTACAAACCAATTCGTCCCCTCGTATTAGGGGACATCACAAATGTTCCACCACAATTCACAGCAGGTGACCACCCACCTGCCTTCTGTCGAAGTCCAGTTCAATTTTCTGAGTTTCCATTCACAGACAGACAGACAGACGAACCCCCAACGTACTAACAGGATGGTCTCACAGAGGCCATTCCATTCAAATCTGTAGGCTGCCACGATTCTTCCCGCCAGGACACACCATCATAGTCACCATAGTCACACGACATGTCAGCAGACACAGTGAATGACATTCGACACCATAACAGACACCGCAGACACTGCTCCTCCTTGATCCATATCTGCAGACGCAGTCAGACACACCCAGTCGGACAGACAGACTGGCTCCACATTACAACTGCAAATATCCAAAATGACAACAGCTAACACCAAATATTTATTGTCCCCCTTTCAGGGAAGTCAAATCAACCACCATTAAAGCACAAAACAGAAAACGACCATATACTCAGAGTAAGACCCGAAAATCAAGCAGACAGACCGACAATCGAACCTGTCTTTCGACACT
This sequence comes from Myxine glutinosa, assembly GCF_964187855.1. Taxonomy (NCBI): domain Eukaryota; kingdom Metazoa; phylum Chordata; class Myxini; order Myxiniformes; family Myxinidae; genus Myxine; species Myxine glutinosa. The sequence goes on along the minus strand of NC_136261.1, from coordinate 144,182,363 downwards.
GCCGAACGACAAGTCTGCAGACACTGAGGGAGTGACATTCGACCCCCAGTAGACACCGCGGACACCGCTTTGGTCCGCACCTGCAACTCCATGGCACACCCGCAACTCCCTCAAAATCAGTGTTCAAAGACATGACTCCATGGACAGCCAGAAAGCCAGACAAATACGGACAAACACACAGAGATAGACACAGGTGGGTTATCGCCTGCATTCTGTACAAATTCCATGTTCCTGTCCATAAGTTGGCCCATCAAGTGTAACCCCTTTCACGAAACCTTTTCTGAGGGTCAAATGTAACAGACAGCCAAGACGGACCGGCAAATAGGCAGGGGCAAACCCCGAGGCCCCAGACACCATCACCACACACATACCCCGCATCACATAGGAGTATCAATGAGCCGGACAGCAAATGCCATATGTCTTCGTCCCAAATCGAGGGCAAAATTTTCACAATGGCAAACAATTAATATATTGTCCACATTCATCTTGGTCACCCCAACCCATCCTGGCTCTCCCCAAGAGCTCCGTGTCCGGACAGACAGACAGATAAACAGACCGGGTGAAACCATAACCATCCATCCTTTCGATTGGACTCAGCACACATGCCGCCCGCTCACCAGTCATGTACACTCAGCACCCATAAATGGCACACGCCAGCATCACATGTCATTCTTGCCTTCATTCAACGCATTCTGCCATCCCAAGTCGGCCAAATACAAGCCCCGGCCATGCCGTTGAATAAACACCCAGTCGGTTGACAGCCTATCATTTTTGACTTTTACTCCCATTCTCCCTTGCTACATCTGGAGAGCCGTTAATGTGGGGATGTAATTGAACACTTGTTTTAAAGCCCTGTCTACACATGCTCTCCATAACATACTCATTATTCCCTGCCAATTTTCCCCAGCAGACTGAGTCCCACATGGCATCTCAAAATCTAAACTGATACCTTTTATTTCTTCCCCAAATTTACTTAATCAATTTTCACCTTCACAACAGTCATATAAATAATATCATTCCAAAGTACTCATCCGGATTGCCCAACGCCTGCAGGCAATTTGGGGAACCCCTTGTCAATCAATGACACACATCAATGACACACACACAATAAACACAAATACACGCTGCAATGACAGATCATTCATTCCCTTATACACACATACCATGTGACTGACCCTTCATTCTCCATACAATACAGTATAAATTCATGCACACTCATGCACACTCCAATCCTACCTACCTGTGAACTTACCTGGCCCCTTGCTGTGAGCCTATCCATCCCTTGGTTTCAACTGGATTTCTTTCTTCCTGTGCTTTATCTGCTTCTTCCTCTGCTCTTGAAGTCTCAGCACTTCTCCTGCCTTTCTCCTATCTGGTACCTGCGCTTTTCTGATTCCAGTTTAATTTATCCTTCTCCAAAAATCACATAAACATTTCCTATTTCCACATATAAGAAATAACCAATATCTCCCTTGAGATACAAAACAAAAACGCTTCCAACTCTAGCATCCCAAAGTCTTCCTTGGAAGCATGCTCGACAATGCAGCACCGCTTCCACTCAGCACACAACATACATGTGCTCACTCCAACACATCACTTCAAGCCAACTCATCACTCGCATTGTTCACACACACGAATGCGTCCCCTGCTTGTGCACAGCATGGTCCGCATTCCTGTCTCGATTCTGTCCCACCTCGCTGTTCCCCGCGAGGCAGCTACTCCATTGCCCCGGTAACCTGCCTGCATGTCTCGGCTCGCGTGTTCACAGCTGGATTCCACACACCTCGTACATTATAATCCTCTCTGTTTTATTTCTCCAGATCTAACCTCATCTCTTGTCCAGAAAGAGCTAATACTTGACCTGCCTATAGCATATTGTCAGAACTCCTTCCTTTGGGTAAAAACTGCACCGGATGTGCATGCCTTAAATCCTGAGACAGGACAAAGAAGGTCTTGAGGGGGGGGGGTTTATCAGATACACACATCCAGTGCGTAGCTTAACTTAAAATACTCATCGTCCTACCTTCCTTGGGCTAGTCCCTCCAGCGGGTCGAAGATCGGGCCGCCCCCCGATCTCTAATACCCTTCTCTTAACACAGTACTCACGCCGGAGTATTCTTAACACCAATATCTATTACCCATTCTTATCCTTATTCTTCCATATCCTTATAAAGGTGCAACCAGCCGCATCTTACCTGGCTCATTTTAATCCTTTATTCGCCTGACTCGGCCACCCGAATGCGTCGAATACACGCACTCCGTCTCCAGAACTCAAATCATTCTAGTTTACTTCAGATTGAGTATTACTCCGACATACCTTAATCTCCCTTAAGATATTTAATTAACGTGCACGGAACATTTTCCTGTCCATGCGCCCAGGCGGTCGCTCCCAGCGCACGGCAGCATGACCCCCATTTGCAAGAAGCAGCTCGTGATGCGTACAAGGCGCAAGGAAGCGCCCCGAGGCCATCCACCGAAAAATCCTGCCTTTTAGTTTACCGCGCCGATATTTCCCTAATCCGGTCCTCCCGCGGCGCTAACTCGCGGTCAATGCTTGTATAGCGCTTCTAACTTGTCTAACTTATCACCCATGCCAGGGCTTTCCTAAAGGGGTTCTCCCTTCTTAACTTAGCTTAACACTTATCCTGGCCATCCTCCTTGGGTCCCCTCCGTTAGTCCGCAGCCAATACTTTCTCTGGTTACTATCAACCCCATCAACTCCATCTTGTCTCTAGACTGCCCTGCCTGGGAAGTTCTTGGCTTTACCAAGAAGTCCCCCCTTTTTGCTAACTGACCCCCATTTCTTGGTTCATCAATAGACAACTTGTTACCCGAGCCAAATAGGCCTGTACTTACACACCAGAATCCAATTTGTTCGTGATCCAAGCACGGAACGACGAAATGGAAGACAGACAGCCTGAGTGAGTAAACGGAGCTCAATTTGGAAAGACCCCTCAGTATGAAAACTCACGTTAATCGAATCAGTGCTGGCCAGCCTCTCCGCTGAGTCCCCACAGGGTCTGCCTCCCAAATATCGCTCAGAGTCGGATCCCACTTCTGACACCAAAACTGACGAGAATAGAACCATGTTCCACACCTTGAGTTCAAGAGATAACAAGATTTAATGATGAACCAATATCACAGCGCTGTGGAGGGTGTAAGAGTCATACCATTCACAATTGAACAGCATGGCCACATACACTCCTAGAAAATTGGCAACCAAGAGTTTCTTTATATACAGAAAATTATACAAAAAATCTGCGCTGAAAAATGAGCACGGACAAAGGAAAAACTGGCTCGACATCTCCCCCCCCGAGAACCTATCTTCTTTGGCATGAGCAAAGGGCAAGATGCGGGAGGGAGAAAGAGCACCGTGACATTCTCAAAACTTATCTTCCATGTTGGCTTTTGGTCAAGGACAGACAGACGCGTTTTCACGAGGGGGTCTAACAGAGCAAGCGGTTTCACTATCTTTCTACATTTTTTGGCACAGTTGGACAATAAAACATAGTTCAAAACAAGAGGGAACATAGTAAGCTTAATCCTTTTCACAAAGCAACCACTATTAAATGCAAACCACAATTACATAAGGCACAATAAAAGGCATGATCTCGACATATATATATATATATATATATATATATATATATATATATATATATATATATATATATATATATATATATATATATATATATATACATACATACATACATATATAGTATAATAGCATAATATTAATGTTATTCCAAAACAATATTACAAATATTATTAGCTTAGCAGTTAGGGTGCCGGCTTGGGATCCTAGGATCCTGAGTTCGGAATCCCGGTCGATCGTTGAATTGATGCCAAGGGGGGTTGACTCAGCCTGTCATCCTTCCGACGTCGGCAAATTGAGTACCAGCTTGCTGTGATGAATGATCCCAGTGTGTACCCCAGTTTAGAATAGGTACACTGTATCCCTGCGCATGGTAAGAGGCGACTAAGGGTTGGCGTCAGGAAGGGCATCCGGCCATAAAAACATTGCCTCAAACAGGGAACCTTGATTGTCATGGGGCCTGCTAGGCTAACCCCTGGCGGCGAAAATGGCCTTAAAACGATCATTCATTATTACAATAAAATATTATTATGAGGCTTCCAGTGAGGTTTCCACTGGAAGCCCATTGTTCTTGTAAGGATTATTATTCTCACACATTTTGTGGAGATGATGCTGAGAAAACCGTAATTGCTAGCTCTACGAAACTTTAATTAATTGTAGATACCAATGTAATAATTTGGTGTATCATGAATTTTATATTTGCAATTTTTAACTTGCATATCCTGCCATTGCCTATGATGTTATAAACTTTAAACATCTTCTTCAGAACTGCTGAAGAGATCAATAGGAAATTTCATATGTATGATCAACTCTCCATGAGGAAAAACTTTTCTAAACAATGACATCATCAGTCACTGGTATGGTGGCCATCTTGGATTTAAGGAAAAGGTATTTAAAAATCCATATCTCCAGAAACACTTAACCGATCCAAACCAAAATTTACAGATATGATTGACTACCGATGAGGAAAATTTTCAAAATGATGACCATCAGTCGCGTGGCATGGCAGCCATTTTGCCTGGAAGCCTATCATCAATGCTTACAGTTCGTTATTATTATTATACTAGCCGAAACCCGTGGAACATCCACGGAAGGGAGGATGTGGTGTATGGATAGAGTGTACCAATATGGATGGCATAGGGGATTTGCTTGTCCGAGTAAGAGTTAGGAAGAAAGATGAGAATGAAGAGTGCGTATATGAACAACGTATTTATTGCAATCTACTTAAATGACAACGCTACGATATACTTTTGAAAAATGAATGGATTCGTAATAGGAATCGGCATATCACCACTCTGGCCATTTTTTATGAGACTATATGGTGTGGGTAGGATTTGTGTGAACAAAATCAAGAAAAAGGCGACACTTTGTAGAATCCAACTTACACTGTGTATAAAGTGTCACCTCCTGACTTTGTATTTTATATTGTTAGAGACAAAACAAACACTAAATAACATAGCCACATACCAAAAACGTGTATTTTCAATTTTCACTTGTGCAAAAATGCTACTCACAATTACATCGCCCTGTGATTGAGCCAGAGAGTTGGCCTGTGAGTCAACTTCCTTTCCAATGTCTGCAAGAGTTGAAATACTGATTGTGCATGTGTAAAATTATATGAAAGAAGAACATGCATATCAATAGACGATGCCATTGAAAAGGAGAGCAGCTGTCAATAGAAAAGGATGTCTGACTTATCAATTTGACATTATTGCACAGGAAATGACAAACAAAGAAACAGTTCATTTCCATCGGGTAATATTACGATGAGAGATCAGCCGATACCTTTTTTTTTTTTTTTTTTTAATACAAGATCGAGGCTCGTGAAAGAGCGAACATTAATCACACAGAAAGACAAACTGACACATAAAACATATAACATCGGGAGCGGTAGACAAGATGGGGAGAGAGGGGGAAGGACACAAACACAACATTTCAGAGCAGGGACCGAGAGACATGGAGACATCGAGAGATCTGAGAGAGGGCGAGGGCTTTGGGGGGGGGGGGGGCATGGGAAGGGGGCGGTGGGAGAGGTATAAAACATATGGACACTGCCAGGACTTCCAGGAAAGAAGTTGGAATTTCAAACAAGGTGGATCTGGGGTGAATTAGCGGGGGTAGAAAAGATCAAGGTTTTGGATGGGGGAAGATAAGAGATGGTGGTGAACAGCTGTTTTAAAGACCTGGAGGGAGGAGTGGGATTGAAGGGAGTGAGGGAGTTTGTTCCAGAGGCGGGAGAAAAGAGGAATGAAAGAGTGAAGGTGAGCAGAGAGCCGAGATTTCGGCAGTTTAACCATCAGAAGGTTGCTGGCAGATCTTGTGCGACCTGTAGGAATATTTGGGGGACAGAGCACAGAGAGAGCTGGGGGTGCAAGGCCGGAGAGGAGTTGGTAGAAGACAGAAAGACCACCTACCTGCCTGCGGTGAGTGAGTGAAAGGCCCTCAGAGATAGCTTCATTGCGGGAGATTCCAATAATTCTGAAAGCTTTGGTTTCAACAGCGTGAAGCCGAGCTAGGTGTGAGGCAGGAGCACCGGCCCATAGGGGAGAACAGTATTCCATTAAGCTGCGGATGAAAGCCTTGTATGTGGTGAGGAGCTCAGGTATTATGTCCATCAGCATCCATGGCACTTAGGAAAAAAAAAAACGTGGCATCAGCCAGCCGCAGCCAACTATCACGTACCGTCTCAAAGTCAATGCCATCCTTTTATCTCTTCATATACACCTCACTGATTTCTACCTTATCGTGAACAGGGTAACGTCTACTTTGATAATCATGAACGGTGGCAGATGCAGGAGCGAAACGTAAGCGTAGGCCTCGGCCCTACCTATCCAGTTGTTGTTTCCGTTGTGTAAGGGGGGAAAAAAACAAACATTTTGGCCTCAGACCTTTGAGAGTACGTCGTTCGGTGAACTTTTTGAACGGGCCTCGTATGCCATGCTTCGTCAACGTTGGGTTGTTTTTAAATGATTTGAAGGATTAACTTAAGCACCGTGAATAGAGCAGATACTGATGGGCTGCTGATCGGTTTCACTTCGTTGTTATCACAATATATGGAATAAATTATGGTAAACCCACCTGATGAGGTTAGCGTACACCGCCATCGATGACACCGGCACAAATGGCGGAACAGATGGATTCTTCTTCATCGCATTGCATCGCATTCTCTTCCTGTGAAACTGTTTCATAGAACTGTGTCGTTTATATACATTTTTTAGCCGCGTCGCAGACGCTGCTCATAGAGTGCACTCTGCTGTTGTTGGTACTATGTCTTCTTCTTCTTCTTCTTCTTCTTCTTGTTGTTGTTCTTGCAGAGAAGACAAAACCTCAAAGCTCCACCCATTCTGGGAGAGCCTTCATATAAACAAATATCCACCATTTTATTAACTCGCATAGCTTTGAGGCCTGTTTTGTAGGCCCGTGGTGTCTTCCTCTCACACAGTTTTCTTTCAAATCAAATTCGATATTGTGGCGGACACAAAAGCCCACTGCTGTGGTGACATCATTCCGTGCACCAAGTGGGCGAGGGCCACGCCCGAGGGGTAGGCGTGGCCTGAGGATATACACGGGGCGCGCAGCCCAGAGCGGGCTAGTGTTACAGTGAGCTCCTGAAATAAAGATGCTTATAAGTTACCGCTTGTCCGCTTCCTCCTTGCTCGCAAGCAGCGCGCGTAACGCCGCGCTTTACTGGTGACCCCCTCGACGTTGGATCTGCCGGAGCGATCCTTCCACACGCGACGCCATTGCCATGGCCAACTTCATCAAACTTCCCGAATTTTGGGAGGCTCAGGCCGAAGTCTGGTTCGTCCAGGCCGAAGCCCAATTTCAGCTTCGGCGCCTCACCGGCGATGACACGCGCTATTGCCACGTCGTCGCCTCCCTCGGGCCCGGCACGGCCGCTCGAGTTGTGTCCGTCCTTCGCCACCCACCGGACGGCCACAAGTACGAGGCACTCAAGCGGCTACTCCTAGCCACGTTCGGCCTCACGGACGACGCACGGGCCGACCGCCTCCTGGATCTCCCCGAGCTCGGTGACACGCGCCCGTCGGTCCGAATGGACCATATGCTGTCACTGTTGGGCGACGAAGCCCCTGGTTCTCTATTCCGGGCGCTTTTCCGTCGCCAACTTCCAGCGCAGGTTCGCCTCGTGTTGGCCGGGACCGGGCTAACGGAACCCCGAGCATTGGCAGCCGAGGCGGACAAGTACATCGCCGCTTCGGACACGAGGGCGAGAGTCGGCGTGGCCGTCACGGCCCTCGTGGCTGATGCTGCTGATGCTGCTGATGCTGCTGATCCACAGCATCAGCTTATACAGCATACGCAGCATGCTGATACGCACCTCGTGACCGCCGCCACGCCCCGCCCACCGCCGCGGCGAAAACCGCCACCGCGGGGAAACCCGCCAACTCCACCGGCCTGGCGGAGCCAGCCACGCTCCTCCAACTCCACCACCTGGTGCTGGTTCCACGCCAAGTTCGGCCACGAAGCTCGGCAGTGTCATCCGCCATGCTCCTTCAACAGGTCTGGAAACGCCCGGGCCGGCGCTCAATAGTGGCGATTAGCGCCGGCCGTTCGAGCAGCCTGCTGTTCATAACGGACACCTTCTCCGGGCGCCGTTACCTGTGCGACACGGAAGCGCAGGTGAGTGTCGTTCCCGCCGGCACGTCAGACAAGCATGCCGCGGGTGGGGGCCCCGCGCTGCTTGCCGCGAACGGGACGCCCATCCGTACGTACAGAAAACGCTGCCTCTCTCTGCGGTTCGGAGGGCAGGTTTTCCGATGGACGTTCGTCACCGCCGACGTGCCCATGGCACTGCTTGGCGCGGACTTCCTGTGCGCTAATGGGCTCCTGGTCGACGTCAAGCGCAGACGTCTTGTCCAGGCCGAGACGTTCAGCTCGCTCGCTTGTGCGTTGCCCAGCTCGTCGAGCAGCTCAACGAGCGGCTTGCCAAGCGGCTTGCCGAACGGTTCGGTTCCAGCCACGTTGGTCTGTACGCTTCCGGCAGCGGACGCATTCACCCGCCTCCTCGCCGGCTTCCCGGCCCTCACGCGGCCCACCTTCTCGGCGGGGGCCGTCAAGCACGGGGTGGCCCATCACATCCCCACCGTCGGGCCACCGGTCTACGCCCGGGCACGCCGCCTCGAGCCGACGAAGCTGGCGGTGGCAAAAGTGGAGTTCGCTACCCTGGAGCGACTCGGCATCGTTCGGCGCTCAGAGAGCGCTTGGGCGTCGCCGCTGCACATCGTGCCGAAGCCCGGCGGGGGGTGGCGACCGTGCGGGGACTATCGCCGTCTCAATGACGCCACGACTCCCGACCGCTACCCCGTCCCCCACATTCAGGACTTTTCCGCCCGTTTGGCGGGCATGTCCTTCTTCTCGAAGGTGGACCTCATACGCGGCTACCATCAGGTCCCCGTCAGGCCGGAGGACGTCCCGAAGACGGTGGTCATCACGCCATTCGGACTCTTCGAGTTCCTGCGCATGCCCTTCGGTCTGAAGAATGCGGCTCAGGCGTTCCAGCGACTGATGGACAGCATCCTGCGCGACTTGGATTTTGTCTACGTCTACCTGGACGATATCCTCGTCACCAGCGCGTCCCGCGAAGAGCACCTACGCCACCTCCGAATGCTCTTCGAACGCCTGGGCCAGCATAGCCTGATTGTGAACACCGCAAAGTGCCGGTTCGGTGCCGCCATAATCGATTTTCTGGGGCACCGTGTCACCAGGCACGGAGCCGTCCCCCTGCCGGCCAAGGTGGAGGCGGTGAAGGGGTTTCCGCGCCCCCGCACGATCAGAGGGCTGCAGGAGTTCCTGGGCATGGTGAACTTTTACCATCGGTTCCTGCCCCGTATCGCCCAGCTCCTGCGCCCCCTGCACGAAGCTCTTCGAGGTAAGCCGGGCAAAGGCGACGTTACCTGGACCGAGCAGATGGACACGGCGTTCACGGGCGCGAAGCTCGCCTTGGCTAACGCCACCATGCTCGCGCACCCGGCGCCCGATGCACCGATCGCCCTCACCACCGATGCCTCGGACTACGCGGTGGGCGCGGTGCACGAGCAATGGGTGCGTGGAGCTTGGCAACCGCTGGCGTTCTTTAGCCGGCAGCTTCGCCCGCCCGAACGCCGTTACAGTACCTTCGACCGCGAATTGCTCGGGCTTCACTTGGCGGTCAGGCACTTCCGCCATCTGCTCGAGGGCCGTGTGTTCACGGCCTTCCTCGACCACAAGCCGCTGATCTTCGCGATGGGCAAGGTCACCGAGCCGTGGTCGGCCCGGCAGCAGCGTCACCTCTCGGCCGTGTCCGAGTACACGACGGACATCCAGCACGTCGCGGGGAAGGACAACCCGGTGGCGGATTGCCTTTCCCGGGCCGTCGCCCACGCAGTCCACCTCGGCATCGACTATGCCCGGATGGCAGCGGACCAGGCCGCTGACCCCGACGTCCAGGCCTTGCGGACCGCCGTCACGGGCCTCCGCATCACCGAGGTGCCGTTCGACGGCGCGGGCGCGGCCCTCTTGTGCGACGTCTCCCTCGGGCGTCCTCGCCCCATCGTGCCTGCGGGCTGGCAGCGCCAGGTGTTTGACGCCATCCACGGCCTGTCCCACCCGGGCGCGAGGGCCTCCCAAAGGCTGATCGCCGACAAGTTCGTCTGGCATGGCCTCCGGAAGGCCGTCCGCGGCTGGGCCAGGACGTGCCTCGCGTGCCAGCGTGCCAAGGTGCACCGGCACACCCAGGCCCCGTTGGCCCCGTTCACGGTGCCGGAACGCCGGTTTGACCACGTCCACGTGGACCTGGTGGGACCTCTGCCCCCCTCGCGGGGTTTCACCCACGTCCTCACCATGGTGGACCGCACCACCCGGTGGCCGGAGGCCGTGCCCTTGGCGTCGACAACGGCGGCCGATGTCGCGCAGGCTTTCATCGCCACCTGGGTCGCCCGGTTCGGCGCCCCCTCAGACATCTCGTCCGACCGCGGCCCCCAGTTCACCTCGGAGCTCTGGGGGGCGGTCGCGCAGGGGCTCGGGGTCCGGCTGCACCGAACCACGGCCTACCACCCCCAGGCTAACGGCCTGTGTGAGCGATTTCACCGCTCATTGAAGGCCGCGCTCCGGGCCACCCTCCGCGACGGTGGCTGGGTCGACAGGCTCCCCTGGGTCCTGCTGGGCCTCCGGACGGCGCCCAAAGGAGGACCTGCGCGCATCCGCGGCGGAGTTGGTCTTCGGGCAACCGCTGCGGGTGCCGGGCGAGTTCCTCCCCGACTCCACGGCACCATGGTCCGCGGCACAGCAGCGCTCCGCTCTGCAAGAGACCGCCCAGAGGTTCGCCCCGGTGCCACGGGCACCCACCGACGCACGTCGCCCCGGAGCTTCGCACAGCGGAGTACGTCTTCGTCTGCCACGATGCCCACCGGACACCACTGCGGCCCCCGTACGACGGGCCTTTCTGCGTGCTGGAGACCGGGTCGAAGCACTTCACCCTGGACATCGGCGGTACTCCCGACCGCGTTTCGGTAGACCGCCTCAAGCCGGCCCACCTCGACGTGGACCATCCACCGCCAGTGGCCCGACCCCCACGTCGGGGCCGCCCCCCTGCGGGCGGACCCCCGGCACCGCCCAGCCCCGCCGCCCCGCCGCCCCCCGGTCCTGCACCCATCCCAGGGGCAGCCAGGGGCATCCCACCTGGCATCCCTGCACCCCGGACGCCGCCGATCGCCAGGGGGCGCTTTGGCCGGGTCATTCGTCTGCCCCGCAAACTGGCCCTCCAGGTGCGCGGGAATTCTGGGGGGGCACGTGTGGCGGACACAAAAGCCCACTGGCGTGGTGACATCATTCCGCGCACCAAGTGGGCGAGGGCCAAGCCCGAGGGGTAGGCGTGGCCTGAGGATATACACGGGGCGCGCAGCCCAGAGCGGGCTAGTGTTACAGTGAGCTCCTGAAATAAAGACGCTTATAAGTTACCGCTTGTCCGCTTCCTCCTTGCTCGCAAGCAGCGCGCGTAACGCCGCGCTTTAATATATCATTTCATTTTTCACAGTCGCCAACATAGTTTTAGACTCGGTTGTAAAAAAACGGGAAGAAAATGCGATGAAAGTTGCCCTTTATAGAACGAAATGAATTCTCAAAGGCCTGTAACTTCAAGTCCATTGACATATTTTTTTTAAATCGCGGCATGCTCAGTCATACACCGCCCGAACTAAGAGACGGGAAAATGCCGAGATATATATATTTTGTTTAAATCGCGGCATGCTGAGTCATACACCGCCCGAAATAACAGACGGGAAAATGCCGAGATATATTAAAAATTCGTCCATTTGATGACAATCGTCACGATGAAATATTTAATTTATACGTCGTCACAATAATGTGGAGAGAGGAGCATAGCTTCGTTCACGTGTCGCCACACACGGGAAATTGCCGATATATATTTTTTTCAATCGCGGCATGGTCAGTCATACACCGCCTGAAATAACAGACGGGAAAATGCCGAGATATATTAAAAATTCGTCGCCACACACGGGAAATTGCCGAGATATATTTTCACTTTGCACAAAAATAACATCAAGTAATCGAATCAATAGGAATGTCCTGTGCTTATAACATCGACGTTATAGGCACAGCTGCATCTGATCTAGGCATTGTGTAACATCGACGCGGCTTTTGTTTTAATTAAAACTTTTTGTACTTGTTATTTTATTACATTCACGTAGTTTCACATTGTCTGACTTCGTGGAGCTTCAATCTTTTGTGGTTCAAAAAAATAAAATAAAGATGGATTCTTCTTCATCGCATCGCATTCTCTTCCTGTGAAACTGTTTCTCCATTTAACGTTTCCAAAATCAAAACTTCAAAAACTTCTTCACTTCGATTCGAAAAAGCTTCAAACTTCAAAAACGTTTCCAAAACGTCACTCCATTTAACTTTATTAAAATGACGATAAAGACCATTTGACCATCGCCTTCGCCCAGCAGACGCCAATACGATGGTGTCGTAAGATGGCGTCGTATCGGCCGATAATCGGATGCTTTTGGGTCCCAAAGTCGGCGAATTCAGATTTTTCGAGTATGGCTGTACGTGATAAACAAAGAGCGCGGTTCGTAGATGGAAAATGCATTAGTGCCGTGGGCATGGGGTCACTGGGTGCGGCGTAAAAGGGATAACAAAGTCGAGTCCTTACTGTATTATTATATAGATATTATGTTGTATATTATGCAATTATATTATGCTATTGTATTATGCAATTATATAATTATGGTATTATATTTAGTGTTGTTTTTATTTTATTTTTTGTATACAAGATCGAGGCTCGTGTAAGAGCTAACATTAATCACAAAAAAAAAACGGACACACAAAACATACAATAAAGGGAGCAGGAGACAAGATGGGGAGAGAGAGGGAAGCACACAAGTACAACAGCAGAGAACAGGGCCATCGGGAGATCTGTGGGAGGGAGAGGGCTTGGGGAGAGGAGGCATGGTAAGGGGGGTGGGTGGGAGAGGAGGCATGGTAAGGGGGGGGGGGTGGGAGAGTTAAAAAAAACACATGGGCACTGCTAGGAATTCCAGAAAAGAAGTTCGTATTTAAAAAAAGTGGATCTGGGATGAATTAACGGGGGTAGAAAAGATCAAGGTTTTGGATGGGGGAAAATAAGAGATGATGGTGAACAGCTGTTTTAAAGACCTGGAGGGAGGAGTGGGATTGAAGAGTGAAGGAATTTGTTCCAGAGGCAGGAGAAAAGAGGAATGAAAGAGTGAAGGTGAGGTGAGAGTCTTGATTTTGGCAGTTTCAGCAGAAGAGGGTTTCTGGCAGATCTTGTGCGACCTGAAGGAATATTTGGGGGACAGAGTACTGACATAGCTGGGGGAGCTCGGCCGGAGAGGAGTCGGTAGAAGACAGAAAAACCACCAACCTGCCTGCAGTGAGCGAATGAAAGTCCCTCAGAATCAGCTTCATCGCGGGAGATTCCAATAATTCTGAAAGCTTTGGATTCAACAGCGTGAAGCCGAGCTAGGTGTGAGGCAGGAGCACCAGCCCAGAGGGGAGAACAGTATTCCATTGAGCTGCGGATGAAAGCCTTGTATGTGGTGAGGAGCTTAGGTGTGCCAAGGAAGGACTTTGCACGACGGAGGATGCCCAGTCGGCGACTGGCTTTGGAGGCCAGCTTGGAAATGTGGTTTTCCCAGGAAAGATCATGGCAGATAGTGAAACCCAAAAGCTTGATTGACAGAACTTCTTCGAGAGGATTGTTGAGAACGTAGATGGGAGGGTTTTCCAGACAGTCTTTTCGGAGAGACAAAGTGAGAGTGTGAGATTTGTCAGGATTGAAAGACATTGCAGGACACGCTTTTTTGTATACTAAGTCGAGGCTCGTATAAGAGATAACACGTAGAAACATATAATAAAGGGAGCGGTCGATTAATAGGTGGAGAGAGAGGGAAGCACAACAACAGTAGATGACAGGTACATCGGGAGGTCTGTGGAAGAGAGAGGACTGGGGTGAGATACACGGTATAAAACAAAAGGACACAACTAGGACTTTCAGGAAAGAAAACGGAATTTGGTGGGTTTAAATCCCTATTGACCCCTTACACCTGTATACCATTTTGACCATTGGAATGTTTCGACCCCTTTAGATCTTTCAATACCCTTTCGACACTTTAGAGCTTGCGACAACTTTGGATCCTTTAATCCCTAACTACTACTGACACATATCTTTTAGACCCCATGTACCTTCAGACCCCTTAATATCCTTTTGACCATTATAAACGTTACACCCTTTAATACACTTTTCAGTCCTTTTGAGACCCTTTTGAACTATTATTGCATTACTCTTTCGGCACATTTAGACATTTACACCCTTTAGATCCACTGAGACCTTTTAGACATGTGAGACCCTAACTACTTTGGGAACATACGCTTTGTACCTTTAGACTTGTTGTGACCCTCTAAACATTTATAGACCCTATATACCCATTACACTTAGATATTATTTTGACCTTTAGACTTCAGATTCTGGAGACCCCATTTAGACCTTTTAAGACTCTTTTTGACATGTTCAACACTGAAGACACCTTCAGACTCTTACACTTTTTAGGCCCGATAAACCCTTTAGATCCTTTAGACCCTTGAGACACTAATTACCTTTGGAATGTACCCTTTAGGTCCCATAGGCCCTTTTAACCTTTAGACTCCTTATGACCCTTTACACTGAAAGATCCTTTTGAACTTTACACCCATTAAACGCCTTAGACCGCTAGACCCTTTTGATCTTTCGACCATTTAGACCTTTTTAGTTCTTTTAAGACCTTTTTAAAATTCCTTTTATGACCCTTTCAACTCTTTACCTTCCTTTAGACACTCCCACCCTTTAGACAGACGTCTTACACCCTTTAGACCACTTTTTGACCCTTCGACCCTTTACACTCCTTTCGGGTCTAAACGGTATAAGGGTCCTTTCACAGGACAAAAACAAATGGAACGTTTTTCATCAATTCAGGACCCGCTCATCCTACATAGTTTTCACTGCGTGATTGCAATTGTGTTGTCAGACCTTTCAGCCCCGAAAGGCACATGATTTTTCCATCAAATCAAACTGAAAATCAGCTTTATCACCTAAAGCACCCCAACCATGGCCGCTCTCCATCAGGGGACAAGCACCTGTTCCACTAGGGCAGGGGTTGGCAACCTAAATAACGAGAAGAGCCATTTTTTGAAATTTGTTCAAAAACACAATATATTAAGAGCCGCAATGCATGTAACCCCGATTTCAAAAATCAAGGATCACTGCTCACCTCCACTCATTGGTCACTCTTTCCCACCTGGAAAACCAACTTCCACATTCTCTTCAATCTGATTCTTCCCTCCAGGTCTTTAAGACAGCTGTTCATCACCATCTCAGATCACCCCAAATCCAAACCCGTGATCTTTTCTACCTCAGTTAACCCCTTCTGCCCCCATCCTCCACCCCTAAGCCTCCATCCAGATTTCCAGTTTTCCTGAGAGTTTGCTTCTGTATCCATCTTGTCCACCACATCTTCTCGTCCCCCTCATTCCTGTCTACTTCCCTTATTTGTTCAAGTCTCGCTCCTTCAAACCTGCTGTTGATGTTTCTCCCCTCTCTGTTCCTTTTATTCTGTCGGGTCCTGATTTGTTCAGTGATCTACTTGAGCATCGACTTTGGATGCAATAAAATAAAATAAAACAGGACAGAGACACACACATTGATTTCTCATGCAATACATGTTATACTGATGTTCACAAACTTTTCACATATTCCATTTCATTACATTTTACACAAGTGTTTTTACCACTATTATCCTGAGAGTCTTATATCCAGACCTATACACACACACACACACACACACACACACACACACACACACACACACACACACACACACACACACACACACACCTACAAACACACACACACAAATACAAACCTACAAACACACACACACACAAATACAAACCTACACACACACACACACACACACACAAACACACACACACACACACACACACACACAAATACAAACCTATACACACACATACACACACAAATACAAACCTATACACACACACAAATACAAACCTACACATACACATACACACACACACACACACACACAAATACAAACCTATACACACACACACACACACAAATACAAACCTACACATACACACACACACACACACACACACACACACACACAAATACAAACCTATACACACACACACACAAATACAAACCTACACACACACATACACACACAAATACAAACCTATACACACACATACACACACAAATACAAACCTATACACACACACACACACAAATACAAACCTACACATACACACACACACACACACACACCTACAAACACAAACCTACAAACACACACAAATACAAACCTACACACACACACACACAAACACACACACACACACACACACACACACACAAATACAAACCTATACACACACATACACACACAAATACAAACCTATATACACACACACACACACAAATACAAACCTACACATACACATACACACACACACACACAAATACAAACCTGTATACACACACACACACACACACAAATACAAACCTACACACACACATACACACACAAATACAAACCTATACACACACACACACACACACACACAAATACAAACCTACACACACACATACACACACAAATACAAACCTACACACACACACACACACACACACACACACACACACACACACACCTATACACACACACAAACACACAAATACAAACCTACACATACACACACACACACACACACACACACAAATACAAACCTACACACACACACACACACACACACACACACACACACACCTATACACACACACAAACACATTATTGAGAAGTAAAAGACAAATTGGCCGTTTATCGGACTACTGTGAGAGTATCATTCCGAATCCCTCTTAAATCAAAGTCAAGCCTACATATCAAAATCTTTATATTGTTGCTTGAAGGCAGTGTTCAAGTTGTTGTTGCTTGTTTATGATACAACAACCAGTCCTCCCTATCGGCACGAATACGACAACAAAACACAGTGGACAAATTCACCATTTTAACAAATGTAAATACAATGATGCACTCAATGTGTACAATAGTTCTGCTTTGTTTGCCTGTGATCCAATATGGCGGATCACTAATGTGTGACGTCACATGCACATCCTCCACTTGTTTGTTTTTCGTATGCAGCCTGTGGCTGCTGGTTGCATCATTTATCTGGAAGGACGTTAGTGCAGCTGATGCAGTGCCCCAATTTCCAGTGAACTGGCCGGTACTCAATTTGCCGACCTCGGAGGGATGCCAGGCTGAGTCAACCCCCCCTTGGCATTGGTTCAGCGATCGACCGGGATTCAAACTCAGGATCCCGGGATCCCAATCCGGCACCCGAACCTCTAAGCCAATACCAGGCTGCATCCTCTACTGAAAGGGGAGTTATCAAAACAAAAATCTCTTTTGCTATTTGGTTGGATATGTTGTTCGCTATTGGGATTCTCACTTACCTACCCAGAGAGGATCAGGGCATTGGCATGTTTTTATAATAAGGGTTCAAATTTGAAACTGCGGCTGGAGGTTGTATGCCAATCCTCACATGGAATTGAATCCACACATGTGATCTTTGCTGCACTTATAGTCTCCCCTACCTCTCTCCATGTATTTGCAAATTGCTATGTTTCTTTCCCCCCCCTTCTGTCTCTTTCCTGTTGATTCATTTCCTTGTTGCATCCATGCGTCGTCTCATTGTGCAACTGAGGGTGTTTTGCTTTCTGCCCTCAAACAGTTCGCTCGTCAATGTCTCTAGCTTTTGTACACCAAACATATGTTTGGAGGACATGACAGAAAGTGTTTTGAAAGGTAAATCCTGGATACCACTGGCTTTGACACAATATTACAGTGATGGTCCTTGAATTTGCCGGCATGACAATGTGCCTTCCCATTTATACTGCTGTGTCTGTCACGAATTGCTTGAAGGACAACACCATTGCTTTAGCCAGCCCAGAGCAACAACTGAAATGAACCACAAATGGGACTGACATCTTGTAATGCAAACGGAGAGCCAGCCAATAGACCACAATGCACCAGTGAACTGCTTGCACCTTCTTTGAAGGGGAATAGCTATACACATCATATCGAACAAAGTTTGCTATAAAGTGTGAGTGACAGTGACGAACCATGCTCAATTCTTTACTGTCACAGTAGTTTTAGTAACGTAGTGATGTGTCAGAACAAGCAGACTTTCTCATATGGAAACTTTCTTTTTCGATTACTCTGGCTGCAGAGGTACGATTGTTGCTGAATCTTTGTGACCCAAATGCATTTGTTTCAAGTGCATTTTTAAACAAATTTGTTTCGTGACTTTCTGGTCAGAAACCATCCGTGGTCGTGAATATTCTTCTTGTATTGTATATCATCTTCAATGTGGGCCCCGAAACCAATTTTCCTTGTATGAAACCTAATCCTGCTGCTTGTGCAATGAAATGTTGGTGTCTGGCGACCAGCCTCGATACCTCATCAGGATCATAGATTGAACAACACAGGTAATCAAACGGTTTTAAATTATAGTTTGAAAATAACTGTAATATATATACACTAGCGGGGTCACCCGTGGGAATCCCACGGGCATGGACGTGTGTGACATTTCGACATATTGAGTTAGATGCTGCACCTGCACATTCAGTTATATAAAATGGTTACTGGTAATTGATCACATCCACAAATGATGTAATCCACACAATTTATGTACTTTACATAACGTTAATAGGAATACATGCCCGTGTAGCTGGGAAATACAGTTTGTTTGAAATAAATCACAAATATCAGAAGAAAGTTTTTTAAATTTAGAACTATTCTCAGAGTTAAACATCACCGTAATATTATGCGGTTGCTTCAACGTTTTCGGTGAATTATATGTCATTCCCATCTACACGGGCATGTATTCCTATTAACGTTATGTAAAGTACATAAATTGTGTGGATTACATCATTTGTGGATGTGATCAATTGCCAGTAACCATCTTATATAACTGAATGTGCAGGCGCAGCATGTAACTCAATATGTCGAAATGTCACACACATCCATGCCCGTGGGATTCCCGCATGGATGTGTATGGCGAATTGTAAATATATGTCGACTGTTATTTTAGGCGGTGTATTTTCGTTTATCATCATGGCGCGATTTAAAAAAATATATCTCTGCATTTTCCTCTCCAATACCTCCTCACACTTTACACACACACCGGCCCATGTTTACATATACACACACACACACATATACACCCACACACATATACACATACACACACACGTACATCGACACACATGCACACACACACACACACACACACACACACACACACACACACACACACGTACAGACACATATACACATATGCACATATGCAAATATGTATACACATATGTATCCACATATACACATATATACACATATATACATCTCCACACACACACACACACACACACACACACACACACACACACACACACACACACACACACACACACACACACACACACACAAAAACAGACACACACACGTACAGACACATATACACACAAACACACACACACAGACATGTATATACACATACAACAACAACATGCATTTTAAGGCCATTTTCCCTGCTAGAGCGGGGGTTAGCCTACATACACATACACACACATATATACACACACACACATATATTCACGCACACACACACACACACACACACACGTACACACACGTACACATGTCCCACATGTATATACATGTTTAAAGTGTACGTGCCCTTCCCCCCTCCCCCGCCCGGCAACGCTGGGTACTTCTGCTGGTAACGAATAAAATAAAAACGAAGAAATAGGTGGAATTGGCTGAAATTCGCTCGGTGAATTCACGCGGTGTATTCGGTTCGGCTCGGTTCACTCGGTTTAAAGAAAAAGCGATAATGTCGACATGTTGCTGTCTGTGTCATGTTGGGCGGTGTATGATACTCGTTGGCTGTTGGGCGGTGTATGATACTTGTTGGCTGTTGGGCGGTGTTGTGCGGTGATATGGTGTATTTTAAAAAATATATCTCTGCATTTTCCCGCGTTGGTGACACCGAGTCGTTCTTCATCGATCGTCTCATTCATTTTGGAAATGGAAGTTTCCATGCAACGCATGAATTGTCACGATCCTCAAGAGGAATTTGTCTCGTAATCATCAAATGATAAATGGCAAGTAAATTATATTGTGGAAAATTAAAGATTTCAAATAAACCTATTTAAAGTGTATTCGCACATAACTAATTTTAAAAAACGAAGAAATATCTCTCGGTAATTTCCTGAAACATATTTTACTTCCGGCTAATATGTTGAATGAAATAAAAACGAAGAAATATATGTCGGCATCATTGTTGACGTTTTTGTGACGACTATCATCAAACGAAATAGTAATATATCATAACGGAAAAGCAAAAGCGAATTTTTAATATATATCGACACATTGCCGGCGGTGTCATGTTGGGCGGTGTATGATACACCATGACGCGATTTTAAAAAATATATCTCTGCATTTTCCCGCGTGTGTGGATTGTTCTCAATTATTGCTGACACCGAGTCTAAAAGTAAAACCATCGATAAAAATGAAATCATATGGTGAGTTAGATTGGAGATAAAGGCGTGAGAGAGACTCAATGGCCTTGAAGTTACAGGCCTTTGAGAATTCATTTCGTTCTATAAACGGCAACTTTAATCGGATTTTCTTCCCGTTTTTTTTCAACCGAGTCTAAAACTATGTTAGCGACTGTGAAAAATGAAATGATTTATCGAATTTGATTTGAAATAAAACTGGGAGAGAGAGCAAGACACCACGGGCCTACAAAACAGGACTCAAAGCTATGCGAGTTAATAAAATGGTGGATATTTGTTTATAGCCACTCCCAGAATGGGTGGAGCTATGGGTGGAGCTACTCTGCAAACCGAGTAAGCCACACCCCGGACAGACACCCAACAGATAGACAGACAGACAGACAGACAGAATCATCTACGGCTATTATAATATAGATATATATATATATATATATATATATATATATATATATATATATATATATATATATATATATGTATGTGTGTAATATATACAGTGTAAATGTTATACTGGAGGGCAATTAACTTGTTGTATGATTTTTTGAAGGTGATTGGTTACACCTAAGCTAATTTACAATTGCTATTATAAGGGGGAGGGGGCGGGGGGGGGGGAAGAGGACACTTACCCAACCAAGATAATCTAGTTTTGTATTTTTAATGAATTTTCTGAAATTTGTAGAATGTGTTTTTCACTTGGAAGTTGTGGGTTACGAAGTGTAAATAAAGGTGGAAAAAGTCTCATGTAATGCAATTTAATTCCGGGCTAAAAGGCAACAAAAGGTGAAAAATATGAAAGGGGGTGTTGACTTTCTATATGCACTATGTGTATATATATATATAGTTTTATATATATATATATATATAATTATATATATATATATATATATACAGTGCGTATCAAAAAAAGGTAATCCGAATTCAAGGGGTTAATATGCAAAGGTTATTTAGTTTGACAATTTGCATGTGGTTTACCAAATATGAGGAGATCCTCAGCTTTCCATTGATGCCTTTCATGACCGAGTGCATGTTCATTGAAAATGACAAGTTCAAATCGCATTTTTACAAGTTTGGCTAACACACACACACACACACACACACACACACACACACACACACACACACACACACACACACACACACACACACACACTTTGAGACCAGGTAGGGCTCTATTCCACCTTTTGAAAGCCGCATATGGAGATAACAACCAACGATAGGGAACTGGTCTGGTCTGTGTTTCTTTGAAAACGGTGTATTTCTCACCTTTATCTTTCTTTTATGACATTTCACCGACGCAGATGATCTTTTCTATCATATGTATATATATGAAACTCGGTAATTTCTGTGAAAAAACCCCTAAAAAATACGTTTCCAGCTATTGACGAGCTCTCTCAGTTGGTTAAATTTCATCAAGATCGGTTTTGAATTTTGACCTGTAGGAGATTGAGAGCCCAACAAAGAGACAAACAGACAAATAGAAAAACAGAGAAACGCACATACTCAGGGAATGAATATCCTTGTGATTTTTCGATTTCACAAGTGATAAAACAGACTATCAGGTGCCATTATTCTGAAGAATTGTCAAACCCTGGGAACTGCTGGAAATCATGACTGCTGGGAAGGCAATGGAAACATCCGTAAACTTGTATTTTTTGTGAGACTTTGTCAACAACATCTTAGAAAATGTCATAATTGTGATTTTATGCTGTATTCATTGTGTACATTTTTTTAGTTATCAATATACAGCACAATGTTTACCAAAATTTCTTATGAGATGGTTTTTGTTTACCTGCAGCTTAGATGGGCCATGCAGAGGGCTATGCACTTCGTGAACAAGCGGAAGGCAAATGGCTACAACTGCAGTGACCAAAAGGATGGATATAGCAATGGCTTCACTGTAGCACATCTTGCCCTGCCTTCTCAAACAAAAGACCATTCAGGAATTTGTTGTTCTGAACTTGATGCCACAATAATGGCGTTGGCTTTGCTGATCCTACCTTTTCTTCCAGCAAGCAACCTGCTGTTCTACGTTGGGTTTGTATTGGCTGAACGGATCCTTTACATCCCCAGCATGGGCTTTTGCCTGCTCGTGGCTACGGGAGCAAGAGCCCTTCATCGGGCTGCAGCACATCGGAGCTTGGCACGGGTTGCTCTCTGGGCGGCATCAGTCTCACTAATACTTGCACTGACTGTCCGGACAGCACTGCGGAATAATGACTGGAGGGATGAAGAGGCACTCTATCGTTCTGGACTAGCCGTGAACCCAGCAAAAGGTGAGCACCACAGACCGATATGTAAAAAATACACACACACACACACACACACACACACATACACACACACAGATATATATATATATATATATATATATATATATATATATATATATATATATATATATATATATATATATATATATATATACAGGGTAAGCCAGAAATATGGTTATTTTTAACATTCGTGTAAAGGTAATGAAAAGTTGTATTTCAAAACAAATTTTACAAGACAGTGAATTGCATAACATGCCATTTATTTGTGGAAAAGAACATCGAGGAGATGTGCACCATTTCGTCTGACACGTTAGGTGTCTCCAATCTTGGACGGCAATTATTCATGACGTTCTGCAACATGGCCACGTCAATATCATTGATTTCACGTCTGATGTTTTCCTTAAGTTCATGAAGAGTTTGTGGACGGTTAACATACACTTTGTCCTTTAGATATGACCACAATAAATAATCACATGCAGTCAAATCGTGTGACCTCGCTGGCCATGGAATATCGCCGTTTCTGGAAATGACATGCCTTGGAAAGAGCGCCCTTACAGTATTCATGGACACTCTGGCGGTGTAGGAGATTGCACCATCTTACTGAAACCACGTCATTGGGCTCACTTCTGCAAAACTGTTTAATTCTCTGGAGAGGAAGTCAGAAACCATATCGGTATATCG
This sequence comes from Myxine glutinosa, assembly GCF_964187855.1. Lineage (NCBI taxonomy): Eukaryota > Metazoa > Chordata > Myxini > Myxiniformes > Myxinidae > Myxine > Myxine glutinosa. The sequence continues at coordinate 144,158,632 of NC_136261.1, read as the reverse complement.
AGTTGCAGTAACAGTGACGGCATTTCCGTTATCATTCTCTTGAAGTAAGGCCCTATGATGCCGAACGACGAAAGTGCACACCACACTGTGACTTTGGGACTGGGACTGTGTAGCGGTTTCGTGTGCATTTCTCTTGGCTTTTCAGCTGCCCAAAAACGAGTATTTTGCTTGTTGACATCGCCACACAGATGAAAATGTGCTTCATTAGACATGAACAAATTGTTAGCAATGTTTTGGTTTTCATTTCCATCCATAAATGAAAGCATTCCCTCACAAAAATTATTACGGGCAATCTCATAATCTTGGCATAATTTCTGGACAGTTTGAATTTTATAGGGATAAAAGTTTAAATCCTTATGCAATATGCAGTGTCGTGATGTGTGAGAAATTCTTTGAAGGATTGAAGTTGTGCTGTAGCTGTGTTGATGTTGCCCACAGGTAATTGTCCGCAGGTAGTTGTGGAATGTTGTGCATGAAAAAAAATTAGAGTATGCAAAGTGAACCGAACCTTGATGACTTACAGTGTACATGATGACTTACCATTAAAATTTACGTATGATTGTGTCTGCATGATAGGTAATTGGCATTTGTTGTTGCTGTGCATGTTTGTGTTAAGTATTTTGTTTGGGAGTAAGAGTTTTGGGAGGGCATCAAATGCATTCCGGATATCTATTGTAGAGAGAATAGTGCGTTATGGTGAATTTATACTGTTTAAGCCATCAAAGGTGTTTTTTGTGGGGATTGTGTGGAGAGTCGTGGTGGAGTGGTTTGTTCTGAATCTGTGCTGGGTGTGTAACATTGGGATGTGAGGGTTTGTGAGTGTAAGTATTTGGTGTTCTATAACTTTGGAGGGTGTGCAAAGTAATATAGATCTGTTGGAGGCCACTTTGGTGTACCTTATTGTTTCTCTGATGGTATGTTGTCTGTGTTAGTTATGGCTACATGTGAGGGTTTTATGCCATTTTTGGAGTTAGTGATGCTGTTTTAAATTTTGTATTTGCTATTGATTGAGTGGTCCAGTGTGTGTAGAAAGGAGTGCCGGTTTTATGTTTTTTCACAACTATTTTGTTACTTCCGCCATTGAAGGTGGACGGAGGTTATGTTTTGACCCCTGTCTGTGAACAGGATATCTCAAAAAGTTGTGGACGGATTTGGGCGAAATTTGGTGGACATGTTGGGTATGTGACAAGGACAAAATGGTTAGATTTTGGTGAAGATCCAGATACGGATCCGGATACGATAAATTTTTCGTGATTCTTCACAAGGGCCAAAAATAATACATAGCACAATATCTCGAAACGTTATGTATGGATTCGGATGAAACTTGGTGGACAGGTTGAGTGTCTGACGAGGACGAATTGATTAGATTTTGCTGAATATCTGAATCCCGATCTGGATCCGAGAATTTTTTAAAGTGATTCTTCACCATTGAGAAATGGGCCCAAAAACTATATATACACAGTATCTCAAAAACCTGTGGACGGACTATGACATAAAGCGGCGGACGAGTTGGGTAGATGACAATAACAAGCCAATTACATTTGGTTCAGTTCCAGATTCATATCCATAAATTCCATGTCCACTATCAGTGGAATAAAAAACGTAAACTGTTTCATGTAAACTGAATAAAAACGTAAAAACGTAAAAACGTAAACAACGGCCTGGCGGAGGTGTCGTTGTAAAATGGGTTTCTGAGCAATGCTTAATGCCAAGTGCCATTTTCTAACCTTACAGATTCGAAATTTGTAAGGTTAGAGAACCCCATGGGTTTTTGACCCCATCTTTCAGGAGTTGCAAATCACTTCAAAATTAAAAAAAAATGTCGTATCTGGATCCAGATTGCGATTTTCACCAAATTGAATCAATTCGTCCTTGTCACACAACCTTCCCACCAAGTTTTGTCCGAATCCATCCATAACCTTTTGAGATAACCTGCTCACAGGGAAACAGACAAATGAAAAATCACTCAGAGTGACACTCGGCAAGAGAGAATGTGGCACTCAGTAGAGCACTTGGCAAACAAAGTAGAATGCCACTCGGTAGAGCATCCTTTTGACCTCAAAAATAATTAGTGGTTGAATTTAGTGACCTGATATGCAAATCGTCTTCAAAGTTAAACTTAATCGGATGAAAATTGACAATTTTAGAAATTTGGCTTATGGTGACCTTTTGGCTTGTGTTGACCTCAAATATAATTGGTGTTTGAATTCAGTAAGCTGATATGAAAATCCTATTCAAATTTCAAGTGAATCGAATGAAAATTGAGGATTTTAGAAGTCTGAAAAAAGTGGTTGACCTTTGGTCCATGTTGACCTTGTGACCAATGTTGACCTCAAAAATAGAACTTTGGTATTGAGGATTTTAGAAATTTGAAAAGGTTGTTGAACTTTGCCCTATGTTGAACTTTTTGGCTTATGTTGATCTCAAAAATAGTTGGTGGTTGAATTCAGTTAGCTGATATATAAATCCTATTCAAATTTTAAGCCAATCAGAGGAAAAATGAGGATTTTAGAAATTTGAAAGAAGTGGTTGACCTTTGTCCTAAGTTGACCTTTTGACCTCAAAAATAAATAGGATTCTATCGGCCCATCAACTTTACCATTGGGTGAAGTTTCGTGAAGATAAGTGTAAACTTGTGACCTGTGAGCAAGTATAAGTGAGCGGACAGACAAACACACAAACCGGAGTGATCAACATTTTGCCAATTATCAAAAAGGCATCAACAAGCAGTAGCTTGACAGGTATGATGAAAACGGAGAGAACCTTGACCTTTGAACATGCTCATTTTGACGATATCTTTCCCATTTGTGGCTCAGGAACGATTTATATCAATGAATAATTAAGCATCTGATTTGTTTATTTTCGAGAGTTTATTTTCAAAATAATGTTACAAAATGTCACAGTAATGTTTCTGTAACAGTCATAATCATATTTTAGTGCATAACTCGTCTGTCCTACTCATAGCTCTTCTCCAGCTGTCCCTGTCATGAGATGTGGTGTTCTGTGCCAGGGAGGGAAACATAGAAGAAAGATGGATTGGGGTTTTCGTAATTTGGGAAAGAGGGCATCTCATAAAATCAGTATAGCATGAATAATGCAAGAATAACAATACAATCAGCACAAAAAATAAATATACCTATGGCTTATAAATAAATAATAAACAATAATATATATCTATCTATAATTCCAGTAATCTCTGTGTGTGTGTGTGTGTGTGTGTGTGTGTGTGTGTGTGTGTGTGTGTGTGTGTGTGTGTGTGTGTGTGTGTGTGTGTGTGTGTGTGTGTGTATGTGTGTATGTCTGTGTGTTTGTCTGTGACCGCTGTTTCTCGACGACCACGGGTCCGATATACTTGAAACTTGCCAGGTATATTGCTGGGGACCTGAGGATGTGCCTTTTCAAGGTTTCATATTAATCGGACAAGTAGTTACCGAGCTATGTCCAAAAAACGATTCAACCAATCAGAGAGCAGCGAGCTATCACGTGTGCCGAACGTGGCGAACAGACTCTGCCTCGGACGGCACATTTGAGAGCGTATTCATTTATTTCACGTTGGCAAACTATGTTGGCGTTAAACTATGTTTTAAAACTAATTAAAACTAATTTGCGATTCATCGTAACTGCGATATGCGACCTTCCGGAGCTCCTGTGAGAGCGTGCGCCATTACGGATAGTAATTCAATTAAAAACATAAAAACATTGTCCCAATTCAGTCAGAGCGAAGGGCGTTGTTTTAAGCGGAGCGTTTTATTTTTCCCCTAAAATTCAGTCGCCGGACGGTGAAAGTTTTTTTTGGGGGGCAGCTACTGGCAGCCACGTACGGCCAATCACAGGACACGTTGTTGTGTCGACGTGCCATGTTGTTTTCCCTCGCGGTTTGGAATGTTTTTCCTTTTCATTTTTTTTCCTCTTCTCTTTCTACTTTTCCTTGCGATTAAATTGCAAAAAGCCAAAATGCGTTGGCGCTAATTGAATATCTTGATTGAATTGGCGCTAATTGAATAATTGAACTTCCGGACAGTGAAGACTTCACTTCCGGCCTTACGAAAGTGCCGACTTACTGTCTCGATTGTATCTTCCCACTGTCTTATTGTTAGATCTATCTATTCTATCTATCTATAATTCCAGTAATCTCTGTGTGTGTGTCTGTGTGTGTGTCTGTATGCGACCGCTGTTTCTCGACAACCACGGGTCCGATATACTTGAAACTTGCCAGGTATATTGCTGGGGACCCGAGGATGTGCCTTTTCAAGGTTTCATATTAATCGGAGAAGTAGTTACCGAGCTATGGCGATTTCTTTACCAAACTCCGCAAGCCGTTCGCTTTGGACCAAACCATTTCATGTAAATAGAGGGGGGGGATTGTCACCGTACTCGCAAGCCGTTCGCTTTGGACCAAACCATTTCATGTAAATAGAGGGGGGGGGGGATTGTCACCGTACTCGCAAGCCGTCCGCTTTGGCTTTGCGAATGGACCAAACCATTTCATGTAAATAGAGGGGGGGGATATAATTTTGTACGGGCATGCCCTAGTATATATAAAACACAGTTTGTGTGTGTGTGTGTGTGTGTAATGTTACCGATAGACTGCTAAACGGAGAGGCTTACGTGCTTGATATTTGACATAGACATGGCCATTGAGCCTGGGACGAACATGGCCGAACTCAAAATATTTGACGATCCATATTTTTTATTCATATTTACCTCAGCGCATTTCAGCGAAGTACCCGCTAATCTCAGCCGGTTCCAGAGCAGCTCGCTGATTCGCTCAGAGCGATCACGTGATGTTCCATTACCGCCGCCAGACTGATTCGCTCAGAGCGATCACGTGATGTTCCATCCCGTCACACGTCACACGTTTTTTCACCTTTTATGCGAGCGTGTTTTGTATCGATTTTGTGCGATATGAATTAAATGTCTTTGAAATAGCTGTGAAACGTCTTTCCACAACCCCTTCCGTAAACCGATTGGAGCAGTTTATTGCTGCATAAAACGAGATCCGCGAAGCGAGTTGGTCGAGTCGTGCTGACCAAGATGGCGACACGGCGGCTTCAACTTTTCACGGAGTATGAGCGTTCTATATATTTTTCAATTCAGTGCGCCCGTGATTTGGTGCATAGACATGACCATTGGGCCTTCACGGTGTAATTTGTGCGAGGCTTTTGTCCGAGTGAGCTTGAGTCGAGAGGGCGAATGTACGGGTTGGGAATGTACGGGTCTCCCTTCCCCGCCCGGCAACGCCGGTACTGGAGGACGTCACAGGATCGGTGAGTCTCCAAAAATCCGCTTTTGTGCTGTTGCGAATATGCAGGACTATGGTCCGATTGTTGTGGCTGCTCTCCGAACCATGAGAACTACAACGTCATTGTTGACTGGCCATTCCCCCTTCCCTCCCCCTTCCCCCTCCCCCCTCCGTCCCCCCTTCCCCCTCCCCCCTCCGTCCCCCCCTTTCCCTTCCCCCTCCACCCTACCCCCTCCACCCTACCCCTCCCCTTATCCTCTCCCCCTCCCCCTCCCCCCTCCCTCCCCTCCCCTCCCCCTCCCCTTCTCCCTCCCCCCTCCCCTTCTCCCCTCCCCCCTCCCCTTCTCCCCTCCCCCTCCCCTCCCCTTCTCCCCTCCCCCTCCCCTCCCCCTTCTCCCCCTCCCCCCTCCGATTTTCCCCCCCTCCCCCTGCCATTTTCCCCCCTCCCCCTCCGTTTTCCCCCCCTCCCCCTCCGTTTTCCCCTCCCCCTCCCTTTTCCCCCTCCCCCCTCCCCCTCCCTTTTCCCCTCCCCCCTCCCCCTCCCTTTTCCCCCTCCCCCTCCCTTTTCCCCCTCCCCCTCCCCTTTTCCCCCTCCCCTTTCCCCCTCCCCCCCCCCCCTCCCCCCTCCCCCCTCCCCTTCCCCCTCCCCCTCCCCTCCCCCCTCCCCCCTCCCCCCGCCCCCCCGTTCCCCCGCCGCTCCCCCGCCCAGCAATGCCGGGTACTTCTGCCGGGTCCCTCCCTCCTCCTCCCCCTCCCCCTCCCCCTCCCCCCTCCCCCCTCCCCCCCCCCACCCCCACCCCCCTCCCACCCCCACCCCCTCCCCCTCCCCCCCTCCCATCCCTCACCCTCCCATCCCTCACCCTCCCCATCCCCCCCCTCTTCCCTCCTCCCTCTCCCCCTCCCCCTCCCCCCTTCCCCCCTCCCCTCCCCCTCCCTCCTCCCCTCCTCCCCCCTCCCTCTCTCCCCCCTCCCCCCCTCCCTCTCTCCCCCTCCCTCTCTCCCCCCCTCCCCCCCCTCCCTCTCTCCCCCCTCCCCCCCTCCGTCTCTCCCCCCTCCTCCCTCTCTCCCCCCTCCCTCCTCTCTCCCCCCTCCCCTCTCCTCCCCCTCCTCCCTCTCTCCCCCCTCCTCCCTCTCTCCCCCCTCCCACCCCCTCCCATCCCTCACCCGCCCCATCCCCCCCTCTTCTCCCCTCCCCCTCCCACTCTTCTCCCCTCCCCCTCCCACTCTTCTCCCCTCCCCCTCCCACTCTTCTCCCCTCCCCCTCCCACTCTTCTCCCCTCCCCCTCCCACTCTTCTCCCCTCCCCCTCCCACTCTTCTCCCCTCCCCCTCCCACTCTTCTCCCCTCCCCCTCCCACTCTTCTCCCCTCCCCCTCCCACTCTTCTCCCCCTCCCCCCCCTCCCCCCCTCCCCACTCTCTCTCCCTCCCCCCCGTTCCCCTCCCCTCCCCTCCCCCCCCGTTCCCCTCCTCTCCCCTCCCCCCCGTTCCCCTCCGCTCCCCTCCCCCGCCCGGCAATGCCGGGTACTTCTGCTCGTAATAAATAAGAATAAATAAATAATAAACATTTGCATCATTATATTGCCTACATGGACTGATGCTACCTGTTTTGATTGCTGTTTACAATTGTACTGGATAGTTTTCCTCTGTTTATGCCAAGCGTGTCATGACAAATGTCGTGGCATGGTTAGAGTAGTAAACGTCGTGAACAGGTACAACGATGGACTTGTCATACCTGTTGAAATGAATGTGATACAGAAGCATGCCATTTATCAGTGGTTGGTTGCATGACGTGTTGTTTCGAGCCCCATTTGCTCATCAATGTCATCAAGGTTGACGTTGGTTGTTTGCCAGATTGTCATTAAAATCACACAGAACAACCGTTGGAACATTTCACGGTAATGTTGTTAGCAAAGTTTCGAAATGAAGCAAGAAAGTTGACATGGCAAGAGATGGAGGCCGATAAATGAGACAAGCAAGGAAACGCGAAGTAGGTGCTTCCAGTGTGAGTGAAGTAGATGTTTCCAGTATCAGTGAAGGAGGTGTTTCCCGTGTGAGTGAAGGAGGTGTTTCCAGTGTGAGTGAAGTAAGTGTTTCCAGTGTGAGTGAAGTAAGTGTTTCCCGTGTGAGTGAAGGAGGTGTTTGCAGTGTGAGTGAAGGAGGTGTTTGCAGTGTGAGTGAAGGAGGTGTTTCCCATGTGAGTGAAGGAGGTGTTTGCAGTGTGAGTGAAGGAGGTGTTTGCAGTGTGAGTGAAGGAGGTGTTTGCAGTGTGAGTGAAGGAGGTGTTTGCAGTGTGAGTGAAGGAGGTGCTTCCCATGTGAGTGAAGGAGGTGTTTGCAGTGTGAGTGAAGGAGGTGTTTGCAGTGTGAGTGAAGGAGATGTTTGCAGTGTGAGTGAAGGAGGTTTTTCCAGTGTGAGTGAAGGAGGTGTTTGCAGTGTGAGTGAAGGAGGTGTTTGCAGTGTGAGTGAAGGAGGTGTTTGCAGTGTGAGTGAAGGAGGTGTTTGCAGTGTGAGTGAAGGAGGTGTTTGCAGTGTGAGTGAGGGAGGTGTTTGCAGTGTGAGTGAAGGAGGTGTTTCCAGTGTGAGTGAAGGAGGTGTTTCCAGTGTGAGTGAAGGAGGTGTTTCCAGTGTGAGTGAAGGAGGTGTTTGCAGTGTGAGTGAAGGAGGTGTTTGCAGTGTGAGTGAAGGAGGTGTTTCCCATGTGAGTGAAGGAGGTGTTTGCAGTGTGAGTGAAGGAGGTGTTTCCAGTGTGAGTGAAGGAGGTGTTTGCAGTGTGAGTGAAGGAGGTGTTTCCAGTGTGAGTGAAGGAGGTGTTTGCAGTGTGAGTGAAGGAGGTGTTTGCAGTGTGAGTGAAGGAGGTGTTTCCAGTGTGAGTGAAGGATGTGTTTGCAGTGTGAGTGAAGGAGGTGTTTGCAGTGTGAGTGAAGGAGGTGTTTGCAGTGTGAGTGAAGGAGGTGTTTCCAGTGTGAGTGAAGGAGGTGTTTCCAGTGTGAGTGAAGGAGGTGTTTCCAGTGTGAGTGAAGGAGGTGTTTCCAGTGTGAGTGAAGGAGGTGTTTGCAGTGTGAGTGAAGGAGGTGTTTGCAGTGTGAGTGAAGGAGGTGTTTGCAGTGTGAGTGAAGGAGGTGTTTGCAGTGTGAGTGAAGGAGGTGTTTGCAGTGTGAGTGAAGGAGGTGTTTCCAGTGTGAGTGAAGGGGGTGTTTGCAGTGTGAGTGAAGGAGGTGTTTCCAGTGTGAGTGAAGGGGGTGTTTGCAGTGTGAGTGAAGGAGGTGTTTCCAGTGTGAGTGAAGGGGGTGTTTGCAGTGTGAGTGAAGGAGGTGTTTGCAGTGTGAGTGAAGGAGGTGTTTGCAGTGTGAGTGAAGGAGGTGTTTGCAGTGTGAGTGAAGGAGGTGTTTCCAGTGTGAGTGAAGGAGGTGTTTCCAGTGTGAGTGAAGGAGGTGTTTCCAGTGTGAGTGAAGGAGGTGTTTGCAGTGTGAGTGAAGGAGGTGTTTGCAGTGTGAGTGAAGGAGGTGTTTGCAGTGTGAGTGAAGGAGGTGTTTCCAGTGTGAGTGAAGGAGGTGTTTGCAGTGTGAGTGAAGGAGGTGTTTCCAGTGTGAGTGAAGGGGGTGTTTGCAGTGTGAGTGAAGGGGGTGTTTGCAGTGTGAGTGAAGGAGTTGTTTCCAGTGTGAGTGAAGGGGGTGTTTGCAGTGTGAGTGAAGGAGGTGTTTGCAGTATGAGTGAAGGAGGTGTTTGCAGTGTGAGTGAAGGAGGTGTTTCCAGTGTGAGTGAAGGAGGTGTTTCCAGTGTGAGTGAAGGAGGTGTTTGCAGTGTGAGTGAAGGAGGTGTTTGCAGTGTGAGTGAAGGAGGTGTTTGCAGTGTGAGTGAAGGAGGTGTTTGCAGTGTGAGTGAAGGAGGTGTTTGCAGTGTGAGTGAAGGAGGTGTTTGCAGTGTGAGTGAAGGAGGTGTTTGCAGTGTGAGTGAAGGAGGTGTTTGCAGTGTGAGTGAAGGAGGTGTTTGCAGTGTGAGTGAAGGAGGTGTTTGCAGTGTGAGTGAAGGAGGTGTTTGCAGTGTGAGTGAAGTAGGTGTTTGCAGTGTGAGTGAAGGAGGTGTTTGCAGTGTGAGTGAAGTAGGTGTTTGCAGTGTGAGTGAAGGAGGTGTTTGCAGTGTGAGTGAAGGAGGTGTTTGCAGTGTGAGTGAAGTAGGTGTTTGCAGTGTGAGTGAAGGAGGTGTTTGCAGTGTGAGTGAAGTAGGTGTTTGCAGTGTGAGTGAAGTAGGTGTTTGCAGTGTGAGTGAAGGAGGTGTTTGCAGTGTGAGTGAAGTAGGTGTTTGCAGTGTGAGTGAAGGAGGTGTTTGCAGTGTGAGTGAAGGAGGTGTTTGCAGTGTGAGTGAAGGAGGTGTTTGCAGTGTGAGTGAAGGTGGTGTTTGCAGTGTGAGTGAAGGAGGTGTTTCCAGTGTGAGTGAAGGAGGTGTTTGCAGTGTGAGTGAAGGAGGTGTTTGCAGTGTGAGTGAAGGAGGTGTTTGCAGTGTGAGTGAAGGAGGTGTTTGCAGTGTGAGTGAAGGAGGTGTTTGCAGTGTGAGTGAAGGAGGTGTTTGCAGTGTGAGTGAAGGAGGTGTTTGCAGTGTGAGTGAAGTAGGTGTTTGCAGTGTGAGTGAAGGAGGTGTTTGCAGTGTGAGTGAAGGAGGTGTTTGCAGTGTGAGTGAAGGAGGTGTTTGCAGTGTGAGTGAAGGAGGTGTTTGCAGTGTGAGTGAAGGAGGTGTTTGCAGTGTGAGTGAAGGAGGTGTTTGCAGTGTGAGTGAAGGAGGTGTTTGCAGTGTGAGTGAAGGAGGTGTTTGCAGTGTGAGTGAAGTAGGTGTTTCTCATGTGACTACTTTCAATTCAGGTCCTTCGACTCTTGTGTGGGTTTGTTCTTTGGGGCTGAGAATAGTGGAAGCACATATCATTATCCCTGTTTGCCTCCATGCTTTTGTTCACTTGGAACATCGTGTCTAAATCCTTTGTAGCCATGAGTTTCAAGGAAGCTCCGAACTTCATGATTTGGTGTCCAGTAGGTTTCAGTGAAGCACATTACTCCTGTGTTATCCAAGAATATCTGGAGCGTTTTCAAAATCTTTCATTTTATCCAAGAAGTACGGCATGTTGAGATGACCAACAGTGATGTTGCCGGGTCCATACATGTCGCCAAATGCAAAGGTGGGCGCGATTCGGAAAATTTTAAGTCCGCTTACCGCTTATCCGCTCCGCCAGCCCGTGTAGTCCGATTCGCTTATCCGCTTCAGCGGCCGAAAATCTTAGTCCGCTTACCGCTTATCCGCTTATCCGCTTCGATTCGATTTTTTAAAAGCGCTTCGACGTTTTTAAAGCGATTTTTGACGTTTCTAAAGGGAATTTAATGCTTTTAAAGCCTAAATAGCCATTTCTAACTACTACAAAGACAAACAAAGCTTTTAAGATCAAAAATATACATTTTTATTTAAATAAAATTTATTCAAAATTTATTGAAATAAAGTTTTCCACTCGACTCTACTCTACTCTACAGTTAATTTAAATATCATTTTAATATATGCAAGTTACATTAAAGAAAAATCAATTTGCCCGTCCTTTCTTTGACAAGAGAGTCTACTAGTCAACAGACTAGCAGTCTGTTGACTAGTCCTCGTCTTCCTCCTCCACCTCGTGGGCCTTCTTGAGGATTTGGAGGTTGCCCTTCATGAAGACGAGGGCCTCGAAGTTCGGTGCAGCCAGGGCCGACCTCTTAGGCCTGAGGATGTCCGACCCGTAGCTGAACACGCGCTCGACCGAGGCAGAGCTCGGGAGCGGCGTGTTATGCCTGAGAAATAGAGTTACCCAAGCATCACGGAACTCGAGCGGGAAGAGATTGGGCGAGAGCCCCGGGTTCCCCCTCAGCGGCTTCCTCGACCAGTCGATTGAGTCCAGCGACATCCTGCTCTCGCTGCGCGCGAGCTGAGGGGTCAGGGCGCAGATCTCCTGACTGTCCTCCACGTCCCCCATCATGTTGACCGCCGGGTTGTGGATGTCGCTGTGCTGGGACTGCTGGTTTGCGTCGCTCGTGTGCCTGTCCCTGGCACTGCCGCTGGGCTGGAGAGTCAGAAATCTCTCCATCTTGACGTTATTGCCGCTCTAGCGTCCAATAAAATATTCAGTTTTCACTTATTATTCACTTAAATAAATATTCACAATTCTAGAGTAACGGCTCAGGCTAACAGCTGATTTGGCGAATCGCGATGCGCTTTAATTTTTCGGTAGTCCGCTTACGCTTATCCGCTTCGGTTTCTGGGGGTTGGTCCGATTCGCTTATCCGCTTCGAAAACGTTAGTCCGCTGCAGCGGATAAGCGGATAAGCGGACTTTCGAAGCGGACCGCCCACCTTTGGCCAAATGTCAGTGTGTGTTGAGTTGGAAAATGTTTCTTTTTCATAGCTTGAATTTCCTTTATAACCTTGTTGTTAGTCTTGATGCCACTGAGGTCAAAGTCAGTGATATGGATGCCACTCAGCGACTTCACACGACTGAACACCACATGTGCCTGCCCTAGGCCGAACGTGTTGGCACCCTTCATACTGACAACAACGTGATCCAGTGTTAGACCATGGCAGTCGTGGATAGTTACAGCCCGTGCCAATGTCAGCGGAAACCGGTGTCGTGTGACTTGTGCACCTTTATGTCATTATTTTCAAAAGTAAGATTTATGCCTTTTTTAACTTCAAAAATCCAGCTTTTTCTTATTGTACGTCATGACGTTTGACTGGTATGGCATGTGGAAAGTTTGATTTCCAATGACTTGTGGAAATTGCACCCTGTCCTACTTTATCATTGTCAAACTTTGTAAGCACGGCAGTGACTGAGTCTGTGTTGCTTTCGACGATGGGTTGAACTTCTCTTCTCCAATGACACTATTGACTAATCCGTCAGCAGTATCGACGTTCAGCCACATTTCTACAGAAATATCAGAAAGTAACATACTACATGCAATGCCACATATACCAGTACTTCTTCTTTGTATAAATCACCTTAAAACGCATTGTAATAATTCATCAATGTCACATTGTTAAAGGTAAAACCGATAACAAAGGAAGATGATGACACAACAGCCACAGAGATTCACTTTGAATCTGTAGTCGCAATATGACCACCCTCACGTTTTATGCAAATTAAGTCACTGTGACCTTTACCTATCATCCACACAGCCCAAAACTAAACTTGCTCAGAATGTCAATACTCAGTGAGGGTTGACATTTTGATAACTGTATTTTGAAGCGTTTCCGAGTTATCGTCTGTTGTTTGTCCCTAAAAAAAACCTTTTTACTTTAACATGGGCAACTCTGTTGCCATGGAAACGACAATGGATTGCCGCCATTTTGGAAATGCATCATGTGTCCTCCCAGCTCCAACAGAAATCTTATGTTTTAATAATGATTAGATTATCAAATCTGCTCGGAATTTGTCGGTCATGTTTTTCAAGTAATTTGTGTCAAGTGTGTCAAACACCTTTGGTCATATCTGTTTTATGCATATGAAATGACATCACTGTCACCTTGACCTTTGACACATAATGTATCGTTAAATAACATTGACAGCCTCACTTTTTTTCCTTTGGAATCCTCTGGTAAAGTTTGATGAAGATAGCTGAAAGCGTTCGCAAATAAAAAAGAAACAGGCGGCAGGTAGCCTGACAGGTATGACGAAAATTGAGATAAACAATTAATTGATTAATTGTGTAATTGAAATAAAAGAATAATAATCGCAAAATAATAAATTTCTTAATCAATTGGCTAATAGAATATCTAAACCACCACAGTTTCATCTGAATCTGTAACTTTTTGAAAATTAACAAATTTAGTTCCTCATCGAATAATTAAATATTGTTACGGAACCCAACGTCGGCCTCGGATCCCTTCTCGAGGGGGGATTAGTCCCCTCGTTTGTGACTGACCGACGTGGTCCCTGAAGCTGCACCGAGACCTCCGGAAAGGCCGGTGCACAGCCCCGTTCGCGATCGCGGATAAGATGGTAATTTGCCGAGCGGATGGCAGCCGCGGCACGAACTGTTAATAATGACTAGACCCGATTCTCAAACGTTGGCCAAATCGTGCCACAGGTATTCAATGGGGAAAAGACAAAGACGACGGATGTGAAGAAGAAGAAGACAAAAAGGGTTTGAAATACGACTATAATTTATTACTACTAATTACAACCAAAAGAAACCAAGGAAGAAGGAAAGATAATAAAATAAAATACAGAAGAAGAAGAAACACAGTGCAAATTAGCTTACCTATAAACAGTCTTACTTAACCCAGGACAGAACAAACAAAGACAGACTCACACGAATGGGGAATGAAGGCAGGAACGATTGGCTGGAAGGAGAGGATGGTCCAGGTGGTCCACAGAGCTGGAAGGATGCGGGTCCTGTTCGTGTAAACGGCAAGGCTCGAGGTGAGCGGCCGCCGACCCTCCTCAATCTGGTTCGCACGGCGGCGTTGCTTCGTAGCAGCGGGTCGAAACTGCCATCAAAGCTCAACTCAACTGCGGTGGACTCAGCTGCGGTGGACTCAACTGCGGTGGACTCAACTGCGGTGGACTCAACTGCGGTGGACTCAACTGCGGTGGACTCAACTGTGGTGGACTCCTCACTCATCTGCTTAAGCAGTCCCTCCCAACCCCCTTTTATGAGGCGCGTGGCGATCAAGCCGCCGGCCTTTTGGAAACGCCCATCGGGTCGCTCTCCGCAGTGCCGATTGGTGGGCACGGGCTCTCTGGCTCCACCCTTGATGACGATGGGTGGGCACGCCCCTCTTCCCCGAGCTGACCACGCCGTAATGGCGGCAAATGCAGTTGGCAATAAATGCAGTTGGCACTAAATGCAGTTGGCAATAGAGGCTTTGGGAATGGGAATGAAAGGGGATCTATCTATTTGAATTCAGTGCAATGGAGTATTAATTAACGGAAGACAAAGCCTTAACCTAATACACAGAATAAGGAAATAACTACCAACAAGCAGGAAATCTATGATTGGCTAACGCGATTGTATATGACCTAACTAAGGGATGCCCTTTGACCTTTATACACAACTGGAGGAAGGAGGGTGATATTTTTACAACAATAAAAAACACAATTCTCATTTCCACAACAATATTAATAGATTAATTGATTAATCAATAAATCAAAATTACCTTTATAGCCAAATCACTTCATCACTGCTGTCCAAATATCAGCTTCCTAGCTCAAAAGGTGCCTGAAATATTGCACAGATGAGGAAGAAAAGAAATAATTGATTGATTAATATTATGTAATTAACATATATATAAATAAATAATAATCGTCTAATAATTACTTAATCAATTGGTTAATAGCATAACTAAACCACCACTGTTTTATCCAAATTGGTAACTTTTTGAAAATCAAGCAATTAATCGAATAATGAAATAATAAATCGATTAATTGATTAATCAATAAATCAAACATACCTTTTACAGCCACATCACTTGGTCAATGTTGTGTTCAAATATTAGCTTCCTAGCTCAAAAGGTGCCTGAGATATTGCCCAGATGAGAAAATAAATAAATGAGTACATGTACTTAATAAATCGATAATAATAATTAAATAATGCATCAATTAATTGATTAATCAACAAAATAAAAATTTTGTTACAATTTTTTTCTTTTTCTCCAAGTGAACAATATTGTGCCCAAATTTCAGCTTCCTTCCTCAAAGGATGGCTGTGATATTGCCCAGGTAAACGAGAGAACCTTGACCTTTGACCTATGTAGTCAAAAAATATTGACAGCCTCACTTTTGCCTTTCGGAATCCTCTGGTAAAGCTTGATGTAGATAGCTGAAAGCATTTCGAGTTATCACAATCACAGCCAAACATACAAACAAATGAAACAGACCAACATGGCAACATAATTATGATGAAAATTTTCAATTTTCGTCATAAGAAACAGACAGACAGGGATTAAAACATAACCTCCGTTCACCTTCGCTGGCAGAGGTAATAAAATACAATCACAATAAGTGCGTCATTTTTTGGATCTGAGCTTGAATTCAGCGAAAAGCTGCAGCCGCAGGTCGATACATATGTGTGTAATCTGATAGTTTACCGAGAGCGGTACAGGCCAGATGGAACCATTCATTGTACCTCGTGCAGCGGATGCAACCCACTCTGGCCCTAGAGCTTTCCGAGGTGCATACCTATTTCAAATCTCTCTACTGTCTCTGGTTCTCCCACTTTCGGCCAGGAAGACTATTTTACACTGGACACCTCTCTGTGTAAAATACAACTTTTGCACCACTTTCAGGACACTATCCATCCTGTTAAACTTCACCATCTTCGACATTTCAATCACATCCTCTTGCAATCTTCTCCTACATAAAGCAAAATGTCCAGTCTCATTCAGTCACACCACTTGGCCTGGTCCATGTAGCCTTGAAATCAATCTGGTAGTTATCCGCTTAACTCCTTCAATCGCAAATTTGTCCTTCCTCAGGTTGGACACTATAATCAATGTGAAGCCAGATAACTAAATTGCTGAAAAAAAGTTAACACCACTTTCTTTGATCTACAATGTACGCCATGAAAATACAACTTGTAATATTTTCCTATTGCGGCGTGGCCTTGCACTGGCTGCTTAGTGCCCCATATCGACGACCACCCACAGATGCTTCTCTTATGTCAAACACTTCAAGAAGCCCCTTAAATTCTGCAGACCCATTCCTATTATTCTTCGCAATGCCCAGCGCCTTACAACTAATATTGAAGTACACTTGCTCATTTTTTATCCATGCTATGAGAGAATCTCAGTTTTCCTGAATCTGATCACCCCTTCCCTGTTTGCAACGTTAATGCAGCTCACTTACAAATACATGATCTCCCATGATTCAACGCATCATTTGTTTCGAGGCTTAAAACTGCCAAGCACGTTATGAGAAACAATGTTTCGACCTTTCTCCTACTTAAAGATAGGAATACACCAGAAGTTCAAACCAAAATAATTTACACTCATCTTACCCAAACAAAAGGGGAAAAAGGTGTTTTTATGTGTCGAATCTTTGCCAGAGTAACTAACCAGCAGAGATTATTCAGTGTTGAGCAGTTTAAGCCTTGGAGGTCAGAATAGTCCCTCTCCAAAATAATCAGACGGTCGAAGCATCAGGCTGGCTGGGGCCTTTGTCAGGTTGACCAGGGCATTTATTTGGCCCAAGAATGCAATGAGCTGCTTGTACTCAGCAATGGACAAACATGGGTCTAGACTCTAGAGTTTTCCTGCACACCCAAGGGCTTTGCTGTTAAATCCCAGCGTAGGCCTTCAGACTCCCGCTGACAGAAAGCCTGGCCACCCAGCCTGTTCATCTTGCCATCTACTAACCATTGCCTAATAAAAGGCCTCCAAGTGAACATACACTGTTGAAATTAAAATGCATCTTTACTATCCCCAGAGCAGTGAGGTAATGTGGTACAATTGTTATTGAGTCAGACTTTAGCGATTTGATATTGAAAGAAACACTTTCTTTAACTTCGTTTCTATCTCAGAAGATTTGAAATTTGTTGCATACTTTTAGAAGCTAAATATATCTAAGCACTCTCATATATAGAGTAACCATTCACATAAACTTAAGTATTCACAAGCTGTTTTTATTTGTACTCAATCTTCCATAAACCTCAACTATGTCAACCAAAATAATCCGATGAACAATATATGATTATTGGCCATGACATAGATGTAAGATATCTAAAACTTTAGCTGTGTATGCTTAAGGATTAATTTACTCTTGTTGGCATTCTTTTCAGGCATAGCATGGCATCTTGCTGGCATGAAGCTGGCATTCATTTGTTCTTGTGCAGACGGTTTCTTGAATTATTTCTGAACTAACACTTCTGCCATAATATTTCAACCGTCCACCATTTTGTGGGACAGAAAATGCCATTTGTCAAAATATATATTTTTAGACAGACAGCAGGTCAGAGGTAAAAAGGCCAACTGCAAAAAGCAACAACCTTTGGCTCCTATTACCATCTGATTTTCTGTCACTGCTGCCTCAATGTCGATTGGACTTGGCAGACTGCCTTGTTTGGTTTACCCAGCACTGATGGTGTGGCTGTCCAGTCTTGGAGAGTAATTGTTTTGCTAACGGTGCGGCTTGTGGCGCTGCGGGAGTGTGGGGCAGTGGGACAGATATCAACAGCTGCAGTGACAGTGCTGAGTTTTTAGCGACTATGCAGAATCTGTTAGTGAGGCTTTCGTTTTAAATGGTGCTTTATTTCTTGATGTTTTCATTTTATTCAGGAAACAGATTTTTAGATGATGACACTGACTTTCAAGAGAGGAAATTTATATATATATGGCGGTGGTAGTGCAGATGGTGTAACAAGAGGTGCTGAGATCGAGAGAGAGAAGAGTGGAGAAGGAGGGAGAGGTGTTGTTTGTCAAAGAATGCCAAGTGGTAAGAGGTGGAAAGAGGAGGAGGTGGAAAGCAAGAGGGCTGTCAGACGCTTGTGATTGGTAGGTGGTGGCAGACCTAAAGCCACAATTGGTATTCCCAGAGGAGATCTGTGTGACAAGGTTGCGGCATGACATTGCCATCAGGTCAGGTGCAACAAGACAGGTCATCTTAGGGGGATTGTCTGTACCTTGGGAAGAGAACATGGAGGAGGTGCACGAGAGGAAGAGAGGAAACTACAGTGAGCTGGAGGCAGAGTGTCGAGAGAAGGGTTGGCGAGTTTCTTGTCAGCCATTTGAGGAGGGGTGTCGAGGATATACAGTATTGGCAATTCCTTTTCTGCATTTCTTGCTCGGCTTAGAGTGTCTGGGACAGAAAGAAGGAGGATGTGTGACAGAGTGGCCCAGGCTGCCTTGAAAGGCTCACTTTGGATTTGGAGGAAGTTTATGGAGGCACGTCGAATGCTGTAGGTTGAGATTGTGGGTGGTGGTTCATTTCAGCCTAAAGGGGTAGTGACTGAGTGTGGAAGAGAAATGGAGATGTGTGAATGGTGTGTGGGTGTGTGTGTGTGTGTGTGTGTGTGTGTGTGTGTGTGTGTGTGTGTGTGTGTGTGTGTGTTTGTGTAGTTTTGCATGAATGTGTTTTTGTTTGAGTGGTGCATGTTGTAAGGGTAAGTGGTCAGTCAATTTTTTTTGGTGTGTGAGTGAGTGGTGAGGGGCTGTGGATTCTGGGAGTGGAGGTGGTTGTTGTAGTTGTAGTTATTGTAGTCTGTGTTCTCATTGGCTGGAGGTGGGGGTATGTACGTGCTCAGGTGTAGCTGCTGCATGTGGAGGCGTATGTGCCCCTGCTGGCCCACCTTAGCTGACCGTATCAAGGTTGAAGGGCCAAAACGGGATGATGCTGAGGACCTCCACTGAGGATCCGGTCAGTGAGGCACACTTGTGACCAGGTGTGTTTTGAAATTATTTATATATACAGACTTGGCATTTAATATGGAATAATTTTTTTGTGGGGTGAACTTACTTTTCAAGTTGACTTAGAACCAAAGGTTCATTGGAATTATGTTGAAATTATTCTAGATTTTGTTAATGTGACCTTTAAAAGAAACAAAAACCACATTTGACATTTCGAAGCAAATAAATTTATCCTTGAAAGTGATGTAAACTGATATTGAACTCAATTAACGGACAGTACTGTGTTAAACTTCTGTACGTTTTCCAGAAGTATTTCTTTATTTTGCACATTAGCCAAAAATTTTTTTAAACAAAAACAAAAGTTAAATTACAACTGGGATTACGGACTAGCGTCTAGGGTGCCCCCGATAATCCCCGGTGTTGCGCTACCGGCTAGGGTGCCAGCTTAGGATCCTAGGATCCTGGGTTCGAATCCCGGTCGATCGCTGAATTAACGCCTGGGGGGTTGACTCAGCCTGTCATCCTTCGGAGGTCGGCAAATTGAATACCAGTTCACTGGTAATTCCCTGTTTGTCGTAAAAAGGCGACAAAAAGGGTTGGCGGCAAGAAGGGCATCCGGCCGTAAAACATTGCTTCAAAAAGGGGACCAAAAAACAACAACAACCACGGTCCCCGAAAAAGGCCAACCCCCGCTTGCGGGTAAAAATGGCCTCTAAAGGTGTTTTTTTTTTGTTATGGACTAAAATTACAGTTCAGTACTTCGTGTAACCCCCACGAGCATTCAGGAGAGCATGTACACATTGAGGCATGCTGTTCACGAGATTTGCCAAGGTTTGGACAGGAATCGCTTGCCATGCAGTGACAATAGCCTGCTGCAATTCACGCACAGAGGGAGGCTGCTGGTCCAAGTTGTCGATTTGACGCGTTAATTCTGCCCAAAAGTTCTCTATCGGATCCATATCCGGGGACATGGCAGGCCATGCCACATGCTCTACACCACGGTCAGCAAGAAAGTGTTGGATCATGCGAGCACGATGAGGCCATGCATTGTCATCTTGGAAGACAAAGTTTCCTCGAAAGGCGACACAAGCAAATGGAAGCAATGTTTCTTCCAGAATGGCCCTGTACTTGAACTGGTTCAGGTTTCCATTCAGAACAACTAGGTCAGTTTTGCCCCCTGCATGAAAAGCAGCCCAAACGGTCACCCCACCACCTCCAGCTTGGACTCTTCACACTATACAATCTTCGTTGTAGGCTTCATGCACTTGTCTGCGCACTCGGACATAGCCATATTGACGATAGACCAGAAATCAAGACTCCTCACTGAAGATCACGTGATTCCAGTGTCCTGGCTGCCATTGACGGTGCTCTCTGGCCCACTGCAATCGGCGCTGGCGGTGTTGGCTTGTCAGGCGTGGCTTTCTCAGGGGATGCCTGGCACGATAGCCTGCTTGAACCAGTCGTTGGTTGACTAGCCTTCTGGATACAGGCACATTTGTCAGTTGCTGCCACTCAGCCCGAAGCCGATTAGCTGACTTGGTACGGCCATTGCGGACTAACCGGTGCAGCTGGCGATCATCCCTCCTTGTGGTTCTGCGCGGACGTCCTGGCTTCAATATTGGAGGAGGGACACCCCTCTGAGCATTTCGTTTCGGGATCTTTGACACCTGACCTTGAGTGATGCCATACTGCCGAGCAATAGCACACTGTTTCATGATGGAATTTCTTAAAGCCACCACTCCATGACAAACAGCATTGTCGAGTTGATGGACCATCTCCAGAGGAAGCGGCAATAACTTTTGTAGATGTGCAGCAGTTGTTTTCGACTAATACAGAACGCAACAATCCTTATATACCCGATTGTGAAGCCAATCGTCAAATGTACCTGTCCGTACATTTTGTCACGCCACCTGTGATATAATCCTGTTATTGACTTCTTGCTGCGACAGACAATCAGTGACATGTTTCTTTTAACAAAGAAATCACCGAAGTGTAAAAGAAACTCACCAGATTGATATTCTGAGTTCAGAAAGGAAACCCAAGTCAAGAAAAAAAAAAAATTCCATATTAAATGCCAAGTCTGTATATATATATATATATATATATGTATGTATGTATGTATGTATGTATGTATGTATGTATGTATGTATGTATATATATATATATATATATATATATATATATATATATATATATATATATATATATATATATATATGTATGTATGTATGTATGTATGTATGTATGTATGTATGTGTATATATATATATATATATATATATATATATATATATACACAAAGAATTAAGTTAAGCACCCCCCCCCGTTTTTTTACAACCTCGCACATTACAAGTTTGTTGTCGTCAAAACAGTGTAATATACCCATGATATTGCTATATTTTCTGGAGAAGTGATATTATGGTCACATAAAAACATAACAATCATGCCGTTTTCAATATTTTATTCTGAATAATTTAAGGTGAAATTTTTTGGGAATCTTAGGCATATTTTCACCTCAATTTAAGTATGGAGCTATAGGTCCATCACGGACAGTGTGGATGACGTTTATGTTTTCTAACGTACAGTCATTGTTCCGAGAAGACCTCTAGCGATCTTTGCGTCAATAACGTGTGTAGGACCCACGTGATCGGATCACTGACTCAACCAATCACTTTTTTTCACTTTGATCACTCAATTTCATCAATGGATAATTGCTAATGTCATACCAATCATTATTTGATCTCACATACCTTAGAATATATGCCAATGTATACATATACACAAAGAATATATATTAGGGGGTGCTTACCTTAATTCGTTGTGTAGGGGTGCTTAACTTAATTCTTTGTGTATATATATATATATATATATATATATATATATATATATATATATATATATACATACACAATTATACATATAGTCAGGTTCACTATGTTCAGAGTGTTAAGTTCGTTGGTTTTCTTTGGAGATTTGCAAAACTATACATTTCTGGAAAGTTTATTGTATAACTAATCGGAAAAGTGATGTTTTCATTTGCACGGAAGGTTCCATGGCGGCCATCTTGGATTTTCAAAATGGCCACGCTAAAAATTGATATTTCTCAATAGCTTGGCTTCTAGAATACCTAGGGTCTTGATTTTAACAGCTAAACCTACATTTTCAGGGGCAAGGAATCCAATCGTACCAAGTAAAATGGCATATACCCATCCCTAGACCAGTTACGGTCAGTTATGCCTTTTGTCCTACTATTTTTTCCATCGTTTGAAATACATGTATCGTGTTTCCACTGTCCATTAGACCATTACACTTGTTACATCACTATTATGATGCCTGGTCCTATTATAAACTCCACACTAATCATAAGATGTGCAGTAATGTGATTGCAGTGCCACCTAGTGAGTGTCGTGACAACTACCGTTGTAACTGGTCCAGCGAGGACCAGAGTACTGTATGTTTTGCCCATTGTCAATAATTGTGGCATTTTGGATTGTCGCAAGTTTAGCCACGTGGTCCTATGCCTGACATTGGTCTTTGGCGTTGGTTCATGCTCCCACACAGTAATGAATATATACATTTGTTGAGACCCATGTAATGGTACAGCTAGCAAATAAATCAATGAAACAAGTGGCAGAATATCTGGTACCAGGCCTAGAAGTTCGCGACACTGCGCGAGAATCCATTTAGATTCTCGTGGAACAATTTCGCGACTCTTCTAATTTGCATATGACCCTTCTAGCTGTAGTTTTGATTTTGTGTATTTGCAGGTCCTAATCCATCCGTGAGCTTGGTCAACATGTGTGTGAGGAATCCATGAACTGGGAGCTATGCTTGCTGTGCCAGTCTGGTGATACTCACTGGGAAAGGAGCCTTGGTGTTACACCCCAGAATAGACTCCTACAATCGTCTCTTGGGGGTGATAAGAGAGAGAGCCAGCTTGAAAGATGGCAACTTTGTTCAAGTGCAAATACGACTGAAAGACAGCACAAAAGAAACACTGTGCCAAGAGAAGGCTGTTTGGCACCGCACTTACTACGCCAGTGCAACAAACACAGAACTGATACAACGTGCAAGGGACCGCAGAGATCATGAACTGTCTACTGGGTCATATATTCCAAAGAAACGTGGACAGAAGAGAGGAAGCACAGAGATGGATGAGTCAGGTCCACCAACTTCTGGTTCTTCATTATGTTCATTGCCGTTTACACGGTCCTGCACTGTGCCACTGGATAAGGACCAGTGCTTCTTCTGTCAGACGGATGATGACCAGCAGTTGTTCACAGTTCGGACTGAAAATGCTGGTAAACAACTGAGAAAAGCTGTGGAGATGTCTGACGATGCATCATTGAAAACAAGGCTGAACACATCTATCTCACCCACTGATGCACACGCAATAGACGTGAGGTACCACAAGCCATGTTGGACAAGACATGTGTTCCACGTTGTGCGAGATGAAACTACTAGAAGTACAGACAAAGAGCACTTGCTGCAAAGGGCAAGTCTGATTGAGCTGATCAACCTCATCGATTTTCAAACTCAAAACCAAGCTTACCTCTCAATGGACGATATTGAAACCACCTATGTCAACATGCTTGGTGCAGAAGGCCTTGACCACCATTACCCTGCATTCACTAGACGCTGGCTGAAGGAAATGATCCTCACTGAGCTGCCCACCGTTAAGTCTGTTCTACAGAAGAATCGAAGGAAATCAGCCGTCCTCTACTCTCCAGACGCATGTGAGGAAGACATGGTCCATGCTGCTATCACAAGTGAAGAGGATGACGTGAAGAACATGAAGGCCATCTACAAATCAGCACAGGTGATACGCAAGAGCATTGCAGACTTCACAAAGAAGGACAAGCCAGAATGTGCCATACCAGTGTCTAGCAACATCGATGATGTTCCAGCTGAACTATACACCATGATCCGCTGGATCATGGTGGGGCCTGTGGATGAGCTGGAGACCGAAGCGAAGACCAGTGTTGTTGACAGAACGGCACTCACATTGAGCCAAAACATCATGTATGGATTCAAGTCCACCAGACAGGTGAAGTACAATCCAAGCAGTGATTCTGCAACATTCAGGCCACAACATGCAAGAGAAAACCCCCAAGTTCTGGGACTGGCACTGACTGTGCACCATGATACACGAAGCAAAATGCTGATGGGTCTTCTCAATGCACAGGGACACTGTGTCTCACATGGTCGCACCCTGCTCCTCGAAACTGCTCTTGCCAATGCTGTCGTAGAAAACACTAGACAGTTCCAAGGCCTGTATGTGCCACCATTCCTGAAGAAGGGCGCCTTCGTGTTCTTTGCTGCTGACAACACGGACTTTGCTGAGGACACTGCTGATGGGAAAGGAACCACTCATGGAACTATCACTGCAGTGTACCAGAAAGCTGATGTTCCGGGAGAGCACATTGCACCACCTCTGATCATAGGTGAAGCACAGAGTCTATCAGTCACTCCATACCATGTGCACATGCTGCACTGTGACAAGCCAAAACCACAAGTAACCAAGAGGACAGAGGAGTTCATCATCAACAAGGTTGGAGTCTCAGCATCATATCAGCTGACACACCTGGGATGCCGGGATGGCTGGTCGCTTCTGCTGTATCAAGGATGCAAGACGGAGGACATTTGAGCAAGATTCCTGGCTGGGCAGGCTACAACTCGCTGCTGTCTGTAGGCCAGTTGGTAACTCAGGTTGGAGCCTTATCACTACTCCCAGAGGTGGCACATGAGTGGTCAACACTACTGACTGTGATCATGCAAGCAAGTCAGCTGAGAAGACTGGCAGTTGGTGAAGATCATCCTACTGTCATTTCATTTGACATGGCTCTGTACGAGAAAGTGGTGCAGCTACTAGATGCCAGACCTGACTTGAAACGCACAGTTGTTCCCAGACTGGGTGAACTGCATGTCGTGATGGCTGCTCTGAGGGCTATTGGAACCTCCATGGAGAACTCAGGTATCGATGACGCCTGGATGGAGGGTGATGTCTATGGTTCTGCCATGACCAGGCAAATCCTGAAATGCACGCATTACAAGCGCGCTCTCCGTGCTCACATCTATTCATATGTAGCACTGTATGAGATGGCACTGGAGGAGTTCTTCAGAGACAACCCACAACTGAAAGACGTTTGTTTGGTTGCCACAGAAGAAGTAGAAACTGCCTGCCGTGAGGGGAACAAATCCATGAAGGCCGAATCAGTGAAACAAGCCAACTGCAACCTCCTTCAGGCCTTTGCCACTGCTGATGTGGTGAAGACATTCCAGGACTGGGAGGAACAGAGATCCAAGAACGCCATGTTCAAATCCATGATGAACTACCTACACCGAGTCGAGACGATCCTGTTCTTCGTGGCAGCATCTCGGAATGGTGATCTGGTGCTGCATCTCGAAGCTGGAGAAGCACTGAGCAAGCTATTCTTTGCCTTCGACCGCATAATGTACAAGCGGCTCTGGCCCCGCTACATCGCAGACATGTATGACCTGAGAACCAACCACCCAGACACCTGGAGGGAACTTGCAGCAGGCAACATATCAGTCACCAAGAACGAGATTCCCTTTGTATCGATTGGTGCAGACCACGCATGCGAACATATCAACAAACTGATGAAGGTTCGCTCTGGACTGATTGGCATCTCTAACAATGCCAATGCTAGACAGAGATTCTTCATGGCCACACCAGAACTATCATGCCTGTCGAGAGAATTCAAGGGTCAGTTTCATGTGGAAGCTGGGAAGGTCACCAGAGCATCATGACCTGGGACCAAGTGCAGTCAAGAAGGACCATGATGCAATCGACAAAATCAAGGCTGCCATACTCAGTCATGGCAATCCATTTGCCACAGAAGGTGACCAGTTGCACAATCTGATCACACATGCCTACATCCCACAGGAGTATGTTCCATCAATCTTGAACATTGATGTCACTGGTCAGCAGCTCTATGAAGACTATGTGTCAGAGAGAATCAATGGGGACACCAGCCTCTGGGCACCAGTGAAAAAACACAACAACAAAATGTTCATGTTGGGGAACAGGAAAGCCACTGTGAAACTCCGAGACAAGACTGTAGATCTGAAAGAGACCAAGGATCTCTATGGACGGCTGATGGTCCTGGCCAGGTCAAACCGAGACATCGACCAGAAACATGCAATTGGGAACTATGAGTTCACTTTGACACCGAGAGCACTCTTCGCTCCAAATGGGGCAATGCTGCCATGTACTGACAAATCAAAGTTAATCCACCTCCTGGGGAAGTTGCCACAAGCAGAACCCCCCCATGATGATCAGCAGCCACTGCAAGCTGCAAGTGCTCTGCACCCAGATGCAGCAGATGTAGAAACCATGGACTTCACATCCAGTGAACCTCCTCATGCATGTCGGAAAATTGCAGTGGTGGACGGGATGGTGGTTGTGCAGAAGCTCACCAAGAAACCAGCCACCTTAGTGACAGTCAAAGATCTCAGTGACTGCTTCAATGGGAGACTGATGTCTCTAACCAGAGAATATGACGAGATTATTCTCGTGTTCGATACCTACAAGGCTGACTCCCTGAAGAGTACCACAAGGGAGAAAAGGAGGCAAGGAAAGGATCCAATCAAATATCAGATCAGAGATGACACCAACATCAAACACATTCCAATGAGCCGGTTCCTTTCCCATGACAAAACAAAGGCTGATCTGACCGAGTATCTGGCAGCAAAAACCCTTGAGTGCAACATAGACTCGTCAAAGCTGGTCATCACATCTGCTTCAGGACGCACTAGGAGCAACAGCGAGCTCCTCTTTCAGGACAACAATCACGAAGAAGCAGACACACTGATGATCCAACAGGCAGTGCTGGCATCACATCGGAACCCACGTGATGCAGAGTTGATGTTCTTCTCTCCAGACACAGACGTACTAGTGCTGGTCATAGCAAATTATGACCTCTTGCTGAGAAACACATCAATTTCGATGACATCTGGAGTTGTCCAGGTCGAGCCAATATGGACAGCTCTAGGTCCCGAAAGAGCGAAGGCTTTGCCCGCCTTCCATGCATTCACGGGGGCAGACAATACTGGGAGATTCTCTAGAATAGGCAAGGCAACATGGCTGCAAGTCTACATCAAATGTCATCAAGATGTCATCAAGGCTCTGCAGATGCTAGAAGATGCCACTGAGGTGACTGAAGATATGCTCTCTACATTATCTACATTTGTATGTGCTGCATACTCACCAAAGGGCATTCACATTGAGACGATCCCAGAGTTACGATGGCATCTCTTCTGTAAGCACATGGCAGAAAGTGACAAACTTCCTCCTACCCTTGGGGCTCTCAAGCAGCACATCCTCAGAGTCCACATCCAGGCCAGAGTATGGGGTCAGGCAAGTATCCCTGAGCAGGAGTTCCTGGATCCACTGAAAAGTGGCTTCTACAAGGGCACAGATGGTCAGGTCAAGCCCACCACAACTGAGGTCCTCCCAGCCCCCAAGGCCATCATCGAGATGGTTAGATGTCAATGCAAGGCAGACTGTTCATCTTCCAGATGTTCTTGCAGATCAAAGAACTTAACATGCACAGACCTCTGTCAGTGCAGCACCCAGTGCCAGAACGATGAGGACTCCCACGATGTGATGTTGTCTGATGAGAGTGATGACGATGTGTAAACGTGTTTATTGTCAGAGACGCTGTAATCGATTAGTCCCTATATAAATACTTGATCTGATGTGTTCTCCTACGCCATGATATTCAAGCTGATTTTTAGCTGATGTCCAGGTACATAGCATCCAAGAGGTTGCCCTAAAATTAATGCTTGAGGTTACCTATTCCTGAAATTCACAACTCTCCATGCAGGTTATCCTCTTTGTACTACAGAATAAAACATTCGTCAACATAATATTTGGCTCTATGATTATTTTAGCTTATTTTACTTGGTACGATTGGATTCCTTGCCCCAGAAAATGTCGGTTTAGCTGTTAAAATCAAGACCCTAGGTCATCTAGAAGCCAAGATATTGAGAAATATCAATTTTTAGCGCGGCCATTTTGAAAATCCAAGATGGCCGCCATGGAACCTTCCATGCAAATGAAAACATCACTTTTCCAATTGGTTATACTATAAAGTTTCCAAAATAGTATAGTTTTGCAAATCTCCAAGAAAAACCAACGAAAATACACAGTGAACCTGACTAATATATATACAGGGTGAGCCAGAAATATGGTCATTTTTGAAATTCGTGTGATTTTGAAGTACATAACATGCATTTTTTTATTATTATTATTTTTTTACTGATTTCGTTTTATTTTTTGCAGCCAAAACACTTGAGTGACTATGTGGAACTGGTCGGGTGAAGAACGTGCTTTAGCTATCAAAGCTTTTTTTTACAAGAATAATGATAGTGTAACTGCTGCACAATGTCAATTCAAACTCCATTTCAATGTTCAACATCATGGAAATGTCCCGTCTGTTCGTGATATCAAGTTATGGGTTCAGAAGTTTGAGAGGACTGGTTCAACTTTAAAAGAGAAACCTCCGGGAGCACCCAAATCAGTAAGAACGGCACCAAACATGAGCGTGTAAGGGAGTCAGTTTTGAGAAGTCCGCATCGCTCCAGCCGAAAGCATGCATCAGCCTTAAGAATTTCTCACTCGTCACTATGCCACATATTGCATAAGGATTTAAACTTTTATCCCTGTAAAATTCAAACTGTCCAGGAATTAAGCCAAGATGATGAGATTGCCCGCAATAATTTTTTGTGAGGGAATGCTTTCATTTATGGACGGAAATGAAAAGCAAAACATTGCTAACAATTTATTCATGTCTGATGAAGCACATTTTCATCTGTGTGGCTATGTCAACAAGCAAAATACTCGTTTAGGGCAGCTGAAAACCCAAGAGAAATGCACACAAAACCGTTACACAGTCCCAAAGTCACAGTGTGGTGTGCACTTTCGTCGATCGGCATCATAGGGCCTTATTTCTTTGAGAACGATAACGGAAATGCCGTCACTGTTACTGCAGCTTGATATACCGATATGGTTTCTGACTTCCTCTCCAGAGAATTAAACAGATTTGCAGAAGGGTCATTCCATGTCAAATCATCAAAGAATCTGCCGTCATCTCTCAGATTTTTGTAAAACTTTGGGAACTAATTGGGACCCATGAAAAACAGCTAGAACTCAAATATTTTTGCTAACAGCCTCTTAATTAGTGAGATACAGGTTAACTGTATCTCTTTCTGTTCTCTTTCTGTTCTGTTCTCTCTTTCTGTTAACTGTATCTGTATCTCTTTCTGTTAACTGTTCCCTCTTTCTGTTCTCTTCACCCTCTCTTTTGCTCAAGGTCATCTGCCATCTGCTTGGAAATCAGCCAACATCACCGCTTTGCACAAAAAAGGTGCAAAAACAGATCCCAGCAACTATAGACCAATCAGCCTTCTCCCAATTATCAGCAAAGTCATGGAATCCATCATTGCTTCAGATATTAAATCTTTCCTCTTCTCCAATGGCTTGATCTCTGATCATCAATTTGGTTTCAGACCTGGTCACTCTACTCTGGACATGCTGCTTCTGCTTTCTCAACAATGGATGGAGGTCCTCAACGCCAAACAGGAAATTAGAGCTGTCTCCCTTGACATTTCACGTGCCTTCGATACGGTCTGGTACCCTGCTCTGCTCTCCAAACTCTCCTCCTTTGGTATCCATGGAAATCTCCACGCATGGCTGGCGGACTTCCTCTCTGGTCGTAGTCAACGTGTGGCCCTGAATGGGTTTCTCTCATCTCCTTTTCCTGTTCAGGCTGGAGTTCCCCAAGGTAGTGTTCTGGGCCCTGTGCTTTTTCTGGTCTTCATCAATGATCTCTCTGACTCTCTTGAAAATCCTCTCTATCTCTTTGCTGACGACTCTACTCTCTGTCGCTCCATTCCTCATCCCTCAGATCGGCAGTCTGCAGCCTCCTCACTCTCTGCAGACCTGGACAAAATCACAGACTGGTCAAACAAGTGGAACATGTCTTTCAATCCTGACAAATCTCACACTCTTACAATGTCTCTCCGAAAGGACCGACTGGACAACCCTCCCATCTACTTTCTCAACAATCCTCTCCAAGAAGTTCTGTCGCTCAAGCTTTTGGGTCTCACTATCTGCCATGATCTTTCTTGGGAAAACCACATTTCCAAGCTGGCCTCCAAAGCCAGTCGCCGACTGGGCATCCTCCGTCGTGCGAAGTCCTTCCTTGGCACACCTGAGCTCCTCACCACATACAAGGCTTTCATCCGCAGCTCAATGGAATACTGTTCCCCCCTCTGGGCTGGTGCTCCTGCCTCACACCTTGCTCGGCTTCACGCTGTTGAGGCCAAAGCTTTCAGAATCATTGGAATCTCCTGTGATGTAGTCAACGCCGAGGGCCTTTCACTCACTCACCGCAGGCAGGTTGGTGGTCTTTCTGTCTTCTACCGACTCCTCTCCGGCCTTGCTCCCCCAGCTCTCTCTGTGCTCTGTCCCCCCAATATTCCTTCAGGTCGCACAAGATCTGCCTGCAACCCTCTTATGGTTAAACTGCCAAAGTCTAGGCTCTCTGCTCACCTTCACTCTTTCATTCCCCTTTTCTCCCGCCTCTGGAACAAACTCCCCCACTCCCTTCAATCCCACTCCTCCCTCCAGGTCTTTAAAACAGCTGTTCACCACCATCTCTTATCGTCCCCCATCGAAAACCTTGATCTTTTCTACCCCCGGTAATTCACCCCAGAGTCCTTGCAGTGTTCATATGTTTTAATCCTCTCCCACCTCCCCCCAAGTCCTCCCGATGTCCCTGCTCTCAAATGTAGTGTTTGTGTCCTTCCCCCTCTTCCCCCTCTCTTTTGTGTCCTTCCCCCTCTCTCCCCATCTTGTCTGCCGCTCCCCTTGTTTTTTGTGTTTTGTGTGTCGGTTTGTCTTTTTGTGTGATTAATGTTAGCTCTTTCACGAGCCTCGATCTTGTATACAAAAAAAAAAAAAAAAAAAAAAACGAATTTTGGACTAATTAGCGCGATGTCGCGAATTCAAATAGCCATATCTCTAAAAGTATAACACCTAGAGAGCTGGTTTTGGTGTCATTTTAAAGGTATTTTCATGCCCTATAAATTTGTCTGGGCAACATTTTCCTACCTCCAATCACAAAAAAGTTATCACAAAATATAAACTTCAATCGTGAATCCAAAAATAATGTATCCTTCAAATTTCCTCAAATTCATCCCAGATGTACCTTATGATGTCAAGAAGCTTCCACATAAGTTTTGTGATGGGCACTCCAATAGTTTCTGAGATATGAGCAATAATGTACATGTACGTATGGCATATAGGTTCGAAAATCAGCATTTGTAATGTACTAGGGCATGCCCGTACTATATATATATCTAAAATTATATCCCCCCCCCCCCTCTATTTACATGAAATGGTTTGGTCCAAAGCGAACGGCTTGCGAGTACGGTGACAATCCCCCCCCCTCTATTTACATGAAATGGTTTGGTCCAAAGCGAACGGCTTGCGGAGTTTGGTAAAGAAATCGCCATAGCTTGCACAAACGCGCAGGAAAGCGAAAGAATCGCAAATTAGTTTTAATTAGTTTTAAAACATAGTTTAACGCCAACATAGCGGCAACATAGTTTGCCAACGTGAAATAAATGAATACGCTCTCAAATGTGCCGTCCGAGGCAGAGTCTGTTCGCCACATTCGGCACACGTGATAGCTCGCTGCTCTCTGATTGGTTGAATCGTTTTTTGGACATAGCTCGGTAACTACTTGTCCGATTAATATGAAACCTTGAAAAGGCACATCCTCAGGTCCCCAGCAATATACCTGGCAAGTTTAAAGTATATCGGACCCGTGGTTGTCGAGAAACAGCGGTCACAGACATACACACACACATACACACACACATACACACACACACACACAGAGATTACTGGAATTATAGATAGATTATACAATCATTCTAACCTAGCCATGACAGGGAACACAGGGAACAACCATCAATTGCTTTGAAATATCATATACTTTCATTTTCAACTGGGCCTGAGGGGAATTCTCATCTGGGGAATTCCAACTGGGATTTCCCATGTGGGTAATTCGAGGTGATGCAACTTTCACAGTCTAAGATCCCCAGGGAAAGTCCAAGTTGGCTTAGTGTAATGCTTAGGCCTGCCACCAACAGAAATTGGCAGTTCACTTCTGAAGGAGCTGCAGAAAAATGACGACTGCCAAGGAAAAGTTCATCTTGAAGCAGAAATCCTGCTGCAATCCCTTTGGAGCTCATGAAAAACCAAAGTCGTCTGGCTTGAGAGCTGTTAGCCAAAAAGCCATAGCCGCTCATCCAAGCCTCAAACTGCAAAGTGCACAGAAAATCTGTACCCAGTGTCGTAAGAAACTGGCAAAAAGACAACCAGGTGTGGTAGAGACTCAGAGTGAAATACCATTACCAGTGACCAGCAGCGCTATTAGCAGTAGTGAGGACAATGATGGTGGAGGTGAATCACCAATACCAGGCAGTTCAGGGGAGTTTGAATTTCATTCTCCTGAAATGGAACTGAATACACTGAATGAGTCTTTGGGATTGATTGGAGAATCACCTATTCCAAAAAAGAGACTTGCTGCAGATAAATATGTGAAATCCAAAACCAAGAAAATCGGTGACACTGTGAAGAAAAAATTGGAAATCGCGACAGGATTGCCATCTAACAAACTCCAGGATGCAGGACAGGAGATGATAGAACAACTCAAGCACAAGTTTGAATCAACGACCAAGAAAAGTGAACAAGTGCAGGTGCTGACTGTTCTGCCAAAAAGCTGGACAATTGCTGAGATCACAGAGGAGTTTGATGTGTCAAGCTACATGGCTAGGAAAGCAAAGGCATTGGTCAGAGAACAAGGAATTCTCACCATGCCTAACCCAAAGACAGGAAAAGCGATTTCAAAGGAAATTGAGGAAAAGGTCAGGGAATTCTACTTGTCAGAGACCATAAGCAGACAAATGCCTGGCATGAAAGACTTTGTTTCTGTTCTAGTCAATGGGAAAAAGCAACATATGCAAAAACATTTAGTGCTATGTAATCTGAAGGAAGCATATGAGCTTTTCAAGGAGGCCCATCCGAATGTAAAGATTGGATTTTCAAAATTTGCTGAACTCCGTCCAAGGCAGTGTGTTCTAGCAGGATCAAGTGGAACACACTCAGTCTGTGTTTGCACAACACATCAAAATGTAAAGCTCATGTTCACTGGAGCAAAACTGGATTCTGTGACTGGTGGTGAGTTTAAAGACTACAGTCACTGTCTTGCAGCTATTCAGTGCAACCCACCTCGCATTGAGTGTTTTTTTGGCAAGTGTTCAGAGTGTCCCGGAATGGCGGGTCTTCGAGATAAGCTTGAAACATATATGCAAGACAACATGATCGACCAGGTGCAGTATAAACAGTGGACATCAACTGATCGGTCGAACCTTGAGACGAAAGTTCAGACAGTTGCTGACTTTCTGGATTCTTTCCAAAGCAGCCTTCAGAAACTGTTACCACACAGTTTCATTGCCAAACAGCAGTCGCGTTACCTACAGAATCTGAAGAATACACTTGAGCCTGGTGTGTTCCTGGTCATTGCAGACTTTGCGGAGAACTATAGTTTTGTAGTTCAGGATGCATCTCAGTCATTCCATTGGAACAACCTGCAGGCCACAATCCACCCGTTTGTGTGCTACTATCGGCAAAGCATGCAAGATAAAACTCCTGAACACATAAATTTTGCCATCATATCAGAATGTAACATTCATGATACCGTGGCAGTTCATCTGTTCCAAAAACTGTTCCTTCAATTCCTAACCGCCAAATTTGGACAGCGCCCTAAAAAGGTTTGCTACTTCTCCGACGGATGTGCAGCCCAGTACAAGAATCGGAAGAACTTCAGCAATTTATGCCTCCATGAAGAGGATTTCGGTGTCCCAGCTGAATGGCACTTTTTTGCTACGTCGCATGGGAAGGGACCATCTGATGGAGTTGGCGGGACAATTAAGCGGTTAGCAGCTAAAGCCAGTCTCCAACGACCATATGATCAACAGATCATCACTCCTCGCCAACTTTTTGAATTTGCTGATTCAGAGATTGCAAATGTCAACTGCCAGTTTGCAACAGCAGAACAGTATGAACAAGAATCAAAACTACTCAAAGCAAGATTCGAAGAGACCCGCACAATCCCAGGTACACTAAAGCTACATTGCTTTGTTCCTGTGTCTAAGGAAAAAGTCACAGTTCGAGCCTTTTCGTTCTCAGCCGAAGAACGAAAGGAACATGTGAAACTTACACCTGGGATGATCGATCACAATGTCTCAGCCATAACTGGTTATGTTACAGTGGATTATGATGGTCACTGGTGGGTTGCATGTGTCATGGAACATACCCCAGAGAGGCATGAGGTGGATGTTAAGTTCCTCCATCCACATGGACCATCCCCATCATATACATTTCCGGAACCATCAGACCCTCTCACTATTGACTACCAGGATGTGCTTACAACCAACCAACTTGGTTGAACCAACCACTGCAACTGGAAGGACATATTGTATTTCCAAGAAAGAAACAAGTGCTGCTGTTGCTGCATTGAAGAGGAAATTGAAAGCCTAAAGTCAGGTTAGTGAACACTGTGTACTTGAACTCACTTATTGATTGTATAATACATTACAAATGCTGATTTTCGAACCTATATGCCATACGTACATGTACATTATTGCTCATATCTCAGAAACTATTGGAGTGCCCATCACAAAGTTTATGTGGAAGCTTCTTGACATCATAAGGTACCTCTGGGATGAATTTGAGGAAATTTGAAGAATACATTTTTTGGGGATTCACAATTGAAGTTTATATTTTGTGATAACTTTTTTGTGGTTGGAGGTAGGAAAATGTTGCCCAGACAAATTCATAGGGCATGTAAATACCTTTAAAATGACACCAAAACCAGCTCTCTAGGTGTTATACTTTTAGAGATATGGCCATTTGAATTCGCGACGTCGCGCTAATTAGTCCAAAGTTCGTTAGTCTGTATCTCACTAATTAAGAGGCTGTTAGCAAAAATATTTGAGTTCTTGCCGTTTTTCATGGGTCCCAATTGGTTCCCAAAGTTTTACAAAAATCTGAGAGATGACGGCAGATTCTTTGATGATTTGACATGGAATGACCCAGAAGTGAGCCCAATGACGTGGTTTCAGTAAGATGGTGCAATCTCCCACACCGCCAGAGTGTCCATGAATACTGTAAGGGCGCTCTTTCCAAGGCATGTCATTTCCAGAAACGGCGATATTCCATGGCCAGCGAGGTCACCCGATTTGACTGCATGTGATTATTTATTGTGGTCATATCTAAAGGACAAAGTGTATATTAACCATCCACAAACTCTTCATGAAATTAAGGAAAACATCAGACATTAAATCAATGATATTGACGTGGCCATGTTGCAGAACATCATGAATAATTGGTGTCCAAGATTGGAGGAATGTGTCAGACGAAATGGTGTGCATCTCCTAGATGTTCTTTTCCACAAATAAATGGCATGTTATGTCCTTCACTTTCGTGTAAAATTTTGTTTTTTAACACAACTTTTATATATACTGTATATAAATGGGCAACTCAATGGATTGTGTCTTTTGGGTCTTCAGGGTATTTTGGGTCTTTGGGGTATTTTGGATCTTCAGAGTCCTTAGGGTCTTTTGGGTCCTCTTTGTCATTTGGGTACTTGGGGTTTTTGGGTCTTTTGGATCCTCAGGGTCTTTTGGGTCTTCAGGGTATTTTGGGTCTTCAGGGTATTCCCTTCAGGGACTCTGAAGATCCAAAATATCCCGAAGACCCAAGAGACTGAAAAGACCCAATGGACACCAAACACCCAAAATACCCTGAAGACCCAAAAGACCCAAAAGACCCTGAAGACTGTTGAAGACCCAAAATACCCCAAAGACCCAAAATACCATGAAGACCCAAAAGACACGTTTTGGGTCTTCAGGGTATTCCCGAAATATTCCCTTCCGGGAGCAATAAATCATGCAAAGACACGAAGACCCAAATACAACTTTTTATTCCCTTTACATTAGTGTTAAAAATGACCATATTTCTGGCTCACCCTGTATATATACTAGTATATACAGTAGTGGCCAAAAATATTGGGATCCTTGCACTTTTTTCAAATAATGCACAATTTTTTCAAAAAGAACAAAACAAAAAAAGCTGAAACAATTACTAAATCTGAGCTTATTCCACACAGAAATCCTAAAATGGCCTGGACAATATTATTGACACCTTTTAGAAATTGTTAGAAATAATTTGATGTCAAGCAGGTGATTCTCCTTTACTTTGGAATTGAACTCACCTGCAGTGAGTTGCAGGTGCCTGCAATATAAAAATCACTCATTCAACCAGTTGGAATGGAGAAAAGGAGTCATTCTGCTCTTTTGTGTCACTGTGTGTACGGTACCACAATGAGCATGGAAAAAAGAAAGAAAAACAGAGAATTGACTGAGGAGGTCAGACACAAGATTGTAGCCAAGCATGGACAATCTTACGGCTATAAATCCATATCCAGACATCTTGATGTTCCTGTGGCCACCGTACACAATGTTATCAGGAAGTTTAAGGCCCATGGCACTGTAGACAACCTCCCTGGACGTGGCGGCAAGTCAAAACTTGATTGAAGATGGCAGCGATAGATTGTTCGAATGGTGGAGAAAGCACCTTGATCAACTGTCAAACAGATTGAAGCTGACCTTCAGACACAAGGTATGACAGTTTCAACTCGCACCATCCATCGCCAACTCAATGAAAGGGGGTTCCTATGGTAGGAGACCCAGGGGGACCCGACTGCTAAGAAAGCCCGACTGGAGTTTGACAAAACACACTCGAACAAGCCAAAATCCTTCTGGGAGAATGTCCTGTGGACAGATGAGACCAAATTAGAGCTTTTTTGGTAAAGCACATCATCTCTATGTTTACAGAAAACAAAATGAAGCCTTCAAAGAAAAGAACACCTTCCAATACAGTCAAACATGGAGGAGGTTCAGTG
Organism: Myxine glutinosa; assembly: GCF_964187855.1. Classification (NCBI taxonomy): domain Eukaryota; kingdom Metazoa; phylum Chordata; class Myxini; order Myxiniformes; family Myxinidae; genus Myxine; species Myxine glutinosa. Next base: position 144,121,986 of record NC_136261.1, on the reverse strand, counting down.
ATGTGTTGGGGTTGCTGTGCTGCCTCTGGCACTGGGTGCCTTTAATGTGTGCATGGCATCATGAAATCAGGAGATTACGAAGGCGTTTTGGAGCACAATGTTCAACCCAGTGTCAGAAAGCTGGGTCTCCGTCGAAGGTTATGGGTCTTCCTGCAGGACAATGACTCCAAACACTTAAAAAAGCACCCAGGAATGGTTCAAGACAAAATGCTGTATTGTTCTGAAGTGGCCAGCAATGAGTCCAGATGTAAATCCCATTGGACACCTGTGGGGAGAGGTTCCGGTCTACTATGAGGGGGTAACCACCATTCCCTCCCGAACTTACTAGACCTGCAGCTGCCGTGCATGAACAACCTCGTACTTCTGCAGGTTGCGAACCAGCAACTACAAACGCTAATTGGTCTGTCACGCGACAGCAGGGTCCAATCCTCTAACACCGCTTACCTGTACCACGTGACGGTTTCAATCAGGGAACGTACCGTATGTACCCTCAGGAAGTGTACCACTTTCTTTTGTTCCTGGATGGAAATGTTGACGGCCTAGCAGCTGTTGGTACCCGATGGGCTGATGCCAATTTTGACGGCCGATTGCTTCTCTGGGTATGAGCAATGGCGGACTAATAGAAGAAAAGACATTCACGGACAAAGAGAAAAGGAAACGTTTAACGATTTGATTTATTTAGAAATATATACCGTGAAATTTATCGATAGGAAATAAAAAGGGACAATAAGCAGAAACTTAGCTTTCTCTATGCCTTATTATGATTACTATGAATAAACACAACAAGGCGCCCAGCACACATTCACGGGGGAGGGGGTATCGAACGTTGGGATCCTGTTAACGAAATGTCCACGATGTTACCAGATGCTTCTTCTCCCGATGTCTTTTATCTCAACCTCACCAACGAGCACCTGGCTGACAAACGGCAATCCCGAACACGAGCACGTAAATGTGATCCCAGCACAAACATGAGCAGGTAAAGTTGATTCCCATCACAGACAAGGCAGGGAGTCCCAGCACGAACATGAGCAGGTAAAGTCGATCCCAGCACGAACAAGGGCAGGCAAGCAGGCACGTGTATAAAGAACAAAGTCCAGGGCCAGGAGAGTCAATCACGTGCAGAGGCCTGTGAGAGGGTCTGGCATATAGCGGATGCACATGTGCTGAGTCAAACTGGCAGAGAGAGAGAGAGAGAGAGAGAGCAATAATCATGCAGGCACGTGCTGAGTGAACCCGGCAGAGAGAGAGAGAGAGAGAGAGTAATCATGCAGGCACGTGCTGAGTCAACCCGGCAGAGAGAGAGAGAGAGAGAGAGCAGTAATCATGCAGGCACGTGCTGAGTGAACCCGGCAGAGAGAGAGAGAGAGAGCAGTAATCATGCAGGCACGTGCTGAGTGAACCCGGCAGAGAGAGAGAGAGAGAGAGAGAGAGAGAGAGAGTAATCATGCAGGCACGTGCTGAGTGAACCCGGCAGAGAGAGAGAGAGAGAGAGTAATCATGCAGGCACATGCTGATTGAACCTGGCAGAGAGAGAGAGAGAGAGAGCAATAATCATGCAGGCACGTGCTGAGTGAACCCGGAAGCGAGAGAGAGAGAGTAATCATGCAGGCACGTGCTGAGTGAACCCGGCAGAGAGAGAGAGAGAGAGAGAGAGAGAGAGAGAGAGAGAGAGAGACCTTGACTTTTGAAGCTATTTTATTATAAAGGTAAGAAAACCACACAAGTCATGCAAATAATAAAGTCACCACAATTCCAAACATGTGCAGCCGAACAACAACAATAAAAACATCAAACACTAAAATAAAAAATTCAACAAACCATTATCAAGTTTACAAAACCCACCCTTTACACACCATTTTTCACAAAGGTTTGTTAATCATCTTTCATTTGGCAAAAAGAAAATTCCAAGCATAACCTTGCCATGACCAGAGCCTTAAACACAATTACCACATCACATAAAATATCAGCATTTGCCAGGAGCTTTGCTTTTCTTGTCTTGCAGATTGCTAATTTTCCAATAGAAATGAAGAAATTAGCAAGAGCATTCTCAGAGCGTTTTTTGTAACTAAGTGGTATTCCAAAAATAAAAACCCATGTAGAAAAAGAAAAGTTCATACGATTAAAAAAAGTTGATCAAAACCAAAGAAGGGAGAGAGTCTTGCACAATCTACGTAAGCATGGAAAAGGTCTTCAGAAATCATACAAAAAGGGCATTCCACTGAATTATCCTCATTAAAACGATGCAATAAAACATTGGAGGGCAACACCATATGGGCGAGTCTCCAAGCAATATCACCAGTTCTTTTAACAATCGGTGAAACATACATTGCAGACCATTGCGGATGGGAGGGAGACCCAGAAGGCAGTTTCTCTTTCCATCGAGCACGAAAATAAACTGGCTGTCATGAGGGAAACTGGATTGAAATGCACAAACGACACAGTCTCTTTTTATCCTTGCTGGAAAGTGGTGATGAAGATAACAAGATAGATGTTGTGGTGCTATCAGCCGGCAGGCTAGAGCTAGCACAGATCTGTGGTGGTGTATGGTGGTCACCAATGTTGGCAGTTAAGCTCAGGCCCAAGTGCCTAAAAACACACAGGATTTCTGTAGGACCTTGGCGACGCTCCTCAAAGATCTGATACCAGTTCTTACTTGAAGATGTCCTGTGGAGAACCAACTATTCCTGTTACAGTCACGAAGGTCCCGAGTCGTTTTCACGCCAGCACTCAAAAAACGTTGCACAAAAGCACGGGAGTGATGAATAGCAGGAAAAAGGGCATTGTAGAAAAGGGGTTCCCGGAGGAACCTTTCACTGTTGTACATCCCCATTTGCCGAGTTACTGAAATGGACCGCCAGACGTGCAAGACATCTTGGTAAAAGTCAGGAAGCAGCGAAGCATCGACATGTTGCAGCTCCATGAAAAAGAGTTCACAATTGTAGCCTAGCATGCCGGCTTGTTTTAATATACAGTTTGCAATAGATTTCCAGGGCAAGGCCTCCAGAAATATAAAACGACGAGCTGTAGAGACTCGGAAGGCCATCACCCGACAAAGAATGTCCATAAGTCCATGACCCCCTTCTGCCAGTGGAAGGCAAATAGTCTCTGGCTTTAGCCAGTGTTTGCCATCCCAAAAGAAGTCAAGGAAGCATTTTTGGATTGACGACACCAACGTTGCAGGTGGCTGCAAGGCAATCATTTTATGCCATAAGAGAGGGGCCACCAGGTTGTTCATGACCAGGGCACGACCTCAAAAAGACAAGGTCGACAAAATTCCTCTCCATCTGTTTAATTTATTGCTAATTTTGTGGAGCAAACCATCCCAATTCCTTTTGACAACACCATGGGTTCCAAGATAAACACCGAGGTATTTCACACCTTCTTTTCCCCATGTCAAATTCATAGGGAGAATTGGAAGGGCAGAAGGTGGCGTAACGCCGACCCAAACTGCTTTGCATTTCGACCAATTAATTTGCGTTGTACATACTTGAGAGTAGACCTGTAGACACTCAAATAGCAGAGCAATGTCATTACTGCTGCGAACAGCAACACATACATCATCAACATAGGCCGAAATGATAACGGGATTTTCTGATGGAGTCACTGAAAAGCCCATAAGAGAAGATCGTAAACGGATCAAAAGGGGCTCAATGCAAAGAGAGTACAAGATTCCAGATAAGGGACAGCCTTGCCGAATTCCCCTCCCAATCCGCAAAGGTGAACAGAGACCATCATTTATCTGGATCAAGCTAAAAATGTGATTATACAATAAGGATACATAAGAAACAAAAGATGCCCCAAAACGAAATTGCTTTAAAATGTGAAACAAATACTCATGATTAACAGAGTCAAAAGCCTTTTCTTGGTCAATAAAAAAGAGACCGGTATGTTGTTGTTGAAATGCACACACATCCCACAGGTCTCGTACCAAAAAAATGTTATCGTGCATAGATCTGTGCATAACACAGTACGATTGATCCTGATACATAACTGTGCTTAAAACAGTCTTTACACGGTTAGCTAGCGTTTTGGCAAAAATCTTGTAATCTGTGCAGAGAAGAGAGATTGGGCGCCAGTTCTGTATCAATTGCAGGTCGTTTTTCTTAGGGATAAGGCAAACAACTGCACGTCGACAACTAAGGGGTAACAATCCCTCACGCAGACTGTATAAAAACACTGAGTGCAAAGCAGGACCAAGCATGTCCCAAAAGGTTTTATAAAATTCAGCTGGTAACCCATCAAAACCAGGAGCCTTATGATCAGCAAGGCCATCGAGCGCAGTTTTAAGTTCACCGAGAGTAATGTTCTCATCCAAGACATGCCGCTGGTGCTCATCTATCTGCGGTAAATTGGTCGTAATATTCTGCATTGCAGGCACATCATTGGGCTTAAGGGAAAACACATTCTCAAAATAAGACCGAACAAAATGAACAATCTCCGTATTATCACTAAGAATATGCCCATCACTAGCCCGAAGACTAAGCATTTGCTGGCTCGCCTTGGTCGTCTTCTCAAACTTAAAGAAATGTTTACAACATGTGTCTGACGACAGTAAACCATTCACTCTCAGCCTGACTAAGGCACCAATACCATTTTCTTGAATTAATTCCTTAAGCAGAGTTTGTTTTTCAAAGAGGAGTTGACACCGTTTTTCATCACTAAGGACCAGGACCTCAGCACCTTCCTGCAATCGTAGAATTTCTTGTTTCAAGGCATCAATACATAATTGTTTACTTTGAGAGCAATTGGTTTTGTATTGCTGACAGAAAATACGGATCTGCGCTTTAGCATAGTCCCACCACTGACAGAAATTTAGGAAACGATGTTGGAAATACACAACCTTGTCCCAAAAAACCACAAAGGATGATTTAAAGAAAGGATCGCTCAGAAGTGAGGTGTTAAAGGACCAATACAGGGTGCGGCGTTTGAAACGAGGAAAAGAAAAGCACAGTTTTACCAAAGAATGGTCAGAGAAGCCTGAAGGGACAATAGCCGTATTAGGGTGGTCCAAAAATGCAAAAAAATCACTTTTTTATCTGGATTTTGATGCTCTATTGGATTATTGTTAGAAATGGTCTAAATCGTTCACCCAAAAAATATTTTGCATCTGAGTCATCTATACACAAAGAATTAAGTTAAGCACCCCCCCCCCCCCCCCCCCGTTTTTTTACAACCTCGCACATTACAAGTTTGTTGTCGTCAAAACAGTGTAATATACCCATGATATTGCTATATTTTCTGGAGAAGTGATATTATGGTCACATAAAAACATAACAATCATGCCGTTTTCAATATTTTATTCTGAATAATTTAAGGTGAAATTTTTTGGGAATTTTAGGCATATTTTCACCTCAATTTAAGTATGGAGCTATAGGTCCATCACGGACAGTGTGGATGACGTTTATGTTTTCTAACGTACAGTCATTGTTCTGAGAAGACCTCTAGCGATCTTTGCGTCAATAACGTGTGTAGGACCCACGTGATCGGATCACTGACTCAACCAATCACTTTTTTTCACTTTGATCACTCAATTTCATCAATGGATAATTGCTAATGTCATACCAATCATTATTTGATCTCACATACCTTAGAATATATGCCAATGTATACATATACACAAAGAATATATATTAGGGGGTGCTTACCTTAATTCGTTGTGTAGGGGTGCTTAACTTAATTCTTTGTGTATATAAACTCATACACACTCAACATATAAATTTGTCATTTTGGTCAATTTTAATGACTTACAAAGACTTTAGAAATATTTTTTTCCTAAATAATGTCATTGATGGTACATACCCATGTGAAGTCCTCATGGTCGAAACATGAGTCAGACATGTATGAACATGTTTCAAACATGTTTCGACCATGATGATTTCACACTCACAGGCGCAAGCGCATGCAAAAAGTCATGAACCACAAAATGGCTTAGTACAATAGTGCATGTACTTTTTCCACCTAGGTTGCTATTGGATTGTTCTCATTTAGGCAAATTTGGTGAAAAACGCCATATTTCAATTGAAGTGTGTATGAGTTTCTAGATGGAATTGAGCGAAAATATTTGGTGGGTGAATGTTTTAGACCATTTCTAACAATAATCCAGTGGAGCATCAAAATCGGAGAGATCGATGTTTTTTGGACCACCCTAAGCCGTATATGTCACAAGATTGACAGCAGAGTTAGGAATATAAAATTTATCAAGACGAGCAAGTGAAAGATGATTTAGTAAAACCCGACACCAGCTAAATTGCTGCAGGTTTGGGTGTTGTTGCCGCCATACAACGTTGAAGTCATGCCGCGAAATTATACTGGAAAGAGACCTACTTGAAGCTGGATGTGGCTCTGCACTGTTCCTATCTAAAGTTGGGTTTAAAGTACAGTTAAAGTCACCCCCTAAGCACAACAACGTATCAGAAGAGAGGTGTCTCAGGAAATTAAAGGACTGATTAAAAAAAGTTCCTCTATCTGTACTATCGCTTGGAGCATAGACGTTAAAAATAACCACCTTTAGAGGCCATAGACGGAGCATTTGGAGCATAGACGTTAACAAACATAAATCGTTGCTGATTGTATTCAAGCTCTACAGAGCCTAGATAGCCTGGTACGATTTCCTTAAAGATAGGGGGGGAGACAGCCAAACGTGAACTGACAAAAAAAGCAATACCCGCACTCATAGAATCTGTATTACTAAAAAACCAAGTGCCAATCAGCCATGCAGTCTGCAGTGGCACGAGTTTCTTGCAATAAAAGTACATCAATCTTTTCCCTCCTGGCTAATTGCACAGTTTGGGACCTACGCAGCTGACTGCGCCCACCATTAATGTTCAAGCTTGCTATGTTCATAAAAACATAGGCAACAACACAGCCATTACAGGTTTAATTCTTTCCTTGCTGTGACAAGGTACCTCTTCAGTCTTTTCAGTGATTGATCAGAAATATGAAGGGCCGCAGATTGTTGTAAAACTTCCTGAGCCCCACTAATGAAGGCGTGAGTGACAACGAATAAATCGCCAATTTTCCCGCGCCTTTTACGGTAAGTTTTTTGTAGGAAATCTATGATTTCAGCAGGAGGGACAGAGCCTCCAGAGACATGCTCCGATGAGAAGTCGGCCTCACTATCACTCAGTGAGGCAACGGAAGAAGCCCCATCAGAGTCACAATCATTGCATTGAGAATCCATTGCCGAAACAACGGGCTCATCAACGTGACAATCTGAGACTTCAGCACTATCACCCTGCTGACCATGAGCTTGACAAGGCTCAGCTGCCTCAATGGAGGATTCGATCACAGACGGATCACTAGTTCCTACACACTCACCACTCCCCACAGAGGGAGGGGTGGCACAATCAACACAAGCTTCAGCAGGGGACACACATGGAGGCTCAACCTCACATGGAGGTTTACCCTCAGAACGCCAGAGAGACTCAGGTGCTGTCTCGCCAAACCATAAATTTTCAGCATTTATCACATTCCCCTCAGAATATTCTGAAGGCAGAGGAGGCTGAGGGATTACCTCAACTGGGGACAACTGCTGAGGAGGTTGCGCTCCATCATTACCTTCACTAACCACTTAAGCGAAGGTTGGAGGACCGACCAAGACCTTATTTTCAGGCTCGTTGAGGTTGCTAGAAGGTGGGAGGGTTCTTTTCCTGGTTCTCTGTTTGTCTACAATGGGGTTTGTGTCAGCACCATCCATACTGTTTACATCATCGACAACGATCTCAGTCGAGCCCCGCTGTTCACCACCATTCAGGCCAGTGACTCTATCCGTGGACTTTTTCGGGAACGAGTCTTTTAAATGACCATATTGACCACACTCAAAACAAACTGGAGACTCTGTGGAGACAAAGACCCGATAAGTGTGATCTTCGACCTTGAAGGGCAATACCGCATTTAAAGAGGTTACACCACGCGGTAAAATCATATAAACGAAAGGACATGACGTGTTTTAAACAGTTATTTTTTCCTCGTACAGGAACCATAGTAACTGAAGAGACGACAGAACCAAGTTTGTTTAGTTCAGTAACCAGGTCTTTGTTCTTAAGGAACGGAGGAGCGTTAGAGAGAGAAACCCGAACTGCCGGCGTGTCGAGTGGACATACCTGAACAAACACGTCGGAAGCAAAGAAAAGCCCGTGCTCGACTATTTGAGCAACCATGGGCACTGTGGAAACAAAGATTACCACACGTTTATTCATGCGAGAAGCCGCTTTTACATTATCCAAACCGATTAACTCTCCGACGGCAAGGATAATGGCCTCGACGTCGATTCCCGACGGAGGTGAGCAAACTAACCCATGCTTCCGGGTTAGCGCTTCAAGAGACGTGTAACGAGAGCTATCCGCCATCGTTTACACGTTTAAACAAAGGATAAATGTATAAAGGGTTAATGAAGCCAAAAAGCTCCAGTAAACAAACGAAAAATAATAACATTTACGAAAAAAGAAACGGAAAAAAGTATTATGATTTGTAACACGAAGCGAAAAAAACCGAAGAGGGAACTGCCCGAAGTGGGAACCTTTACCGGTCTCACCACGTGTGCTCCCCCACTCTCTCACTGTCGAGGGGGGAAGGGATGATAACGTGGAAGGGTGATACACAAAAGACGGCACAAAGGTGAGAAGAGGTAAGGGGAGGGTGAAGATACAAACCACGAGCACAAAGCTACAATGCCAAAACACGAGCAGACGCCATAACACCGCACCCAACGCACCGACAGGTGGCGAGAGAGAGAGAGAGAGAGAGAGAGAGAGAGAGAGAGAGAGAGAGAGAGAGAGAGAGAGAGAGAGAGAGAGAGAGAGAGAGAGAGAGAAGAGAAAGAGAAAGAGAAAGAAAGTAATCATGGAGGCACGTGCTGAGTGAACCCGGCAGAGAGAGAGCAATAATCATGCAGGCACGTGCTGAGTGAACCCGGCAGAGAGAGAGGGAGAGAGAGTAATCATGCAGGCATGTGCTGAGTGAACCTGGCATAGAAAGCAATAATCATGCAGGCACGTGCTGAGTGAACCCAGCAGAGAGAGAGAGAAAGAGAGAGTAATCATGCAGGCACGTGCTGAGTGAACCCGTCAGAGAGAGAGAGAGCAATAATCATGCAGGCACGTGCTGAGTGAACCCGGCAGAGAGAGAGAGAGAGCAATAATCATGCAGGCATGTCCTGAGTGAACCCGGCAGAGAGAGAGAGAGAGAGTAATCATGCAGGCACGTGCTGAGTGAACCCGGCAGAGAGAGAGAGAGTAATGATGCAGGCATGTGCTAGGTCAACAATGTCCAAAAACTAAGAGTGTGCAAAAACGTGTTGAATCACCTTTTGTCCACTCTCGCTGAGGGTGGGGTGGGAGGGGGGGGGGTGTTTGAGGTTGTCCTGGCTCTCAATTGGTGGAGCCCGTCACTCTGCCCCCACTAGCTCTCTCGAAGGGACTCTGGCCTTGATTGGTGCATATCCAAATGGTCTTTGGTGTCTTCTGTCCTTCAAGACTTTAAATCAATCTGTGGATGCAATATTTGTGCATCTGCATGGTTTATATCCATTATGAGTGGAGGACCTGTCTTTCCTTCCCCAACGAATGACATACTAACCCGAAATAAGGGGAAGGGGCTACGATAATGGTCTGCTATGAAATAACTATTCTACAGGACCTGTATGGTGGTTGTCATTTCTTCTTAGTGTTTTCCCAAAACCGCAACAATATATATCTGCAGTGCCTTCAGAAAGTATTCATACCACTTGACTTTCTTCACATTTTGTTGTGTTACAGCCTGAATTTAAAATGGATTAAATTGAGATTTTTTTCACTGATCTACACATAATATCCCTTAATGTTAAAGTGGAATTTTTTTTAGAAATCATTACAAAACCATTAAAAGTGAAATACAGTGATATCTAATTTACATAAGTATTAAACCCCCAGAGTCAATACTTCGTAGAAGCACCTTTAGCAGTAATTGCAGCTTCGAGTCTTCTTGGGTATGTCTGTAACAGCTTTGCACATCTGGATTTGGGGAGATTCTCCCAAATCTCCCATTCTGCCTTGTAGATTTGCTCAAGCTCTGTCAAGTTGGATGTGGAGTGACGGTGAACAGCAATCTTCAAGTCTTTCAACAGATTCCCAATGGAATTAAAGTCTGGGCTTTGGCTGTGCCCACTCAAGGACTTTCATGTTCTCATTCTGAAGCCATTTTAGTATTGCTTTGGCTGTATGTTTGGTGTCATTGTCCTGTTGGAACATAAATCTTTGCCGCAGTCTAAGGACTTTTGCACTCTGAAGCAGGTTCTCCTCAACGATTTTCCTGTATTTGGCTCCATTTATTGTTCCTTCTATCCTTACAAATCTATCAGTCCCTGCCACTGAAAAGCATCCCCATAGCATGATGCTGTCACCACCATACTTAATGGTAGGGATGGTGTTAGATGGGTGATGAGCTGTGCTCGTTTTCCATCATACGTAGTGCTTTGCATTCAGGCCAAATAGTTCAATTTTTGTCTCATCAGACCACAGAATCTTTTGCGTCATGCTCTGAGTCTTTCACATGCATTTTTGCAAACTCCAGGTGTGCTGTCATGTACCTTTTTCTCAGGAGTGGCTTACATCTGACCATTCTCCAATAAAGCCTATACTTTGTGAATTGCTGCAGAGACTGTTGTCCTTCCGGTCGGTTCTCCCATCTCAGCCAAGGAACACTGAAGTTCTGTTAGAGTGGTCATTGGGTTATTGGTCAGCACCCTGAACAAGGTCATTCTTGTCCGGTTACTCAGTTTGGGTGGATGGCCAGCTCTAGGAAGAGTCTGGGTAGTTCCCTATTTTTTCCATTTCCTAATTATGGAGCTCACTGTGCTCTTAGGAACTTTATACACTCTAGAAAATGTTTTGTACCCTTCTGCGGATCTATGCCTCCTCACAATTTTATCTCGGAGTTCTACGGATAGTTTTTTGGACTTCATTATATGTATATAGTTGACATATGCATTAGGAAGGAAAGCATAATTTGTACAGTGGCCTGTAAAATATTTACCCCATACTAATAAAGCCGCATTTAGGAACGCTGAAGAAACAATTTTTCCCAATGAAGTTCTTTTTATTCATAACTGAAGAGATCAAACTAAACCAATTCCACAGACCAAAACGCCCAGCCCTCTCCTTTCCACAGATCTCCCGATGTCCCTTTCTCCACTGTTGTGCTTCCCTCTCTCTCCCCCCTCTTGTCTCCCACTCCCTTTATTATATGTTCTATGTGTTAGCTCTTACACGAACTTTATCTTAGTAGACAAATAATAATAACAATAAAACACACTTACACAAGGAGGTTACATGTCAAGAATACCTGCAAAATCATGTACAAATCAAAATTCACTGGTTGCAAAAGTGTATTCAGCCCCTTAAGTCAGTACTTGGTGGAAGCACATTTTGCAGCAATGACTGTTATGAGTATTTTTGGGTCGATCTCCACCAGATTTGCACAGAGAGATGGTGAAATCTTTTCCCATTCGTCATGTGGAAATTGCTCTAGTTCTGCCATATTTGATGGGGATCATCGATGGACTGCGATCTTTAAGTAAGGTTCAATGTTCTGTTGTTCATTTGGGTTCAATTCAGGACTTTGAATGAGCCACTCAACAACATGTATTTTCTTCTTATTCAGCCACTCCAGTGTGGGTTTGGCTTTGTGCTCTGGATCATTGTCCTGCTGAAATGTGAATCTCCTACCCAGTTTCAGATTAATGGCTGACTCAAGCAGGTTTTCATCAATGATTCTCCTTTGCACCATTGTCCCTTCTATCCTGACAAGCTCGTCCTTTCCTACTTATGAAAAGCAGCCCCATAACATGATGCTGTCACCAACATGCTGAACAGTAGGGAGGATGTTGACTTGTTGATGTGCAGTATTAGGCTTGCGATGGACGTAGCACTTTGAATTTAGACCATAAAGTTCAATTTATTTCACGTGTGACCACAAAACCTTTCCCCACATGCCTGTAGTATCATAAAGATGCTTTAAGTGCCATAAAGAGATGAAGGTGATTCTTGGATAATGTTGTTGAAGGCTCGGCAACACATGTAGCTGTAATACGGCATCTCATTCATGCATTGATCAACCATCAGATTGTCAAGGATAGATATCAAGTTAGTGCAAACGATTTGAGTAATACCATCCCACATCATGACACTTCAATGTCTAAAATTTGCAGCTTCCTGGACACAGACTGGGGCATATTGCTCATTGAGTCTTCTGTCGGCCGATGCATCCATCATGCCTTTCAAGGAGAAACTTGGATTAGTCATTGGACATAACACTTGCCCAATGTATCCTTGTCCATCGGACATGCTGATTTGACAACTGAGAGTGTGCTTGGATGTGTTGTGGTGTAAGTCTTAGACACTGAACAGGATGACAAGTGTAGGTCCCTGCATGACAGAGGTGCCTCAAGACAGTGTTGGCATTTATCCTGCGAGCTCCAGGTAGTGTGTATGTCGTACTGAGGGCAATTTGAAACTGATTTGGTAGATGGGTCATGCAAATGCATTGGCGCTATGCGAGAGTCGTTATCCTGGGATGTTCACTTCTTGGCATATCTCTTGTTGATACAGTAGCTTGATAATGTCTTCTAAGATTATAAACAGTTCTTCGCCTCACCTTAAAGAGCCTTGCAACACATATAATGGAAGGCCCTGCTTGAAGGTGTTCAACGATATAATTCTTCTCATTTTCTGACAGATGCGGCATTGTTAAGGAATGTAATTAGTGTTTTTTGGTTTATTAATATGCTGACATCTTATAAAGACTTTCAAATCTGCTCAGAATGCATTGTGTGACCTGTAAAAACCAAAGCGTGCATGATTTGCATGTATTGAAATATTATTTCATGAGGTAATTCCATTTGATGGAAATTATGTTGGAATAAGGTGTTCTACAAATCCCTTGTGCGAATAAAGCACTTGGAATGAAGGCTGGAACAGTCCTTCAACAATTTCATTATCAACTCGGATTTTTATGATATAGAGTGAGTACACACACACATACACACACACACACACACACACACACACACACACACACACACACACACACACACACACACACACACACACCATTTTGTTTGTGGATGATGTTATATCATAGTGAAAATTAAAATGCGAAGTAATGGACCGTATACCCTGAATAACCCTCTGTCTTTTTACCCTGCACAGCTTGGGGTAATCTGGGAAATGTGCTGAAAGGCCAGGGAAAGGTTCGTGAGGCAGAGGTGGCATATCGCAATGCCCTCTACTTTCGTGGAAACATGGCTGACATGCTTTACAACCTGTAAGTTGTTCTTTTATGGGATCCATAATTAAATAACATAATTATATTCCATCCTCAATTTATTTTATGCTTCGACACTTTTGCAAAATGGAAAATGTATTGTTCTATTTGGTGATCATACCATTTTTCAACTAACTCATATCTATCGAGATAAGTTCAATGAAATGGTCATTGATTGGCAAAAAAAATCTAATTATTCAATAATTCCAAATGCAAATATTAGTTGAAATTAATTACAATGGTAACGAATATAGTCTGCACATTGAGAATTGTAATTGTCATTATTTTTCACTCTTGCCATGTAACTTTAAGTCTGGTGTTGGCTTAGCGGTTAGGGTGCCGGCTTGGGATCCTTGGATCCTGGGTTCGAATCCTGGTCGATCACTGAATTAACACCAGCGGGGTTGACTCAGCCTGTCATCCTTCCGAGGTCGGCAAATTGAGTACCAGCTTGCTGGGTGCTGGGTGAATGATCCCGGTGTGTACCCCGGTTTAGAATAGGTACACTGTATCCCTGCGCATCATAAGAGGCGACTAAGGGTTGGCGCCAGGAAGGGCATCCGGCCATAAAAACATTGCCTCAAACAGGAAACCATGATTGTCATGGGGCCCGCAAGGCTAACCCCTTCTCTAGTGAGGAAAATGGCCTTAAAACGATCATTCATTCATTCATTCTTGCCATGTAACTTTAAAATGTGAGTTTCCATAAGTTTGTCTCACTTTAATTGCTGGACCTTTTCCTCATTTTCGAAAGAGATTTCATCTCACTTGTACTGATGCAGGAAACTTCGAATGTGGACCCTTTTCAAAGATTATCAGTGATTCAGTTCCATGCAAGGAACTGCTTTGGATGTATTTTGGGAGTAGTGAGGTCAGGGATCAGGATAAGGTTTTTAGATAGGTGGAGATTCAAGATATTCTAGACCCAGTGGTATTGTGGGGCAAAAACCAGTAGACAATGTTTGTTTTTACATCAGTTTGACAAAAATACAATGATACACCAGGAGTTTGATTGTTTTTATAAAGTGTCGAGACTCGTGGAGGAGCTAGAACTCAGAAGAGACCAGGGCACAATATAACTAAAAGAACAGTGGAAATCGAAAGGGTTGGGGGTGACATCAGCAGCAGGGTAAAGGCCAAAATAATGACATGGGAAGCATGAAAGCATGGGCAGGGGTAGGGGTAGGAGGACACCGAGGGCGAATAAGCTGGGTACAGGCACAAAGATTCAATAATACATATGGAAGGGAAAACTGGTGAGTAAGCAGAAAAGGAACAAAGAAACTTGGAGAAGGGTGAGGCAGCAGGCAGAACCCTGTATACCTGGAATCACAGAAAGAAGTGGGAATCGGGAGGGCTAATGATGGGAGAAGGATCATTTGAATGGAAGGGTGGATGACCTAAGATGGTGGCGAACAACTGCCATGAAGCACTGGAGTGAAGAATGCAATTGAACAGACTGAGGAAGTTGGTTCTACATGCGAGAGAAAAGCGGATCGAAATAGTGGAGGTGAGCACTGAGCAGTGAGCCTGGATTTTAGGAGTTTCAAGAGACGTGGGTTGCTGGCAGACCACGTGCACCCTGCATAAACCTGAACGGGTGTGGGACAGAGCACAGAGAGGTGATGCAAGACCAGAAAGGAGGCAGTAGATATCTGAGAGACCACTGACCTGTCTGCAATGTGAAAGTAATAGGCCAAGAGAATCAGCTTCCTCGTGGGAGACACCAATGATTTTGTAGGCCTTGGTTGCAATGGCATCAAGTTGAGCAAGGTGTGAGGCAGGAGCACCAACCTAAAGGGGAGAGCAGTACTACATTAAGGTATGGATGAAGTCCTTGTAAGTATGTTGAGGTTCAGATATGCCAATGAAAACTTTTCACGATGGAGGATGCCCATTCGGTGGCTAGCTCTGAATTTCCATGATACCAACTTAGATATGTGGTTTGCCGAAGAAAGATCTTGGCTGATGATACGCCCAAAAAGTTTTGGGTGACTGGACTTCTTTAAGAGGTTTATGAAGGAAGTAGATGGGAGGGTTCACTAACTTAAAGTTTTATGAATTAAACTGTTGTTATCCACTTATACAGTTTTAAATGTAAGCAATCGATATGCACTTTTATGATCAACTGGCTACCCGAGTCACAATACCAACCACCTCCCACCCAGGCCAGAGAGCATATCCTCCTCCCCTCTCCCCCTTGCCCCTCACTGTCCTCTCACAATTTGGTATGGTTCCTTAAACATGCTTGCTTGCATTTTCGATTTAACAGTTATCACTCTTTCCGATTCATACAAGCCATACTGTTCTCCTGCTCCATACACTTGCATGCTTGGGTTCAATATAGCTGCACTTTACAATACCTGAAACACATTGTCTTACACCTGGTTTTGCAAAGACATAATAGTATTTCCATGCAGTCTTCAGAGATTGGACTGAGCATCATCAGAATGGGATTGCTCTCCGCTCTTCATGCTGCCAGCCATTGTCAGTCCGCGCTGCAAGCTTAGTTTGTACACAGTTTGCACGTTTCCAGACCATGCTCTGATAGTGGCCTCTCATTATGTGAAACCACAAGGCATCACTCGTTTGGAGAATTACTTCTGGTTGAATGTATCCTGAGAATTGTATGCAGCAAGCCTCGTTGGATGTATCCATGTGGTTTGGTACATTTGGCTGATAAAGTTCAATTTCTGCTAATTCTCGAGATAACATGAGACATTTCTTAGCCACAGCTATGGTGTGTTATATTGCCCACCCACAGATCATTGTAGCTCATGGGGATCACTGAAAACCTTCCACATCATCTTCTTTGAGTGACCAGCTATGATTGAGGTTGCTGCAATCATTCAGTGTATCGAATCATCAGAAGTTATTTGTCCAGCGTGACAAGAAGCTTGCCATGTACTTGTCATATGGGGGATTAATTTTGGCTTTGTATTTGTATTGGCTTCCATCCAGACCTCATTGCATTGCATCTGCTCGACATGTGCAATTAGCAGCACAAATACACCAATGTCTCTCGCTCTGACAACAATGGTGTTTGCATCATTCTACGTAGCGTGGAGGACCAGGCAAGTATGCACTTCCTCATACGTTGCTTTCAATGGGTCTCTGGCATGTGAGGGTTGGTTGCTTCCGATATCCTGTTGGTCTAGAAACCCCGCAACAACAATGATAATCTTGCCATCAGGAGCTCGTCTTCTCAGTTCCTTGTGCAAAAACATCACTAGATCAACATTGTTCTCTAGAAGGGCAGGGCAATTGGTCCAGTTAACTGTAAGTGGTCGAGTTATCTTGGTCCATCATTGACTCATGGCTGCCTTGATGGAATCTTCTCTGTATCTGTCAAGAGCGATATTAACCCTGTCATATGCAGTGCATTCAGAAAGTATTCAGACCCCTTCACTTTTTTCACATTTTGTTATGTTGCAGCCTTATCCTGAAATCGTTTAAATTCATTTTTTCCCTCATCAATCTGCACTCAATATCCCATAATGACAAAGAGAAAACAGGATTTTAGAAAGTTTTGCAAATTAATTAAAAAGAAAAAACTGAAATATCACATTGACATAAGTATTCATACCCTTTGCTATGACACTTGAAATTTAGCTCAGGTGCTTCCCATTTTTCTTGATCATCTTTGAGATGTTTCTACACCTTGATTGGAGTCCACCTGTGGTAAATTCAATTGATTGGACAAGATTTGGAAAGGCACACACCTGTCTATATAAGGTTTCACAGCTAACAATGCATATCAGAGCAAAAACCAAGCCATGAGGTCAAAGGAACTGCCTGCAGAGCTCAGAGACAGGATTGTGTCGAGGCACAGATCTGGGGAAGCCTACAAAAAAAATCTCTGCTGCATTGAAGGTCCATGGAGTTTAAGGAATTTATTGACGCTGGACACTCGACGTCTGTGGTTAGGCGTACAGCAAGAATCACTTTTGAACCAGTCCGCAAAGCTCCGTTTGTCTCAGCAAGTGAAATCGGGATTGGCCTCAGCTTGTGCTGAAGGAAACTGACCAGGTTAACTTGTCTCCCAGTTGCATAATGAAGCAAGAAGGCACTGTAAGATGTTGCAGTCCATATTCATCGCAGAGTTGACCTTTGTGGTTGCTTTCTTTTTTGACATTAGACAGGATGTCGGAGCCTTGCTCTTTTTGACCGGATCATGGAAGTATTTCCGAGTACCATCCGCATCTTCTATCCCCCACCCTTAATCAGGCTTTGTTTGATGAAGTTGTCCAAGTTCTCCTGAGCCAGATTTGCTCCATTGACGACACATTCTTGGATCTTGTCCATAGTCAGGCGGTTACGTTTTGCAGGACATCTTGTAGGTCTGAGGCTAAGAAGATATGAAATCTCTGCAAGACAAGCAAGATATTGTCTTCAATTTTGCTGTCATCTGTTTGTCTACCCAAGGTCTCCCCATTATGGACAAGATGATCTTGGTCAAATCCAAACATTTCCTGTGCATCAGCAGATGTGTGGTATCTCATATTGTATGAAAGACTCCATCTGGGATGGTGCAAAGGGAGTTCTTGTGATCCCTATTATTCCGCCGCCACATTTAAACAAGCCTCAGCCTAGTCAGGATCAACGAGATTGAATTTCCATCATAATCGGTTGACAACGATGTTTCTCTGTTGGAAGAGGAGAGCAAACGTAGGTGGGAGCTGGTGCATCTCAGCAATGTATGAGTATATCGGTTCCGATCATGACAAGTGGTAATGGTCGTACCTCATAAAGAAGAGCACCATGTGTAAATGAGAACAGGTGCAGGTCCCATTGCCCTTCTCACTGTGCTTATGCGAACATCAGTGGGAGATTGACCATCTCAATGTAATTCCACCATCAATGGAGATTTACATTGCTTGCTGTGGTGTCACTGATGAGAGTTGTTATTGCTGTGTATAAACCATCAATTTTAACAATCTTCACAAACTCATCAGCAATTTGCTTATCTATAATCTGCTGATGCAGCCCAGTGTCACATTCCTCAGTCTACCCGAGAAAATGTGACACCAATATACGCATAGTCTTGTTGTCGGACTTATCTGCCATGGCTTTTTTCAGTGGAGACTAGTCCAAGAAGCTGGTCTCCACCCATGCTTCAAACAGTCCAGATGTAACCCTTAAGATGCTCATCGGTGATCTTTAGGAAGTCCACCTAGATATATAGACCTTCCTCTGGAATTCAGGGACACACCATTTGAATTCCATAAAGTTACAAAAGTGATTGATATATCTATATGACCATATATTGTTGACCACAATGAGATAAAACGGATAGACTAGACCACTGTGTTCAGGGAGTCCAGCTCATGTGCCGGAGCTTTAAAATTAGCAAATATCCAATAGTTGTTATCTCTTGTTCATTCAAGCTCACTGACTGATTTTTATATCTTGTGCATGGAGTTTAAGGATGAAAGCAAGATTAGTCACATGTTTTCATATTGTCAGTAATCTTCAGGTGGTGTCTTTGCTTGTGTATGTTGTCTCAAACACAAACCAAATTTGGTCCTTTATTTATTTATTTTCTTTACTGTGATGGATTCTGTGAAGAGAAACAGGTTGAGATGGTTTGGTCATGTGTTGAGGAAGGATGAAAGTGACTGGATGAGAAGAGTGATGGAAATGAATGTAGAAGGAAGTAGAGGACGGGGAAGACCGAGAAAGACTTGGCTAAAGATGGTGGAAGAAGAAATGCGGGCAAGGGGGTTAACAAGGAGATATGCAGAAAATAGGGCAAGATGGAGAAGATTGTCATGGGGACCACAAGGCTAACCCCCGCTCTAGCAGGGAAAATGGCCTTAAAATGCCTGTTGTTACCATGGTACTACTTTTGTTGCATGGAAAGTGTTTTTGTCTCATCATCATCGTGTCTCAACTGACATCAATTTTGTTTTCATTAAAGTGCACAGATGTTTCCAGTTGAAAATTTGATGGGATGACTGCACCATTGCCCGGCCATGCCAATGGTGCTAAGTGTATGCTCGGTCAATGTTGTGTCAACTTGTAGTATCTGGTCATAATTAGAGAACACGTTGACGAGCTTCTTCGATTGTGTTTGCTCGTGAAGTGCAGAGAAAAAAGCACTTTACTTTGGAGACCACTTCCGCCATCCAAAGACAATGGAAACTAGGGAAACCGTAGACCTCTGCCAGGCTCAACAGTTTATGTTTGTATCCCACTGATAGGTCCGATCTTGATTCGGATCTGAACCAAAATGTAATCGGCTTGTTCTTGTCGCCTAACTAACTCATTCACCAAGTTTTGTCATAATCCGTCCATCACTTTTTGAAATATCATGTTACATATCGTTTTTAGGCCTATCAATGGTGAAGAATCGCTTAAAAAAAAAAAACATCATCGTATCCGGATCCATATCCGGATCTTCACCAAAATCTAATCAATTAGTCCTTGTCACACCCCCATCCTGTCCACTAAGTTTCGCCTGAATGTGTTCACAACTTTTTGAGATACCATGCTATATATCATTTTTGGGCCGATCAATGGTGAAGAATCACTTAAAAAAAGAATAAACTCTCATATCCAGATCCGTATTTAGATCTTCACCAAAACCGAATCAATTAGTCCTTGCCACACACCCTAGCTGTCCACCAAGTTTTGTCCAACTCTGTCCACAACCGTTTGAGATGTCATGTTGTATATGGGTTTTAGTCCGAGCACTCAATGGTGAAGAATCACTTCAAAAAATTCCAGTATCCGGATGTGAATCTTCACCAAAATCTAATAATTTAGTCCTTGTCAAATACCAAACCTCTCCAACAAATTTCGTCCAAATCCATCCACAACGTTTTGAAAAATCCTGTTCAAAATAGACAAACATAGACACAGGGGTAAAAACATTATCTCCACTCACCTTTGGTGGCGCAGGTAACAATATCTTTCATAATGCTGAGGACTTTAGTTAGCGCATTTTCCTCTTCGTTGTGAATGGTGTTTCAGTTAGGGTTAGGGTTAGGGTTAGGGTCAGGGTTAGGGTTAGGGTTAGGGTTAGGCAGCGTATGCACCTACGTAACATGTACAGGCTTGATAGGGATGGATGATATTGCATTATCCTCACTCACATGAAGTCGTCAGGATCATCTGATGTCACCATTTCAGCCAACTTCAAAAAATTCCAGCGGGCATGTAGGTCTGTGTCTGTATTTGTGGAGAATTACCAGTGTTTGGGTTTCACACGAGTGGAAAGATGGGATAAACGTAACCATGTTATCCTTACAGCTACAGGACTGGATGGTGGGATTTCAATTCCCACATTTTTCGATAAGATAAAGTGCCAGTCTCATACATCGGCCATTTCAATGACATGACCCTTTTCTGTGGTATATCACAATTCCTTGGAGAGCCGACTTGATGCAATGTTAACAAGTTGAGTTTCTTTACGAGTTATTGCAACTGAATGGTTGAATTTTTTTTTATGCAGCGAAGATGGTATTTCGCAGCTATCAGATCAGTTACTCCAGTGAGTCTGAATTGTTGGTCTGTTGCTCATTGTCATAAGGAGCATTTTTCTACAATCCGGTTGCTCAAATTGAATGTTTAAACTGATCGAGTCTTTGCTTTTAGCAAAAGAGGTGCCAAGTCCAGTCAACAGCTATAGCTGCTTACTTCCACAGGAAGTACTTGGCGTCAGATATTTCAGTGCACTGTCACCAAATCCAGCAGATGTAGTTTGTGTTAGTTTCTCCATTAATGCCCTACAGTCTTTTGATTTTACTTCCGTCTCTGAACTGTCCATAACATTTCCAATGCCAAACAATTTGTGACAAATCAATGGGCTCCAATACCTTCTTGAGTCTCTCAATTGGCTTCCACATTCTTGTTGTCTCTGAATTATATCCTGTTCTTCTCTGAATTATATCTTCTGAATTATCTGAAGGGGTTCCTATGTTAGTTCTAATAAATATAATAACACCTCGTTCCCATAACAGATAAAATATAAAATGTACATAACACTGACTCCATATAGTCTTGTCAGAAGCCAAGCTAAAGCAGATGCTTTGCCCCGGAGGTCAAATAAAGATATCCGCCAAAAGGACACTCAGAATTGATTATTTAACAAGGTACAACCTCCCTCTCCCCTAACGCCCCCAGTCCCCCAAGGATCGTTTAAATAGAGCCGAGACAGGCGGGCGTTTGCATGTGGGGAAATGTAAAAGGCCTTTCCTAGAAGATGTTTCATAGAAAGAAAAGATGTTTCGAAGAAATAAATTGTTTATTAAAATGTATATTTGGAGGGAGAGACAATATGCAGATAATAAACAAGGTGGGAGGAGAAAAGGTGGGAATATGTTTCTTAGAAATAAATTATTTATTAAATGTATATGTGGAGGGAGAACCCTGTGTTTACGCCGATTTAGAATAGGTACACCGTATCCCTGCGTGTCGTAAGAGGCGACTAAAAGGGTTGGCGTCAGGAAGGGCATCCGGCCATAAAAACATTGCCTCAAAAAGAGAACCATGACAATTACAACTACATATGGGCAAGGTACAGCCCGAAGTACCCCGTGGGGGACCCCACTCCCTCTCGTCAAAATTCAAGGTGGGGAACCCGATCGAAGCAAGGGTGGAAATCACTCCATTTATGACGACGAAACGTCTGATGCCCGAAGTGGAGATCGGGTTCTGAGGTTTGGGACATGGAATGTAGGGACAATGACAGGGAGATCAGGAGAAGTGGTGGAAGTATTGGTCAGAAGAAGAGTGGACATATGTTGTGTGCAGGAGACGAGATGGAAGGGAAGTGGTGTGAGAATGGTGAAGGGTAGGCAGGGACAGAAATACAAATTTGTGTGGCAAGGGTGCCCGGAGGACGTGCATGGCATTGGTGTCCTGTTTTCTGAGGAGTTTGAAGACAGTGTGGTGAGTGTGATGAGCATGAGTGATAGGTTGATGATGGTGAAAATGATGATTGGAAAGCTCTTGGTGAACGTCATCTCGGGATATGCTCTGCAGGTTGGTCGGAGCGATGAAGAGAAGGACAAGTTCTGGTGTGCAATGGAGAAGCTGATGGAAAACGTGAAAGATGAGGAAGTTGTTGTGGTAGGAGGAGACCTAAATGGACATGTGGGAAGGAGTATGGACGGTTTTCATGGAGTTCATGGGGGTTACGGATATGGTGTGAGAAATGGAGAAGGTGAAAGGATTTTGGAGTTTGCTGATGGAGCTGATTTGTTGATTTGTAATACTCAGTTCCAGAAAGAGGATAATAAGCTTGTTACATACACGTCAGGTGGGTCGACGACAACCGTTGACTACCTGCTGGTGCGTAGGCGAGATAGGGGGCACCTCTGGGACACAAAGGTGATCCCGGGGGAGGAGGCTGTTTCACAGCACCACTTGGTTGTCTGCGACATAAGGGTGAAAGGTGCGAGGAGAGCTCGGCGGGTGAAGTACCAACCGAGAATGAAGGTGTGGAGGTTGAAAGAGGTGACAGTGAGGGAGGCATTAAAAGAGAGGCTGAGTATGGTAGAGGATGATGTGCTTGAGCTTGAAAGTGGTTGGATGTCAATGAAAGATAGTCTGTTGGGAGCCGTTGGTGAGGTATGTGGATGGACAAAAGGACCACCGAGGCACTCGGAAACATGGTGGTGAGATGACGAAGTTGGAAAGAAGATTGACGAGAAGAGGAAGAAGTTCAAGGAGTGGCAGAAGGCGAAGGGTATGGGGGCAGAAAAGGCAGAGCATGAAAGTTATAAGGCAGCCAACAAGGCTGCAAAGAAAGAGGTAGCAAAGGTGCAGGAGGCATGCAGGAAAATGTTCAGGGAATGCTTGGATTTGGAAGAGGGTCAGAGAGCGGTATTCAGGATTGCAAAGCAGATAGCGAAAGAGAGGTGTGATGTGATGGGGGTGAGTTGCTTGAAGGCTGAAGTGGGACAAATCGTTGTGGACCCAGATGGAATTAAAGGAAGATGGAAGAGATATATGGAAATACTGTTGAATGCAGAGAATGAATGGGATGGCAACATGGAGAGTGACCCAGTTTTATGTCCGGCAGAGAAGATAACCGAGAAGGAAGTTGAGGAAGCGATAAAAGCAATGAAGAGTAGAAAAGCGGGAGGGTGGACGGGAGTTGTGGGAGATATGTTGAAGGCAGCGGGAAATTGGGGAGTGAAGAGAATGACAGAGATCTGTAATCTGGTGGTGAAAGAAGGCCGCATTTCAGTGGATTGGGAACTGAGTACCCTCGTCCCTCTATACAAGGGGAAAGGTGACCCTCTGGACTGTGGCTGGTATCAAGCAATAACGTTATTGGAGCATGGAATGAAGGTATTGAAAAGGGTGTTTGAGAGGAGGATAAGGAAGAATGTGAAGATTGACGAAATGCAGTTTGGATTTATGCCAGGAAGAGGAACCACAGACACGCTTTTTATTGTGAGGCAGTTGCAGGAGAAGTACGTGGAGAAGAGGAAGAAGTTGTTTCTTGGGTTTGTTGATCTGGAGAAAGCATTCGATAGGGTTCCACTTGAAGTAGTGACATGGGCATTGAGGAAGTTAGGAGTGGAGGAATGGTTGATCAGAGTAGTGATGGCAATGTACAAAAGAGCGCGCACAGATGTAAGGATGAAGGACGGGAACAGTGGTGAGTTTGAGGTGAAGGTGGGAATGCATCAGGGGTCGGTACTAAGTCCACTACTATTTGTAGCTGTGATGGAGGTGCTGGCTTGGAATGTAAAGGAGGGTTTACCGTGGGAGTTGTTGTATGCCGATGATCTGGTGTTGATTGCAGAAAGTATGGATGGACTGAAGGAGAAGATGAACAAGTGGAAGGAATGTATGGAGACAAAAGGTCTGAAGGTGAATATCGGAAAAACGAAGGTGATGGCGAGTGGTAAAGCATGTGGTGAGGTGGAAAGAACTGGGAAGTGGCCGTGTGCTGTGTGCAGGAAGGGTGTCGGAGTGAATTCCATTCAATGTACAATGTGCGCTGAGTGGGTTCATCAAAAATGTAGTGGTTTGAGAGGGTCATTAACCAGTGTGGCAGCTACATTCAAGTGTAAGGTGTGCACAGAGGGAGCTGCAGATGGAGGAAATGTTGAGTTGGATCTTGGAGATGGCGTGAAGCTGGAAGGTGTGAAAACATTTTGTTACCGAGGAGACATGCTGAATGGAGAAGGTGGATCAGACTTGGCAACGGTTGCTGGAGTGAGATGTGCATGGAAGAAGTTTCGGGAAATGAGTGGCGTGCTGACGAGGAGGGGAGTGTCGTTGAAGCGGAAGGGAAAGGTGTATGCTGCATGTGTGAGAAGTGTTATGATTTATGGGAGCGAGACATGGGTAAAGAACGTAGAGGAGCAACGAAGGCTGGAAAGGGTGGAAATGCGAATGGTCCGGTGGATGTGTGGAGTATCGTTGAGAGAGAGGAAGACAAATGATGAATTGCGAAAGATGATGGGAATAGAGCCTGTGATTGATGCTGTGAAGAGAAACAGGTTGAGATGGTTTGGTCATGTGTTGAGGAAGGATGAAAGTGACTGGTTGAGAAGAGTGATGGAAATGAATGTAGAAGGAAGTAGAGGACGGGGAAGACCGAGGAAGACTTGGCTAAAGATGGTCGAATAAGAAATGCGGGCAAGGGGGTTAACAAGGGGAGATGCAGAAAATAGGGCAAAATGGAGAAGATTGTCATGGGGACCGCAAGGCTAACCCCCGCTCTTGCAGGGAAAATGGCCTTAAAATGCCTGTTGTTGTTGTTGTATATGTGGAGGGAGAGACAAAATGCGAATCTATAATACTAAAAGGCAGTGTGTTTGTTGTGTGTGTGTGTGTGTGTGTGTGTGTGTGTGTGTGTGTGTGTGTGTGTGTGTGTGTGTGTGTGTGTGTGTGTGTGTGTGTGTGTGTGTATGTGTCTCCTTCATAACTCCAAAACCATGAAACCTAGTAGCCCCAAACTTTGCATGCCTCCTTCTCGAACTCGAATGAAGTTCGTGAATGAAAACTGGGTGTTTGGTGTGTTTAAACACCCTTTTTGATTGTAATATAGTGGGTGCTCATCACAAAAACAAAAACAAAATAAGCCTTCCCAAAATAGTGGCGTGCCATCTTGGTCAGCCTTCTCTCACATTGCTGGGTTCTTAATCCGCCATTTTGTTTTGGCCTATTCAAACATGCCTCACCTTGGAAACACGATCTACTCTCACGGACTAAATAAAGCATTTAATCAAAATCTGGATTTGGATTTGAGGATCGGATCCTATAGACTAAATAAGTATAAAAATCTGGATTGAAATCTGAAAATGTAACAACATTAGCGATTCTTATAACTACGTGTATTTATTTATTTAATTAAGCAAGGCTGTCATTGCTCCTTCTGCTCTGTTGTCTTAATTGATACCTCCATAGGATAGGGTGTCACTCTACTGTACTGGGACCTGCAATACTTATAGGAAACCCAAATGTTTGAACCATTGGTTTTTAAAATTCCCTCTATATGATGGACCCAGATTGCGTCAATTTCAAAGTATTAAAGTAGTGGTGATTGGCGGGTTGGATCTCCCAAACATTTTCGGCCATTTAAATCAAAAGCAATTAGCTTTTTATCACTTGCTAAGTCATCTGTTCCTTATCATCTGTTCCATTGGAGTGTTTGCTTAAGCCACTTGGTGAATGCTCTACAATATGCTTGGTAATGGAACACACCGCAGTTTCTCACCATTCTCTTACCTTTCCATTTGCTTTATTTGTCGTTTTGCTTCAATATTTGTAATCACTTTGTTGCTCACCTTTGAGTGATATTCTTCGATGTTTGTTCGTTTTCACAGGAAGGGGTGGGCTGGGAGTGTGGGAGGAGCCAGGGGAGAGGGTGGGATGAGGGAGGGGAAGGAGTGGGAGCCGTATTGGCAGCTGCAGGTCGAGTCACGTCCCTTAAGTGAAGCACATGTTATAATCTCTTAAAATGGTACGTGCTGTTTCAAAACGATGGGTAGTTTATACCGCAAGAAACTTACCACTTGTTTGAAGGTTTCCCTGGAGTTTCTGCCGCAGTGCGGGATGCTGGACGTAATCGATCCCGCAGGTGACTTCGGACCATCTGCCTGTCCTGCCTTGCAGTGGTGACTCTTGGCCTCCCTGATCGAGGTCTGTCATCTGCAGAGTTGTGGAGGGTGTCTCTGTCCACCAGGGCCGATATCGTCTGGTGTGAACAGCCAAGGTGACGTGCCACCTCACGGTAGCTCAGTCCGCCTTGCCGCATGCCCAGGGCACGCTGCCGTTGATCCCTTGACAATCGTGGCATGTTGATTGAAATGCCCATTTTGCACTGGCCTTTTTAAAGCCAATATCAAGACATCACGTGCAGCTCATTAAAATCATCCCGTACCCCTTGGCTAATCACTGACAGTCAAAACGGCTGTTCAACAGCTGTGCTATGAAGTGACCATTGAAGGTTCAAGTGACCATCCGTGACCGTTTTGTCTGACAGTGAGGACACTATTGTCCACAAATAAGTTCACACATTTACTACACGCAGTGTTATTGTTGATATTTAAAGGTTTCAAAGGTGGTAAGTTTCTTTTGCGTTTCAGTATAGATTACAGTCGATCTATGGTCGGATGTCAAGAACATTGGGTGTGTGTTCATTTACCAAGTTTCTTGTGGAGAGATCGCCAAGTGGTTGAAGCATTTGAGCAAGCACTCCATTCAAAACCCTTAATGAACGGCTGGCCTGGCAAGCCCTAGCTAGCTGCTTGGTAAATTAGCACAACCCGGTCTTCCTCCCTTTCAGTTTCGTGTTAAACAGCAGGAGCGAGTTTCAAAATTCGCTACGAAAAACGCCACGGTAGCAGCAGAAAGGGTCATGTTATTAACCAGGGGTGGATCCAGGAATTTCAAGACGAGGGGGAGGGGGGGGTGCATGAAACTATAGCGCCGGGGGGGTGAAGGGGGGTCTGGGGATCCTCCCCCATGAAATTTTAAAAATTGATCATCAGAAACGGCATTTCGTGCGTTCTTGGAAGTTTCTGCAGCTCCTTGCGTTCTTCCCTGGTCCAACAGTTCAGCACATTCGCGATGACTAATGGTCAGATAGAGGAACTGGTGCAACGACTTGCCCAGCTGTTCCTTCTGCTATAAATTGATGAATTTTGTAGGTGTGTGTGTGTGTGTGTGTGTGTGTGTGTATGTGTGTGTGTGTGTGTGTATTTGTGTGTGTTATGCAGTGTGTGTGTGTGTGGTGTGCATGGTGTGCATGCGTGCGGCATGTTTTTTGTGTAGTTCCACTGGAGCTTTCTGATATGGAATTTCTGATTTGTGTAGTTCTCGTGAAATGATTGTTTTGATCTCCTGAGTTAATTCGGCTAATTAACTCCAAAGAATCCAGAAGAATTCCCATGTTTCTAAACACATGCCATGTTACGGTGTATGGAGCAGCTTAATAGGTCCTTCCATGGCATGCCATTCTCATTACTAAATAAATAACAAAAACAATGATAATATTTTACAAACCATTTATTCCAACTCAAGCACTGCAGCAGGCAGGTATGCTGCAAGGCCATGAAAGCCGATGAAAATTTGGTCCATTTGGACCAACGGGCTCACTCGTATATATAAAAGCCCTGTGCACTCCCACAGTGTGAAATGATGGCGATGACAGACTGTGTGCTGGGCAATGCCCGGCACAGCCATGCGCCGAGGTTTTGAAGCTCAAGGCAGGGGGTTCTACCCACAAAGCCCGGCACCGCCATGCGCCGAGGTTGTGAAGCTCAAGGCAGGGGGTTCTACCCACAAAGCCCGGCACAGCCATGCGCCTAGGTTGTGAAGCTCAAGGCAGGGGGTTCTCCCCACAAAGCCCGGCACCCCCATGCGCCGAGGTTGTGAAGCTCAAGGCAGGGGGTTCTCCCCACAAAGCCCGGCACCGCCATGCGCCGAGGTTGTGAAGCTCAAGGCAGGGGGTTCTCCCCACAAAGCCCGGCACCGCCATGTGCCTAGGTTGTGAAGCTCAAGGCAGGGGGTTCTCCCCACAAAGCCCGGCACAGCCATGCGCCGAGGTTGTGAAGCTCAAGGCATGGGGTTCTCCCCACAAAGCCCGGCACCGCCATGCGCCGAGGTTGTGAAGCTCAAGGCAGGGGGTTCTCCCCACAAAGCCCGGCACCGCCATGCGCCGAGGTTGTGAAGCTCAAGGCAGGGGGTTCTCCCCACAAAGCCCGGCACCACCATGCGCCTAGGTTGTGAAGCTCAAGGCAGGGGGTTCTCCCCACAAAGCCCGGCACAGCCATGCGCTGAGGTTGTGAAGCTCAAGGCAGGGGGTTCTCCCCACAAAGCCCGGCACCGCCATGCGCCGAGGTTGTGAAGCTCAAGGCAGGGGGTTCTCCCCACAAAGCCCGGCACAGCCATGCGCCGAGGTTGTGAAGCTCAAGGCATGGGGTTCTCCCCACAAAGCCCGGCACCGCCATGCGCCGAGGTTGTGAAGCTCAAGGCAGGGGGTTCTCCCCACAAATCCCGGCACCGCCATGTGCCGAGGTTGTGAAGCTCAAGGCAGGGGGTTCTCCCCACAAAGCCCGGCACCGCCATGCGCCGAGGTTGTGAAGCTCAAGGCAGGGGGTTTCCCCACAAAGCCCGGCACCGCCATGCGCCGAGGTTGTGAAGCTCAAGGCAGGGGGTTCTCCCCACAAAGCCCGGCACCGCTATGCGCCGAGGTTGTGAAGCTCAAGGCATGGGGTTCTCCCCACAATTCCCGGCACCGCCATGCGCCGAGGTTGTGAAGCTCAAGGCAGGGGGTTCTCCCCACAAATCCCGGCACCACCATGTGCCGAGGTTGTGAAGCTCAAGGCAGGGGGTTCTCCCCACAAAGCCCGGCACCGCCATGCGCCGAGGTTGTGAAGCTCAAGGCATGGGGTTCTCCCCACAAAGCCCGGCACCGCCATGCGCCGAGGTTGTGAAGCTCAAGGCATGGGGTTCTCCCCACAATGCCCGGCACCGCCATGCACCGAGGTTGTGAAGCTCAAGGCAGGGGGTTCTCCCCACAAATCCCGGCACCGCCATGTGCCGAGGTTGTGAAGCTCAAGGCAGGGGGTTCTCCCCACAAAGCCCGGCACCGCCATGCGCCGAGGTTGTGAAGCTCAAGGCAGGGGGTTCTCCCCACAAAGCCCGGCACCGCCATGCGCCGAGGTTGTGAAGATCAAGGCACGGGGTTCTCCCCACAAAAGAGATCAGATGGGACAGCGGAATGTGAATTATTTTATTAATCCTAAATTATGCTATTTTGGAATAGACAGCGCTTGTGTTTCTGAATGAAAATGTCACACACATCATGTGGGGATAGAGTGAAGTTATGGTGTATGTTCATGAGGGCCAGAGATGCCATCTGACTTTCTCCCATGGAATTTCTGAGGTAGGTCTTCAGACGACGCAGGCAAGAAAATGAGCGTTCGGCCTCACAGGAGCCCACAGGGAGGGTGCATCCAATATGGAGTAGGGCTTTGATGGATGGAAATTCGTCTCCATCTACTGCGCAGAAACAATCCATGAATGTGCTTGGAAGCGTGTTGTTGGGCTTCCTTCTCCAAAACATCTGCCAGTCTCTAGGCTCATTTATCAGTCCTGCTGGATGTTCCATGTCGTTTTTCCAAAGGAATAGCTTCTGATGTAGGGCTGGAATGTCGCAGGTATCGGCGATTATTGCAGATGGCATCAGCAGAAACAGATCACTACCTTCCCGATTTTCAGCACAGAATCGGGTGTCCATTTCCTGGCTGAGGTGATCGAGAAATGGAATGCACATGTTTCTGAGGTAGAAGAGCAAGGGAGTATTGGCGACAGTGTTTGGACGATGGATTTGTCCTTTTACAACTCTCGGCATTGTGACATCACCTCCTACAGATTCTATCATGGCCTTAGCGTGATCGAACCACAGAGAGAATTCAGTCTCAGCATTTGACCGTAGTTGAGTGAGCGCGTCCTTCTTGTCGTCAATCATCGGGTATGCCTTCAGCACATCCATACCGTTGCGTTGCAGCTTGATTTGAGTTGCAATCAACAGTGATTTAAAACCTCTGAGCTTTGGTAAGCCACCTGAAACGTTCCTTGTTCAAAATAATCTGGACACGAGGGCTGTTCCAGGATATTCAGAGCTTATCATTTATCAAAAATCCAGAGTGGGGGGAGGGGGGGTGCGCACCCCTGAACCCCCCCTGGATCCGCCGCTGTTAACAGTAGATCTTCGCTCAGTTCTGTAAGTAAAACTTACCTGTAATTCCTCCAAATTTCTTCATTTAGTGTTATAAACAGTATCAGCTAATCATATGTGTTTGTGGTTTATAATATTTTTACTTCTCGTAGAGGCCGTTGGGCCGTTGCTCCCACGAAAACGCCATGATAAGCTATACCCTGCAAAAAAAGAAACGCAAAAGTGATTTTAGATGTATATTTTATATATCATATAAATAATCAACAGATGGTAATCGATTGTTCAAAATTGGCACACATCATTCTCATTGACCCAGGTTCCATATGGCACATATGGAACAGTAGATTTTCAAGGTGAAGGTCAACTGTGCTCAATATCTTGTATGGCCACCATTAGAGTCCAAAATTGACTGGCATCGTCGTCCCATGGAAGCAATCAGATCCCGAATTGTGGCCTGGTGAATGTTCACCCACTCTGCCTGTAGTGCTTGTGCCAACTGTCGGAGGTTCTGTGGTTGTTGCTGACGTGCTCGCAGTCGTTGATCCAGTGCATCCCATAAATGTTCGATTGGGTTTAAATCTGGAGACCTGGAGGGCCATGGCAGGACCTGGATGTTGTGGTTCCTCAAAAAGGCTGTTGTCAGTCTTGCCGTGTGAGGTCGGGCGTTGTCTTGTTGGAAAATGACGTTCACTTGTTGCATAATGGGAAGGACGTGTGGCCGAAGAATCTCATCCGTGTAATGTTGTGCCGTTAAATTCCTTTGAACTTGCACCAAGTCTGTTCTACCAGTGTAGGAGATGGCTGCCCACATCATCACACTTCCACCACCAAATCTGTCCACTTCCTGTATGCAGTTTCGGGCATAATGTTCCCCGCGACTCCTGTAAACACGACGTCTCCCATCCGCACAGCGAAGCATAAAACGTGACTTGTCACGAAACCAGACTTGTCTCCATCGCAGTTGTGGCCATACTCTGTGACCTTGACACCATTGACGTCGCAGTCGACGATGCAGGTCCCTCAAAATTACACCTCGAACTGGTCGTCGAGCGCGAATACCTTCAGCGCGTAAACGGTTCCTCACTGTCTGGGCTGATATCCTACGCAATCCTGGTATTGCCGTAGTTGTACAGGTGGCCGTGGTGGTTATTTCACGTAAGTGACATAGCCGTATGAATCTGTCCTGTGCTCTAGTAGTGATACGTGGTCGACCGGATCTGGGAAAGTCACGTGTTGTCCCGTGTGTCTGATAACGGTTCCACAGTCTTGTAATGGTGCTTGGTGCTACGTGGAAAAACCTGGCTACGGCCGAAGATGATTCGCCTGTCTGCAGTCAGCCGATGGCGTTGTTGCGTTGGGCTTCCGTCAGTCATGGCATGTTTTCGCTGTTCACTTGCTGTAAGATTGTGATGGCATGCAAAAATGAAAACCCAACGTTTTTATAGCCCCACAAGTGATGTTGCACGTGCATGTCATGTTGGTGTGTTTCGGCACGAGGCTCTCACGTGGTTGTGTTTTTGCGATCGGTCCATCTTTTCGCCAAATTTCTGCAGTACCTCATTCTTTCCACACAAATCAATCCCAATTCATGCAGAAATGACCAATTCATTTTTGGTATTAATTTTGTATGGATATCGGCAACACTCTGTCAGATATTTACGATTTTACTACTTTTGCGTTTCTTTTTTTGCAGGGTATATTTATAAACGTTGACTGGATGTTTGTTCAAAGAGGCAAACCCTTTGGGGAGGTGGGATATTAATGGTGTGAATATTGTTTTGTAATAACATTAATATTATGCTATTGTGGCGGACACAAAAGCCCACTGGCGTGGTGACATCATTCCGCGCACCAAGTGGGCGGTGGCCACGCCCGAGGGGTAGGCGTGGCCTCATGATATACACCGGGCGCGCAGCCCGGAGCGCGCCAGTGTTACAGTGAGCTCCTGAAATAAAGACGCTTATAAGTTACCGCTTGTCCGCTTCCTCCTTGCTCGCAAGCAGCGCGTGTAACGCCGCGCTTTACTGGTGACCCCCTCGACGTTGGATCTGCCGGAGCGATCCTTCCACACGCGACGCCATTGCCATGGCCAACTTCATCAAACTTCCCGAATTTTGGGAGGCTCAGGCCGAAGTCTGGTTTGTCCAGGCCGAAGCCCAATTTCAGCTTCGGCGCCTCGCGGGCGATGACACGCGCTATTGCCACGTCGTCGCCTCCCTCGGGCCCGGCACGGCCGCTCGAGTTGTGTCCGTCCTTCGCCACCCACCGGACGGCCACAAATACGAGGCACTCAAGCGGCTACTCCTAGCCACGTTCGGCCTCACGGACGACGCACGGGCCGACCGCCTCCTGGATCTCCCCGAGCTCGGTGACACGCGCCCGTCGGTCCGAATGGACCATATGCTGTCACTGTTGGGCGATGAAGCCCCCGGTTCTCTATTCCGGGCGCTTTTCCGTCGCCAACTTCCAGCGCAGGTTCGCCTCGCGTTGGCCGGGACCGGGCTAACGGAACCCCGAGCATTGGCAGCCGAGGCGGACAAGTACTTCGCCGCTTCGGACACGCGGGCGAGAGTCGGCGAGGCCGTCATGGCCCTCGTGGCTGATGCTGCTGATGCTGCTGCTGATGCTGCTGATGCTGCTGCTGATGCTGCTGATCCACAGCATCAGCTTATACAGCATACGTAGCATGCTGATACGCACCTCGTGACCGCCGCCACGCCCCGCCCACCGCCGCGGCGAAAACCGCCACCGCGGGGAAACCCGCCAACTCCACCGGCCTGGCGGAGCCAGCCGCGCTCCTCCAGCTCCACCACCTGGTGCTGGTTCCACGCCAAGTTCGGCCACGAAGCTCGGCAGTGTCATCCGCCATGCTCCTTCAACAGGTCGGGAAACGCCCGGGCCGGCGCTCAATAGTGGCGATGAGCGCCGGCCGTTCGAGCAGCCTGCTGTTCATAACGGACACCTTCTCCGGGTGCCGTTACCTGTGCGACACGGGAGCGCAGGTGAGTGTCGTTCCTGCCGGCACGTCAGACAAGCACGCCGTGGGTGGGGGCCCCGCGCTGCTTGCCACGAACAGGACGCCCATCCGTACGTACGGAAAACGCTGCCTCTCTCTGCGGTTCGGAGGGCAGGTTTTCCGATGGACGTTCGTCACCGCCGACGTGCCCATGGCACTGCTTGGCACGGACTTCCTGTGCGCTAATGGGCTCCTGGTCGACGTCAAGCGCAGACGTCTTGTCCAGGCCGAGACGTTCAGCTCGCTCGCTTGTGCGTTGCCCAGCTCAACGAGCGGCTTGCCAAGCGGCTTGCCGAACGGTTCGGTTCCGGCCACGTTGGTCTGTACGCTTCCGGCAGCGGACACATTCACCCGCCTCCTCGCCGGCTTCCCGGCCCTCACGCGGCCCACCTTCTCGGCGGGGGCCGTCAAGCACGTGGTGGCCCATCACATCCCCACCGTCGGGCCACCGGTCTACGCCCGGGCACGCCGCCTCGAGCCGACGAAGCTGGCGGTGGCAAAAGCGGGGTTCGCTACCCTGGAGCGACTCGGCATCGTTCGGCGCTCAGAGAGCGCTTGGGCGTCGCCGCTGCACATCGTGCCGAAGCCCGGCGGGGGATGGCGACCGTGCGGGGACTATCGCCGTCTCAATGACGCCACGACTCCCGACCGCTACCCCGTTCCCCACATTCAGGACTTTTCCGCCCGTTTGGCGGGCATGTCCTTCTTCTCGAAGGTGGACCTCATACGCGGCTACCATCAGGTCCCCGTCAGGCCGGAGGACGTCCCGAAGACGGCGGTCATCACGCCATTCGGACTCTTCGAGTTCCTGCGCATGCCCTTCGTTCTGAAGAATGCGGCTCAGGCGTTCCAGCGACTGATGGACAGCGTCCTGCGTGACTTGGATTTTGTCTACGTCTACCTGGACGATATCCTCGTCGCCAGCGCGTCCCGCGAAGAGCACCTACGCCACCTCCGCACGCTCTTCGAACGCCTGGGCCAGCATGGCCTGATTGTGAACCCCGCAAAGTGCCAGTTCGGCGCCACCATAATCAATTTTCTGGGGCACCGAGTCACCAGGCACGGAGCCGTCCCCCTGCCGGCCAAGGTGGAGGCGGTGAAGGGGTTTCCGCGCCCCCGCACGATCAGAGGGCTGCAGGAGTTCCTGGGCATGGTGAACTTTTACCATCGGTTCCTGCCCCGTATCGCCCAGCTCCTGCGCCCCCTGCACGAAGCTCTCCGAGGTAAGCCGGGCAAAGGCGACGTTACCTGGACCGAGCAGATGGACACGGCGTTCACGGGCGCGAAGCTCGCCTTGGCTAACGCCACCATGCTCGCGCACCCGGCGCCCGATGCACCGATCGCCCTCACCACCGATGCCTCGGACTACGCGGTGGGCGTGGTGCACGAGCAATGGGTGCGTGGAGCTTGGCAACCGCTGGCATTCTTTAGCCGGCAGCTTCGCACGCCCGAACGCCGTTACAGTACCTTCGACCGCGAGTTGCTCGGGCTTCACTTGGCGGTCAGGCACTTCCGCCATCTGCTCGAGGGCCGTGTGTTCACTGCCTTCGTCGACCACAAGCCGCTGATCTTCGCGATGGGCAAGGTCACCGAGCCGTGGTCGGCCCGGCAGCAGCGTCACCTCTCAGCCGTGTCCGAGTACACGACGGACATCCAGCACGTCGCGGGGAAGGACAACCCGGTGGCGGATTGCCTTTCCCGGGCCGTCGCCCACGCAGTCCACCTCGGCATCGATGATGCCCGGATGGCAGCGGACCAGGCCGCTGACCCCGACGTCCAGGCCTTGCAGACCGCCGTCACGGGCCTCCGCGTCACCGAGGTGGCGTTCGACGGCGCGGGCGCGGCCCTCTTGTGCGACGTCTCCCTCGGGCGTCCCCGCCCCATCGTGCCCGCGGGCTGGCAGCGCCAGGTGTTTGACGCCATCCACGGCCTGTCCCACCCGGGCGCGAGGGCCTCCCAAAGGCTGATCGCCGACAAGTTCGTCTGGCATGGCCTCCGGAAGGCCGTCCGCGGCTGGGCCAGGACGTGCCTCGCGTGCCAGCGCGCCAAGATGCACCGGCACACCCAGGCCCCGTTGGCCCCGTTCACGGTGCCGGAATGCCGGTTTGACCACGTCCACGTGGACCTGGTGGGACCTCTGCGCCCCTCGCGGGGTTTCACCTACGTCCTCACCATGGTGGACCGCACCACCCGGTGGCCGGAGGCCGTGCCCTTGGCGTCGACAACGGCGGCCGATGTCGTGCAGGCTTTCATCGCCACCTGGGTCGCCCGGTTCGGCGCCCCCTCAGACATCTCGTCTGACCGCGGCCCCCAGTTCACCTCGGAGCTCTGGGGGGCGGTCGCGCAGGGGCTCGGGGTCCGGCTGCACCGAACCACGGCCTACCACCCCCAGGCTAACGGCCTGTGTGAGCAATTTCACCGCTCATTGAAGGCCGCGCTCCGGGCCACCCTCCGCGACGGCGGCTGGGTCGACAGGCTCCCCTGGGTCCTGCTGGGCCTCTGGACGGCGCCCAAGGAGGACCTGCGCGCATCCGCGGCGGAGTTGGTCTTCGGGCAACCGCTGCGGGTGCCGGGCGAGTTCCTCCCCGACTCCACGGCACCATGGTCCGCGGCACAGCAGCGCTCCGCTCTGCAAGAGACCGCCCAGAGGTTCGCCCCGGTGCCAACGGCATGCCACGGGCACCCACCGACGCACGTCGCCCCGGAGCTTCGCACGGCGGAGTACGTCTTCGTCCGCCACGATGCCCACCGGACACCACTGCGGCCCCCGTACGACGGGCCTTTCCGCGTGCTGGAGACCGGGGCGAAGCACTTCACCCTGGACATTGGCGGTACTCCTGACCGTGTTTCGGTAGACCGCCTCAAGCCGGCCCACCTCGACGTGGACCATCCACCGCCAGTGGCCCGACCCCCACGTCGGGGCCACCCCCCTGCAGGCGGACCCCCGGCACCGCCCAGCCCCGCCGCCACGCCGCCCCCCCCAGTCCTGCACCCATCCCAGGGGCAGCCAGGGGCATCCCACCTGGCATCCCTGCACCCCGGACGCCGCCGATCGCCAGGGGGCGCTTCGGCCGGGTCATTCGTCTGCCCCGCAAACTGGCCCTCCAGGTGCGCGGGAATTCTGGGGGGGCGCGTGTGGCGGACACAAAAGCCCACTGGCGTGGTGACATCATTCCGCGCACCAACTGGGCGGTGGCCACGCCCGAGGGGTAGGCGTGGCCTCATGATATACACCGGGCGCGCAGCCCGGAGCGCGCCAGTGTTACAGTGAGCTCCTGAAATAAAGACGCTTATAAGTTACCGCTTGGCCGCTTCCTCCTTGCTTGCAAGCAGCGCGCGCAACGCCGCGCTTTACTATTATCATTCATTTTGTTATCAAAGCGGCCTTGGAAAAACGCCACGATAAAGCTAACTTAACATGGATATACACCTCAACACGCAACCCCATTGACGGCAATGGTGGGGAAAACCCACTCAATGGAAAAATCCCCCTTGGGGAGGGGGGCAAATGAATGAGCTACAGCCTTCTTTATGTAACCCTTAGTCATCCTGTGAAGTTTGTTTGAGATTGGATAAGTAACGACGGAATGTATCGCTTTCAAAAAATGATCAGACAGACAGACAGACGCCAAATTGCGTATTTTCGTATGATGATGACATTGAATTTCATTTCACTCATTGCAGCATTTCCTCAGGAGGAATTTCCTCCTCCCCGTGGATGCTAACTAATGGTTATTGTCAGTGCTCTATCCTTTTAAATGCTGAACGTCAAACAAGAAAACAGCACGTACCATTTTTAAAGTATTTGGTATGACTCATACCGGTCTAATCTGGATGTGTGTTTTTTTCGGAGACACCATCTCCTTACTGGATGGCCGTTGGCTCCTTTCGGGAGCTCATCCGCCCTTTGCCAGCTGTTGATTTTAGTCCTGGCAAGGTGTCACGGTCACGCTCCCCATCAGCAAAGTCAGTGAGAGCTGTCGGTTTAGTCGCTGACAACCCGATCATGCGGCAGGCAGCACTGCGTGACATGTTACCAATGGCAGTCCCAAAAGACTGACCCGACACATGTTTGACGCCATAACCCCATTCGTAACGCACACTCGCCTCTATCCTGGGTTTGAATCCAGACCCAGCTTTAAACTGTCATCCCGGTGTTTCACGGTCAGGCTGATTCATCAATGTGCGCTCCGTCCTTCAGATGGACGTTAAACGGGCATTCGTTGGTGGACATTAAATATTCCATGGTGTCCTTCAAAGAGAGTTCGTCGAGCTATCGTCAGCATCATGGCCAAATTCCAAATATTTTGCCCTGATTTACATAGGATATTGTAACAGCAGCACAGTCTCACTCAACTTCAGCCAATGATGCTACCCCACAGCCTTGTGCTGCATACGAAATACATATATAGTAGCTGAGATTTACAAAATCTATCTCAGGAAAATACATGTTGGCAGTCAAAAAATAGATCCCGTATGATCTTGTAGTGGATAAGAGCATCACTCACCATGCAATACCCTCTCCCGAGTCTGACATAGTGCATACAGTGGCTTCAGAAAGTATTAACACCCATTGACTTTCCTCATATTAATTTTGTTGTGTTACAGGATGAATTTAAAATGGATTTAATTGAGTTTTTTTGTCACTGATCTACACATAATCCCGCATAATGTTAAAGTGAAATTTTAGATTGTTTTTACAAAATAATTAAAAATGAAAGACTGAAATGTCTTGAGTCAATAAGTATTCAACCCCTTTGCTTTGACACTCCAAATTGAGCTCAGGTGCATCCCATTTCCTTTTGATTAACCTCGAGATGTCTCTGCAGTGTCAAACTGTGGCCAATTCAATTGATTGGACATGATTTATAAAGAAACACACTTTTTATTTAAGTTCCCATAGTTGACAGTGCATGTTAGAGCAGCAACTCTACCATGAAATCCAGGGAACTTTCCATAGAATTCAGAGAAAGAATTGTGACGGGGAATAGATCTGGGGAAGGGTATAAAACAATTTCTAGAGTGTTGAAATTTCCCAAAAGCACAGTGAGCTCCATCATTAGGAAATGGAAAGTACATGGAGCTACCCAGACTCTGCCTAGAGCTGGGCCATCCGACCAAACTGACCAACCGTGCAGGAAGGACCTTCATCAGGGTGGTGACCAAGAACCCAATGACCACACTGACTGAACTACAGAATTCCTTGGCTGAGATGTGACTTGGCTGCAGGAAGGACAACAGTTTCTGCAGCACTTCACAAATGTCGGCTTTATGGGAGAGTTGCCAAATTGAAGCCACTCCTGAGAAAAAAGCACATTACAGCACACCTGTAATTTGCAAAAAGGCACGTGAAAGACTCTGAGAGCATGAGGCAAAATATTCTGTGATCTGATTTTATGAAAATGTAACTATTTGGCCTGAATACAAAGCATTACATCTGGTTGAAACCGAGCACAGCTCATCACCCATCTAACACCATCCTTATCGTGAAGCATCGTGGTGGCATCATCATGCTATGGGATGCTTTTCAGCGGCAGGGACTGGGAGACTTTTAAGGACAGAGGGAACATGAATTGAGCCAAATACAGGGAAACATATGAGGAGAACCTGCTTCAGTGTGCAAAAGACCTTAGACTGTGTTGAAGATTTACGCTCCAACAGGACAATGACCCTAAGCATATACAGCCAAAGCAACACAGGAATGTCTTCAGAACAAGAATGTGAAAGTAATTGAATGGCCCAGCCAAAGCCCAGACTTGAACCCCATTCTTGGGTAAAATTCCAGGTGCATAGAAAAGGCCCTTTTATATAAGGGTAAGTGGCATGTGGCAAAGTATAGAAAAGAAGGGATATTCCATAGCTTGGAGAAAATGCCAAACAATAGAAAATAAGGGGCATTCAAAAAAATCTCGTGTGCATTCTGGACTACCCTTGTGTTCTTTGGAGGAACCAAGTAATGCTCTAGAAAAGTTCCTTTAAAGGGGCACCCTACAACTGGCAAATAAAATACATTTACTTCTTCATGGAGCTGTATGAATCAAATTGGTGCCCCTTTATATGAACTTTTCTAGAGCATTACTTGGTTCCTCCTCAGAACACAAGGGTAGTCCAGCATGCACACGAGATTTTTTGAATGCCCCTTATTTTGTATCGTTTGGCATTTTCTATAAGCTATGGAATGTCCCTTCTTTTCTATACTTTGCCACATGCCACATACCCTTATATAAAGAGGCCTTTTCTATGCCCCTGGCATTTTACCCAATAATTTATAGATCATTGACAAAAAATCTAGATTTAATAAATGTTAAATTCAGGTTGCAACACAACAAAATTTGAAAAACGTCAATAGGGTGTGAATACTTTCTGAAGGCATTGTAGGTAGCGCACTCGCTTGTAAGAGGTCAAGCTTGGGTTTTATTCTCAGACTGTCAAACTGGTGTTTTACAGGCAGGGTTTTGCATCACTGTGTGTACTGTCCTTCGGTCTAATGTTAAGCTGGGCTTTATATTTAAACAATAGCAACGCCAATTTATGCATACATAATCCTTCAACCGTCATACAATAGCGTTTGCATGTTTAATATATATGTTGCTATAACTTCAGTGACTACTTATTCAGCATGTTCATTCCATGAGCCATTGCAACA
The DNA here is from genome assembly GCF_964187855.1 of Myxine glutinosa. Classification (NCBI taxonomy): domain Eukaryota; kingdom Metazoa; phylum Chordata; class Myxini; order Myxiniformes; family Myxinidae; genus Myxine; species Myxine glutinosa. Next base: position 144,081,870 of record NC_136261.1, on the reverse strand, counting down.
ACTGTCTCAGATTCAACAATCAAATGACTCACAAAGATGGACCCAGACTGCACTTTTCAGTTTAAAGCTGAAATTTCAAACACATACTCCATGCTTCCTCGTTTTGTTTGCAGTCAGGTATCCCAATGTCAACAACTTGTGTCACATAGTGATGGAAGGCAATTTCCAGTCATTTGGGCAATGTTTTCACTTTCCTGTGCAACGTCCCTCATGGCACGTTGAGCGATTAATCAAAAAGCAATTCAACTGTTTGAGTTGTTTTGCCTCTGGAGTTCTTGTTAATTAGACTTCCTGAGCCGGTCGTGCATGTGGCAGAGGTGAATGTAAACAGGTCCTCGTTGTTGGAACCCGGCACAGTCTGGCCATTCTCTTATCACACCAGACTTTCCAAGCGATACAAAAGGCAGGCAAATTTTGCAGGGTCTTTTTTGCTTCTTTTTTTTGTATACAAGATTGAGGCTCCTGAAAGAGCCAGAGCAGAATGGAAAGGGAGGAACACCAACAGGGGAGTGGAAGCGAGAGTCAGATCAAGGGGAGCAGAAGAGGGACACATCAGGTGAACAAGCTGCAACACAGAAAGAAGAGGAAAACGGCGATGAAATAGAAGAGGAACAAACCAACCGACAACTAACAAACAAAAAGAGGTGGGGGACAGGGGGGGGGGGGGAGGGTTACACTAACGTAGAAAAAAGGATTGCTTGGAAATGGGGTCATTAGGGGTAGAAGAGATCATGAGTATGGATGGGAGATAACATGTGGTAGTGGTGAACATCTGTCTTGCCTCCCTGGAGGGAAGAATGGGACTGAACAGACTGGGGAAGTTGGTTCCACAGGTGAGAGAAAAGAGAAATAAAAGGGTGGAGGTGAGAAGTGAGCGTGGATTTTAGGAGTTTAACAAGAAGACTGTTCCTGGCAGACCAAGTATGCCCCGCAAAAACCAGGGAGGGGCAGCCAAGAGAGGGCTCTGCCCCTTTCCAGAGAACAATCTTCAGTGGTTGGACAGTCACTTCTTAATAAAATAATGTTCACAATGTGCAGTACACACGTGCCAGAGTTTCGTAGAATGAATCAGACATTGCTGCCATGCAACCACAACCCACGCAGACATTGCTGCCATGCAACCACAACCCAAGCAGACATTGCTGCCATGCAACCACAACCCATGCAGACATTGCTGCCATGCAACCACAACCCACGCAGACATTGCTGCCATGCAACCGCAACCCACGCAGACATTGCTGCCATGCAACCACAACGCACGCAGACATTGCTGCCATACAACCACAATGCATGCAGACATTGCTGCCATGCAACCACAACCCACGCAGACATTGCTGCCGTACAACCACAATGCATGCAGACATTGCTGCCATAGAACCACAATGCATGCAGACATTGCTGCCATAGAACCACAACGCATGCAGACATTGCTGCCATACAACCACAATGCATGCAGACATTGCTGCCATACAACCACAACCCATGCAGACATTGCTGCCATACAACCACAACGCACGCAGACATTGCTGCCATACAACCACAATGCATGCAGACATTGCTGCCATGCAACCACAACCCATGCAGACATTTCTGCCATGCAACCACAACGCACGCAGACATTGATGCCATACAACCACAATGCATGCAGACATTGCTGCCATACAACCACAACCCATGCAGACATTGCTGCCATACAACCACAACCCACGCAGACATTGCTGCCATACAACCACAACACACGCAGACATTGCTGCCATGCAACCACAACGCACGCAGACAATGCTGCCATGCAACCACAACCCACACAGACATTGCTGCCTTGCAACCACAACCCATGCAGACATTGCTGCCATGCAACCACAACCCATGCAGACATTGCTGCCATGCAACCACAACGCACGCAGACATTGCTGCCATGCAACCACAACCCACGCAGACATTGCTGCCATGCAACCACAACACACGCAGACATTGCTGGCATGCAACTACAACCCACGCAGACATTGCTGCCATACAACCACAACGCATGCAGACATTGCTGCCATGCAACCTCAACCCACGCAGACATTGCTGCCATGCAACCACAACGCATGCAGACATTGCTGCCATGCAACCTCAACCCACGCAGACATTGCTGCCATACAACCACAACGCATGCAGACATTGTATCCATGCAACCACAACCCACGCAGACATTGCTGCCATGCAACTACAACCCAAGCAGACATTGCTGCCATGCAACCACAACCCACGCAGACATTGCTACCATGCAACCACAACCCATGCAGACATTGCTGCCATACAACCACAACGCATGCAGACATTGCTGCCATGGAATCTCAACCCATGCAGACATTGCTGCCATACAACCACAACACATGCAGACATTGCTGCCATACAACCACAACGCATGCAGACATTGCGTCCATGCAACCACAACCCACGCAGACATTGCTGCCATGCAACTACAACCCAAGCAGACATTGCTGCCATGCAACCACAACCCAAGCAGACATTGCTGCCATGCAACCACAACCCATGCAGACATTGCTTCCATGCAACCACAACGCATGCAGACATTGCTGCCATGGAATCTCAACCCACGCAGACATTGCTGCCATACAACCACAACGCATGCAGACATTGCTTCCACGCAACCACAACCCACGCAGACATTTCTGCCATGCAACCACAACCCACGCAGACATTGCTTCCATGCAACCACAACGCACGCAGACATTGCTGCCATGCAACTACAACCCACGCAGACATTGCTGCCATACAACTGCAACCCACGCAGACATTGCTGCCATGGAATTTCAACCCATGCAGACATTGCTGCCATGCAACTACAACCCAAGCAGACATTGCTGCCATGCAATCACAACCCACGCAGACATTGCTGCCATACAACCACAACGCATGCAGACATTGCTGCCATGCAACCTCAACCCACGCAGACATTGCTGCCATGCAACCACAACGCATGCAGACATTGCTGCCATGCAACTACAACCCAAGCAGACATTGCTGCCATGCAACCACAACCCATGCAGACATTGCTGCCATGCAACCACAACCCATGCAGACATTGATTCCATGCAACCACAACGCACGCAGACATTGCTGTCATGCAACTACAACCCACGCAGACATTGCTGCCATACAACTACAACCCACGCAGACATTGCTGCCATGCAATCACAACCCACGCAGACATTGCTGCCATGGAATCTCAACCCATGCAGACATTGCTGCCGTGCAACTACAACCCAAGCAGACATTGCTGCCATGCAACCACAATCCACGCAGACATTGCTGCCATGCAACCACAACCCATGCAGACATTGCTTCCATGCAACCACAACGCACGCAGACATTGCTGCCATGCAATCACAACCCACGCAGACATTGCTGCCATGCAACCACAACCCACGCAGACATTGCTGCCATGATTAGCATTGTCGAAGATTAACCACAAAAATGCAATTACTTCTCAAGTTGTGGTTATTGCCAAAAACTGACTTCTTCAGAATGTTTCTAAATTTAAATTTAAAACTCCATATTGCGAGTCCTTCAGTGAATGCCAAAACTATACAATTAAACTTAGGCTTCAGGACTTTTGACGACCATCTTTTTTTGATAGTCTTTCTTGATACTCTCCATACAGAAAGCAAATTCTGCTCACATCAAGTTACTTCTCATGTATGCATTACCAGCTGTCGGCTGCATGCTTCATTCCTGGTGATGCAGATAAAGTGCTGATGCGGATTATTAAATTAGGTGTCGGAAAAAAAGGAACCGCGAATAAAGATGCTTTAGCCCAAAGCTAAAAAATAATTGCGACAAATTTTCACAAAGAGCCAGGGTGCTTTCAAAAATACATTCAGTGAAATTGACTTTGTGCAGATATATAGAAGAGAGAATACAAAAGTGAAACCTCCAAAATTGTGGAAAATCGTTGCAGCACAATTAATTGATTGTGGGGTTTTTCTTTCAGGTGGATTAGGCCATATCGAGTCATGAATTACGCAATGACAATACCTCCGCAACATAGAATGGAAGACGTTTCACAATCATGAGGGAGATCCCATTGACTTTGTCGTCCAAACCCCATTACCTCTCCCATATCACATCAGCAGACTTTCCTTTTTTCCCTGAGATATAATTCCAGCTTTGTGGGAAGCACATGAGATCAAATAGAGCCGAATGATGTTCCTATGGGCACGTGCAAACATCTTTCATTGAATGGCCTCCATGGCTTATTTGCGGAGCGGACGGATCACTGCTTGACGATATATATTTGACTCACGACAAACTAATAAGGATTAATAAAGTTTGTCACTTTGCATTTTCCTTTGTTGATTTATCCTGCCAGTCCTGAAACATTTTGATTAGCTCTTGTAAATGGCTGCGAGGATGTTCTTTGATTAAATGAATCACTTGTTACATGCAATGTTGAACAGATAATCTACGCTGGGAATACATGTCAAGCTGTGAAGTGAAACTTAAAAGTCAATGCCACTTACAGAATAGTTTAGGTACGGAATGACAATATTAACTGCAGGGAAATTTCAAAAGGAGTAAAATTGGCTTGTGGTGAGGGAATTAATCAAAACGCAATGTTTGCTTTGCCGTGCACGTTGTCGCTGTCGATGATTAGCTAATTCCATTTGTTTTCTCTTCTTCCATCTCCCAGTGGCCTACTTCTGCAGGAAGATAACCGACCCGATGAAGCCTTGCGATATTATCAGTTGGCCATCACATCACGGCCCACACTGGCCTGTATGTACGCAAACAATGGCGGCACCATTTTAATCACCTCTTTTTATTTTAATCATTTTAATCGCATAAGCATCCAGTGATCATGGAAGAATGCCTTGACATTTTGAGCTGCTATTTTGCAGCCATCACATTGAGCAAAAGGCTAAAATATGCAGCAGTGATATTCATTCCAGGCATTTAATCTTTTAATCGGATTTTTCACTTTTTTCCCAATTTATCACTATCTGAGAAGCTCTTTTTGTATACAAAACTGGGGGTACAATAGCAGGAGAATATCTGAATAGGGATGGAAGATGATATGAGTCGACTCTATTCTGCCATCTCGAAGCCCCGGAGGCATGAGTAGGATTGTTCTGCGCAAGCAGGAGTGTAGGAGGGGGTGACATTTCTGGATTAAAAGAGGAATAAAGAGTGGATGTGAGCAATAATCGTGGATTTTTGGAATATTAAAAAGTTGCGAGTTACTGGAAGAGTTGTGTGTGTCCTGAAGTGGTTGAGGAAGGGAGGAAGGTGGGTGGCCGAGGGATAAAATAGCATTGGGTGCAAGACCCCGAGAGAGGCTATAGAAAACAATGAGGCTACCAACCTTTAGGATCAGAGGGCATGAGGCCTTTTTCATCCGATTCTTTTTGGGAGACGCCAATGATGGTGAGAGCTTTGGATTTTACAGAATACAGGAGTAAAATTTATGAAGCTGGGGCCCGTAGGGGAGCTAGATATATTGAGTTGCAGAGAAAGGCTTTGTAGGCAGTAAGAAGTTCAGATTTACTGAGAAATGATTTGTCACGAGCGCGGGGAATACGTGTCACTCTTTCTGCAGTACGCACACCACCACCAGCAGCACCAGCAGACGGGTTACCCTAAACCCACAATGTGCCTTTTTACAGCACCTCCACCAAATACCTAAAGCCTAAAGAGAACCCCTCTGGTTCCGATGGGCTAAGACACATCATTATTGTGTTTATGCACCAACCGCAGTAGGAGAGAGAGAGCCTGTGGTTCCGCCACTGTTACCACTAAAAACAATTATACAGCATCATGAGCAGAACTTTTGGAACACTGCTAGGGCAGGGAATACAGCCGAGCGGAGCAGTCGGTACTGAAATTGGTTGATAGAGGCTGGTCATTTAGGAGTTTGGGGAGGATTAAAAACACAATGGCCTCAACCCCAAAGCAAATCATACCACTGCATATATATAATTTGGTGTGTCTGTATATGTGTTTGTGTGTTTGACTTGTACGCACTCCCAAACCACGAGACAGAATGAGTTGAAACTTGATTATTGTACATAAGGATGTTGCTTTATTTTGTTTGACTTCAATGCACTCCTGCACCACAGGTTGGAATGCCTTAAAAAATTGAGCTTGTCAGTAAAAAGTTTTTTCGGATTGCCATGTACAACTGATGTTTTCATTACTTATTTACTTAATACACCATTGTTTTGTTTTTTTCAACTTAAATCTTCAACTTCAATTGGTTATAAAATGTAATATCAGTATATTACAAATACATTTGTGCAAAATAATTGTTTGTATTTTGATTGGTGTAAAGCATGACAAAAGAGCAACTCAGGTACAGTCATGATCGACATAATTATCCACATATCTGGGCAGTGTCTGTGTTGTCACTAAACTACTCCCTCAAAATTTTGTCTCCGTGGTTGTGAGGTGTTTTTAATAATGTGGCTGTGAGGTGTTTTGAATTATGTGGCTGTGAGGTGTTTTGAATTATGTGGTGGTGAGGTGTTTTGAATTATGTGGCTGTGAGGTGTTTTGAATTATGTGGCTGTGAGGTGTTTTGAATTATGTGGTGGTGAGGTGTTTTGAATTACGTGGTGGTTAGGTGTTTTGAATTACGTGGTGGTGCAGTGTTTTGAATTATGTGGTGGTGAGATGTTTTGAATTATGTGGTGGTGAGGTGTTTTGAATTATGAGGTGGTGAGGTGTTTTGAATTATGTGGTGGTGAGGTGTCTTTAATTACTTGGTGGTGAGGTGTTTTAAATTACGTGGTGGTGAGGTGTTTTGAATTATGTGGTGGTGAGGTGTTTTGAATTACGTGGTGGTGAGGTGTTTTTAATTACGTGGTGGTGAGGTGTTTTTAATTACTTGGTGGTGAGGTGTTTTAAATTACGTGGTGGTGAGGTGTTTTTAATTACGTGGTGGTGAGGTGTTTTTAATTACTTGGTGGTGAGCTGTTTTAAATTACGTGGTGGTGAGGTGTTTTAAATTACGTGGGGGTGAGGTGTTTTGAATTACGTGGTGGTGAGGTGTTTTGAATTATGTGGTGGTGAGGTGTTTTAAATTATGTGGGGGTGAGGTGTTTTGAATTACGTGGTGGTGAGGTGTTTTGAATTACTTGGTGGTGAGGTGTTTTGAATTACGTGGTGGTGAGGTGTTTTAAATTACGTGGTGGTGAGGTGTTTTTAATTACTTGGTGGTGAAGTGTTTTGAATTACGTGGTGGTGAGGTGTTTTAAATTACGTGGTGGTGAGGTGTTTTTAATTACTTGGTGGTGAGGTGTTTTGAATTACGTGGTGGTGAGGTGTAATCGTCTGCACCTACCCCTCCCCTATGTATGTGCTTAGGGGTTCTTTGTTGATTTGTTGTTTTTTTTCAACCAATATCTTCAACGTAAATTGCCTATAAAAAATGTAACATCATAAACACTACAAATAAATTTCTGCAAAATAATTGTTTGTATTATGATTGGTGTAAATCATGACAACACAGCAACTCAGGTACAGTCATTAGCCTCAGCTAAAATAAGTCCATTCCTCTGCAACGACGCGTGGTGAGGAGAGCGCAGCGAGCCGAGCCAAGCTAGTATGTGTAAAAAAAGAAGAAGAAAAAAAAGAAGTATATATACATATATATATATATTGATCCGTACATGTGTGTGCGTGCCTGACTCTCCCACAATTTCTATATTTTACATTTTACCCTTTATAATTTACCCTTTAGAAAATACCCTTTAGAACTTCTCTCAAGCAGCCTATTCACTGCAGAGGTTACACAGGTTTGCTATTCTTTCCAACTATTTTTTCTTAGAAATGTGGGTTGAAGAGGTGACTGTGACTGGTTTCTATGAAGTAGTTGATAACATGAATAGGGGAGTAGAAAGTGTTACTTATTCGGCTGTTTCGACGTGGGAATGCCAGTTTGTTTTTATGAGCGGGAGGATGGTGATAGTGAAGAAGGGACAGCTTTGGAAGAGGGTTGGGAGGTTGAGCGAAGGAGGGGAGAACAAAGATGGGCCAGAGTTGGGAGGGGGAGGCTTTTTACCTCTGCCAACAAAGGTGGATGTTGGAGCTTATGTTTTCACCCCTGTCTGTCTGTCCGTTTCTCCGTTTGTTTGTTTGTGAACAAAATATCTCAAAAAGTTGTGGACGGATTCAGACGAAATTTTGCAGAGATGTGGCGTATGCGACAAGGACGAAATGATTTGATTTTGTTGAAGATCCGGATTCGGATCTGGCTTGTAGAATTTTTAAGTGAATCTTCACCATTGGGAGACAGGGCCAAAACGATACATAGCAGGGTATCTCAAAAAGTTGTGGACCTATTTGGACGAAACTAGGTGGACCGGTTGGGTGTCTGACAAGGGACAAATAGATTCGATTTTGGTGAAGATCTGAATATGGATTCGGATATGATAATTTTTCGTTTTTTAAGTGAATCCTCAGTATTGGGAGATTGGGCTAACACCAACGTCTAGCAGGATATCTCAAAAAGTTATGGACGGATAATTTTAATTAAATGTGATTCTGTATTGTGATTTTCTGGTCTACAAAACGTAAACTGTTCACAAGGCAGAGGTATGCTCTCTACAGAGTGCCGTTATAGTTTGTTGAAGAGTTATCAGAATTGCATGTGTAAGTTGATTCAAAGTAAAAATTTAATTGTGTCATTGGTTGTTATCTCCATATGCGATGTCAGAAGGTGGAACGGAGCCCTCCCAAGTCTCAAATTATCCACCTTTATGTGTGTATATTTATATATATATATATATACAGTGCATTCAGAAAGTATTCAGACCCTCACTTTTTCACATTTTGTTATGTTGGAGCCTCATTCTGAAATCGTTTAAATTCATTTTTTCCCTCATCAATCTACATTCAATACCCCATAATGACAGAGGAAACAGGATTTTAGAAAGTTTTGCAAATTTATTAAAAAGAAAAAACTGAAATATCACATTGACATAAGTATTCATACCCTTAACTCAGTACTTAGTTGAAGCACCTATGGCAGCGATTACAGCCTCGAGTCTTCTTGGGAATGACGCGACAAGCTTTGCACACTTGGATTTGGGGATTTTCTGCCATTCTGCTCTGCAGATCCTCTCAAGCTCTGTCAGGTTGGATGGGGACCGTCGGTGGACAGCCATTTTCAGGTCTCTCCAGAGATGTTCGATTGGGTTCAACTCAGGGCTCTGGCTGGGCCACTCAAGGCTCTTCACAGAGTTGTCCCAAAGCCACTCCTGCGTTGTCTTGGCTGTGTGCTTAGGGTCATTGTCCTGTTGGAAGGTGAACCTTCGGCCCAGTCTGAGGTCCTGGACGCTCTGTTTCAGGTTTTCATTTAGGATATCTCTGTACTTTGCTCCGTTAATTGTTCCCTCAACCCTGACCAGTCACCCAGTCCCTGCTGCTGAAAAACACCCCTCCTGCATGATGCTGCCACCACCATGCTTCACCGTTGGGATGGTATTTGGCAGGTGATGAGCAGTGCCTGGTTTCCTCCAGACATGATGCTTAGAATTGAGGCCAAACAGTTAAATCTTGGTTTCATCAGACCACAGAATCTTGTTTCTCACAGTCTGAGAGTCCTTTAGGTGCTTTTTTTTTTTTTTTTACAAGCTCCAAGCGGGCTTTCATGTGTCTTTCACTGAGGAGAGGCTTCCGTCTGGCCACTCTGCCATAAAGCCCAGATCGGTGGAGTGTTGCAGTGCTGGTTGTCCTTCTGGACGTTTCTCCCATCTCCACACAGGATCTCTGGTGCTCAGCCAGAGTGACCATCGGGTTCTTCGTCACCTGTCTTACCAAGGCCATTCTTCCCCGATTGCTCAGTTTGGCCGGGCGGCCAGCTCTAGGAAGAGTCCTGGTTGTTCCAAACTTCTTCCATTTAAGAATTATGGAGGCCACTGTGCTCTTGAGAACCTTCAATGCAGCAGAATTTTTTTGTAGGCTTCCCCAGATCTGCGCCTCGACACAATCCTGTCTCTGAGCTCTGCAGGCAGTTTCTTCAACCTCATGGCTTGGTTTTTGCTTAGATATGCATTGTCAGCTGTGAGACCTTATATAGACAGGTGTGTGCCTTTCCAAATCATGTCCAATCAATTGAATTTACCACAGGTGAACTCCAATCAAGGTGTAGTGTAGAAACATCTCAAAGGTGATCAAGAGAAATGGGAGGCACCTGAGCTAAATTTCAAGTGTCATAGCAAAGGGACTGAATACTTATGTCAATGTGATATTTCAGTTTTTTATTTTCAATAAATTTGCAAAAGTTTCTAAAATCCTGTTTTCTCTTTGTCATTATGGGGTATTGAGTGTAGATTGATGAGGGAAAAAATGAATTTAAACGATTTCAGCATAAGGCTGCAACATAACAAAATGTGAAAAAGTGAAGGGGTCTGAATACTTTCTGAATGCACTGTATATATATATATAAATATATATATATATATATATATATATATATATATATATATATATATACATATATATATATATCTATATATATATATATATATATATATATATATATATATATATATATATATATATATATATATATATATAGATATATACAGTATATAGATATATATATATAGATATATATATATAGATATATATATTGTTACGCAACCGTGATTAACACCACAGTTACGGATGGCCGATTGCGAGACTTTACACTCCCGAGGCGAAAACTCAATAGCGGATTCCAATCAAGCACAAACGCGCGGAATGGCGGGACACAGCGAAGGCTCCGCAACCTTACCTATTAAAATCAAACACCCAGGAAACTGCGTTCAGATATATACAAAAATAATACAAGGATTTATTAAATAAAAGCAAAGACAGTGACAAAGCAGCGCCGGTAAATCTAATATCCTAGATCGGGACGTCCCCACACGACTGACAGCAAACACAAAACGAGGGAGATGAATTACGAAAAGAATACGTCACGTCGTTCAAAATGTACGCGGATGCGGGCTTATCTTGTCTGTCTTTCGTCGTCTTTGTGGCGGCCGTCCAACACCGCTCCTTTCGGCCCGATCGCACACCACGAGGTCCCTCACTCCAAGTCCCACAAGGCCGAGCACCACGCACCAAAAAGCACCATGCGTCGACGACCTCCAACGCGGGCACAAACTCCAGAACCAAGAGGAATGGCGAAAAGGAGGAGAGAGCGCGCAGGTGCAACTGCACGCCTCGTCCTTCCAACTCGCTCCGGGACTGGTCTCGCCTGCACTCGGTTCAGCGCGCCTCCGAACTGCTCTGCTCTCAACTTACACCGGGATTGCTAGCAGCCAACTGCCTGCTGTGTGCCAACTGTTCAACGAACTGCCCCGAACTGCTTTCCAACGAACTCCTGTAATGGCGTCCGACCGTCGCTAATATCTCTCGCCGATGACGTCACATTGGCGCACTCCTCAGCCAATAATAGCCTCCCAACTCGCCGGCTCGCCCAGGTCACGCCCTCTGCGGCATCCTCACCACTCCGCGTCCCCGACCCCGCGGTCCTTGTGTTATAACACGTGCCAGGCGAGGTTTGTAGGCCTTGGAGGTGTAAACGGTGGCGGCCCATTGTGGCGGTGGTTTTGGCCTGGTTTCCTGTCCGTTTGTTCCTAAGTCATTGTCAGGGAAAGGAATTATTTAATGTTGCGCTAAGGACCTAACTAATGTTTATGTGGTTTGCAGTGCCATAATGGACAAAGGTTTGACTACTAGGTGAGACTCACAGGGGCGTTACCTTTAATCCCTCACTATTTAACACTCGAACCTCCAGGTAGATCCACAATCATACATCTTCCCCCGACAAACGCCTAAACATCAAGAACTTATTACATGTAGAGTCCCTGTCACGACAGCCGAATACCTACCTATTCAGATCTACCTAGCTCTAGATGTTGCTCTACCAAATTCATAACAATATACATACACACAAATTATCCACATGTATGCGTCCACACACTCATGTGTGTGCGTATAAGTTTGTGTTGCCTGCTATCTTCACACGTGGGTGGGTTTCAGGAGATGGAACGGAGACCGACTGGGTCTCAATGTATCCACCCCTGCTGTGTGTGTGTGTGCGTGTGTGTTTGACTGTAGTGGTGAGGGTGCTATAAAATATTCGTAGATCTGCTCTGATAGCCTGCTGAAAGTTCACCATTCATTGAACTTCTTGAGGTCAACACAGAGGTTATTTACACGAAAATTTCCTGACGAAGCAAAACCTACCTAGAACGTCATTCGCAGAGTGCATAGTCTCACCTCACGTGTTAATTCTTAACAAAAAAACAACGATAACTGAACACGCTACTATTATGGCCCACTAGCACGGATCCGTGGAAAGTCCACATAATGGATTGGGTGGGAAGAGGGAGCGAAAGGGGTGGCTGATGTGGGAATCTTGAAAGAGGTGGTGGGTGTGGGAGGAGGCAGGGGAGGAGTGGCAGACAGTGGGAGGATGGAGGGGAAAGGTGGGGTGAGAGTTTGGAGGGAAGGGCAGGAGGAGGGACCCGGCGTTGCCGGTAACTTTGCTGGTGTAAAATATAATTTCAAGTCCACAATTTCACCCACCCCCACCTCTCAGAAACCCAAAGTCCTCCGCTTCTGCTTCCCACCCCCAAGTCATCACCCTCCCCTCCCAACTCTAAAGCATCAATCCTCTCACTACTCCGACCCTTCAAACCCAGGTCACCTGTCCAACTCAATCCCGCAAGATATGTGGAAAATAAATGTGACAATAAATGACCCAAAACCAATTACTGTATCTTCTTCCTGATGCAGACATATAAACATTGTTAAAATAAATAATGACCATGGACAAATAACTTTTATGAGATGGGTTTAAGCCCATCTTGAGAGAATGCCAATCTAGTCCCCACTTTAAGCCTTCAAACCCCATTTCCATCCGTCATAGTCACCTATGTCCTATGGGCTGCACAACTCACAATCCCACGAGATATGCAGAAAATATATATATATGTCCATCAACAGGTCATGCCCCGTCATGGTCGCCTGTCCAACTCACAATCCAGCAAAATACGCTGAAAACGGAAAAGATAATGTTGTGTGACTACCCTGTAGTGAACACCGCAGGGCAACACAGATGACCAAGCAGCTTTACTCCAAGGTGTTCAATCCCAAAATGACAGTATTCTTTACACACGAGGGAAAGGAGGATGACGAACTTACCTGGACGGCTTCCACCGACTTCTTCACCCCTGGATAATCAATCAACTCAAACGACAAAGAATTAAAATGTACAAAAATACCGGCTTTCCTGAAGAAATGCCGGTAACCAAATGATGCACGATAAAATAAGGTCTTAACTGAAGCGCCCCCATACAGACTCAAATACAAACGATGGGGAAAATAACTGTGAAAATAAATATGTGTTTGTGTGGCACTTAGCTATAATCGGCTCTTGAACCTCGTCAGGAATCGTCCCGGGCCCTGCGTCCTTACGCGCGAAAATACGCTCGTTGGCGCAAAGTCTGTGCGCGGGAACGACCTTGGTGCGCAGCTCTCTCTTCCATCCGCCGAGCTCAAAGCGAGCAGGCCGTGCTCATCTACTCACCGTCTGCTCCACACCAGCACCCACGTCTCCCAGCGCAAGAGCGCTATGAACTCCGAACACTCGCCATCGAATCCCGAAAATCAGAGCAAGTCGAGAGAGAAATCACGAGCCAAGAAGAAGAGAAAAATGTCTGGACATGACCGTTCGTTATTGAGGCCAGAACTCAAGAGGACGAAGAAGAGAGGAGAGAGATCAAAAAAATATCAGGCAGAGCATTCTTTTGTACTCAAGACTCTGACGTCATCTCACGACGTCTCCGTGTCTGCTCCTATCAGCGAGTGCCATCTTAGCAGTCCTTACTTGAACCAAATTCCGGACCAATCACTGCTCTTCGGGGCGTGGCCTCACGGCCCTGCCTGTGCCTGTGTGCTCACCAGGTCGGTGTTATCAGCGGTAGTGCTCAATATCCTGCTTACGGTTGGTTTTATTTAGTGTTGCATGTGTCATAAGGAACAGGGGAAAAATAACAAAGGCCATTACATACAGGGGATTTACCATTAATCCCTAACTAATTAACATAACCCCACCCCTCGTGATGGGAACGAAAACACGCGCTTGCACGACATACGGTCTACCGGATCCCTACTTATGACACATGAGGGTTTCTTCTTCTTCACGACAGTCAGAGCACACTACATATGCAATTCTACCTGGACTAAGGTATTGCCTACCCCCCACAAACGTAACAATATAATGTGACCATTAACAGGTCATGGCCCATTGCAGTTACCTGTCCAACTCACAATCCTTCGAGATATGCGGAAAAGATATATGACCATAAGCAGGTCATGGTCCATCATGGTCACCTGTTCAGCTCACTCATTTTCAGAGAACTTTTAACAATCGAATGCACAGCAGAAGCAGAGATTCCAGGCATATGTCCAACTTGCATTGTTCCTTCACCACGTCTAACTGTACTGCTAAAGTTAGACTCTGTCGCTACTTCTTGATGTGAGGTGTGCTTGGTGAAGGACTCACAGGTAGTTTCTTCACACTCATTGTGCATAATGTGGGGTTTAACAGCTAATCCTCACAGCTCGGTTTATAAACAAATATGCAATGCAAATTGCATACGTACCGCTTTACACAATGGCCGCTCTCATTCAAGCCAGTGCGAAGGGATATTGCACATGCACAGTGGAATGAAAACGTGTCTCCATTACTTAGCCTCTGTTAAAAGCCAGAAGTGATTCGCTCATGCAGTTTCAATGTAGATATTTTGAACGATAGCATTTTGGTTTTGCAAAAATCGAAATATTGTGAATTGAAAATCTAAAAAGGTAAATAAAGGCCTCAGACAAATTTCTAATGACATGGGTGTTTAATTATTGCTTGAGATAATGCCACATAGTTATATGGGCAGTGCATAATAAGTAAACAGACCGCTGTCTTGATCGCTGAGGCCAACTTCACAATTTCCTTTAATCCAACATGGCTGCCATACCATGGCATGTAACCTATGATGTCAGAATTAGCAATAAAATTTCCTCCATGGAGAATCGCTCTTATGTTTGAAGTTTTGCATCGATCGGACAAGCGGTTACAGAGGAAACGATTTTTAAAGTGAATATACAGGGTGAGTCATAAGTAGCGCCCGATTTCTGTTTATATACAGTCACGTGAAAAAGTAAGTACACCCTATGTAAAGTTTTGACTTTTTCAACATATTTCAACATACAGCTATTTGATCTTAATTTCAACAATATTGATAGATAAAGGTGATATAATATAACAAATATCATGAAACATTTACATTTTGTCGTCCATTGTATAATTCAAATAAACATAACTGCAAATTTCGCATGTGGAAAAAGTAAGTACACCCTTGGCTCTAAGACATCTTGTACCCACAACATCTCGATGGGATTTAGATCCGGGCTTTGACTTGGCCATTCCAGAACCCTCCATTTCTTTCTTTTCAGCCATTCCTTGGTGGATTTACTGGTATGTTTAGGGTCATTGTCATGTTGCAAGGTCCACCTTCGGTTGAGCTTCAACTTCTCCGACAGATGGCCTCACATTATCCTCAAGAACCCTCTGCTACAATGAAGAATTCAAAGTGGTTTCTATGATGGTGAGCTGCCCAGGCCCTGATGCAGCAAAATTGCCCCAAACCATAATATTTCCACAACCATGCTTTACAGTTGGTATCAGGTTCTTGTGGTCAAATGCTGTCTTTGGTTTTCGCCAAACATTTGGTTTTCGCACTCTCTGCAGACCTGGACAAAATAACAGACTGGGCAAACAAGTGGAACATGTCTTTCAATCCTGACAAATCTCACACTCTTACGATGTCTCTCCGAAAAGACCGACTGGACAACCCTCCCATCTACTTTCTGAATAATCCTCTCCAAGAAGTTCTGTCACTCAAACTTTTGGGTCTCACTATCTGCCATGATCTTTCCTGGGAAAACCACATTTCAAATCTGGCCTCCAAAGCCAGTTGCCGACTGGGCATCCTCCGTCGTGCGAAGTCCTTCCTTGGCACACCTGAGCTCCTCACCATGTACAAGGCTTTCATCCGCAGCTCAATGGAATACTGCTCTCCCCTCTGGGCTGGTGCTCCTGCCTCACACCTAGCTCGTCTTCACGCTGTTGAAAGCAAAGCATTCAGAATCCTTGGAATCTCCCGCGATGAAGCTAACTCCAAGGGCCTCTCACTCACTCACCGCAGGCAGGTTGGTGGTCTTTCCGTCTTCTACCGACTCCTCTCTGGCCTTGCCCCCCCAGCTCTCTCTGGGCTCTGTCCCGCAAATATTCCTGCAGGTCGCACAAGATCTGCCTGCAACCCTCTTATGGTTAAACTGCCAAAATCAAGACTCTCTGCTCACCTTCACTCCTTCATTCCTCTTTTCTCCCGCCTCTGGAACAAACTCCCTCACTCTCTTCAATCCCACTCCACCCTCCAGGTCTTTAAAACAGCTGTTCACCACCATCTCTTATCTTCCCCCATCCAAAACCTTGATCTTTTCTATCCCCAATAATTTCACCCCAAGTCCACTTTTTGAAATACCAACTTCTGTCCTGGAAGTCCTTGGTGTCCTTGTGTTTTATACTTCTCCCACCCCCCCCTTCCCACGCCTCCTCCCCCCAAGCCCTCTCCCTCCCACACATCTCCCTGCTCTTAAATGTTGTGTGCTCTCAAGTGTTTGCGTGCTTCGCATTCTCTTGTCTTCCGCTCCCTCTTTTTATATATTTTGTTTGTCTGGTTGATTTGTTTGTGAAGTAAATGTCAGCTCTTTCACGAGCCTCGATTCAGTATACAAAAAAAAACATGTTTTCTGTGGCCAAATAGCTCTACCTTTGACTCATCTGTCCAGAGCACATTGTTCCAGAAGTGCTGGTCTTTGCCTAGGTGTTCATTGGCAAACTTTAGTCTTGCCCTGATGTTCTTTCTGGCCAGCAAAGGTTTCCTCCTGGCACACCTCATTTTTCATTCATTCATTCATATGCACGTCCAATGTAGATCAAATTTGTGCAGCCTCTTTCTAATGGTGGACTCGTGCACTTTGACATCAACAGTGGCAAGAGCTACCTGTAGGTCCCGTGATGACATTCTGGGGTTCTTAGAGACTTCTTTCAGCATCTTGCGGTCTGCTCTCGGGCTGAACTTGCTGGGGCGGCCTGGCCTGAACAAGTTGGCAGTTGTTTGGAATCTTCTCCACTTGTAGATGATCTTCCGGACAGTCGAATGATTGATTTCAAATAATTGTTTGGAGATCTTTTAAAATCCCCTCCCAGACTCGTAGTCATCTATAACCTTTTTTCTGAAGGCCTCAGTGAGCTCTTTTGATCTAGGAATGGTGATGCCACACACTTCAACAACAAAGAGCAAACCAAACTAAATGTCTGAGGTTTAAATAAGACAGGTTCCTCCAAGATCCTCTCTAACGATGTTCTAACCGTTTGCACCTGAGCTGGTGCACCTGATTCTAATTTTATGCATTTGAAGTAGTGATAAATGTGGGGGTGTACTTATTTTTTCCACATGCAAAATTTGCATTTATGTTTATTTAAATTATACAATGGACTACAAAATGTAAATGTTTCATGATATTTGTTATATTATATCACCTTTATCTATCAATATTGTTGAAATGAAGATCAAATAGCTATATGTTGAAATATGTTGAAAATGTCAAAACTTTACATGGGGTGTACTTACTTTTTCACATGACTGTATATTTATGTCAGTTGATTGTTTGTTTGGCATTTGTATTACAGTGTACAAGAAGGTAGAAATAAATGAATGACATGTTTATCTAACCATTTATTCGGGGGGAAATTATTACGGAAGTGTACCAAGCTGTTTTACTTGCAATTTTCAAAGTGCCCTCCCTCGTGATCGATGCACAATTGCAGCCGAGCAGGCACAGAGTGGCACACACGCTTGAAGAGTTCGATATCAATTTCCTCAAACTTTGCAGTGATTTGAGCCTTCAATTCCTGAATGGTACGACCACAATGCGTTGATTCATTGAAATGTAATTCATGGTCCAATTTGGTGCAACTTCCCTAACTTTCCAAACTCTCAGCAATAACCTGCAAAACAAAAACAAACAAAAAAAATTTTAAGAAAATTAATAATCTGCAAGACAATTATTAACAACATGACATCCCAGAAAGAATCTGACAGCCGAAAAAACAGAAATCGGGCACGGGCACTACTTTTGATTCACCCTGTATATATAGACACACACACAGACACAAACACACCACACACGTACACACACACACACACACACACACACTCACACGGGCATTGCAATAGTCTTGCATCCCCTTTGGAGTGAGAGTGACAAGAAAGGCACTCGGTAGAGTGTATGCCTCCTCTAGGTTGAACAGTTTACGTCTTGTACCCACTGATGTGCCAGATCGTATAGTTTTGTGTCCCATCCAGAACTGAACCAAAATCTCATCAGCTTGGTCTTGTCACCTAACCAACTCATCCACCAAGTTTTGTTATAATCCGTTCAAAGCTTTTTGAGATATTGTGCTGTATATCGTTTTTGGTCCAATCTCGCAGTCGTGAAGGATTACTTGAAAAAGAAAAAAAATCTCGTATCATGATCTGGATCGATATCTTCAAAGTTGAATCAATTTGTCCTACACCCAATCTGTCGACCAAGTTTGTTGTCCGAATCCGTTCATAACTTTTTGAGATATTAATTGTATGATTATATAGTTTTTGGCCTTATCTCCTCTCCCAACGATGAAGAATCACTGAAAAAATTATACCGTTGTATCAGGATCCGGATGTTCACCAAAATATAATCAATTCATCCTTGTCACACCCACCGTGTCCACCAAATTACGGCTGAATCCGCAACACGTCCCTAACCTTTTGTGATGTCCTGCTCACAGACAGACATACAGGTCTGAAAATATAGCCTGTCCACCTTCGGTAACGGAGGTAACAATAACATCTTTGCGAACAACAAATTTCGAATTTAACCATGGTATTAGCCTATTGGCATTTGTGGTTAATGCTTTTTTGCAAAATATATGACATGTTCCCTGATGAAAACATAACCTTTGTCCACCTTCGGTAATGGAGGTAATAATAACATCCTTACAGCAATAAATTGGGAATTTAACGATGGTATTAGCCATGGTGTTATCCCTCCAATGTCACAGCACTAGTGGACTATTTTCATCATATCAGAAATCACTTGTGTTCCAACCAGGATTGAGCAGCTCATAGATAACAAAACAACTGCAGAATGACCCCTTCACAATCAAATAATGAATTAAAATTTCAAATCAAACACCAACCTATTGTTTTAATGTACATCCTATGTATCCAAAAGTAATGTGCATCCTCTACTTCTTACGGGATATATATATACTGTATATGATTTTCTACTGTATAATGCATCACTTTAACAGCTACAAACATAACCTTATATACTCGTACATCAAGAGGAGAGCATGCTCTATTATTTTGCTAACGTGTCTAAAGCTTACAGCAGAGCTTGTACATACGACTACAAATAATAATTGGACATGTAACAACACTGTGTATAGATTTGAGCCTTGGATCAGCATAATCAGATCAGTTCAAGAACAGTAGAGGAGTTATTCGGAGAAAAAAAACGTCACAGTGACGGAAAATTTGGGTAGATTCATCAAATTTAGAAAACTTCACCATGTCGAGAGCTAAATGTTAAGTTGACATCAGAAACAAGAAGAAAAAGACATAAAATGTCATGTCCCCCCCCCCCCCCCCCCCCCCCCATGGTTTTAGTAATTTTTCTGTATGGAGTTATGCCCGTCAGTCGGTAATCTTTGGTCAGATTACAAAACAAAATCTTCTGCATGTGTATACTCATATATTGTCTTTGTGCCAAGTTTGAACAAAATCGGTCAATGCATGTCTGAGAAATGGTTGGGGACATGTTTAAGTAACAAAATGGCCACCAGTCGGCCCTCTTGGATCTGATCTCGAAAATAAATGACGTGCATATGTAAGCCATAATTATTTATCTGTGTGCATTGTTTGAATATGATCGGTAAATGCATGTCCAAGAAATAGTTGAGGACGTGTTCAATATTGGGTTTTTTTACAACTAAAATGGCTGCCAGTCGGCCATCTTGGATCAGATCTTGAAAGAAAATGAGGTGCATATGTAAGCCATCATTAGTTATCTGTGTGCAAAGTTTGAATATGATCGGTAAATGCATGTCTGAGAAATGGTTGAGGACGTGTTTAAGTAACAAAATGGCCACCAATCGGCCATCTTGGATCTGATCTCGAAAATAAATGACGTGCATATGTAAGCCATAATTATTTATCTGTGTGCATTGTTTGAATATGATTGGTAAATGCATGTCCAAGAAATAGTTGAGGACGTGTTCAATATTGGTTTTTTAACAACTAAAATGGCTGCCAGTCGGCCATCTTGGATCAGATCTTGAAAGAAAATGAGGTGCATATGTAAGCCATCATTAGTTATCTGTGTGCAAAGTTTGAATATGATCGGTAAATGCATGTCTGAGAAATGGTTGAGGACGTGTTCAACATCGGATTTTTTACAACTAAAATGGCCGCCAGTCGGTCATCTTTGATCACATCGCGAAACAAAATGATGTGCTTTTGTATACCATCATGTATTATCTTTGTACCAAGTTTGAACAAAATCGGCCCATACATCTGACATAAGGTTGCGGACACGCACGGATAAATGGACAGACGAGACCCTCGTTTCGGACCTATTCATAAGCCCTCGTTCCGGACCAAGTCCAACGGGGGCTAATAATGAGAATATCAAAGCTTTTCATTTTCATCAATTTTTATGCACTTTTTTAGGCAACACCTGACAGGTGATTTTATTAACGAAAGATGTGGCTCAATTGGGCAAAGTTAACATATTGAACTTTAATTTGAACACAGTTTGTGCGAGTTGTCGATGCACCCCACTCGGCCATCAGACGTGATGAACAGGAGATGAAATGGAATATGTTTTGCAGCAAAATCCAATGCAAAACAACAACAACAACCCATCGTTCCTCTTCCTTGTCACTACCCCAACACAAGAACATGTATTTATACTGCAATACAGAACAGGAAAAACCGAGAAAACACTTAACAGCCTGACAGCATTAGGTAATTCTTTTGGTGAAAAATAGGATTTGTAAAAGACTCACACTTGAAAATATATGTTATGGAAGAGGTGATGGCAACATATAGACAGTGAACACACACAGACACAAACGGAGGTGAATACTTTGAGACCTGGTAGGTCTCCTCAAACCTCAAAATCTCTTCAAACCCATCTTCATGTGGAGTTGGCAGCGATCAACAACAATTTGGAAGCATACACATATACACATATACGTGGCACACACACACACACACACACACACACACACACACACACACACACACACACACACACATACATACACACACACACACACACACACACACACACACACACATACATACACACATATACATACACACACACACACACACACACACTATTCCTCATTTCCAAAAGGGAATCAAAGGGAGGTGCAAAACACTCCATTCTTTATATGAGGGATCGTTGCTCTGTATGCAGCTTCAACATGGGGACTGAAAATACGTTTCTCGGCTTCCACTGGACGAAATTGGCTGCAAATATCAGAAGTAAATCCTTTGTACATTGAGGTAATATGTTCCAAATTTCAGTAACGTCTGTATCCACAATCTTGAGTTTTATTTCGGAAACCCTCGCTATCACGTTGGTGTCTGTCCGTCCGTCCATCCGCCAAAAATGTGTTGGCGCTAATATCTCAAGGGCTATACATTGAAACTTGCTGAACCTTGGAATATACATCGGCCAATCAGTCTACTTAATGGCTTTTGAAACAAATTCCACATAAGTGCTATAGTTTTTGCTTTAAATTTAAAATACATAAATGTATAGACATAAATAAATATATAAAAATATATACATACTATATAACTCTTCAAAATGTTATTACCCAAGTCTAATGTGCTGGCTTATTGGCCTAATGGATAAAGCATCACACCCCCAAACTAGGGAGTGTAGGTTCAAATCCCATCTGGGTTGGATATTTTTTTCAAGTCTTTTATATCGTCTTGAATAAAGACTTGTACAATTTTGTTTGTATTTAAAATGTATATTGTGAATAATGCCAGGGACATAGAAAAGGCCCCTTTATATGGGATGTGCCATGTGGCAAACTATAGAAAAGAAGGGACATTCCATAGCCTAGAGAAAATGTCGAATCGAAAAGAAGGGACATTCAAAAAATCTCGTGTGCATGCTGGACTACCCTTGTGTTCTTAGGATGAACCAAGTCGTGCTGTAGAAAAGTTCCTTTTTTGGATATCATTCTTTGGATATCATTTGGTGGCAGAAATATTGCATTAATAAGTGTGCCATCCCCCAAATGGATATCATTCTGGGTACTCGCCTCCTAGTATTGTGTCGTGCATGTTAAATATCCTATAATGTCTTTGAGCATGGATTATGGGAACTATCTTCAGCATTCTGGCCAAATTCCAAATTGCTGCGCAGATGCAACCACCTTTATAGTGTTCGTTGAATCATGGCAGAGGATGAAACATTACAGGGCTATCCAGATAATTGTCCTTCATCGGTGGTCAGCACAGCAACGGTGAGTGTGAGTGTATGGGGTAAGCGGATGGTGAGGGGAGGGAGGTTGGGAGAGAAATGGAGAGAGAGGGAGAAGCGTTTGTGTTAAAGATGATGAAGTCACATTTCCTCCGACTAGAAAAGACATGAAGGGAAAGTGATGGAAAGCTGGAGGTAGTGCAGACATGACTCAGAAAAACGTGTGGGTGAATACCTGAATGTATTTTTATTCAAATATCTGGAGCTCAAGGAACTTTCGACTGGGCAGTGCCCCAAAGATGAGCGAAGGATGAAGCAGGAAACAGCATTGTGTAATCCCACAAATACTGCATGTGATGTTTTACTTTTATGGTCATTAATCAATCAATCATTTGATATTTTTTTGATACAGTGCTTTTCATTTTGATGTCAAATGTGATTATATTAAATTATTTTAACTTGCTTATCCCACACAAATATTGAGCAAGAGTTTAAGCCTTAATATTAATAATTGTGGTTGAAATCTAAATTCTCCTTTTGAGACACTTCCTAATTCATACACATCTTTGATGTCCTTTGGAATGATGAGCTTGGTTAGCTTACACTTGGAGATCCAATCAGATAAAATCAAAGCTCATTGCCTTTTTCAAAGGCGTCTCACACTGGGCTCATATAAATTGGACAGGAAAACCTGTTGAGATTTGAATCAAATGGTTCTGTGCTTCCTGCTTGTGTGTTCCATGATTTTTTAAACCCAGATTCGACACTATAAATCCCAACGCTATCTGTGACTGATATTCCGGCTCTTCATAGCTCCCTGTGGAATAACTGGATATGAATGGTCGATGGGATTATAAATCATGCACAATGCAAATCTTTCCTCTGTACAAGTTCTAATGCATCATTAAACTGTGTGGTTGTCCCCAATGGACTGTACACCTGAGCATATACTATGCGAATAGTTCACGGATGGCATGGACTTTCATTCTAAAGAATCAAAAAATACAGGGAAGTTGGGGAAACTTCAGCAATTTCTCAAGGTATTCCCCTGGAAAACATACACACGTGTTGCAAATGATGTGGTCGTGCATTGATGCTACTACGTCTTGCCATTTCAGGATATGTGCTTTGACATCTTCCTCGTTCATAAACTTAATATACACCATTCATAAACGAATGGTGTTCTTTGAGTGATCCAAAGAGATGGAAATCACCAGGTGACTCGTCACAACTCTTAAGGATAAATTAGAACTTCAGAATCAATTTCGACTAGAACTAGAGTATACACAGATCTTTTTAGGTCTGACCAGTGGCATAGTTAGGGTTTGTGGTCTGAGTGGTCTGACCTGGAGCCAAAGGTCAATACTAGCGCCCCACAGCCACAGGCACTGGTATGGTCAGGAATTTTTATTGGGGTAAGGGGGGCATATGAAAGAACTCTAAGCTTCCCCAGTGGGCTCAGCGGGAAGGCTAAGCTTCCCTTCTCTTTCTGAAGAGCATTGTGGGATCTTTAATGCCCACCAACTAATGTCGGCAGATGGGATACCCAGCTTCACATTCATCCGAGGGCCCTGCACAAACTGATGAATCACTCCGACAGTGAAACAATGGGATGACAGTTTGGATGTAGCCTGGTCAGGATTTGAACCCAGGATATACAGCTTTGAGGTGAGTGTGCGTATTTTGAGGTAATCCTGCAAGCCCAACACACTCGCGGAGGCCTCTCACCATGTTTACCCTTCTGTCCAGACCCCTAGAGTGCCAATGCCTTCTTTGCTTTTTTTCCTTCTTGATATAACAAAGTGTAATAAGATAGAAAAGTAAAGTTATGAAAGCAAATAAGTAATTTTTCTTACTTAAATGGAATTTTATTTTCCTTATATATTTATGTAATAAGTAACCGGAAGAGCACTGATTAAAATTTTCCTCGGATGGCCGCACACATTATAAAGAGGGTGAAATGATAAGAAAGTGGGGATTCCATTCTAAGACGTCAAGAGGAAAAGAGTTAGGGACAAGGAAGTTAAAGAACTAACTTGACACATGATCCTGCCCATCACTAATTGGGCTCATAATCTGATCTGGATATGATTGAAACATCTGGATCTGGTCGACATGTAATTACGAAATATCTGTCTAACCATTATAACCCCTCTTACCCTTCTTCCTATCATGGGCGATCTCGGTACTACAGAATGCATAACCTCATTTGTTCATATATTCACAAGACAATTAGATAAAATAAGAGATTTACACAGCCAGCAGCCCAATAATTACTTACATGGATTTATTTACTGTGCGGAGGTGATTAGTAATAATGAAAAATGTTAAACCGGATGAATAAAGTTCGTAAACATCGACATGATACATTGACACGTAGCATAGAGTTTAAAATGTATAGCGTAGTTCTGAAAGTTACGTCTCGTGCTCTCACGAGCTCGTTGTGTTGCACAAAAAATGGAGCATGATGAGGTTTTTTTTAGGGGTTATCATTTGGTGCCTCATCCACTTCGTGCTTGGGGCGGTCGCCCCGTCCTCCATGCCTTCACTACGCCTATGGGGCTGATACTCACCTTCGATAGCCCAGACTAGGAGAACTTTGGTACCCACCCTGAACTAACCATTTAGAATTTCAATTTAAATGTAATGATTGTTTGCACACTTCTAGTACTAACATCCAATTCACTATGCTCATCTAAATTCTCCCAAATGAGCTGTGACACATTTAATGTTTGTTTAAGTGGTAGCAGGTGGTTGTGCGTGAGAATGCTCAAAATAGTTCACTAATCACAGATATTTGTACTCCCTCCACCAATAACTAAACATTTCATCTGATTCAATCTTTTAAACTTGATCGAAAGGAAGCCTGGTGTTGGCTTAGCGGTTAGGGTGCGGCTTGGGATCCGAGGCTTCTGGCTTCGAATCCTGGTCGATCGCTGAATTATCGCTAGGGGGGTTGACTCAGCCTGTCATCCTTCCGCGGTCGGCAAATTGAGTACCAGTTTACTGGTAATTCCCTGTGTGTCGCAAGAGGCAACCTGCAGGATTGGTGGCAGGAAGGGCATCCGGCCACAAAACATTGCTTCAAAAAGTGGACCACGGTGCTCAAAAAAGGCCAACCCCTGCTCTGCAGGGAAAAATGGCCTCTAAAGGTGGTTCAAACTTGATCAAAAGATTCATAACTGAATACATCTGAATAACTGAATAATAACTGAAATAATGTCCACACACCTAGCCCCTCGCCTAGACTTCAGCAGGGGAGTTATGGAACGCCCGGTGCGGAGAACGACAATACATGCAATGTAAACTTGGTACATTCTGAAATAATATCATTCCTTGGGCTTGTGCATACCGCAAGGCTTCGAGAGTTATAATCGCATCCGAGGGGCATACCTTGCTGGATGCTTCTCCTACGACTGACAGCATGAATTATGGGCAATCAAGTGGGTGCCCAATTTATGTGCCTTCATGGATGCAATTTGCAGAAACTTTCCTGAAAAGCCTGATAAGCAGTCTGTAAGGATGTCCTGAAGTGGCTTTTTATATACTCGTAGTTAGTTTTGCATCTTATATTACCATGCAAAAAAGATTGCCTCGGCAGTTAACGGGCTCAGCAGAACTCCACTGATAAATATGGACAGCAATGCAACTTCAAGGACATCACAAATAGTTACAGTGCACAGGATTGCTGAAAACTTTGAAAGAGAATCAGTGTCACACCAGTCGCTGCCACTAAGATTGAGACTAACTAACCTAACGCTTCTTTGCTACTTGTTGGGACCTAATCAGGAACAAAGGAAGGATTAAGCCTCTTTTTAGCAAAAGCATGCAAGCCAATAATTCAGCAAACATAGGAACA
Organism: Myxine glutinosa; assembly: GCF_964187855.1. NCBI lineage: Eukaryota > Metazoa > Chordata > Myxini > Myxiniformes > Myxinidae > Myxine > Myxine glutinosa. The sequence continues at coordinate 144,055,328 of NC_136261.1, read as the reverse complement.
AGGCACTTGCTTCACTTTGAATATAAATGTGAAAGTGTCTTTTGTCCATGATTGCTGATATGTCCATTTCCAGGCAGTTACTGTAGTAATAGTACCTATGAAGATTCGGGCCTACTCGAGTTTTCATAAACACCAAGTATCACATCCACTTTGTGAAGGTGTGTGTGTGTGTGTGTGTGTGTGTGTGTGTGTGTGTGTGTGTGTGTGTGTGTGTGTGTGTGTGTGTGTGTGTGTGTGTGTGGCAGCAATTTGTGTGGTGCTGATGTGATGTGTGGTCTTGCAATTCATCCCAATTACAAAGCAGGTCTATATTGAAAGAACAAGTCGGCTTTTTCCATCGCCTTTTACAACCAATCATGGGCCCATAAAGCCAAGACAAGGCCCCTTTGGCATAAAAATTATGGGACATTTGTGCAAGTCATTATTATTAATTTTGGTGCGTACCATTTCCAAACAATAATTTCAAGTGAAAATGAGATAATGATGAAATAAAAGTAAATATCATTTTATAAATTTAATCTGGTTTTTGCTTTGAGGAAAAGCTAGTAGCCAAATGCAGGTGAGAGTTAGGATTTCACTTGCGATTTGATAAAATTGTATCTTTGTGTGAGCTTTGAGTTAATGCAATAATAATGCAGAACATTGAGTGACGTAATTCCACATCAGTCTGAATTCGGCTGTGATTTGTGGAATTGAACATCTCGGTTAAAGTTTCCTTGCCGAAAGAAATTTCATTGTGTGAGTGTTGAGGTTCCGGAGAATGTGAATGTTCTGTGCTTCTCAAATTATGTGTTGGATGAAACAGGTATGATCAAAATGTGCAGTTGATTACTATTACCTGTATTAGGAACCCGTCTCGTGTATAGCTGTTTTATACATTTTGGATTATGCCATTTAAATGGCCTTCCAAAAAATGACATTAACAAGAATGTAGAGAGAAAAAAATTCGGTGTCAGCTTATACTTATGTACAGTAGTGGCCAAAAATATTGACACCCTTGTTCTTTTTTAAAATAACTCACAATTTTCTCGAAAAACAAGTTTATTTGACAAAAGTATTTGGTCTCCACAATTCTTGATTTCACTGTTAATATTACAGAACCTTTGTTTTTCATTCAGAACTTAACATATCCTTTTAAATAAGAAAATAAAAAGAAAAGGCATTGACAAAATTATTGGCACCCCAGACTTAATATTTGGTATCACAGCCTATGGACAAAATAACTGCAGTCAATCACTTCCTATAGCCATGAATGAGCTTCCTAAACCTCTCTACTGGCAGTTTGGCCCACTCTTCTTGTGCAACCTGCGCCTGTTCTCCCAGATTTGAAGGGTACCTTCTCCCAACTGCTATTTTAGAATCTCCCCACGTGTTCAATGGGATTTAGATCTAGACTCGATGATTATGGCCACTTCAGAACAGTCCAGCGTTTTGTCTTGAACCATTCCTGGGTGCTTTTTGAAGTGTGTTTGGGGTCATTGTCCTGTTGCAAGACCCATGACCTTCGATGGAGACCCAGCATTCTGACACTGGGTTGAACATTGCCCTCCAAAATGCCTTGGTATTGGTAAGCTCTTGATTTTATGATGCCATGCACACATTCAAGGCACCCAGTACCAGAGGCAGCACAGCAACCCCAAAACATCACTGAACCTCCTCCATGTTTGACTGTAGGGAAGGTGTTCTTTTCTTTGAAGGCTTCATTTTGTTTTCCGTAAACATAGAGATGATGTGCTTTATCAAAAAAACTGGACTTTGGTCTCATCTGTTCACAGGACATTCTCCCAAAAGGATTTTGGCTTATTTAGATGTGTTTTGGAAAACTTCAGTCGAGCTTTCTTACGTCTCTCTCTTAGTCCTGGGTCTCCTACGATATAACCCTCTTTCATTGACTTGGCGACGGATGGTGCGAGTTTAAACTGTTGTACCTTGTGTCTCAAGGTCATCTTGAATCTGTTTGGCAGGTGATTGAGGTTCTCTTTCCACCATTCGAACAATCCTTCGCTGCAATCTTCGATCAAGTTTTCTCTTGCGGCCACATCCAGGGAGGATGGCTCCAGTGCCATGGGCCTTAAACTTCCTGATAACATTGCGTATGGCAGACACAGGAACATCAAGATCTCTGGAGATAGACTTGCAGCCTTGAGATTGTCCATGCTTGCCTACAATCTTGTGTCTAACCTCCTCAGACAATTCTGTGGTTTTTTTTCTTTTCTCCATGCTCATTGCGGTACACACAGTGACACAAAACAGCAGAATGACTCTTTTTCTCTCTTCAAACTGGTTGAATGAGTGATTTCTATATTGCAAGCACCTGCAAATCACTACAGGTGAGTTCAATTCCAGAGTAAAGGAGAATCACCTGCTTGAAATGTAATTATTTCCAACAACTTCTAAAAGGTGCCAATAATATTGCCCAGGCCATTTTAGGATTTCTGTGTGGAATAAGCTAAGATTTAGTAATTCTTTCACCTTTTTTTGTTTTGTTTCACTGCAAACCAAAGAAATACATATGTGGATACCCAGAGATTTTTAATTTCAACAATTTTATGGAAGAAATGGTGCGTTATTTTAAAAAAGTGCAAGGGTGCCAATATTTTTGGCCATGATGTATATGTTTTGTTGAACTCCTTAAAAAAAATATTTGTGTTGGCATATACAGTCACGTGAAAAAGTAAGTACACCCATGTAAAGTTTTGACTTTTTCAACATATTTCAACATACAGCTATTTGATCTTCATTTCAACAATATTGATAGAATGATAGATAAAGGTGATATAATATAACAAATATCATGAAACATTTACATTTTGTAGTCCTTTGTATAATTTAAATATACATAAATGCAAATTTCGCATGTGGAAAAAGTATGTACACCCCTACATTTATGACTACTTCAAATACCTAAAATTAGAATCAGGTGCACCGGCGCAGGTGCAAATGATTAGAACATCGTTAGAGAGGATCTTGGAGGAACCTGTCTTATTTAAACCTCAGACATTTAGTTTGGTTTGCTCTTTGTTGTTGAAGTGTGCGGCGTCACCATGCCGAGATCAAAAGAGCTCTCTGAGGCCTTCAGAAAGAAGGTTTTAGATGCCTACGAGTCTGGGAAGGGATTTAAAAAGATCTCCAAACAATTTGAAATCAATCATTTGACTGTCCGGAAGATCATCTACAAGTGGAGAAGATTCCAAACAACTGCCAACTTGTTCAGGCCAGGCCGCCCCAGCAAGTTCAGCCCGAGAGCGGACCGCAAGATGCTGAAAGAAGTCTCTAAGAACCCCAGAATGTCATCACGGGACCTACAGGTAGCTCTTGCCACTGTTGATGTCAAAGTGCACGAGTCTACCATTAGAAAGAGGCTGCACAAATTTGATCTACATGGGAGGTGTGTACCCCGGTTCTACATGGGAGGTGTTTATCCCGGTGTGTACCCTGGTTTAGAATAGGTACACCGTATCCCTGCGCATCGTAGGAGGTGACTAACGGTTGGCGTCAGGAAGGGCATCCGGCCATAAAAACATTGCCTCAAACAGGGAACCATGATTGTCATGGGGCCCGCAAGGCTAACCCCCGCTCTCGCGGGGAAAATGGCCTTAAAACGATCATTCATTCATATTCATTCATGGGAGGTGTGCCAGGAGGAAACCTTTGCTGTCCAGAAAGAACATCAGGGCAAGACTAAAGTTTGCCAATGAACACCATGGCAAAGACCAGCACTTCTGGAACAATGTGCTCTGGACAGTTGAGTCAAAGGTCGAGCTATTTGGCCACAGTACCAGAAGACATGTTTGGCGAAAACCAAAGGTAGCATTTGACCACAAGAACCTGATACCAACTGTAAAGCATGGTGGTGGAAATATTATGGTTTGGGGCAGCTTTGCTGCATCAGGGCCTGGGCAGCTCACCATCATAGAATCCATTATGAATTCTTCTTTGTACCAGAGGGTGCTTGAGGATAATGTGAGGCCATCTGTCGGCAAGTTGAAGCTCAACCGAAGGTGGACCTTGCAACATGACAATGACCCTAAACATACCAGTAAATCCACCAAGGAATGGCTGAAAAGAAAGAAATGGAGGGTTCTGGAATGGCCAAGTCAAAGCCCGGATCTAAATCCCATCGAGATGTTGTGGGGGGATTTGAAACGAGCTGTGCACGCAAGAAACCCCTCAAACATCGCACAGCTGAAAGAATTCTGCATGGAGGAGTGGGCAAAAATTTCTCCCAGTCGATGTCAGAGACTGGTAGACGGTTATAAGAAACGCCTACTTGAGGTTGTTTCTGCCAAAGGGGGCAATACCACCTATTGGAGCCAAGGGTGTACTTACTTTTTCCACATGCGAAATTTGCATTTATGTTTCTTTAAATTATACAATGGACTACAAAATGTAAATGTTTCATGGCATTTGTTATATTATATCACCTTTATCTATCAATATTGTTGAAATGAAGATCAAATAGCTGTATGTTGAAATATGTTGAAAAAGTCAAAACTTTACATGGGGTGTACTTACTTTTTCATGTGACTGTATATATACGAACACATGGAGGTGGATACCTTGAGACCTCGGAGGGTTCTGATCCATCCTCTGAAACCAGCACATGGAAATACCAAATTAAACGAGAACGGCACTTGGTGGAGAGCATACTTCCACCAGGCTGAACAATTTACGTTTTGTATTCCACTCATAGGCCAGATTTGGATTCGGACATGAACCAACTTCGAATCGGCTTGTTCTTGTCACCTACCCAACTCATCCACCAAGTTTTGTCATAATCCGTCCATAACTTTTTGAGATATCAAATGGTGAAGAATCTCAATGGTGAAGAATCGCTTAAAAATTCTCCGATCCACATCCGGATACGAATCTTCACCAAAAATCGAATAATTTCATCCGTGTCACATTCCTACATCTCCATCAAATCGTCTGAATCGTCATCCTTTAACCCATGTATTAATTATCCAGAAATACCTTACTGTTTCTCTTCCGCTACCTCCACGGAATGTTCACAGGAATCCATCAGCACGCACAACAAAACATCAGCTCTCCATTTAGAATGAAGTTCTTGGTTCACTAAACACCCTATAGACTATAGAGCATACATACTTCCAGTTGATCAATTAAATAAATAATTATTTTTTCATTATTATTTTTATACAATGTCTAATATAATGGGAACCTGTTCACACAAAAACAACCAATATGCAAAAAATATGCAACTTCTGTAACTGATCACTCATCTGTCATCAATAGTCAATCGATAATACTGTATCTGAAGCCTTGGAAGGAGGGTCGTAACCAAATTTCAGGTAATTTGTGTTTTTACCATTCTACTGCCGCTGATCCCACAATATTAAATGTGAAGAATATAAATAAGCTTAAGAAAGCTCTTGGAATGCGAGAGGCTTATTTGTAAACATGAGCCGCCAAGTATGTAGAACTGCCAAGTATGTCCTGCTTGATGCATGAAGCACTTTACTCGTACAAGTCACATATTTTTGCCTGGTTTCAGTTATTGAATCTTGACTGTGAAATAAAAAACGAGGATCAAAATTCAGTGAAGAGCTGTATAGAGAATTTTATTTTTGGCTTGATCTTAATGTCAAGGCAGAGAGGTTTATTGAAAATCAATTGAATGTCTGGAGCAATATGGCTTTCTTAAGGGTTCAACGACACAGCATCAAGAACAAGTCAATCCTTTTATTTGAGTTGCATCTTAAGCAGCCTGAGAAAGAATTATTTTGTCTCTTGTGACTCTGTCGGTCAATAATAATAAACGACTTGTCAATTTACCAGTCATGAAAATATATTCAATCTCACTAGAACTAGATAGACCACTCTTACTGTCAAATCTATAACTATAGGAGCGATGTGTTTATGTGTCGCCATTTTTCTTCGAGATGGCCAGGCGGATATTCATCAAACTTTCAGCGGTTCATCAGTGAGTGGAGTGGAGTGTTCTAAGCAAATAAAGTTTTTTGACAATTTCGAAAAACAATAATTTGGAATTTTGCTTTGCTCTATAGTGCCTGCTATGTGCCTTTGTAGTTATGTGAAAGGTAAGAATAAATGATCTCCGATCCCATTCTTCAGTGGGTGTGGAGAGGTGATTAGTCCCCACAATTTTTTCTTTTTTTTAATCCAAAATTTGATTTCTTAAAAATGCCAACAGGATTAGAACAGGACCGGGCTGCCGGGTACCATTGCTAGTATTTTATAATGCACTAGCAGCGTGTTACCCGGCGTCATTTTTTTCTATTTTTTTGTGGGTGCCTAAAACACTTCCCTCACCTATTAAGGAAAATTTATATTTATTATAATATGAATACACACACACACACACAATAATCGGGGATAATTTAATATTAGCTTTCCTCAGTGGGTGCAGTTACAAGGCTCAGGCACTATAAAGCGATTTTAAAAAGTCTCCCCCTTTCCCCCTAACTTTTAGTTTTTCCCAAAAAAAATAATTGGAAAATGACTGGGGCGAAAACTGGGGCAGAAAATGACTCGCCCCATAATGGGGCGAGTCTCAACATCAGTCTATTACCCACCATCGATGGGTTGGTAGACTCTGTTTTCCATATCCTCATTTCTGGTCTCACTCCACATACCCTCTCATTCGTACAACCTCCCCCAGCCCACCCATGTCAAATGTGTTCCTCCAAAATCACACACTTGGCTGCCCTTTACAATTCTAAGCTTTTTTTTTTTTTTTTTTTTTTTTTTCTATACTGAATCGAGGCTCGTGAAAGAGCTGACAACCGCGAGGGAAAGACAAAGACAGTACATGGGGACCGCGAGGGAAAGACAGTACATGGGGACCGCGAGGGAAAGACAAAAACAGCACATGGGGACCGCGAGGGAAAGACAAAGACAGCACATAGGGACCGCGAGGGAAAGACAAAGACAGTACATGGGGACCGCGAGGGAAAGACAAAAACAGCACATGGGGACCGCGAGGGAAAGACAAAGACAGCACATGGGGACCGCGAGGGAAAGACAAAGACAGTACATGGGGACCGCGAGGGAAAGACAGTACATGGGGACCGCGAGGGAAAGACAAAAACAGCACATGGGGACCGCGAGGGAAAGACAAAGACAGCACATAGGGACCGCGAGGGAAAGACAAAGACAGTATATGGGGACCGCGAGGGAAAGACAAAGACAGTACATGGGGACCGCGAGGGAAAGACAGTACATGGGGACCGCGAGGGAAAGACAAAAACAGCACATGGGGACCGCGAGGGAAAGACGCTGAAAGAAGCTGATTCCTTTCCTTCAGCTTTCAATTTTCTTGTCTGAGAAACTGACTCCCAGTTTCTGGTGTATTGTGCCCCTCCCTTCAGTTCTTTGAGAGCACTGCACATCATCACCTCGTTTTTTCTCCCATATCCACCCATGCTCTCTTATACTCACGGTGACCCCTTCCCCTTCGGTCACTCATATGTTCATGTGTAATGTCTTTGTCTCAATGGAATGGAACTGGGGTTCCCCTTTGTTCTTCGGTCATTCTGTGAACCTACTGCCATTTGTCGTTTAGCTCATCCATGACCCAAGATTTCTGTATATGGGGGGAAAAAAAAGAAGAAGCTTTACACCAATTCTAGTCAAAAATTATTTTCACAGAATTCTTATTTAGCAATGCATTAAATCATCTTTTGAGATAGTAGTAGAGATAGAGTCCATGTTTGGATGTGCACTTGTGTACGTGTTTGCAGCAGCCTATTTGAACACTGGAATAATACTCACGAGCCAAGGAAAGACGGAGGAAGCAAAAACGGTTTTCCGCACATGTGCCAACATTTCTGACGAGAGGCTCAAGGATCCGCAGGCACATATGACATCAGTGACTAGCTGCTTGTACAACCTGGGAAAAGTGCTGCACGAAAAGGAGCATCACCAAGTAAGGCTGCTATTTTTCCATTCAACATGTTCTTTTTAAATAATTTTTCATGGGCAATACAATCTTGTTCCTAAATTATTACTCAAATTGTGAAATCTGTGTCTTAAGAGTGGCCTTATCCCAGCAAAAAGTGCTTTTCACCTTCTAGTGAACAGTAAAATTACCCTATTCAGGTTCTTCGGATATCTTTTTCAGCTTCAATCAGACGAGCTTTTCATCAGTGTAAAAAATGTGCAACTGTGTTGAACCAGATTCATTCTTTAACTGGAATTCATTTTTCCGTGAAACGACACTTACGGGTACCCGCCAATGGAGACATTGCCACAATCACACAAGATAATTGTTGAATTTTCTTTTCAACTGTTGAGAAACTGATGCCTGTGAGCGAAGGTGATATCTGTACATTTGATCGGCTTGCATATCCTTCTGCATCACATTTGGAAATTCTGTGGGACATTGAAAGATTGGAGAAATCATCTCAGAAAGACTTACTTTCCTTTTGTGCCAACGCAACCGTGTCATTTTGTTTCTGCACTAAGAGCAGCTCCTGCTGCTTTCTAGGTGCTGTCAATGTGCCGACATCCATGCTGTGCTGGTTGGCTTGACATGCACCTTCTCTGTAACAGAATAACACAGAAACACAATTCCACTGCACTGGACACCGTGCCATTCACCTTGCAGCATTGTCTGGATATGCGCTCATTCAATCCCTCACACATCTCAAAATTCCTTTTAAAATTTTGCTTGTTTGGGAATCACATCTCACTTACTAAATCTGTGCACCTTAAGCACTAGCATTACATACACCCACATCCCAATTCCCCACATTACCAACACTGGAAAGCATCAAAGTGTAACGAGGAAACATGCACACTACGTGTTTGGAGCTTTGCAATGTGCTCCTTAATCTTTCCCTGCCATCTCTCTGCCCCAACAAATCACCTGCTTTGCATCAGGCCACAGGTCTCTTTATTGCAACTGCACAATGTTCAGTTGGCATCTCAGATAGCTCTGGGAAAAAACAGATAGAAGCATACAAGAGCGCAACCATGATATCCTGTGATATAATTACCTGTGCCAGAGGAGAGCGTAGTCAGTTTGTCAGTTTGTTACTTGGCCAAAAAAAATAATAATTCCGAGTATGTTGATCACTCCGGTTTGTGTGTTTGTCTCTCCGCTCACTTATACTTGCCTACAGGACACAATTTTAAACCAATCTTCACAAAACTTCACCAAACGGTAAAGTTTGTGGTCTGACAAATTCTATATATTTTGAGGTCAAAAGGTCAACATAGGCCAAAGGTCAACCACTTTTTTTAAAATTTCTAAAATACTCGATTTTGATCCGATTGACTTGAAATTTGAATAGGATTTACATATCGGCTAAATTAATTCAACCACCAACTATTTTTGAGATCAACATAGGTCATAAGGTCAACATAGGTCAAAGGTCAAGCACTTTTTTCAAATTTCTAAAATCCTCAATTTTCATCCGAGTGACTTGAAATCTGAATCGGATTTGCATATCAGCTAACTGAAACGAACCACCAACTATTTTTGAGGTCAACATAGGCCAAAAAGTCAACACAGGCCAAATTTCTAAAATTGTCAATTTTCATCAGATTAACTTAAACTTTGAAGACGATTTGCATATGAGGTCACTGAATTCAACCACTAATTATTTTTGAGGTCAAAAGGCTGCTCTACTGAGTGCAATGCTACTTTGTTCTGTTTTACCAAGTGTTGTTCTGTGAGTGATTTTTCATTTGTCTGTATGTCTGTCTGCACAGGACGTGAGTACGTGTGTTAATTACATTAGACCACTATATACCCTTGAGACTGACCGTTAAGAGCCCCAAGACCCAACAAGACCCTTAAGACCCTTGAGACCATTTAGACCCTTTAGTACCCTCAGCCCCCTAAACCCTGTAGATCCTTTACATCCGTTACACCCCTAAGATCCCCAGAACCCGAAGACCCTTTCTAACCCTAAGACCCTAGAGACCCCTTTAACCTTTAGACTCTTTTTAGAGATTTTAACATCCTTGAGACCATTTGACAATTCTGAACCTTTAGACCTTAAATCACACCCTTTAGACCCACCCATTCGAACTTTTAAGACCCTATCGACACTTTTGACCATGAACCTTTAGACATTTTCAGACCTTTACACAATTTGACCTTTACAAATTTTCAGCCCTTTCCCCTTTACACCTAGAGCATTTAGACCTTTCACTTGTAATCAATGACCTTTCATTCAGTACAGTTCTATTTATTTGTCACACAAAATGCACCACACAAAACAAGTCCTGGTGAGGGTCTGCAATATCTGATTGCTCTTTATAGTTTATTATTGTTTTCAGCATGAGGTCATTTCTCCAGATCTTTGCCATTTTTGTAAATGTATCAATTCCTCTGCACTACTCATCTACAAAGCGCCTAGTAACATCGACATGGATAGGAAAGGAAGTACATGCAGTATTGCTAAATTACCCACATTGTGGTGAAATTTAAAAAATGTCAGCAATCTCAAGCAAGGCTCATACCGATCTTTAGGACACCAGAAAACACTTTTACTCCTATTAGATACAGTGAGAGCTACAACGGCAATCGGTAGAGTGCATACCTCCACCGGGGTGAGCAGTTTTCGTTATGTATCCACCGATGGGCCGGATCTGGATTCGAACCTTAACGAAAATTGAATCGGCTTATTCTTGTCACCTAACCAACTCATTCACCACGTTTTGTCATAATCCGGCCATACCTATTTGAGATATCGTGCCATATATATATATATATATATATATATATATATATATATATATATATATATATATATATATATATATATATATATATATATATGTATATATATATATATGTATATATATATATATATATATATATATATATGTATGTATATATATATATATATATATATATATATATATATATATATATATATATATATATATATATATATATATATATATATATATATATATATATATATATCAACCTTGGCCTCGTGCTCGTCTCTTCGCTCCTGTCTGCCCTCTGCATGGTCCCGGCTCTGCTCCTGGCTTCACCTGCTCGGCTCCTTCGCTGTTTCCTCGGGCCCACTCCCGTGGGTTGTGACGATTGTTTCGCCTCCTCACCCTTGGCCTCGTGCTCGTCCCTTCGCTCCTGCTGGCATGGCTCTGCGGTACTCCGCCGCAAGGCTTCTCCTGCTTAAAACCCGCTCCACCCCATCATGCATCTCTGCAATCAAATCGAATGGACTCCTGCGTCGACCCAGGTACATTCACCGTGGCTACGGTCGTAAGTTTGTTTATTTACAATCAGGTCACTCCATCCCCATCCTTTGGTCGGCTCAGCGCACTCCCACTCATCGTCCCAACACACCTGGTCACAACAACGCACAAAATCGCACCTCCTGTCTGCGAACCCTGGCCAAATCACCTGGATTCATACCCGCCGTACAAAACAACATCAAGCTCACCCTGTTCAATACCCGGTCCCTCAACAACAAATGCCTCATCCTGAACGACTACATCCTGGAAAATAAACTGGACTTTCTCTGTCTCACTGAGACCTGGCAACAACCACTGGACTACTACACGCTCAACCTCACAACACCCAATGGATATTCTTACATCAATAAACCACGCTCGGAGGGCCGAGGTGGTGGAATTGCCGTTATTCACCGACAAGACATCAAGACCAACCTCATCTCCATCTCATCTGCTCCATCATTTGAACACCTGGCTTTTAAACTCTCTGGTCACACACAGTCAGTCATGGCTGTTGTCTACCGCCCTCCCAAACCACACCCATCATTCCTGTCTGACTTCTCCTACTTTCTGACCCAGCTATGTTCCCTCTCCCCCTCAATCCTCCTCCTTGGTGATTTCAATATCCACATGGACTCCACTGACTCCACGCTAACCACTGACTTCACTGATTTACTCATCTGCTTTAACCTCACTCAACATGTCAACTTTCCTACCCATAACCGTGGTCACATTTTGGACCTTGTCTGCTCTACTGGACTAATTTTGCACCATCTCTCTGGCTCCGACCTCACTCTCTCTGACCACCTAGCCATCACTCTGACCATCAACATCCCCACCCCAGCACCAAGGCATTATCGCACTATCAACTTCCGTAAGCTAAACGCTCTTTCACCTACCTCATTCTCATCGACCCTCTCTGAAAAAATGTCCACTTCTCCCTTCGTTGACCTCCACACCCCTTCTGACCTCACTGACTACTACAACCACACTCTCTCCTCCTGCCTTGACCAACTTGCGCCTATAAAAACCAAAACAGTTTCTTTCACCCATTCTGCTCCCTGGTTTACCCCTGAACTCCGCCTGATGAAAACTCGTGCTCGCCAACTTGAAAGACTCCGCAATAAAACAGGTCTCACAGTTCACTCCCAGGCCTACAAGGACCACATACAACACTATAAAGATGCCCTCTCCCACGCCCGCTCTGCCTACTACTCTCAAATTATCCACTCTGGCTCCGGAAACCCAAAAGCACTCTTCTCTACAATAAACAAACTCTTCAGCCCCCTGAACACCACCACCCAGTCATTCACAATAGACAACTGCATCTCCTTCCTTTCATTCTTCCAACGCAAAATTGAAAACATCTACAACAGCTTGACCACCGCCGCACCCGCTCCCCCTCAAACCACCTGCCCCCCCTTATCCTGCCATCCCCTGTCTCAATTCTCCCCAGTCTCCCCTACTGACCTCTCTGAACTCCTCATCGGAATGAAAACTGCCACCTGCACTCTTGACCCCATCCCCTCCAGCTTTGTCAAGGCCTCCCTTCCTGCTCTCTCTCCACTTATCATTGCAACAATAAACTCCTCCCTGTCTACAGGCATCGTCCCACCATCCCTCAAAATTGCTGCTGTTACCCCCATTCTGAAAAAACCTGGACTAAACCCTGACACCCTAAATAACTTCAGACCCATCTCCAACCTACCCTTTCTGTCAAAGGTTTTGGAACGTGCTGTAGCCACTCAACTCAAACATCACCTCTCTGCCAATAACCTGTATGAAACATTCCAATCCGGATTCCGCTCCACAACCACAGTACTGAAACTGCTCTCCTCAAAATCACCAACGACCTTCTCCTCTCCTCTGACGCTGGCAACCTCAACATTCTCATCCTCCTCGACCTCAGCGCCGCCTTTGACACCATCGATCACACCATCCTCCTCACCCGACTTGAAACCACCTTTAACATTACCGGCACTGCCCTCCCTTGGATTAAATCATACCTCTCTGACAGACGTCAGTTCATCTCCATCAATAACTGCAAATCCCCCACTGCTCCCCTCCCCCAAGGTGTCCCCCAAGGTTCAGTTCTTGCCCCCCTCCTCTTCATCCTTTACCTGTCCCCCCTCGGTCACTTAATCCGCCGTCATGGTCTCCAATTCCACTGCTTCGCCGATGACATCCAGCTTTTCATCTCCACCAAGTCCATCTCCACCGCCACCCACTCTATCCTGACAAACTGCATCACTGAAATAAAATCCTGGCTTCAAATCAACTTCCTCAAACTTAACTGTGATAAATCTGAAATAATCATCATTGGCCCAAAAACGCTCACCAAGTCCACCCATAACTTTGCCCTCAACATCGACGGTTTCCCAGTATCCACCTCCCCTCACATCCGGAATCTTGGCATCATCTTTGACCAAACCCTCTCCTTCGACAAATACACTAAACAGATCACAAAGACAGCCTTCTTTCACCTGAAAAACATCGCCCGTCTCCGTCCATCCCTCTCCTCCGTGGCTGCAGAAATCCTCATCCACGCCTTCATCACTTCCCGTCTGGACTACTGCAATAGCCTCCTTTATGGTTCACCCTCAACAATCACCAATAAACTCCAATACATTCAGAACTCCGCTGCCCGTCTACTCACCCATTCCCGGACCCGTGACCACATCACCCCCGTCCTTTACAAGCTTCACTGGCTCCCCATCTCCCAGAGAATCCAGTACAAAATCTTCCTCTTGACCTACAAAGCCCTCCATAACCTGGCCCCATCCTACCTGGCTGACCTCCTCTCCAGACACACTCCCACCCGCAACCTCCGCTCTGCTGGTACCAACCTCCTGACCCCCCCCCCCCCCCATCCGGACCAAATTTAGATCCTGGGGGGACAGGGCCTTCTCCATCGCTGCTCCCACCCTCTGGAACTCGCTACCTCACACCATCAGAGACTCCTCCTCACTCACCACATTCAAAACATCACTCAAGACCCACCTGTTCAACACTGCATTCAACATTTAACCCACAGCATCTAACCCCTGACTATCTCCTCTCCTTCTCCCTCCTTTGTGCTTTGAATATTTCCCTATTGATTCTTCTTTTTTTGCAATTGTTTTTATGTTTTGCTATGCATTATGTTTTGCACTCTGTCAAAGCGTCTTTGGGCTTCCTGAAAAGCGCTATATAAAATAAATGCATTATTATTATTATTATTATTATTATTATATATATATATATAGATATATATAAATATATATATATATATATATATATATATATATATGCAGACTTGGCATTTAATATGGAATATTTTTTTTGTGGGGGTGAACTTACTTTTCAAGATGTCTTAGAACCAAAAGTTCATTGGAATTATGTTGAAATTATTCTGCATTTTGTTAATGTGACCTTTAAAAGAAACAAAAACCACATTTGACATTTCGAAACAAATAAATTGATCTTTGAAAGTGATGCAAACTGATATCGAACTCAATTCATGGACAGCACTGAGATAAACTTCTGTACGTTTTCCAGAAGTATCTCTTTATTTTGCACATTAGCCAAATTTTTTTTTAACAAAAACAAAATTTAAATTACGACTGGGATTACAGACAGTAAAATTACAGTTCAGTACTTCGTGTAACCCCCACGAGCATTCAGGAGAGCACGTACACGTTGAGGCATGCTGTTCACAAGATTTGCCAAGGTTTGGACAGGAATCGCTTGCCATGCAGTGACAATAGCCTGCTGCAATTCACGCACAGAGGTTGGCTGCTGGTCCAAGTGGTCGATTTGACGCGTTAATTCTGCCCACAAGTTCTCTATTGGATTCATATCCGGGGACATGGCAGGCCACACCATATGCTCTACACCACGGTCAGCAAGAAAGTGTTGGATCATGCGAGCACGATGAGGCCGTGCATTGTCATCTTGGAAGACAAAGTTTCCTCGAAAGGCTGCACAAGCAAATACAAGCAATGTTTCTTCCAGAATGGCTCTGTACTTGAACTGGTTCAGGTTTCCATTCAGGACAACCAAGTCAGTTCTGCCCCCTGCATGAAAAGCAGCCCAAACGGTCACCCCACCACCTCCAGCTTGGACTCTTGGCACTATACAATCTTTGTTGTAGGCTTCATGCACTTGTCTGCACACTCAGACGCGGCCATATTGACGATAGACCAGAAATCTAGACTCGTCACTGAAGATCATGTGATTCCAGTGTCCTGGCTGCCATTGACGGTGCTCTCTGGCCCACTGCAATCGGCGCTGGCTGTGTTGTCTGGTCAGGAGTGGCTTTCTCAGGGGACGCCTGGCACGATAGCCTGCTTGAACCAGTCGTTGGTTGACTAGCCTTCTGGATACAGGCACATTTGTCAGTTGCTGCCACTCAGCCCTAAGCCGATTAGCTGACTTGGTACGGCCATTGCGGACTAACCGGTGCAGCTGGTGATCATCCCTCCTTGTGGTTCTGCGCGGACGTCCTGGCCTCGGTATTGGAGTAGGGACACCCCTCTGAGCATTTCGTTTCAGGATCTTTGACACCTGACATTGAGTGATGCCATACTGCCGAGGAATAGCACGCTGTTTCATGCCGTAATTTCGTAAAGCCACCACTCCATGACAAACAGCATTGTTGAGTTGACGGACCATCTCCAGAGGAAGCGGCAATAACTTTTGGAGACGTGCAGCAGTTGTTTTCCACTAATACAGAATGCAACAACCCTTGTATACCCGACTGTGAAGCCAATCATCAAATGCACCTGTCCGTACATTTTGCCACGCCACCTGTGATATAATCCTGTTGGTGACTTCTTGCTTCGACAGACAAATCAGTGACATGGTTCTTTTAACAAATAAATCACCAAAGTGTAAAAGAAACTCACCAGATTGATATACTGAGTTGAGAAAGTAAACCCAAGTCAAGGAAAAAAAAATATTCCATATTAAATGCCAAGTCTGTATATGTATATAGATATATATATATATATATATATATATATATATATATATATATATATATATATATATATATATATATATATATATATATATATATATATATACATATATATATATATATATATATATATATATATATATATATATATATATATATATATATATATATATCGTTTTCGGCCCTATTTCTCAATGCCGAAGAATCCTTCGATTCGGATCCGGATCTGAATCGTATCGGAACCGGATTCGGATCTTCACCACAAATGAATCAATTCTTCCTTGTCACACACCCAATCTGTCCACCATGCTTCGTATAAATTCGTCTATAACTTTTTGAGATCTCGTGCTATATATCGAATTTAGCCAAGCTCTCAAAGGTTAAGAATCGCTTTTAAAATTCTCGTAACTGAACCGGATCCGCATCTTAACCAAAATCGAATAATTTCGTCCTTGTCACATAACAAACCTCTCCAACAAATTTCGTCAGAATCCATCCACAAATTTTTGAGATATCCTGTTGAAAGACAAACAGACAGGGAAACATAACCTCCATCAACATTCGTGGCCAAGGTAATTATCGCACAGCATCACATTATTGCCATAAACCTTTTTATTTAAAATAACCTTGCTTTTCATATATTTTATTCAGGAAGCGATTTTTACTTTTATCGAAGCTGTGAAGAAAATGCCCAGGCAGTTTGCCCCCCAAAGTCTCTACAACATGATGGGTAAGTCATGCAGATAAGTATTTAAATGGACATCTGGAAGTGCAATGCTCTGCCCGCATTATGCATTGCAATACCACTACCTTGATAGTTCTAATGTATAATAAATCCAGCTGTTGTAGAAAAGGCTTCATAATGAATACTTTAAAGGTACAGATTAAATTGCACTTTGCCTTTAGGTGAGGCTCACCTGCGACTTAACAACCTACGAGAAGCAGAATACTGGTACAAAGAATCAATCAAGTCCAAGCCCGACCATATTCCAGTCCATTTGACCTACGCCAAACTCCTGGCAATGACGGTACATCCAACCTGAGTATGGCTTGGTATGGAGAAAACCTGCTCTTTGTAACTTTGTAACAGAGCCTTTGTTTCAGTGACTGCTTTCCAATGTGTGTGGCCTTTTACACCTCCTCTTCCTAATTTTGGTTAATTCTCTTTGGACTGCCACATGTGCAAGTGGATGTTGTACAGCAAGAAACAAAATAAGTTCCGTAACTTAAACCATCAATTGGCTAACCAACATTCAGACAGTACCTGATGAAAGCCAACCCCTGACCTAAACATCAGACCATTGTTGTTTTCCTTGAATTTTCTCTTTAGATTTTTTTTTTGTACACTTCTCCTTTCCTATCAAATCTCCAGGCGCTGCATTACGTCAATACCGGGCCCCGAGGGAGTACTCAGTTTTCACTTTGGTTTCTTGTTTGTTTTCTTGTTACTTGGCAAAAAGAAATGTTTTATGGCGTAGCCCATAGGGCAAAGCCGTCAAGAACAGTGTTTGTCCGTCTGTATGTCCCCTCAAACGTATACCAATCAGAGCTGAGGATCGGGTCACATGACAGGGTGATGTGATTACATCTGATGTCATTACGGCAGTACTGCGGCTGACTCTCCACACCAGCATTTTGATTCCAATTTCGTTCAGGCCGAGCATATCATCAAACCTGTCATATATCGCAGTCGCCATGCTCTACCGCTACGTTTTTCATTCAGTGTGAAACACAAACAAACCAATTGTTAAAATAATCATCAAATATCGAAACCATCGGGTTTATGGCTCCTCCAACAATACGGCCTTAGGCCGCATGCTTCACCTTTGGGTCGTTTCGGACAAATTTAGCCCAGGTTTCTTAATACAGTAGTGTATCATTTCAGTAGTATCGTTTTCATAATAGTAATAATAATAACTAGAACTGCCACTTTAAAACTGCTGGCAGTGATGACCGGTTTACTCGCACCCACTTTTGATACAACCCCACTTTTGATACAACCCCACTTTTGATACAACCCCACTTTCATTGGACATGCTTTCACACAACCCCCTTGGATACAACCCCGATACACACACACACACACACACACACACACAAGCACCCCCACAACCCTCCCCCCCCCCCCATGCACACCCCTCCACACATACACACACACACACACACATCCAACCCCCCCTCCTCCACACGCACACCCCAACCCCCCCCCCCACCCCACACATCCACCTATATCCAACCCCCCCCCCCACACCCACACACACATCCACACACATGCACATACACACACGCACACATCCCCCCACCCCCAACACACACACACACGCACACACACACACACACACACACAAACACACACACACACACACACACACATCCCCCCACCCCTAACACACACAGACACACACACACACACACAGACACACCAACCCCCCCCCCTCCACACATACACACACACACCACCCCCCCTCCACACGCACCCCCCCCCCTACCACACGCGCACATATCCACCCCGCCCCCCCCCACACCCACACACACACACACACACATCCACACACACGCACATCCACACATACACACACACACACACACACACACACACACACACACACACACACAAACACATCATATGGCGCACCTGTGGTGAAAATTTCATGTCAATCCGTGCAATGATTGCAGAAAAAGCGATTTTTAAAAGAAAATAAACGTGAAATTGCAGAGCCAGAATTATTTATTTTATCTGAGAAGCCAAGCGAGGTTTCTTCTTTTTCAGCTTCTCACAACTCTGTCAAATGCGATTGAGTTTTAAAAAAAAGTCAGAATTTGACCAAATCTGTTTTATTCGTTTGTTAATATACCGCAGCTATTGACATATTTTAAATTATAATTTTATTTGAGGTTAAAATGATCGCGAGAGATCGTGTCCAATGATCCCTTCAGTCTGTGCATGTGATGAACAATTAAATCTGCACACCCCAGGCCTCTTCTTCTTCATGCAATAACAACTTCTAGCTTCCAGACCGTACATCCAATCATCTTGAAATTTTGGACACTTGTTACTCTTCATGACTTCTACTATAATATGAAGTTTCACATCGATCAATAACGCGATTCAATAGATATCAATTTTTAAAAAATATTTTCGTTTAATTAACGATATCTGCCGAACCATTTGACCTATCGCAAATTCCAAAATGACATTCTAGTAGACTGACATGCTGAACAGATCTGTGAAGTTTTCCCTCGATTGGATCAAAAATGAGGGAGGAGCTAGGTTTTCAAGGTTCATGCTTTAAAACATCATAACTCTGAAACCATGTGACGCATGACGTCATGCTCGCTGACTTTTTTGTTCGTCATGGGTATGCGATTCTGCCTGCAAAGTTTGGCCTTGATCTGTTCAGCCGTTGCAGAGAAAAAGGGAGTTTTCGTGTTTTCATGAAAAACAATATGGCGGCCGAACCACGTGACCTGTGGCATCATAATTAGCATTAAAAAAATTCCACAGACCGAGTCCCTCCTATGGTGAAACTTTGATCTCAATCGGTCCAATTATTGCAGAGAAATTGGTTTTTAAAGGAAATTAAAACTTAAAATGGCAATAGCACTGGGAGACATGGCCTGCAGGACAAAATGGTGTATTTCTTCTTCTTTAAACAATAAAGACTTATAGCTTCGAGACCGTACATCCAATCATCCTGAAATTTGGCACACTTGTTCCGACTGATGAGAGCTACATTGCATTAAAAATTCAAGTCGATAAATGCAGTGCTTCAAGAGTTAGAAGCTTTTTAGGATTTTCCTTCCATTATTTATTGCGGCCAAACCATGTGACTTATCAAAACGTCTCAAGAAACGTTGAAACATCCCCCCATGAGGAACATTTGTGTAAAGTTTCCACTCGATATCTTCACAAAGTATGGAGGTCATACCATATCTAGTTTATGCTTAAAAACGTCATAACTCTGAAAACATGTGACATGCTCGAAGGCTCTTTTGTTTGTCATGGGTATGCGAATATGCATGCCAAGTTTGGGCTCGATCCGTTCAGCCGTTGCGGAGAAAAAGGGGTTTTCGTGGTTTTTCAAGAAAAACAATATGGCGTCCGAACCATGTGATGTATGACTTCGAAATTTTTTGCATTCTGAGTTTTTTTTAACTAAGCATCTGGGAAAAAAATGTCATTTTCGGGGGAGAAAAATTGTTTGACGAATTCTAACCTCTTAACGTTAGCATTTTTAATATACTCAATAAACATATTTTTTGTTCCCATTGCAGAGTTCTTTAGAATGAGCCATTCCTCAAATTTTTCCATTGAGCCGTTTCAGAGATACAGAGGGGTAAAGTTGAAGGTGTTTTACAAGATGGCGCCCATACCACGTGACCTCTGACGTCATAATTAGCATTAAATAAATTATACGAGCCAAGCCGATCATGTGATGAAAATTTCCTGTCAATCCGACCAGCGGTTGCTGAGAAACTTAATTATGAAGTTTTCGGAGGTGCAAAATAGGGTGGAAGAATAATAATAAGAAAAACTCTTGCAGTAATAATAGGTTACTCTCCATTTCATGGAGAGTAAACCTAATAATAATATAGTAAATATGACCAGAACACTTTAATCCCAATGACGTGAATACAAAGTTAATGGATTGAAGTGGTGTATGGTTCATGAATCAATGATGAGTGGTGTACGGTACTAACAACCATGGAAGTAAGGAATTCGCCTCGTTTTTTTGATCGCATGTTATTAACCCAATCCTTGTGGGGTATAGAGATTACAGTAGATCTTCCCTCAGTTCTGTAAGTAAAACTTTCCTCACTGATGTCGGGATTCCTCCAGATTTCTTTGTTTAATGTTATAAACAGCATTAGCGACTGTTTAACAAGCTAATCTTGCGTGTTTGTGGTTTATAATATTTTACAAGCCCCGCTACGCTGCTGTTAGACTTTTGGTCTTGTTTTTGACAAGTATGTTGATCACTCCGGTTTGTGTGTTTGTTTGTTTGTGTGTGTGTGTGTGTGTGTGTGTGTGGTGTGTGTGTGTGTGTGTGTGTGTGTGTGTATGTGT
This sequence comes from Myxine glutinosa, assembly GCF_964187855.1. Classification (NCBI taxonomy): domain Eukaryota; kingdom Metazoa; phylum Chordata; class Myxini; order Myxiniformes; family Myxinidae; genus Myxine; species Myxine glutinosa. The sequence goes on along the minus strand of NC_136261.1, from coordinate 144,034,098 downwards.
GTGTGTGTGTGTGTGTGTGTGTGTGTTTGTTTATGTGTGTGTATGTTTCTGTGTTTGTGTTTGTGTGTGTTTGTGTGTGTTTGTCTGTCTGTCCACTCACTTATACTTGTCTGCAGGTCACAATTTTAAACCGATCTTCCCAAAAACTTCACCAAATGGCAGAGTTTGTGGTCCGACAAAATCCTATATCTTTTTGAAGTCAAAAGGTCAACATAGGCCAAAGGTCAACGAATTTTTTCAAATTTTTAAAATCTTCAATTTTCATCTGATTTATTAATCAGCATATCAGCTTACTGAAACCAACCACAACTATTTTTGAGGTCAACATAGGCCAAAAGGTCAACATAGGCCAAATTTCTAAAATTGTCAATTTTCATCCAATTAACTTAAAATTTGAAGACGATTTGCCTATCAGATCACAGATTTCAACCCCCAATTATTTTTGAGGTCAAAAGGATGCTCTACTGAGTGCCATTCTACTTTGTTCTCTTTTGCCAAGTACCGCTCCATGAGTGATTTTTCATTTGTTTGTTTGTCTGGGTGATATCTCAACCATCATTTGGGTTAGGAAGCTGAAATTTGGTCACAGTAGTGAGCAAGTGCTTCAGCAAAAACATGATTTTTCATTTTTTCTTCAATCAATTAATTAAAGTGCTTTGTCAAAAACTGTATTTTTTGTTTTTTGATTAATCAATTTATTGATGAGTTACTTAATTATTATCGATTAATTAAGTACTTATTTATTTTCTTTCTCATCTGGGCAATATCTCAAGCACCTTTAGAGCTAAGAAGCTGATATTTGGACATGACAGGGACTTACACTACCAATTTTCCAGCCTGATTTGGCTGTAAAGGGTATTTTTGATTTATTGATGAATCAATTCATCAATTAATTATTTAAGTTTTCAATTAATCAATTAATTTAATTATTATTTTAATTCACTTCATTATTTAATTTCAATAAATTACAGATTCAGATGAAACAGTGATGGTTTAGGTATGCTATTAGCCAATTTATTAAGAAATTAATTATTTTAAGATTATTATTTATTTATTTTAATTATGCAATTAATCAATCAATTATTGTACACTGCTCCCTCCCAATTTTTACATAAGAAAGGTGCGAAAACAGATCCTTGCAACTATAAACCAATCAGCCTGCTCCCAATCATCAGCAAAGTCATGGAATCCATCATTGCTTCGGATATCAAATCCTTCCTCTTCTCCAATGGCTTGATCTCTGACCATAAATTTGGTTTCAGACCAGGTCATTCTACTCTGGACATGCTGCTTATGCTGTCTCAACAATGGATGGAGGTCCTCAATGCCAAACAGCAAATCAGACCTGTCTCCCTTGATATATCACGTGCCTTTGATACGGTCTGGCACCCCACCATGCTCACCAAACTCTCCTCTTATGGTATCCAGGGAAACCTCCACGCATGGCTTGCGGACTCTCTCGAAAATCCTCTCTATCTCTTAGCTGATGACTCCACTCTCTGCCACACCATTCCTCGTCCCTTAGATCGGCAGGCAGCAGCCTCCTCACTCTCTGCAGACCTGGACAAAATAACAGACTGGTCAAACAAGTGGAACACGTCTTTCAATCCTGATAAATCTCACACTCTCACTTTGTCTCTCCGAAAAGACTGTCTGGACAACCCTCCCATCTACTTTCTCAACAATCCTCTCCAAGAAGTTCTGTCGCCCAAGCTTTTGGGTCTCACTATCTGCCATGATCTTTCCTGGGAAAACCACATTTCCAAGCTAGCCCCAAAAGCCAGTCGCCGACTGGGCATTCTCCATCATGCGAAGTCCTTCCTTGGCCTACCTGAGCTCCTCACCACATACAAGGCTTTCATCCGCAGCTCAATGGAATACTGTTCTCCCCTCTGGGCTGGTGCTCCTGTCTCACACCTAGCTCAGCTTCACGCAGTTGAAACCAAAGCTTTCAGAATCATTGGAATCTCCCGCGATGAAGCTGATTCTGAGGGCCTTTCACTCACTCACCGCAGGCAGGTTGGTGGTCTTTCTGTCTTCTACCGACCCCTCTCCGGCCTAGCTCCCCCAGGTCTGTCTGTGCTCTGTCCCACAAATATTCCTTCAGGTCGCACAAGATCTGCGAGGAACCCTCTTCTGCTGAAACTGCCAAAATCAAGACTCTCTGCTCACCTTCACTCTTTCATTCCTCTTTTATGCCGCCTCTGGAACAAACTCCCTCACTCTCTTCAGTCCTATTCCTCCCTCCAGGTCTTTAAAACAGCTGTTCACCACCATCTCTTATCTTCCCCCATCCAAAACCTTGATCTTTTCTACCTCCGTTAATTCACCCCAGATCCACTTTTTTGAAATACCGACTTCTTTCCTGTAAGTCCGAGCAGTGTCCATTTGTTTTTACCTCTCCCACCCCTCCCTTCCACTGCCTCTCCCTTCCCTTGCCCCCTCCCCCCATCCCCAAGCCTCCTCCCTCCCACAGATCTCCCGATGTCCCTGTTCTCTACTGTTGTACTGGTGTGCTTCCCTCTCTCTCCCCATCTTGTCTCCTGCTCCCTTTATTATATGTTTTATGTGTCAGTTCATGTTTTTTTTTTGTCATTAATGTTAGCTCTTACTCGAGCCGCGATCTTGTATACAAAAAAATAAATAATAATCCGTCTCCATGTGCTGCATGGTGGCATTGCCGGGCAATGTTGCACACTGGAGGATATGTTATTTATTTATTTGGCATGGGGATGGTGTACTTTGAATGGATCTGTTCTTGTTACATTAATTGGCCACTTTGTATATTTATACGTTTTTTTCTCACAACCATGTTGTTTTTTACGAAGATTACTTCGAACAATTTGATGGCTTCGGAAAATTGCACAGGTCGCTGTGTATCGGCTTTGAGTTCTCTGGAGCTGTTTGGGTTTCAGCTTTTAATATCTTTCAGAAATAACTCCAAATATGCTGCATTTTGTGTTGCACTTAGCATCAAAGTAGGAAGCTGAAGGTCCATTTTTTTTCTATTTGTTTTGATTAGAATCGCAGAGAGGAAGCTGAAAATCTGTTCCACAGGGCCATCACACTGGATCCCAGGAAAGGGAACAGCTACATGCATTATGGTGGTTATGGCTAATTATTTTTGCACCTTCATACTGACAAACATTTGCAAAGGCCTTTTGGGGTTTACTCACCCAGTGTGCATCTTGCCTCATAATGAACCCTTTTTGTCTTTTCAGCACAGTTCCTGGCTGAGCAGAATCGCTTTGTTGAAGCAGCCAGTATTGCCGAAAAAGCAGCAGAGAAGGACAGCCAGGATTTTGAAATAATCTTCAGTACAGCACACATGTGCAGGTATGTGGCTGGAATCCATTATGCCTGTGGTAATTCCTTTGACACGACTGAATTTAAATTACGTATTATTGTGCAGGGGATTGCTTATGCTTCTATCAAAAAAAAAAAACAGTGTTCCAGATGGAGAGGATATGTATTGATGTATCCGTCATTTCATTTTAAGACGGTTTGGTGATGCATCAAATATGTGAATTCCAAAACGAACAATATAATATGCAAAACGGAAGAGATCTCCTTCAGAGGATTTGGTTGTAACTGCCCTAGATATTTATTGCATCTTGTGCTGCAGTTATATGTTTTGAAAACTTCTATAAATTGTAATAATAATGAGGTCTATAAATTTGACGCAGCTTTGTGGTGTCATGACAAGTCGAGAAGCATGCCAAGGTTGACTTTGGAAGCAATCGCAATCCGAGACAGCGATCACCACTTCGTCGCAAGATACTTAATTTGAGTGCGAAAATTTGTAATTTGCTCAGAGAGTGGGGGGAAAATAAATAAATAAAAAGAGTGGTGGCGATAATGTGCCAACTTTTCACGAAAGACACCGTCGGATCTTTAACGACCACCAATGCCCGCAGTGCTGGCAAACGGGTCCTCCAGCTCAACATGGTTCCGATGGAGGGTGCATACATTGATGTATCGCACAGCATGGGAAAAAACAAGTTGTCAGATTATTGCTGAGCCAAGATTCGAACCCAAGGCGAGAAAGTTCAATGGCGAGTTGCACATACCTCTATGTTATCCTGCCAGCCTGTATAAAATGTGAAGGTTTGCATTTGGTACTCATCATTGTAACAACAACAACACAACATGCATTTTAAGGCCATGTTCCCTGCTAGAGCGGGGGTTAGCCTTGTGGTCCCCATGACAATCTTCTCCATTTTGCCCTATTTTCTGCATCTCTCCTTGTTAACCCCCTTGCCCGCATTTCTTCTTCCACCATCTTTAGCCAAGTCTTTCTCGGTCTTCCCCGTCCTCTACTTCCTTCTACATTAACTTCCATCACTCTTCTCAACCAGTCACTTTCATCCTTCCTCAATACATGACCAAACCATCTCAACCTGTTCCTCTTCACAGCATCAATCACAGGCAATATTCCCATCATCTTTCGCAATTCATCATTTGTCTTCCTCTCTCTCAACGATGCCCTGACATCATCATTGTAACCTGAATAGAAATTCAGTTCCATTGGTATATACTCACATACGTCATCAAGACAATCTTATTATCATTTCAAAATTTCGATATATTTTGCTTGTTCGGTTTAACATTTTCCTAATTTTTGTTTTTTTGTTTTTTCTGTATACTGAATCGAGGCTCGTGAAAGAGCTGACATTTACTTCACAAACAAATCAACCAGACAAACAAAATATGTAAAAAGAGGGAGCGGAAGACAAGATGGGGAGAGAAGGGGAAGCACACAAACAATTGATTGTTTTTCATGGAGAAATTTTATTTTGACAGAAAATCTTATCATGAAAGACAGTTTCTTCCATGTCTGAAGACAAAGTGGAAAAGCAATATTAGCGTACCTTATTCCTTCGCATGCTTCATATCGCCTTGCTTCAAGATGTCTTGTATCGATCATGACCTTCTGCCCAACTTGAAATTGCCATTATAAGGCAACCTTTCTCTGTGGACCAGCTGTATTTGAGAGAACATTGATAAAGGGTACTACAGAAGAATATTTGCATGGGAAAAGATAAAAGTGCGATTATGTAGTGTGGGACTATTCATGGGAGCTGATATAATCTGTAGATTGATGACAAAAAGGAAGTGGAAATTAATTTAAAATTGAATGCTACGATCACTCATTTCTGCTTGTTCGTCAATCACAGACAAGCCGGGATGAATCAGGCTGCGGAGGTGCATTATCGTCGGGCGTCCAACCTCCAACCAAATGTAAGACATCACAACTACTGCTGTGTACCTCTTTTTTCTTTTCTCTTCAAAAGACTCATGGAAGAACAAGGTTAAAATGGCGGTGGAATATCAATAAATTGGGGACAACCAGTAAGCGAATAAAGAACAAGAAAGGAAGAGGGAACGAAGGGGAGGAAACACTGAAAGTAGCAAGCAAGAGGATTGGGTTAGGAAGGGTGAATTGGGGTAATACATGAAAACCTTGAGAGAAGAGTGGGAAAGCATGTCCTCCAGAATTAGCCGGTTCCATAGATAGGAGAAGCGAGGAACAAAGGAGTTGAGGTGGCAGTTAGCCTGGATTTTGCAAGTTTAACCAGAACGGGTTACTGGAAGAATGTGGGTGGGCATCCTGTTGGAGAAGAGGCAGTAGAAAACAGAGAAATCATCAACCTGCCCGCAATGTGAAAGCAACAGACTTTGAGGTTCAGTTTCATGGCAGGAGATTCCAATAATGTTGAGAACTTTAGATTCCACACAATCCAGAAGAATAGATGTAATGCTGGGGCATTATCCCATAGGGAGTACAGTACTCCATTGAACTCCATAAAGCTTTGAAGACTGTGAGTAGCTCTGATTTCCCCCAAGCATTGACCTGGATGGATGGAGGATGTCAGGGCAGATCAGAGCAAAGTGGGTTTGGTTGGGTACATGAGATTTGGAGGCAAACAGGGCAGGGTTGCTGGTGGACAGTGTGCGTCCAGCAGATACATGGGGGGGGAGGGGAGGGCAGAGAAAGGAGAGGGCAGAGGGTGCAAGACCAGAAATGAGGTGGAGGAAGACAGAGACCACCGACCTGTCGATGATGCTGAAGTGATAGACCCATGGACTCAGTTTTATCGCTAGAGATTCCAATGATCTTGAAAGCTTTGGTTTCCAAGGCGTAAAGCTGAGCAAGATATGAGGTAGTGGAGCCAGCCCATAGTTGGAGAGCAGTACTCCATCAAGCTGTGGATGAAAGCCTTGTAAGTGGATAGGAGTGCAGGTGTACCAAGGAAGGACTTTTCATGATGGAGCATGCCCAGTCGGCATCTGGCTTTGTAGTCCAACTTTGAAATGTGGCTTGTCCAAGAGAGATCATGGCTGAGAGGGAGACACACGGGTTTGAGTGACTGAACCTCTTCGACATGGTTGTTAAGAAAGTAGATGGGAGGATTTGCAGTACAGTTCTTTTGGAGAGAGAGAGAGAGACAGAGAGAGACAGAGAGAGACAGAGAGAGACAGAGAGAGAGAGAGAGACAGAGAGAGACAGAGAGAGACAGAGAGAGACAGAGAGACAGAGAGAGAGAGAGAGAGAGAGAATGAATGAATGAATGAATGAATGCATGAATGAATGAATGAATGAATGAATGTGTGAGATTTCTCAGGATTGAAAGACATGTTCCAGGTGTTTGACCAGATTGTGATTTTGTCAACTCTGAGGAAAGGCTGCTGCTACCTGTCTGCCAGAAGGATGCGGGATGACACGGCAGCGAGTGAAGTCATCAGCAAAGAGACAAAGAGGATTTTCCATCGGATGGAAACATCGGATTTTCCAAACACGGATCCCCCTTCCCATGCCTCCTCCCCCCAAGCCCTCTCCCTTCCACACATCTCCCTGCTCTCAAATGTTGTGTTTGTGTGCTTCACCTTCTCTCCCCATCTTGTTTTCCGCTCCCGCTTTTTGTGTGTTTTGTTTGTCTGGTTGATTTGTTTGTGAAGTAAATGTTAGCTCTTTCACGAGCCTCGATTCAGTATACAAAAAAAAAAAAAAAAAAAAAAAAGGAATAAAATGGGGCCGAGGGCACTGCCTTGGTGCTCATGCGAGAGAGCAGTACACCTGCGCTCCAGCCTTGACAGGGAGAGAAGAAAGTGTTCTGTTGAGAGCCACATGGCTACAAAAGTGGAGGAAATCAGTAATCCAAGAGTGGAATTGGCCTTGGATTCCATAGGCAGATAGACAGTTTGGAGAGCAAGGCAGGATGCCAGACTATCGAAAGCTCAAGATATGTCAAGGGAGATGCCCCTGATCTCGTGTCTGATATTGAGGGCCTCCGTCCATTGTTGGGAGAGTAGAAGCAGCATGTCCAAGGTGGAGTGACCAGGTCTGAATCCAAGTTGATGATGTGAAATTAGACTATTGGAGAAAAGGAATGATTTAATGTCAACTGTGATGATGAATTCCATGGCCTTGCTGATGATTGGAAATAAGGTCATTGCTCTTTAGTTGAGGGGATCATTGTTTGCAGCTTTATATGCATGGCTGTGTTGTTGGCTGATTTCCAAGCAGATGGAAGATGACCTGTGGTAAATGAGAGGGTGAAAAGGGCAGACAGAGGAAGTGCAAGAGCAGCAGAGCAGTTTTTTTTAGGACATGTTTGCTGATGTGGTCCGGTCCAGTTGCCATGTCAGAGTTGAGGGATGCCATAAACTTTTCCATATTCTCAGGTGCAAAAGACGCAAAATCCAGAAGCAGTTATGTATGATTCGGTAGTTTAGGTACAGAGAAAGAGGAGGGGTGGGGGGTGGTTAAGGATGCACGATTTTGAAGCAAACACGGAATTGAGGTTTCGGCCTTCTCACGAGTAGAGTCGGCTGTGGTGCCATTTTAGGTGAGTGAAGGGATGAAAGGGGAAGCATACACCAGAGACAGACTTAACAAGGAACCACCAGGTTTTAGAGGAGGGAGACAAGTTTGAAAGCTCATTCTTGACATTGTACAGATGTTGTTTCTAGCTCACCTGAGTGTAGACACACACTTGTTGAGAGCTTTGTGGAATGATCTTTCGTTGCCTTTGGTTGGATTTGCCTTCCAGCAGGGGAAAGCAAGTGGTTTTAAAGTAACTACCTCGCCACAGGATTCATTGTACCAAGGGCGGCAATATGGGTAGGAGAGATAGCTGAAGCCGAGATGGGATGAATCTGTGCATGAGAGAGAGCAGATTTCTGTGGAAGAATTCCCAGACTGAATTAATATCAGGGACGGTACATACAGTGCATTCAGAAAGTATTCAGACCCCTTCACTTTTTCACATTTTGTTATGTTGCAGCCTAATGCTGAAATCGTTTAAATTCATTTTTTCCCTCATCTATCTACACTCAATACCCCATAATGACGAAGAGAAAACAGGATTTTAGAAAGTTTTGCAAATTTATTAAAAATAAAAAACGGAAATATCACATTTGCATAAGTATTCAGACCCTTTGCTATGACACTTGAAATGTAGCTCAGGTGCCTCCCATTTCTCTTGATCATCTTTGAGATGTTTCTCGACCTTGATTGGAGTCCACCTGTGGTAAATTCAATTGATTGGACATGATTTGGAAAGGCACACACCTGTCTATATAAGGTCTCACAGCTGACAATGCATATCAGAGCAAAAACCAAGCCATGAGGTCGAAGGAACTGCCTGCAGAGCTCAGAGACAGGATTGTGTCGAGGCACAGATCTGGGGAAGCCTACAAAAAATTTCTGCTGCATTGAAGGTTCCCAAGAGCACAGTGGCCTCCATAATTCTTAAATGGAAGAAGTTTGGAACAACCAGGACTCTTCCTAGAGCTGGCCGCCCGGCCAAACTGAGCAATCGGTCACCTCTCTTACCAAGGCCCTTCTTCCCCGATTGCTCAGTTTGGCCGGGCGGCCAGCTCTAGGAAGAGTCCTGGTTGTTCCAAACTTCTTCCATTTAAGAATTATGGAGGCCACTGTGCTCTTGGGAACCTTCAATGCAGCAGAAATTTTTTGTAGGCTTCCCCAGATCTGTGCCTCGACACAATCCTGTCTCTGAGCTCTGCAGGCAGTTCCTTCGACCTCATGGCTTGGTTTTTGCTCTGATATGCATTGTCAGCTGTGAGACCTTATATAGACAGGTGTGTGCCTTTCCAAATCATGTCCAATCAATTGAATTTACCACAGGTAGACTCTAATCAAGATGTAGAAACATCTCAAAGATGATCAAGAGAAATGGGAGGCACCTGAGCTAAATTTCAAGTGTCATAGCAAAGGGTCTGAATACTTATGTCAATGTGATGTTTCAGTTTTTTCTTTTTAATGAATTTGCAAAACTTTCTAAAATCCTGTTTTCTCTTTGTCATTATGGGGTTTTGAGTGTAGATTGATGAGGGAAAAAATGAATTTGAACGATTTCAGCAGAAGGCTGCAACATAACAAAATGTGAAAAAAGTGAAGGGGTCTGAATACTTTCTGAATGCACTGTATAGGAGAACAGTCCTGAAGTGTGATGGCTGCTTGTAGTCCCTGCCAGTTTGCTTGAGTGAACTTCCAGACTCGCCGGTGCTGAGGCTGTTCTCTGAGGATGGCCAGAGAGATGTTGACTTTCACAAGCACATGATTAGATGAGCCAATTGGGGCAGAGGCCGAGTAAGATACATTGTCAGCTAAGTTGGTCATTACCAAATCCAGAAGGGAATATTTGCCATTGAGAGAGATCCGGGTGGGAAAATTTACAGATTGAGTCAGTCCAATGGTCACAGAAGTCCTTTGCAGATTTTTTTTTACCTTTTGAAAATATAGAGAAAAGAGAGAAGTACAATAGAAGTGATGTGTGAGAGGGAAACTAGGATAAGGCAGAGATTTACTTTTGCATTAATAATTGCAGCTCAATGTAGTAGGTGTGTGCAGTGTGCGGGGAGGAGGGTGGGGTGGGGGTTTGGGGGGGTGTGAATGTGTTTTTTGGCATTTATGCTACTAAATCAACTCACAGGTCAGTTTCACAATTTAAACCTTTAACCTGACTGATTTAAAGATGCTCTAAACTTGGAAAGTCTTTCTGCAAAACTTTCATGACATAAGTTTATTTCCAGCACCTGGTCTGTCAAGCGCAAGGCCGTGCATTTAATTCAGCTCATACATCTTAAAACATGTGCCTGTCCTACGTTAACAAGCCTTATTTATGAGTCCTGGAAGAGGAATCGTTTTTACATGAGTTATACATCTCTGCCACACTTTGTGATAATCATGCGGACAGAGTGCATTGCGATAAATATTTTGGGAAAACGGTCAATGAACCCACACCATCTGAATGCTGAATGCAGTAACTGTTCTCGTTCGTCCATTTCATCCTTCATCCTCTTTTATCCACCCAAGCACAGTGTTGAAAAACTCGGTGAGGACATTTTTTATAGGAAATAAATATATACTTGTTCCATTTTGGTCAGTTACATTGAGAGACTTCGGTCATGACATGTATAGCTCTTTATTGTAACTCATAATACACAAATATATTTCATAATATTTTTTGATGTCTGCATTGCAAACAGGCAATGAATCATAACCCAACTAGAGGATGAGAACCTGGTTAAAATTTTCTGCAATCAGCACAAAAAAAACTTCAAATTACATTTTGTTACCCTCGCCGGAGGAGAGGGTATTGCATTTGAGTCCGTTTGTCTTTGTTTGTCTGTTTATTTGTCTGTTTGTTTGTTTGTCCGCACAGAATAAATATGATTTTCTCTGCAACCGTTGGTCAGATTGAGAGGAAATTTTCACCAGAGGTGCAACTCCACCTGTATAATTTTTAATGATAATTATGACGTCATAGGTCACGTGTTTCGGCCGCCATCTTGGAAAAACCGAAAAACTTTGCACTTCTATATCTCCGAAAGCGCTGAATAGAAAAAATTGAAACATGGCTCATTGTAAAGAACTTTCCATGGGGAATAAAATATGTTAATGATGATGTCATAGGTGCCTCCATTATGATGTCATAATTCGACAAGTACAAAACTTCATCCTTTCAAGATGAAATTTATTGAGCGCCATGTCGGCATAAATTGGTGGAGAAAAAAAATAATGATGTCATCGGTCACGTGGTTCGGCCGCCATCTTTGAAAAATTTTCACCTCTATATCTCCAAAAGCGCTGAATAGAAAAAATTGAGACATGGCTCATTGTAAAGAACTCTCCATGGGGAATAAAATATGTTAATGATGATGTCATAGGTGCCTCCATTATGACGTCATAATTCGACAAGTACAAAACTTCATCCGATCAAGATGAAATTTCTTGAGCATAATCTCGAAATAAATTAGTTTAGAAAACAAAAGAATGATCACATCATCTGTCACGTGGTTCGGCCGCCATATTTGTTTTAACACAAAAGCCTTAAAAACCACGGAAAATACATCCTGGTGAGGGTTTGCGATGTCTGATTGCTCTTTATTGTTGCTTAAATGTTTTGTGCATCTTCAAACTAAAGAATCTTTGTTTTGCAGCAACCGACAGCACTCATGAACCTCGGAGCAATTCTGCACCTCAACGGGCGTCTGCATGAGGCTGAAGCGTACTACCTGCAGGCTCTTCAGCTCAAGCCTAATGATGCCATAACACAGTCAAACTTGCAAAAATTGCACAAAATTATCGAGCGACACGAGGTCAAAGGTCACCACTAAATTCCACATCCGTTTGGTGTCAATGGAGATCAGCAAGGAAAAAAAAAATACTCTCTGCCATAAAAAACCGAACTTACGCGATTGTTGTTGATGCGATTTATTTATCATATGTGACATCATGGGACACTGATTAGGTGAAAAACCCTAACAGACATACATTTTGAATAATTATAAGGAACGTTTAATTGCGACCTAATCACATGATGCCTCGTTTTGGCGAATGTTTTCAAACAGCGATCCAACGTGGAAATAATTAAATCTCAATACAGCGTATGTCCACCTCCTGCAGCAATCGTTTCATTGCATCATCATCGCATTGTTCATATGATCACTCGAATCTGAGCATGGGCAATGGCATTTCACGCCCGAATCAGCCCCCGTTTCAGCTCAGAGGGTCTGTGGCTGTCTTGGCAAGATTCCAATGACATCACAGAGATGTTCAATTGGATTTAAATCTGGCGAAATGGCAGGCTAGGTTGTCATGATATTAATGGTGGCATTGCCATCAACATTCCTTGTTCAAATGGCCCTGTGAGCAAGACATTGTCGTGCATAAAAATTATTCCTGGACTAGCGTGTTGGTGTCATATTGTTGCAAGAACTCATTAATTTATAGATCTACCCTCAGATTGAAATGGATACAGATAGATTTGGTGCGAAAGGTCTCAGTAATACCACCCCACGTGATGACCCTTCCATGTCCAAAATCTGAGGCTTTCTGGATTTAAAAAAACTATGGCGTATCGCTCATTGTGTCTTCTGTAGATCCCCTGCATGGCCTTTCAAGAGAAATCTGGACTTGTCATTGAACACAATTCTTGGCCATTGCTACTGTGTCCATTGGAAGTGATGATTTGACCACTGCATACATGTTTTGATGTGTCACAGTGCAAGTCTTGGATATTGAACAGGATGGCGAGCACAAATTCCTGAATCACGGAGACAACTTGCGGCCATGTTGAAACTTGTCCCGTTTGAAACAAATTTCGTAGATGGGGTGTGCAAATGCATCGGCCTTGAGTGGAATTCAATATCCTGTGAGGTCCACTCTTGGCATATCTCTTGTTGATCCAGTGACTTGATAACAGCTAATGAGATCATAAACAGTTCCTCTCCTCACATTAAATAGCCTTATAACATGGATCATGGAAGACCCTGCTTGAAAGTGTCCAATTATTTAATTCCTATCATTTTCTGATAGATATCTGACATTGTAATCAATTGTTTAAAAAAAAAAATTCAATTTTTAAAAAAGACTTTCAAATTTGCTCAGAATGCTTCCTGTCATCTCTAAAACATTGTAGGTGCATGAGCAGCACTTGCTGAATAATTATTGCATGAGGAAATTCTGTTATTACTCAGGTTCACTATGTTAACAAATATAATTTCGTTCAAAATTTTGGTAGATTAGCAAAACTATACATTTTTGGAATATTCAGAGCATGAGGAATCCAAAAATTAATGTTTACATTTGCGTAGACACCTTTGCGAAAATGACACTCAGGACAGTGATGAAGATAGTCAGGTTCACTATGTTAACAAATATAATTTCTTTCAAAATTTTGGTAGATTAGCAAAACTATACATTTTTGGAATCTTCAGAGCATGGAGAATCTGAAAATCAATGTTGGCATTTGCACAGACACCTTCATGGCCGCCATTTTGGATTTAGAAAATGGCCACCATAAAATACATATTTTGCGCGATCTCGGCTTCTAGTCAACCTAGAGACTTAATTAAATATGCTAATCCTATGTTTTCTGGGTCAAGGAATCCAATAAAGGCCTCAAAATAGTGCTCAGGATTATAGAAAAGCAACAAACAAAGGTAATTGAAAACCATTGTCTTTATATTTGTGATATAACTGTATTACATAATACATGATATTGCAAGTCCTTTGAAGTTATAGGTTGTTATAGGAAGTTGTAGGTAGTATCAGATTGAACTATAAGTCCTATCCACAGGATCTACGAGGTCTATACCGTTCAGGAATATGCTTTTACAGATCTTCATCACTGTCCTGAGTGTCATTTTCGCAAAGGTGTCTACGCACATGTAAACATTAATTTTTGGATTCCACATGCTCTGAATATTCCAAAAATGTATAGTTTTGCTAATCTACCAAAATTTTGAACGAAAAAACATAGTGAACCTGACTATATATGGAAACTTGCAATCAGGTGTTCTGTATATCCCTCGTGTCAAAAAGGCACTGAGAATGAATGCTGGAAGAGCACTTAAACAATTACATTATCAATTCTGTATGTTCCTTTTATGGCAGAGACTACATATACATGTATATATACACACACACACATATATATATATATGCAAAGACTTACGGTTGGGAGTAAATTCAAACGACTCCATGGTAGGATCTCCAACCTTTAATTGAACCAACAATGACAACGTTTCGGTTAACAACGTGTGAAGAACCACATGCATCCGTTAACCTTCCTCAAGAGTGATAAAATAATCTCAAACCCCCCCTTATATACTCAAAGGTGGGGGTGGGCAAAGCTGGACAGCCAATCAAAACACATGTCACATTGCTCTTGTGAAATCAGACCGTTATCACCAAATTTTAAAATTAACAGCACATCAACGGCTCAAAACCATAACGTAAATAATACTGGATTATAATCCAAATGTTTAGCTGCACTCCGGAACTATCTGTAAAATTTTTATTAACAAATGATCATAAGTTAATGTAACCCTATTAGTTAGTGAGATGAAAGTAATTAAAAAGAAAAAGTTAGCAAAAGTTAGCAGTCAGTTCCCTGACTTTAAATAGAGGTTCCACATAATGTTGTCATCCAAGGTTTTTATCAAGATGATGCATCCATGGTTCCCCCAAACCACCCCACCCCTCACCTTCCGCCCCCTCCTTTGTTTCTTCCCACCTCTTTACCCATACCATATGGCCATGTGTTGATATTGATACCATTACAGACTATTTTGTGCTTTCATCTCACCAACTAATAGGGTTACATTAACTTATGATCACTTGTTAATAAAAATTTTACGGATAGTTCCGGAGTGTAGCTAAACATTTGGGTTACAATCCAGTTTTATTTACGGTATGGTTTTGAGCCGTTAATGTGTTGTTAATTTTTTAATTTGGTGATAACGGTCTCATTTCACGAGAGCAATGTGATATGTGTGTTGATTGGCTGTCCCGCTTTGCCCACCCCCACCTTTGAGTATATAAGGGGTTTTTGAGATTATTTTATCACTCTTGAGGAAGGTTGACTGATGCACGTGGTTTTTCACATGTTGTTAACCGAAACGTTGAGTCATTGTTGGTTCAATTAAAGGTTGGAGATCTTACCATGGAGTCTTTGAATATATATATATATATACAGGGTGAGTCAAAAGTAGCGCCCGATTTCTGTTTATATATATGTGTGTATATATATATATATATATATATATATATATATATATATATATATATATATATATATATATATATATATATATATATATATATATATATATATATATATATATATACAGTGAAACCTTGACTTACGAGTTTAATTCGTTCTGTGACCGAGCTCGTAACTCAATTTGCTCGTTTCTCAAATTAAATTTCCCCATTAAAATGCATTGAAATGCTATTAATCCGTTCCAGCCCCCAAAAAACCACACCAATTTTTTTTGTTACGTGTTTTTAAATAAGAAAAATGTACTTTATAAATAACAAATAATGTATAAACAAGCACGACCTCGTATATACTGTACATAATAAGCGGCGTTACGCGCGCTGCTTGTAAACAAGGAGGAAGCGGACAACGCGGTAATTTGTAAGAGTCTTTATTCAAGAGCTCACTGTAACACTGGCGCTGGCGCGCTCCGGGCTGCGCGCCCGGGGTATATCCTGAGGCCACGCCTACCCCTCGGCGTGGCCACCACCCACTTGGTGCGCGGAATGATGTCACCACGCCAGTGAGCTTCCGTGTCCGCCACAATGCAAAGAAATAAACTGGTTTTATTAAGTCTATTTACCTTGAAGATCAGACGAAGATGCTGGCGGAGGTGGAGGAGATGACTTTTGCCTTTTTCGCCATACTTTCCTCGCTTTCACTTGCAGGGCGTTTCAATAAAAACCTGTCCAACGAGGTTTGTTTCTTCCTCCCTTTCAAAATGTTTCGATCGTACTGCCTCGCCAAGTCGACAACACGCACACCTCGCTCATGTTTTTCGACGATTGCGTGTTTTATATCCAAGCACATCATCCTCTTCTTCTTCTCAGTACTGCCCTTGGCACTCAATTTCTTAGGACCCATGGTTAAAACTAAGAAATTTTCCAAAATAACCAACATGCGAAAACAAAGCAGCAGCGATATACGGCAGAGATGCTTGCACGGCAAGATAACCACGTGACCGGAACCCACCTGGTGGCGGGTGGCGTAAGCTCGTAACTCAGATCTCGGCTCGCATCTCAAAGCAAAAAACCGCCCGAGCGACGGCTCGTATCTCGGAAAGAAACTCGTAAGTGGGTGCACTCGTAAGTCAAGGTTTCACTGTATATATATATATATATATATATATATATATATATATATATATATATATATGTATATATATATATATATATATATATATATATATATATATATATATATATATATATACATATATATAGATATATATATATATATTTCTGTCAGTTGATTGTTTGTTTGACATTTGTATTACAGTGTACAAGAAGGTATAAATAAATGAATGACATGTTTATCTAACCATTTATTCGGGGGAAAATTATTACGGAAGTGTACCAAGCTGTTTTACTTGCAATTTTCAAAGTGCCCTCCCTCATGATCGATGCACAATTGCAGCCGAGCAGGCACAGAGTGGCACACACGCTTGCAGAGTTCGATATCAATTTCCTCAAACTTTGCAGTGATTTGAGCCTTCAATTCCTGAATGGTACGAGGCTTTTCACGATAAACAAGGTCTTTCATGAGCCCCAAAATAAAGAAATCTGGAGGTGTAAGGTCTGGGGAGCATGCCAGCCACTCGATCGGACCGCGGCGGCCGATCCACCTTCCGGGAAAGTTTTCATCAAGCCGAAAGCTTATAAAGATAAACATGTCATTCATTTATTTATACCTTCTTGTACACTGCAATACAAATGTCAAGCAAACAATCAACTGACAGAAATTAAATATACATCTATAAACAGAAATCGGGCGCTACTTTTGACTCACCCTGTATGTGTGTGTGTATATATATATATATATATATATATATATATATATATATATATATATATATATATATATATATATATATATATATATATGAGTTTAAAAGACTGAGGCCCAGTTCTGGACGTGGAGTAGAAGATGTTTTGACCATAGTCCTGTTGGGTTAAAAGTTGATTTTTTAAATTAGTTTTGCTAAGGGATATTGTCGCAAATTTTCTCGACTCAATGAGTATTACCTCTGAATAGCATTCTCCTGGTACATTCCAACCGCACTTTCAGTATTTGTAGTTCGGAAATTTTCTGCAGCGTATTTTGTGAAAATGTCACTTTTTAAAATGTGAAAATGATCTGAAAATGAAACATTATGATCACGTTTTGGCTTCTGGCCTCTTTTAGCCCTTTTTTTTTTTAAACCAAAACAGTGACCACTTTTAGCCGGCTCTGATTTAAAAAAAAACTGCAACGTATTTTGCCAAAAAAGCCAATTACAATTGAAACAGCAACTGCCTAAACAGGAACTAGCAACAAATGAAATACCAATATTGATGACACAATCAATAACTCGAAATATACATCATACTTGTGTTTAATTTTTTTTTTTTGGTGGTGTAAATTTGACTATTTTGTTTCAGTAGGACACTTCCTGATATACAACTGCCACAGGTATCCTTTTAATTATTATAACAACTAGAATCAGATCAGGTATTGTAAAAGTATTGTTGGAAATGTGCAAAACAATGTTCACAATATCTACAACTTTAACCTCTTAGATGATTCTTCAACCTTTCTATTCTGCCAGCTAAAAGCACTTAAAATTGTACCTTAAGATGAAAACTTCATTTTGTTTAAGTTATACTTTATATCTTTCACATACATGACCACATGCACAGATTTGTGCTAATTGCACCAATAAGGCTGATGACGAGCTCAGTTGATTGATGTTTTTAAGAACTTTGCTAAGAATTGTTGCATTTCTTTGTGTCCATACCTAAAACTTGACTAGAGCAGCTCGTGTTCTAGCCACTAAAAACTTTGTATCATTGATTGTTGTGCATTATTTTAATAAAATGTACAGGCGTCAGTCGAATATGCAATTAAAGCTCTCAGTTTGGCCTGTTGGTTTGTTATGTCTTTTCTTGTCAGACAAAACTGGGCATGGTTTTTGTCAACAGTGGAAATCATTGATAAGCCTCTAATAGGAAACCCTTGCAACAACATTGCTGAGTCACCTTTAAGCAGCACATTAGTACACCATGGATATGGAATTCATCTGAATTAGAATTGGAAAAGGTGTTAATCACGTGACATCGCATGTGATCCTTGCAGCACACTATTGGTATATATTTACTTTCGCCACCGAAGGTGGGCGGAGGTTATGTTTTCACCACTGTCTGTATGTTCGTACTGTTACGAGCATATTTAATTGTCCATTTTTGTCATATGTCGGTGTGCATCATTTGTTACTTGCCGGAAAAGATTCCGGCAAGTATGTTGGTTGGTTGGTTTGTCTGTTTGTCTGTCTGTCTGTTTGTTTGTGCGCAGTACTACGTCTACATCGTTGCACATAGCATCGCCATACTTTACACACATATTTGTCTTGCCCTGGAATAGACTGTGCCCAATTTTTAACTCTCTAGGCCCAAGGTCAAGCTCAAGTTCACCCAAAACGTGAAATCAGGGGGGTCGAGTTTTCATTTAAAATATATTTCAAACCACTATAACTCTAAAAGTACAAGAGATATGCATACACTTACTGTTACTGACATATAGGAAGTCACATACGACATTTCATTTGGCACCATGACCTTTGAACTTGAGTGACCTTGAAAGGTCAAAGTCAAGGTCACAAATTGTTTTTTTTACTAATAACTCTGTCAAACATTATCCGATTCCCTTCTAACCAACACCCCTGAAAAAAAAGTACATTCCGGCAAGTCCTCGGTCTCTGACCGATTTCTAGTTTGTATGTTTGTTTGTCTGTGAATGTGATAACTCATGAACGCTTTCAGCTATCTTTGTCAAACTTTACCAGAGGATTCCAAAGGACAAAAGTGAGGCTGTCAGTGTTATTTGACTGTATATGTCAATTAATTGATTAATTACTTCATTATTATCGATTTATTAATTACTTATTTATTTTCTTTCTCATCTGGGCAATATCTCAGGCACCTTTTGAGCTCGGAAGCTGATATTTGTACACGACTATGACCAATTGATGTGGCTATAAAGGGTATTTTTGATTTATTGATTAACCAATTAATCGATTAATTATTTAATTTTCCCATCAATTACTTAAGTAATTAATTTTCAAAAAGTAAGATTTGGATGAAACAATGGAGGTTTATGTATGTTATTAGCCAATTGATTAAGAAAATTATTTTTGTACGATTATTATTTACTTATTTCAATTACACAATTAATCAATATTGATTCTCTCAATTTTCATCATACCTGTCAAGCTGATGCCTTCTTGTTTGTGTCTGTTTATTTGTTTGTCAATGAACAGGATGTCTCAAAAAGTTATGAACGGATTCGGACAAAAGTTGTTGAACAGATTGGGTGTATGTCAATAATGAATCGATTCGATTTTGGTGAAGATCCCAATGTGTATATTAATTTAAAATTTTTTAAAAGTGATTCTTCTATCAGCATTGAGAGAATGGGCCAAAAACGATATGTAGCATAATATTTCAAAAATTTGTGGACAGATTTGGACGAAACTTGGTGGATCAGTACAGTCAGTGACAAGATCACACCAATTGGATTTTGGAGGTCCGGCCTATCACCAATCCACCTAGATCCAGATCCTGATCCAGCCGGTAGAATCTTTTAAGCGATTCTTCACCATTGAGTGATATGGCCAACCAGGCAGAGGTATGCTCTCTACTGAGTGCCGTTTTAGTGTTCATTATAATGGGACACTAAACAAACTGTTCAGCCTGGTGGATGGATACACTCTGTTGAGTGCCATTCTCGTTGTGGATGTAGAACAATTAGAAACGTCTTCTTCTTCTTAAGTCTCCTCTTAGGCCGAACTCAGGTGACAATGGTCTTTATCTTCTAGTCCTTTCGATCAAGCATTGTAGTGTGCAGTTCCTCTGTCTCCAGGTCCATATCCTTCTTTAACATGTTTATGTAGTTAAGAGCTGGCAGCTGGTATGCCACCGCCTTACATGTTTTGGTTTCCAGAGTACTATACAGTCATGTGAAAAAGTAAGTACACCCCATGTAAAGTTTAGACTTTTTCAACATATTTCAACATACAGCTATTTGATCTTCATTTCAACAATATTGATAGATAAAGGTGATATAATATAACAAATATCATGAAACATTAACATTTTGTAATCCATTGTATAATTTAAATAAACATAAATGCAAATTTCGCATGTGGAAAAAGTAAGTACACCCCTACATTTATCACTACTTCAAATACCTAAAATTAGATTCAGGTGCACCAGCTCAGGTGCAAATGATTAGAACATCATAAGAGAGGATCTTGGAGGAACCTGTCTTATTTAAACCTCAGACATTTAGTTTGGTTTGCTCTTTGTTGTTGAAGTGTGCGGCGTCACCATTCCTAGATCAAAAGAGCTCTCTGAGGCCTTCAGAAAGAAGGTTATAGATGCCTATGAGTCTGGGAAGGGATTTAAAAAGATCTCCAAACAATTTGAAATTAATCATTCGATTGTCTGGAAGATCATCTGCAAGTGGAGAAGATTCCAAACAACTGCCAACTTGTTCAGGCCAGGCCGCCCCAGCAAGTTCAGCCCGAGAGCAGACCGCAAGATGCTGAAAGAAGTCTCTAAGAACCCCAGAATGTCATCATGGGACCTACAGGTAGCTCTTGCCACTGTTGATGTCAAAGTGCACGAGTCTACCATTAGAAAGAGGCTGCACAAATTTGATCTACATGGGAGGTGTGCCAGGAGGAAACCTTTGCTGTCCAGAAAGAACATCAGGGCAAGACTAAAGTTTGCCAATGAACACCTAGGCAAAGACCAGCACTTCTGGAACAATGTGCTCTGGACAGATGAGTCAAATGTAGAGCTATTTGGCCACAGTACCAGAAGACATGTTTGGCGAAAACCAAAGACAGCATTTGACCACAAGAACCTGATACCAACTGTAAAGCATGGTAGTGGAAATATTATGGTTTGGGGCGGCTTTGCTGCATCAAGGCCTGGACAGCTCACCATCATAGAATCCACTATGAATTCTTCATTGTACCAGAGGGTGCTTGAGGATAATGTGAGGCCATCTAATGTGAGCTTGAGGATAATGTGAGGATCATCTGCCATGATCTTTCTTGGGAAAACCACATTTCCAAGCTGGCCTGCAAAGCCAGTCGCCGACTGGGCATCCTCCGTCGTGCGAAGTCCTTCCTAGGCACACCTGAGCTCTTCACCACATACAAGGCTTTCATCCGCAGCTCAATGGAATACTGTTCTCCCCTATGGGCTGGTGCTCCTGCCTCACACCTAGCTCGGCTTCACGCTGTTGAAACCAAAGCTTTCAGAATCATTGGAATCTCCCGCGATGAAGCTATCTCTGAGGGCCTTTCACTCACTCACCGCAGGCAGGTAGGTGGTCTTTCTGTCTTCTACCGACTCCTCTCCGGCCTTGCTCCCCCAGCTCTCTCTGTGCTCTGTCCCCCAAATATTCCTACAGGTCGCACAAGATCTGCCAGCAAGCCTCTGATGGTTAAAATGCCAAAATCTCGGCTCTCTGCTCACCTTCACTCCTTCATTCCTCTTTTCTCCCACCTCTGGAACAAACTCCCACACTCCCTTCAATCCCACTCCTCCCTCCAGGTCTTTAAAACAGCTGTTCACCACCATCTCTTATCTTCCCCCATCCAAAACCTTGATCTTTTCTTCCCCCACGAATTCACCCCAGATCCACCTTGTTTGTAATTCCAACTTCTTTCCTGGTAGTCCTAGCAGTGTCCATATGTTTTATGCCTCTCCCACCCCCTTTCCCATGCCTCCCCCCCAAAGCCCTCTCCCTCCCACAGTTCTCTCGATGTCTCCATGTCTCTCGGTTCCTGCTCTCAAATGTTGTGTTTGTGTCCTTCCCCCTCTCTCCCCATCTTGTCTACCGCTCCCGATGCTTTTTGTTTTATGTGTCGGTTATGTGTCGGTTTGTCGGTTTGTCTTTCTGTGTGATAAATGTTCGCTCCTTCACGAGCCTCGATCTTGTATACAAAAAAAAAAAAAAAAAAAAAAAAAAAATCTGTCGGAAAGTTGAAGCTCAACCGAAGGTGGACCTTGCAACATGACAATGACCCTAAACATACCAGTAAATCCACCAAGGAATGGCTGAAAAGAAAGAAATGGAGGGTTCTGGAATAGCCATGTCAAAGCCCGGATCTAAATCCCATCGAGATGTTGTGGGGGGATTTGAAACGGGCTGTGCATGCAAGAAACCCCTCAAACATCGCACAGCTGAAAGAATTATGCATGGAGGAGTGGGCAAAAATTTCTCCCAGTCGATGTCAGAGACTGGTAGACAGTTATAAGAAACGCCTACTTGAGGTTGTTTCTGCCAAAGGGGGCAATACCACCTATTCGAGCCAAGGGTGTACTTACTTTTTCCACATGCGAAATTTGCATTTGTGTTTATTTAAGTTATACAATGGACTACAAAATGTAAATGTTTCATGATATTTGTTATATTATATCACCTTTATCTATCAATGTTGTTGAAATGAAGATCAAATAGCTGTATGTTGAAATATGTTGAAAAAGTCAAAACTTTACATGGGGTGTACTTACTTTTTCACGTGACTGTATATGATTGGAATTAGGTTCGTTTTCCTTAGCAAAGATAATCTTCCTGTTCATCTGCTTGAATATATTACTCAGAATGTATTGGCAATAGCAAAACACCAAGGGAAATGGAAAGAGTAGTGATGTTCAACAGAGATGAAGATGGGAAAGGTGAGCTAAGAATGTCTATTAAAAAAATGACTAAGTTGTGGTATATATGAAGGCAGATGACTTACCTTTAAAGCTATTAACCACTCCATTTGTAAGGATACGTTTTTCGCTAGTCATACTATAATTTGAGAAGTGTGTTTGTTTGACTTATATTATGCCCTCTTGAACCGCTGGATGGAATGAGTTGAAAACTGGTATTTGTACTCGGGGTGTGCGTCGGAAGGTTTTAGGCAGTTCCAAAAAAAAGTAATAAAACAAATAAATTCCATTACATATTGAACTCTACAATGAAGTGGAACAAAATTCATATTAAATGTCTGCAAAATCAGATACAGAATACTGCAAAACATCGAAAGGTACATAAAGATGTGAGCAAAAGGTACCAATTTGTATATGATAATAAACACATGAAATTTAAATTATCTAGACAATAATTATTTATTCTCTTGTTCGAGGGAGTAACAGAAGAATCTGTTGTAAGTAAAATGAGTGCAGTCACTTTATTCTTTGGGGAAAATCAGTTTATATAATGGAAGATTATTACCGGCATAATTTAAACTGGAGGACTTGTCCAATTTTATATAATAAAGAAAAACTACACACACCTTTAACATGTACAATTATGAATACTAGGGCATGCCCGTACTATATATATATCTAAAATTATATCCCCCCCCTCTATTTACATGAAATGGTTTGGTCCATTCGCAAAGCCAAAGCGAACGGCTTGCGAGTACGGTGACAATCCCCCCCCTCTATTTACATGAAATGGTTTGGTCCAAAGCGAACGGCTTGCGAGTACGGTGACAATCCCCCCCCTCTATTTACATGAAATGGTTTGGTCCAAAGCGAACGGCTTGCGAGTACGGTGACAATCCCCCCCCCCCCCCCTCTATTTACATGAAATGGTTTGGTCCAAAGCGAACGGCTTGCGGAGTTTGGTAAAGAAATCGCCATAGCTCGGTAACTACTTCTCCGATTAATATGAAACCTTGAAAAGGCACATCCTCAGGTCCCCAGCAATATACCTGGCAAGTTTCAAGTATATCGGACCCGTGGTTGTCGAGAAACAGCGGTCACAGACAAACACACAGACACACAGACATACACACAGACACACAGACATACACACAGACACACAGACACACACACAGAGATTACTGGAATTATAGATAGATAGTATCTTCTTTCATAATATTCTGGCACAAGGATAAGATACACAAATCATTCTTTAAATGCACTTGTGTTTGTTAGTTAATAGGTTATTAGTTAATAGGTAATAGGTTATTACCTATTAACTTAATAGGTTATTATTAGTTAATAGGTTAATAGGTTTAGTTAATAGGTTATTATTAAGTTAATAGGTTATTCACAATTATTCACATCACAATTAGTTAATAGGTTATTATTGTTGTTAGGTAGTAAGAAGGCTGGAAACAACAATTGTTTTAATGAAGCATCCGCCATTTTAGATCAGTTGATGAATATGAAAATAATTAATAAATGTCAATACAAAGATATTTTATTAGATATTAAATAAGATGAGAAGCACAATTCTTAGTTTTAATTTCACAACGAGTGATTACACAGCTTCATTCCCTTACCCACTACAACTTGACCCCACAAAAGAATATGAGGCTTCTTTGTTGTCAATGGAGACTTACAATGCACTTTTTAATATCACAGGGAAAAACAACAAGTTTAGTTATAATCCAGGAAGTGGGAACAAAACTATAACAGTTTCACCCGGAGCTTACGAGATTTCTCAAATATCTTCTGAAGTCTCTCGCCTTATGAAAGAAAAAGGTGATGAACCAAAAAATATTGTAATAGATATTCAAAAACACACTTCAAAATCAACTATTAAACTTAAAAATAATTATAAAGTTGATTTCACGATTGAAAAATCGTTTAGAGAGCTATTGGGTTTCTCTTCAAAAAAGATTGAAACTAACGGAACGTTTTACAGTGATAATGTCGTTCAAATATCCTCCGGTATAAATTCAGTATTAATTCATTGTGATTTGATTGATGGTGCTTATAACGATGGAAAAAGAACAAATACAATATTTTCATTCAGCGCATACTCAACCCCGATTGGTTATAAATTTAATATGGAACCAAAAAATCTTGTCTATTTACCTGTGTCAGGAAAAACCATATACAGAGTAAATTTTAGGATAACCGATCAAGATAATCGTATGATCTCCTTTAATGAAGAAATTATATCCATCAGAATTCACCTACGTGAAGTTTTTCAATAAATAAATAATGGTTATTGTGAGAAAACACGAGTTGGGAAAATATAAAGTAACTAGCGGGGTCACCCGTGGGAATCCCACGGGCATGGATGTGTGTGACATTTCGACATATTGAGTTAGATGCTGCACCTGCACATTCAGTTATATAAAATGGTTACTGGCAATAATTGATCACATCCACAAATGATGTAATCCACACAATTTATGTACTTTACATAACGTTAATAGGAATACATACATGCCCGTGTAGATGGGAAATACAGTTTGTTTGAAAGAAATCACAAATATCAGAAGAAAGTTTAAAAAATTTAGAACTATTCTCACTCAGAGTTAAACAACACCGTAATATTATGCGGTTGCTTCAACGTTTTCGTTGAATTATATGTCATCATTGTGAGATTTTTTTGGAATTTTTTTTTTTGAAATGAGATTTTTAGGCAAAACGGCAAAAAAGCATCAGAACAGCTGTGAAACAACATCAAAACAGCAGTGAAAAAGCATCAAAACAACAGTGGAAAGCGTCAAAACAGCAGTGAAAAAGCATCAAAACAGCTGAAAAAGCATCAAAACAGCAGTGAAAAAGCATCAAAACAGCAGTGAAAAAGCATCAGAACAGCTGTGAAAAAACAGCACTGAAAAGGCATCAAAACAGCAGTGAAAAAGCATGAAAACAGCAGTAAAAAGCATCAAAACAGCAACAATAGTCCGGTGATTTTTCAATCACCGCAACTAAATGTGTCGGAGTAATTAACTATTTTCCTTCGTGACCTCCTTTTGTTGCCTGAATGGTGTCACTGCAGGACCTCCGGGTAAACAACATTACGGGTGAAGATTCCACTGCGGCCATCAATTTTTCCCTGTTGGCCATTACTGACTACCTTTACCTTGACATCCTCAAATCGTTTAGCACGCGACAATGCAACATATAATTGGCCATGGCTGAAGACGGGTTCTGGTAGGTAAATCCCAACTTTGTGTAATGTTTGACCTTGACTCTTGTTTATTGAGAAAGAGAATGCCACACGAACTGGAAATTGATGGCGTTTGAGTACGAATGGTAGTGTTGTATCGGAAGGTGCAATACTAATCCTGGGTAAAAATGTGCGTGTTCCTTTGTGACTGCCAGAAATTATTTCTCCATCTATTATGTTTGGCAACAATCTTTTAACAACCAATCTTGCACCATTGCACAGTCCCTGTTTCGGATCAAAGTTACGGAGTAACATGATGACAGCACCATCTTTGAGACGAAGTTTGTGCAATGGCATTCCAGAAGGAGTTAATTGATTTAGGAATTCCATAGGATAATTTAGTGCCTCTTCAGGGTCATCACAGACAATGGAATCAGCGCTGAAGTACGTCTTTTCTTCCCCAGGAAATGCATCCAGTATCTCATCGTTGATCACAAATGTGGATTCATTCTTTGGACACAACACGGCTCGTTGTGCCAGCGCATCATAGTTTGAATGGATTTCGTTCAAATTACCAAAAACAGCCTCTGCTAAAGACATGTTGTCTTCTACACAGATACGATCAGGCAGTCGTATTAAATCTGAGTCAGGAATTGTTTCCACAGTCCCATTTCCAACCGACAGTAACCATTTTGAGAATTCTTCGTCATCATTAGCTCTCATGTTTGATTTTAAGTTCAGCAGTTTGAACTTTGGCCACAACTTGCTACGCTTGATGCATGTGGCGATGATTGCTGCAGGTGCAGCGCGAGGTACAACGGGCAAAACCTGCCTGAAGTCCCCACCAAGAAGTAAGACCTTTCCACCAAAAGGAATGTTGTTGCTGGTTACATCCCGGAGACATCGATCAACAGCCGCTAAAGCATATGCTGGAGCCATAGGTGCTTCATCCCAAATGAATAGGTTGGCCTTCCTTAGAGTATCTGCATCTTTACTCGTAGGTGATATGTTGCATGTGGAGTTTTCCAAAATGGGCACTGGCAATTTAAATCGATGGTGCGATGTACGGCCCCCTGCTAGCAATGTTGCTGCAATGCCCGAGTACGCCATTGGAAGAACCAAACGACACTGGCCTTGCAAGATGTGCAGAAGCGTATTATAGAGAAAGGTCTTGCCACTTCCGCTCGGTCCATCAACGAAAAACAACCGGTTGCCTGTGTACTGGTCCCTACAATGAACGGCCTGTAGGACCTCATCTACAATTTTGATTTGGTCATCATTTAGTAGTTGTCTGTTGTTTTCACCTTTTTCATGTTCATCTCCCGGTACATACTGATAATCATCGCTCGAAAGATCTTCAACAGTGTCTGGAGGTACTGGTAACTGAAATGCTTCCAAGGTCTGTCCATGTCTCAGGAGGAAGGACTGTATTTCTCGCAATGCCATGAAAATACTTTGTTCCAAGATATGGCCGCTGTGCACAAAATCTTCGCAAAGGTCGTTTTTATATTTTTCCCACAGTGCCGACGTGTCTGTTGGTGTGCAGAATATGCATAGGGTTGCAAAAAGAGATCTCAATTGTTGTGGCATGGCAAAGATAACTCCATCAGCTAAGGACCTGTCCCATTCTGTATCATCTTCTGTTAAATGTAATTTCCTGGCTGCATCCTTGTATGTTTCACAAACTGCTCCATCTACGGTTCTGAGATCTTCAAATGATGTTTTAGCAGGGCAGTGCAGCAGGAGTACACGAAGATGAAAGCGCTCAATGTCCATAGGGCTTGCCGAAACCATGCGTCCGATAACCTTGTTGCCGCCCCGGCGTCGAAGTTTCCATGTCTTTCGTCCATCTTCAAATACGTAATATTTTGGAATGTCATGGTACAGATAACTTCGTGCCTCAGGGTCTCTCTGGTTTAACTGAAACCAAGCTGTAAGTGTTGTACCCCTATGTCGTACAATGGCTTCTTCCTCGTTACCATCCCTGAACACAACAGTCTGCAATTCAGGTAAGTGTACCGCAAGTCTGGTGATGGAATGGGACTGTTTGTGCATTTCAAATTCCATCAATCTCCATGCTGCCTCTGGGGCACTGACATATCTACAGTCCAAATAGGTCTTTATTTCGTCCACCTCCACTCTCCCGCGCTCTCGAATTTCGATGCTGGCACAGTCATGGCCCTTGTACACATATTTAAATAAGTACTTTATACTCTTTATGCTTGCGCAAACCTCAATGTTGATGTGTGCTCTGTACTTCTTCAGTAAATAAGCATTGAATGGGACGACATATTGGCAATCAACATCGGTTCCATGAACGGTTATGGTGGGTCCATTTGGGGGACGCTTGTAAAGGGCATAGCCATCTATGCTCGCAAGTGTCTCTGCAGCATACGCTTTTGGAAAGCCTTTACTGCACACTCCATCTTTCACACAAATCGAATGGCGATTTAAATTGCCACACGGACCATGTATCATGTGAGACTTCACCAAGGAATGGATCTCTGGTGACTCATTTGAATTAGGAATTTGTGCGGAAACAATTCTGTCAATGTCTTCAGCGGTACAAATTTTATCTTCTTGGCACAGCATGAGTAATATGTGGGCATGCGGTAGGCCACGCTTCTGATACTCGACGACGTAGAGAAATGCACGTACTTTGCCCAACACGTGCTTCTTCGTTATATCGTCGATTAACTCTTTTAATTTCAGATGAAACACGCGTGCCACTAAATCTGGTCTGCCTTCAGCTCGTTGGTGTTGGCCGATGTTTTCTTGTATCTCTGTCCATTTTGGATTACACGTGAACGTGATGAAAAGATCTGGTTTTCCGAATTTGCGAACAATGGCCATAGCATCTTGGTAGTTCTGCTGCATAGCTCTGGGACTCCCTGCAAAACTCGACGGCAAAATGACGATACGACCGACAGGACGTTGGTTATCAGCAGCAACGTTCTGGACGTGGTCCAGTAGTCCTCTGTATTCCATGGCTCTAAGGGTTTCCTGATTTTGTTTGAAGTATTGCAGTCGATTTGCTTCTGCCTTGCAATATCCGTCGACAACATACTGCTGGAACAATTTCCCCGAAGAATGGATAGTGCTGAATTCATTTCGAATAGCCAGTCGGTAGGCATAGAATTCACGATGAGTTACCTTGTTTCGAACCGCAGTCTGTCGCTGGTGAGGCATGTTTATCATCCATCCAGGCTCGCCATGTGGAAAGAGAATGGGATATGTCATGGGATCAATGTGAGAGGAAAGTGGAGAGAGATTGTGTAAGCCCTGGTCATGCAAATGAACCTGGAAATCCCTGTTTGCAGGTGGTTCACCATCTTGTCCACTAACGAAGACAGCAGCAATTTCATCAGCAGTTGGTATGTTGTAACGTCTTTGGTCGTCTGCACACAGTCGACGAAAATGCATTTCCAAGGTAGAAGGGAGGCGATCTTCAAGGACAGCTTTCCTGATTTCTTCCTGTTCACGCTCGAACATAGTCTTGTAACATGTGACATAAGGATTAACGTCAGATAGTATGTTGTGCAGTTCTGCCATCAATTCTTGCAAACATCTGTGATTCTCAGGTCGATTCATACGTTCCTTTGTAGCTTGAGCTGTATCCAAAATAAATAATTGTGCAAATTGTGCTTGTTCATGTACATGTGATGGATGTAATGGACCACAGCGATGGTAAATTTGACCGTGGATTTTGAAACAGTATGGTCCATTTCCTGGAGGAGATGAGATCTGAGCACCCATTGATGCAAAAGCTAATGCCGAATTGTAATTCCGGATATTGTCTCGGAAGTTGCGACATTTTCCATCGTCACCCTGATAAAGTTGTTGCAGTCGAGCAGGTACGGCAAATAGTGGAGGCAATTTAACTTTTCCCTTGGAACAACACAGTGTAAATCCATCCCCTTGTCCTGTTGATTCATTTGTGAAATGGTGTGCAGAACAGTACACACATGGTGACGTCATTGGACCGCATTTATGCTCTTGAACAATATTATCGGATACTTCGGCCGGATTCATTATGGCTGCGGTTGTATATGTTTGCTGAGCACTCCAACGTCTTTGTTGCTCAGCATGCCGTGCGAGTCTGTGTTGGCGTTCATCGACGGTCTCGTTCTCGCACCTCATCGTTGTTGCAGCAGCATCCTGTGCGAGTCTGTGTTCACGTTCGTCGAGGGTCTCGTTCTCCCTCCTCATCGTTGTTGCAGCAGCATCCTGTGCGAGTCTGTGTTCACGTTCGTCGAGGGTCTCGTTCTCCCTCCTCATCGTTGTTGCAGCAGCATCCTGTGCGAGTCTGTGTTCACGTTCGTCGAGGGTCTCGTTCTCCCTCCTCATCGTTGTTGCAGCAGCATCCTGTGCGAGTCTGTGTTCACGTTCGTCGAGGGTCTCGTTCTCCCTCCTCATCGTTGTTGCAGCAGCATCCTGTGCGAGTCTGTGTTCACGTTCGTCGAGGGTCTCGTTCTCCATCCTCATCGTTGTTGCAGCAGCATCCTGTGCGAGTCTGTGTTCACGTTCGTCGAGGGTCTCGTTCTCCCTCCTCATCGTTGTTGCAGCAGCATCCTGTGCGAGTCGGTGTTCACGTTCCTCAACTGTCTCGTTCTCCTGTCTCATTCGTTTTCTTGCTGCAACCTGTTCAAGTCTGCATTGACGTTCGTCGACGGACTCGTTCTCCCGTCTCATTCGTTTTCTGGCTGCATCCTGTTCAAGTCTGCATTGACGTTCGACGACGGACTCGTTCGCCCTTCTCATTCGTTTTCTAGCTGCATCCTGTTCAGGTCTGCCTTCTTCATCCATTTTGGAAATGGAAGTTTCCACGCACCACATGAATTGTCACGATCCTCAATAGGAAGTGTCTCATAATTATCAAATGACAAATGGCAAGTAAATTACATTGTGAAAATTTAATATTTCAAATAGACCTATTTAAAGTGTATGCGCAAATAACTAATAAATAAAAAAACGAAGAAATATGTCTCGGTAATTTCCTGAACTCGGTAATTTCTCGGTAATTTTACTTCCGGCTAAAAATGTTGAATGAAATAAAAACGAAGAAATATATGTCGTTTTGTGACGACTGTCACCAAAGGTAAACGGTGAATTCACTCGGTTTATTCGGTTCGGCTCGGTTTAAAGAAAAAGCGATAATGTCGAAATGTTGACGTCTGTGTCATGTTGGGCGGTGTATGATACTTGTTGGCTGTTGGGCGGTGATATGGTGTATTTTTAAAAATATATCTCTGCGTTTTCCCGCGTTGCTGACACCGAGTCTAAAACCATGATGGTGAGTTATATTGGAGATAAAGGCGTGAGAGCGACTCAATGGCCTTGAAGTTACAGGCATTTGAGAATTCATTTCGTTCTATAAACGGCAACTTTCATCGGATTTTCTTCTCGTTTTTTTTCAACCGAGTCTAAAACTATGTTAGCGACTGTGAAAAATGAAATGATATATCGAATTTAAAATAGATATCGACACATTGCCGTCGGTGTCATGTTGGGCGGTGTATGATACACCATGACGCGATTTTAAAAAATATATCTCTGCATTTTCCCGCGTGTGTGGAATGTTTGTGGAAAATTAAAGATTTCAAATAAACCTATTTAAAGTGTATGCGCACATAACTAATAAAAAAAACGAAGAAATATCTCGGTAATTTCCTGAAACATATTTTACTTCCGGCTAATATGTTGAATGAAATAAAAACGAAGAAATATATGTCGGCATCATTGTTGACGTTTTTGTGACGACTATCATCAAACGAAATAGTAATATATCATAACGGAAAAGCAAAAGCGAATTTTTAATATATATCGACACATTGCCGGCGGTGTCATGTTGGGCGGTGTATGATACACCATGACGCGATTTTAAAAAATATATCTCTGCATTTTCCCGCGTGTGTGGATTGTTCTCAATTATTGCTGACACCGAGTCTAAAAGTAAAACCATCGATAAAAATGAAATCATATGGTGAGTTAGATTGGAGATAAAGGCGTGAGAGAGACTCAATGGCCTTGAAGTTACAGGCCTTTGAGAATTCATTTCGTTCTATAAACGGCAACTTTCATCGGATTTTCTTCCCGTTTTTTTTCAACCGAGTCTAAAACTATGTTAGCGACTGTGAAAAATGAAATGATTTATCGAATTTGATTTGAAATAAAACTGGGGGAGAGCAAGACACCACGGGCCTACAAAACAGGACTCAAAGCTATGCGAGTTAATAAAATGGTGGATATTTGTTTATAGCCACTCCCAGAATGGGTGGAGCTATGGGTGGAGCTACTCTGCAAACCGAGTAAGCCACACCCCGGACAGACACCCAACAGATAGACAGACAGACAGACAGAATCATCTACGGCTATTATAATATAGATTACAGGGGATGGGATGTTCCTTTCACCATACTATAAGGGTGAAGGTATGTTTCTTGGTAGAGGATACTATAAACCAAAGAGACAACGGGGTGTGGGACATCAATTTAGAAATAAAGGAGATGGGATAATTGATACTCTAATGGGTATTGGTTCAACCATTCTTAAACATAAAGACCTAATTGGTTCAACTGCTTCTGCCGTGGGCTCAGTTTCGGGTGCTATAAAGAGTATAAACGATGCTCAAAAGGAGTCTCATAAATTACAAGCAATCAAAGAAATAAAAAAAGGTAAAACTCAACTATCTTCACAAGAACGACAAAAAATCATTAAAATACTTGGGTCAGGGTTTCAACAATTTTAATGCTATATAAATACAAGTATGGAAGCGATTGATAGTATCTATGATTTGGATGATACGATTATCATTTCAAACTCCACTAAAAAGGAAGACTATTTCAAGGTAAATGCTATAACAGGAACAGACTGGAATTCAAATGGAACAAAAAGTTTTGAAATAAATAATCAACAAACTTACTTGAATATAGCTGATAGTTTCTTGCTGTGTAAATTTAAATTCACTAAGGCTGCGAATAATACTAATGCTACACTCGTAAATGATTTCTTCTGGAAAATGTTTGATAGTGTCCGCCTGTATATTGGAACACAAGAAGTTGAAGCGGTTGATTATGTCTCTGCTACATCTGAAATGATGAAATTTACACTATATTCGTTTAGTGATAGAATGGGTAAGGGAGCTGTTGAAGGTTTTATTCCTGATATGTCAACGGGAACAAATGCTGACCCTGGTTATAGTCAAAGGAAGTCAATGTATAATGATGATACAAAAGCAGAGAATAGTTTTACCGTAGCAGTACCTCTTAAAGGTATATTTGGATTTTGTGATTATGATAAAGTTTTGTATGGGCTTAAAATTAGATTTCAACTACAAAGGAATGATAATGTAAATAGATTGCTTTTTGGGGCTCAAAATGCTTTTGGTGATAATAATAAATTTGTTATTAATGATTTGTGTTGGTATATTAGTGAATATACTCCTAATCTTAAAACGGAAGAGATGTTAAATAGAAGACTTAACTCAAAGAAACCACTAAATGTATCATACCTTAAAAGAAGATGTCAACACGTTAAACTGGAACACACTACCTACACTTGGAATTTCGGTGTTCTTCAAGGAAAGCCACGATACCTATGGCTCATTTTTAAGAAACCAGATGGAGATGAAGGTACTGATAAGAATAATGCGCTGAGTGATAATGCTAAGGTGAAACAACTTCGGGTTTCTCTTGATGGTACATTTTATCCGCGAGATAGATTGGAAATTGATTGGGAAAAAAATGATTATGCGGAAGCCTACAAGTCTTACCAAAAGGTGTGTGAAAGCAATGGTAATAATGAACCTATTTTGGATATGGTTGCGTTTCAAAAACTTTATACAATCTACGCAATTGACCTGAGTTCTCAAAAGGAAACTATAAAGTCTAATAAAGTGGATACTTCTCTATACATTGAAAGAGGAGAGAATGAAGAAGTTGATGCTTATTGTTTGCTTTTGGAGGAAACAGAATTACAGATTAATACAGATAATGGTGTTATGATTAATATCACATAGGTTTTTTCTCATAAATAAATGAGTCGGAAAGAACCGGTATATGTTAATCAAATCAATCTTAATAAATTAACATTTTGTATTCAAAATCAAAAGCCTTGTATTATTAATGTTAATACAATTCAAAGAAAAGGAGCAGTAAGAATTGCTCTTTTACTCACAAGAGAGCAGGTAAAAACACTAAATGATGCTGGATCACTTAAAATTAAAATGACAAAACCTATGTTAAAGAAATATTCAATACAAGAGGGAGGATTTCTCCCGTTTCTAATTCCTTTATTTGCTGGGTTAAGTGCGGCGGGAGCATTGACTGGTGGTATTTCAGCAGCGGTAAAAACTGCTAACGAAAGGAAGGCACAACTAAAAGCTCAAAACGAATTGGAAAGACATAACAAGGAGTTGGAGAAACAAATTAGTGGAAGTGGTGTAATTGTAGATTTTGCTCAAAAACTTGAAAGTCTACCTGATAAAGCTCGATTGTTGGTTGGAGATATGCTTTCCTCTATCGCTCAAGCGGGTGTTAAACTAACTAAACGGGGTAATGGATTGTATCTTTCTCATGAATAAATGGTTTAAACAATTTGGAAAGAATACGTCAAATATAGAACTAGCTAAGTATTGTAAAAAACTAAAAATTGATAACGTGGTAATCTGTATGAGAGATGAATTAACAAAGTTGTCCAAGAATACAAAAAATATTATTATGAATTTAGACACACAGAATGGTTCTCTTTGGCTTTGTATTCATAATAGTCAGGATAAATATTATTTTGATTGTTATGGTATGCCACCGCCTGTTGAAGTAATACAATTCTTACAGAATGGTGTTTATCAAACATTTCAAGTTCAAGAAATTAATTCTAAATGTTGTGGTCAATTATGTTTATATGTATTATTTCAACTCAACAATAATGAAAATTTTTATGATATCATTTTTAATCTAATATAAATGACTTATGTTGGAAAAGATGGTTCTATCTTTGGAGAATCCTCTCAGGATATTGATTTATCAAATTATTATACAAAGGCACAGGCTGAACGACAAAAATATAGTATAAGTAAAAATATTAATATGAAGAATACTTATAAATTAATCAATTATCCAAACCCTACAGATGCGAATGACTTAATTAGATACAGTGATTTATCACAATATATATTTTTAACGAAAACAGCACGTTTTGTTAAACAAGTAAAATTTACAACCACAACACCTGGTTATACTGACCATACACCTTTCCTCATTTAATTTAACTACCTGCTTACAATTGAATTTTATAAAGACGGACATATAGTTAATATGCGAATTAATAAATGGGGGTATGATATGCCTGATTTAGGGTATAATTGGTCTTTTTCAATAAACATAGAAGACCTACATGATTTTAATCAGTCTCGTAAAGAAGAATATTAGCCGCTTGGTGAGGATAAGGATTTATGTGGAAGTACAATTAATAAACAACAAATACATGGTTTTAAGAAAAGAAAAATATATGATAGTATAGCGATGGTTAGCATGACAAAGAAGGAAGGTAATGAGATAAGGATAGAAAGCCGAGGAATACAAACCGATTTGGTAGTGGGAAGATGGGGTGGTATTACTTGTAATAATATTAATCTCACATATATTTCTGATACATAAATGGCAGGAAGAAGACTACAAGAGAATTAAAATTTTTGTATTCAGGGATACCTACAAGAAAAGGGCGCTCGGTATTACACACCTTATGATTTGGAGCATATACATGGAAATTTTGTCATTAAAAACTGGCCTTATACTGATATTGCTAAACCCACAAATAGAGACTTGTTTAAAATATTAAATAATAAAACACAGTTTGTGTGTGTGTGTGTGTGTGTGTGTGTGTGTGTGTGTGTGTGTGTGTGTGTGTGTAATGTTACTGATAGACTCCTAAACAGAGAGGCTTACGTGCTTGATATTTGGCATAGACATGGCCATTGAGCCTGGGACGAACATGGCTGAACTCAAAATATTTGACGATCCATATATTTTTATTCATATTTACCTCAGCACATTTCAGCACACGGAATCAATGGAATCAGAGCAGGTGGGCGCTGATTCGCTCAGAGCGATCACGTGATGACGCTATGAACGCTATGACGCTATGAAAAAAAAAATCGCTATGACGCTATGAAACGCTATGACCGATATGACGCTATGAACGATATGACGCTATGACGCTATGAAAAAAAAAATCGCTATGAAACGCTATGAACGTGATGACGCTTTGAACGCTGTGATGCTATGACGCTATGAAACACTATGAAGCTATGAACGATATGACGCTATGAAAAAAAAAATCGCTATGACGCTATGAAACGCTATGAACGCTATGAACGCTATGACGCTATGAAAAAAAAATCACTTTGACGCTATGAAACGCTATGAAACGCTATGAACGATATGAACACTATGACGCTATGAAAAAAAAAATCGCTATGACACTATGAAACGCTATGAACGCTATGAACGCTATGACGCTATGAAAAAAAAAATCACTCACTTTACCAAGGGCCTCGCTCTCCCCCCGTTCCCCTCCCCTCCCCTTCCCCCTCCCCTCCCCCTCCCCTCCCCCGCCCGGCAATGCCGGGTACTTCTGCTAGTATTAAATAAAAATGAACTTCTCAAAGTTATGAAATATAAAACTCTTTTAGAAATCATCAACAAATCTTATTGGTATCCTATTATGAGAAAAATAATTATAGATACAAGAATATCTCAAAATCCAGATGAGTATATGTATAATATTCTTTGGGGCTCAAACTCAAGGGTAGCAAGGGATGAGGAAGGAGTTGAAGAAGAGAAGGAGGAAAGAGAGAAAAAGGAGAAGGAGGAAAGGGAGAAAAAGGAGAAGGAGGAAAGGGAGAAAAAGGAGAAGGAGGAAAGGGAGAAAAAGGAGAAGGAGGAGAGGGAGAAAAGGGAGAAGGAGGAAAGAGAGAAAAGGGAGAAGGAGGAAAGAGAGAAAAAGGAGAAGGAGGAAAGGGAGAAAAAGGAGAAGGAGGAGAGGGAGAAAAAGGAGAAGGAGGAGAGGGAGAAAAGGGAGAAGGAGGAAAGAGAGAAAAGGGAGAAGGAGGAAAGAGAGAAAAAGGAGAAGGAGGAGAGGGAGAAAAAGGAGAAGGAGAGGGAGAAAAAGGAGAAGGAGGAGAGGGAGGAAAGGGAGCAAAGAGAGAGGGAGGAAAAATATAAAAAGATGGAAATCAGTGAGATTCGTAAAAGATTGAGTGTATTACAGCAAATAAATCAATCTCAACGCATCGAAGAGGAAAATAAAGAATTAACAACTCTTACTAAGAGAATGATTTAAAAAATGGTTGAGATGAGTTCAGCGAGGAGATTTACATGAAGAAGACAAAGGTCATATAGTTGATGATGTTGGTGTTATTGACCTTAGTTAGTTTTTATTTGTAAATAAATGGAGGAGAGAGTGAAGGCATTCCTAAGGATTCTTTATGTTTTAAAAATTAAGATAGAAATGTATATGTTGAAAACCAAAAAGGTTTTGATACTCTGTCGGAATTTTTCTGATAAATAAATATGAGTTATTGTCTCAAATGTAAAAAGAAAACCAAATCTAAAAATATCTTATGTTAAAGCTAAAAATAATAGAGTTTATCAAAAAGGAATATGTGAAGTGTGTGGCTCTAAAAAGTGCCAATTCATCTCTCCTAAAAGTGGAGGAGACATACAAAAGTTTCTGTCAGGAAGTAAATTTACAACAACTGGAATTCCTGGGGAACTACATCTACCTAGATATTCTTTCTGTTGTCCTGGAACAAACCTGGATAAAAGATTAGATGAGGCTGACAATCCTAAACCTTGGTCCAAGCCGATAAATAGCGTTGATGAAGTGTGTATGAAACATGATATTGCTTATGGGAATACCACTACATTGGATGAAAAACATGAAGCAGACAGAGAAATGTTGTATAATTTGACCTTGATACGAAATCCTACATTGAGAGAGAAAGTTGATAGGTTTATTGTGAAAAAAATGATAAGTGCTAAATTGAAACTTGGTCTTGGTTATTTCCCAAAAAACTATTAAACTCCAATGATGTTATCAAGACTGAGGAGCTTTTGGCTAATGAATTACATAAACCTATAATCACAAAGTTTAAAAGAAGGAAAGTTTATTCTAAATACACCGACCACATATGGTCCGCTGATTTAATCGAACTAAATAATGATAAGGGATACAGGTATGCTTTAACCGTTATTGATTTGAGGAGTAGATTTGCCTGGGTTGTTCCTTTGAAAAACAAGAGAGGTAATACTTTAATGTTAGCCTTTAAGCTAATATTTGATAGGAATAGAAGGAAACCAAAGAAGTTATGGACTGATGAGGGAACAGAGTTCCATAACAAAATATTTATGAAATTTCTTAAGGGGGAGGGTATTAAATTATACAGCACCTTTAATGAAGGAAAAGCAGTTGTTATTGAGCGTTTTAATCGTACTTTGAAAGAGAGACTATATAAAAAATTCACACAACTCGTTTCTCAAAAATGGGTGTATTTAATTCAGGATATTGTAGATAATTACAATAATACAGTTCATTCATCAACAAAATCAAAACCATCGGAAATATTTACAAAATTAGAATATGAAAAGGAGATTAATTTGAGAAAGCCCAAGTTTAAAGTTGGTGATATTGTAAGAATACTAGGGCATTGCCCGTACTATATCTATATCTAAAATTATATCCCCCCCCCCTCTATTTACATGAAATGGTTTGGTCCAAAGCGAACGGCTTGCGAGTGGTGACAATCCCCCCCCTCTATTTACATGCAATGGTTCGGTCCAAAGCGAACGGCTTCCGGAGTTTGGTAAAGAAATCGCCATCGCGTACACAAACGCGCAGGAAAGCGAATGAATCGCAAATTCGTTTTTATTAGTTGTAAAACATAGTTTAACGCCAACATAGTTTGCAAACGTGAAATAAATGAATACGCTCTCAAATGTGCCATCCGAGGCAGAGTGTGCCCGCCACGTTCGGCACACGCGATCGTTCGCTGCTCTCTGATTGGTTGAATCGTTTTTTGGACATAGCTCGGTAAGTAATTGTCCGATTAATATGAAACCTTGAAAAGGCACATCCTCGGGTCCCCAGCAATATACCTGGCAAGTTAAAAGTATATCGGACCCGTGGTTGTCGAGAAACAGCGGTCACAGACAAACGTACAAACGTACAAACGTACAAACGTACAAACGTACAGACAGAGATTACTGGAATTATAGATAGATACAAATGGAAAAGTCATTTTGAGAAAGGTTATACACAAAAATGGACTCGTCAATTATTTAAAATCATTGATGTAATGGATACAGTCCCTTGGACCTACAAATTATATGATTTAAATGGAGAAGAAATCTTGGGTTCATTTTACTCGCAAGAATTACAAAAAACACAAGTAAGCAGGTAATACCCTTGAAAATAATAAATAAATAAATAAAATGTAATGGGGATACGTTTTTAAATCTGTGAACCCCAAACACAGAATCCCACAACTTTTTAGTTGGGGCTTAACTTTTGTGTGTGTATAATGGGGATACGTTTTTTAATCTGTGAACCCCAAACACAGTATCCCACAACTTTTTAGTTGGGGCTTAACTTTTGTGTGTGTATAATGGGGATACGTTTTTAAATCTGTGAACCCCAAACACAGAATCCCACAACTTTTCAGTTGGGGCTTAACTTTTGTGTGTGTGTGTATGTGTGAATGAGTCATAATAATATACAAACCCTAACCCAACCCCATCCCTAACCCAACCCCATCCCTAACCCAACCCCATCCCTAACCCAACCCCATCCCTAACCCAACCCATCCCTAACCCAACCCCTTCCCTAACCCAACCCATCCCTAACCCTCACATTCAAAATCCCAACCCCATCCCTAACCCAACCCCAACCCCAACCCTAACCCTCACATTCAAAATCCCACCCTAACCCAACCCCATCCCTAACCCTCACATTCAAAATCCCACCCTAACCCTAACATTTTTTTTTTCTTTCTTTTTTTAAATACGTATTTCATTTTTATTTTTTTTCCGCTTCTCCCAATTCTGTCTTTCAAGGCTTTCAAGTTTGAAGAAGTAGAAATGGGAAGAAAGAATTTTCCAGCATTTTCTTCCTCGAACTTTCTTGATATTGCTGAAATCAAGCGTCATTAAACAAGGAACATTGTTCATTGCTTTAGAATCCAAAGAGTCTCCAAGATGGACCCCACAGGTAGAGTCTCCAAAATAAAACCAACTTTCCAAGTTCCCAAGGTATAACCACATTCCTGTTGAGCCTCCAAGATAGGTATCACATTCCGAGTCATCAAA
This sequence comes from Myxine glutinosa, assembly GCF_964187855.1. Lineage (NCBI taxonomy): Eukaryota > Metazoa > Chordata > Myxini > Myxiniformes > Myxinidae > Myxine > Myxine glutinosa. Next base: position 143,993,759 of record NC_136261.1, on the reverse strand, counting down.
ACAAAACCCCCATTCCGAGCCTCCAAAAATATAACCATCTTTCCAAGTCTCCAAGGTAGAACCACAATTTTCAGAAATATTGGGGGTTTCCGTGATAAGTCTCACATAGTATAACTGCGGACCATCAGGGAAAACTTCCCTTTCCCAATTTTTTAGGGTTTCTATGATGTGTCTCACATAATATAACTGCGGACCATCAGGGAGAACTCTCCTTGCCCAATTTTTTAGGGTTTCTGTGATGTGTCTCACATAGTATAACTGCGGACCATCAGGAAGAATTCCCGTTTCCCAATTTTTTAGGGTTTCTATTATGTGTCTCACATAGTATAACTGCGGACCATCAGGGAGAACTCTCCTTGCCCAATTTTTTAGGGTTTCTGTGATGTGTCTCACATAGTATAACTGCGGACCATCAGGGAGAATTCCCGTTTCCCAATTTTTTAGGGTTTCTATGATGTGTCTCACATAGTATAACTGCGGACCATCAGGGAGAACTCCCCTTTCCCAATTTTCAGAAATTTGTGGGTCTCCAATGTATGACTTGTATTCTGGCTCATCAAGGTAGAACCTGTTCAGTGGGTTTGGTTTTGATAACTCATAATAAGTATCATCATGGTGGAACTCTTTTTCAGGATTTTGTGGATCTCCAAGGTATAACTCTTTGGCTGGGTCATCAAGGTAGAACTCGTTCTGTGGGTCTTGGTTGTTCAAAATGTCTTCAAACAAAAAAAAATTTCATCCCAAGTTGTGTTAAAAGCAGAATTTTCATTTCGTATCTCAGATACAATTTCCTGTGAAAGAAAATAACAATGTATTAATTTAATTCAATATTTTTATTTGTATAAATCAAGCTCTATGAATATTAAAATAAACTTTGTTAACTCTTACACGAGTCTCATCTAAAAAAAAAAAAAAAAAATTAAATAAATAAATAAATAAATAAACAAACGTACCTCCATTGATAAGAGGTTCGAGTCCAGTTCATCAATCTGAAGGTGGAGTTCTACACAGGTAGTAGGACTCCAAGGAATAGCAAAGTTATCCCATTCCATTTCGTCATAGTAGTCCATTCTCAAGTGAAGCAGAAAGCGTGTTTGAAAAAGCCTGTGTGGTCGGTGCCTTTTATAAGGACTGGGTGTGTCATTTCCTGTGGAAATTCCCTGGGCATGTCTTAACTGGAAATGATGTGATGAAAATTCCCTGAAAATGATGTAATGTCTTAACTGAAAATGATATAATGGCAGAGTTTATAAAGTGGGTGGGGCTTAGCAAAATGGGTGGGGCTTAACAAAAGTGGGCGGGGTCTAGCAAAAAGTGGGCGGAGGCTTAGTAAGAAGTGGGCGTGGCTTAACAAAAGTGGGTGGTGCTTAATAAAAAAGTGGGCGGAGCTTAACAAAAAGTGGGCAGAGCCGACCAAAACGTGTGTGGCACTGGAGGCGCTCAAACAAGAACATTGAGGGAGGTTTATCATTTTATCTTAACTCAGTTAAAATATCTTAATAAAGACCCAAACTCAAACATCTTTTTTCTTAATATATTAGATGGTGAAGGGAGTGGCAAGAGAATTAAATTATTTCCCACGCATAAACAAATATTTGTAGGATCAATGTTTGAGTGGTCTACTTGGGATCATTGATAGTAAGAGTACCATAAGACCAAGGGGGAATCATTGTTTGAGTGGTCTAATGCACAACATTAAGGATAGGTGTCAAAAGGCTAAACGGTTCGTAAAGAGGTGAGAGGAAAATTAACATGTAAGTGAATGGGTCGATGTTTGAGTGGGTCAAAGATAATCTGCCAGATGATATGTAGAAGAAGGATTATAGGTCTATAAGGGAAAACAAATATTTGTAGTGTTTGAGTGGTCTAATGAACAACATTAAGGATAGGTACTATAGACAAAAGGTTCATAAAGATTAGGGTGGGAGAAATAGAGGTGTTAATGGGCAATGAGGTTAAGAGGAAAATTAACATGTAAGTCAATGGTAAAATGAGTGTCCCAGAAGCAACATATATACACTACATATATATATATATATATATATATATATATATATATATATATATATATATTGTTACGTGGTCCCCTCGGTGACTACCTGGTCTCGGTGACCCCCGGACCGTGAGAGGACCTTCGCCAGAAAGTAGTATTATATAGATGCGCTTTCGCAACGCAATACCTATGAATTCCACCCCAAGAGACACTGATGTTCAAGAATATATTTCCCAATGGTAATGATACCCAACAATTTCAATGACACAACCACGGAGATTTTCCCCGAGCAATCAACAATACACCACCATCAACAATCTTTCAAGGACAATCAATTCCCTATGAATAAGATGGCCATCTTATATACGTGTGTCCCGGTGAGTACTCACGACACCCTTTTGGTCTCGGTCCCGCACAATGTCTCTGGGCCCCTCCTGACCAAGATGGTAGTCGGCGTCGCCGCACTCGGGCGGTTGAACGAACCCCGGGTGGACGTCTCCACCGGGCAGGTATCGTACCAGGCCCCGCGGCTGCAGCCTCTCGGGGCTACGCGAAGCGGGTGCGGTAAAGCAAGCCAAAAGCCCCACGCCACTGGCCAGGCGTGCTAGGCCCCAACCTGCGACTCGGACGTGCCTTTTTAGACGGGGCTGCGAACGGTACCAGACGCGGGGTCGATGCACGGCTCCACGTCAACTTGACGTCTCCACCGGGTCGGTACACGTCCCGGTACCTCCTCTCGCCAGACGGGCTTCGGAACGCCGCTTTGTCACGCAGCGCAAGGTCGATGCCACCTTTGGTTCGAGCGGGGCGAGGAAGAACAAGAAGAATACTCGTCCTTTTTTTCCTCGTGTCGTTTCCTCTTCCGTTTCCGGTCACTTCCGTTTCCGGCCACTGGTTCAGAAGGGCTCCTGACCCTCCAATCACAACAACCCTTAATATACTACACACGGATAAGCAAAGATCTGAATATTAATTCACATAGATATGTAACACTCCCCCCCTTCAAGAAAGAAAGTTTGACCCCAGCGAAAACTTTCGTTGCCGGCCAACTTGGATAAATAAACCAGATAACTCAACCCCCAAATCCTCAGTTCCCCTGGGCAACAATTATCCCAACTCAAAAATAAAGCAACAAACTCTCCCAAAACCCCCAGATTACTCCCTCTGGACTAAACACCAGCAACGACATTGTCCCTGCCAAATCAAACTCCCTCTCATGACCCTCTGACTTTGACCATCAGCTTCTTGTGAATGAAGGTTAAGGGGTTGATCAAAGATCCAAAGTTACGCAACTCGATAGCACTTTTTCCGGGAGGCCAAGCCGAGTATTCACTACATGGATGCCTTTAGGAACGTGAAGTTCACGGTTAGTCCGTGCAGGAAAGTTCTCTACATGGGCGCCTTGAGGAACGTGGAGTTCACGGTTAGTCCGTGCATGAAAGTTCCCTATATGGACGCCTTTAGGAACGGCGTTCACGGTTAATCCGGGTAGGAATCTTGGCTCAGCGGCTCCGCCGCATTCAGTGCTTCAACTTCTCAGAACTTCCCTAATAATTATGGTGGGACCCCTTGTCCCTGTAGTCCCACGAATAGCGGTCTCCTTCTCGGCCACTACTTTGCCAATCCTTCCTTCGGGAGCTGCCGTAACTCAGGGAGCCTCCATAATAATATTGATTGCGGCCACCACCAAAACTACCGCCCAGTTGTCCTCTCCTGTAGACCTCTCGACGCCTACGAAATGCCTTCCCTACTGTTATGGTCCGACCCTCCAAATCCTTGCCATTCCAATTCTTCTCTGCCTCTCTGGCGTCTTTGGTGCTGGCAAACGTGACAAAGCTGAACCCTCTGGACTGTTGCGTTTCCCAGTCTCTTACCAACCGCACGTCCACCAGCGGCCCATATCTGTTGAAGACAGAGGTCAGAACTTCTTCCTCTGTTTTGAAGTTCAGTCCCCCTACAAATAACTTGGCACTTTTGTCGCCATCCCGAGCTGGTGTGGTGTTATTTTCCCTGCTGGGCTCTTGACCAACCCTCAGGTTACCATAAACTTGACCCCCGGCCAAATCATTCCCGATAACCACAGATACACCCTCTACAGGAAGCGTGGCTTGTAAACCGACGGTGACCGGTCCTGACACCAAATCGGACTCCAAATGGATGACATGAAGGGGAGCACTAACACCGCCCCCAATCCCCTGTAAACGAACACTATCCCCCGTTGCCGTCTCCTCGGACCATGGCAAAATGCCTTCAAGCATTAAAGATTGATGTGCCCCTGTGTCCCTCAATATCCTAACCGGTTTCCGGTTAGTCGAGGCTCCATCCCGTGACACAAACCCCTCTGAAATAAATGGTTGGTAACCCTTTTGATGGCGATTTCTTACGCTAGCCATCGCATTCGGAGTGGTAATAGTCGGACTCCGCTCTGGGTTGTCCCTTTTCATGAGGTAACAACTGGACATCAAGTGTCCAGGTTTCTTGCAAAATGCGCAAGTAGGCCCGGAGGAAAAACTCGTGGTCTGCCTCGGGCCCCCTGAAAAATAAGTTGGTCTTGGGCCCACAGCCCTCTGACTTCGAACAGGTGGGGTATCCGCGTTGTCCCCCTCATCCTCTCGAGGCCGCCGCCATGTATTGTCGTTCTCCGCACCTGCTGTTCCCCACCTCCCCTGCGGAGATCTAGGCGAGGAGGTAGGTTCATGGACCCCTATTCGGTGGGTTAAGGCATAATCATCTGCCATGGTGGCTGCGTCCCACAACTTTGGTACTTTCTTTTCCTGCAGGTACACTTTGATGTCCTCGTGGACACACTGCTGGAATTCCTCCACCAGGATCAAGTCCCGCAATGTTTCGAAGTCTTTCCCGACTCCTTTTGACTCACACCACCGATCAAACATGTTTTCTTTCACTCTGGCAAACTCCACATGGGTCTCACTCTCCCTCTTCCTGGCATTCCTAAATTTTTGCCTGTAAGCTTCCGGAACCAACTCATAGGCTTTGAGGATGTGCTTCTTCAGTACCTCATAATCTGCACATTGGTCCATCGGTAGCGCCGAATAAATTTCCTGAGCTTTCCCCACCAGCACACTTTGCACGAGTATGGTCCAGGCCTCCTCCGGCCAATTTAATTGTCGAGCCACTTTCTCAAAGTGTGGAAAAAATTTCGCGACTTCCTTTTCACTGAACGGTGGAACCAGCCTCACATGTCTGCCCACATCCCAGGTTCTCTGGTTAGGTGTCGACCCCGTCAGCAAGGGTGGTGCCTCTCCCCGTTCTCTCATTAACTCCAGCTCCTTGAATTTGATTTCTTGCTGAAGCTCCATGTCACGTTCCTTTAATTCCCTTTCCGCTTTTCTCTCCTCTGCTTTTCTCCCTTCTAACCTTTCCTGGAGTTCTCGTTCCACTCTCCTTTCCTCTGCTTGTTTCTCTTCTCTCCTCTCTTCTGCTTTCCTTTCTTCTTCTGCTAACCTTTCCTGGAGTTCTCGTTCCACTCTCCTTTCCTCTGCTTGTTTCTCTTCTCTCCTCTCTTCTGCTTTCCTTTCTTCTTCTGCTCTTTCCTTTTCTGCTTTCCTTTCTTCTTCTTTTAACCTTTCCTGGAGTTCTCGTTCCATTCTCCTTTCCTCTGCTTTTTCCTTTTCTGCTTTCCTTTCTTCTTCTGCTCTTTCCTTTTCTGCTTTCCTTTCTTCTTCTGCTCTTTCCTTTTCTGCTTTCCTTTCTTCTTCTGCTCTTTCCTTTTCTGCTTTCCTTTCTTCTTCTGCTCTTTCCTTTTCTGCTTTCCTTTCTTCTTCTTTGATCCGTTCCTGGCTCCGTAATTGCAAATCCAGTTTCCGGAGCTCCACGTCTTCTGGTTCCTCAGGTAGCCACTCCCAGGCTAACTCGTCCCATGTTCCTAATCCCACCATAGACTGTATCACCGTGGTCTGCAACTCTGCCTTCCTCAAATTAGTTCGGACCTCCAAGTTAAAATGTTTGGCCAATTTCAAGAGGTCCGACTTTAGTAACGCTCGGAACTGTGCCTCACTCGGTGTTACCGCAAAGTTCTGTGCCACAAACGCCATGGTGACTATCGTTAACACCTGTTAACCTTCCCCCAAGACTTTACCCCAATTTCCCCCAAAATTACCAATTAATACTTAATTAATAACTTTTAATTAATAAAAATATTATTTTATTATTTTATACAATTTTAGATCCCGGACGTAGACCCAATTGCGAATCCGCAAATCGTAATTTGGACGAGCCCCCAATTCTGTTACGTGGTCCCCTTGGTGACTACCTGGTCTCGGTGACCCCCGGACCGTGAGAGGACCTTCGCCAGAAAGTAGTATTATATAGATGCGCTTTCGCAACGCAATACCTATGAATTCCACCCCAAGAGACACTGATGTTCAAGAATATATTTCCCAATGGTAATGATACCCAACAATTTCAATGACACAACCACGGAGATTTTCCCCGAGCAATCAACAATACACCACCATCAACAATCTTTCAAGGACAATCAATTCCCTATGAATAAGATGGCCATCTTATATACGTGTGTCCCGGTGAGTACTCACGACACCCTTTTGGTCTCGGTCCCGCACAATGTCTCTGGGCCCCTCCTGACCAAGATGGTAGTCGGCGTCGCCGCACTCGGGCGGTTGAACGAACCCCGGGTGGACGTCTCCACCGGGCAGGTATCGTACCAGGCCCCGCGGCTGCAGCCTCTCGGGGCTACGCGAAGCGGGTGCGGTAAAGCAAGCCAAAAGCCCCACGCCACTGGCCAGGCGTGCTAGGCCCCAACCTGCGACTCGGACGCGCCTTTTTAGACGGGGCTGCGAACGGTACCAGACGCGGGGTCGATGCACGGCTCCACGTCAACTTGACGTCTCCACCGGGTCGGTACACGTCCCGGTACCTCCTCTCGCCAGACGGGCTTCGGAACGCCGCTTTGTCACGCAGCGCAAGGTCGATGCCACCTTTGGTTCGAGCGGGGCGAGGAAGAACAAGAAGAATACTCGTCCTTTTTTTCCTCGTGTCGTTTCCTCTTCCGTTTCCGGTCACTTCCGTTTCCGGCCACTGGTTCAGAAGGGCTCCTGACCCTCCAATCACAACAACCCTTAATATACTACACACGGATAAGCAAAGATCTGAATATTAATTCACATAGATATGTAACAATATATATATATATATATATATATATATATATATATATATATATATATATAAATAGATATATATATACACACACACACACGCACACATACTAGCTTGGCTCGGCTCACTGCGCTCGCCTCACCAAGCGTCGTTGCTGAGGAACGGGCTTATTTTAGTTGAGAATAATGACTGCACCTGAGTTGCTGTGTTGTCATGATTTACACCAATCATAATACAAACAATAACTTTGCACAAATGTATTTGTTGTGTTTGTGATATTACATTTTTATAGGCAATTTAGGTTGAAGATTCAGGTTGAATGTTTTTTTTTCAAGAAAGAACCCCTCAGCACACACATAGGGGAGGGGTAGGTGCAGACTGGAAGTTTGGGACGATTACACCACACCACCACGTAATTCAAAACACCTCACCACCAAGTAATTCAAAACACCTCACCACCAAGTAATTTAAAACACCTCACAGCCATAAAACACGTAATGAAAACACCTCACCACCACAAAATTTAAAACACCTCACCACCACAAAATTGAAAACACCTCACAGCCATAAAACACGTGATAGAAACACCTCACAGCCATAAAACACGTAATAAAAACACCTCACAGCCATAAAACATGTAATAAAAACACCTCACCACCACGAAATTAAAAACACCTCATAGCCATAAAGCACATAATAAAAACACCTCACAGCCATAAAACACGTAATAAAAAGACCTCACCACCACAAAATTAAAAACACCTCACAGCCATAAAACACGTAATAAAAACACCTCACAGCCACGAAATTAAAAACACCTCACCACCACGTCATTTAAAAACACCTCACCACCAGGTAATCAAAACACCTCACCACCACATAATTATAAATACCTCACCACCATGTAATTCAAAACACCTCACCACCATGTGATTTAAAAACACCTCACCACCACATGATTTAAAAACACCTCACCACCACGTCATTTAAAAACACCTCACCACCACATAATTCAAAATACCTCACAACCACGTTATTCAAAACCACCACAACGTTTTTAAAAACACTTCACAACCACGGAAACAAAAGTTTGAGGGAGTCGTTAAGTGACAACACAGACACTGCCCAGATGTGTTGATATATAGATAAATGACTGTACCCGAGTTGCCGTTTTGTCATGGTTCAAACCAATCATAATTCAAACAATTATTTTGCACAAATGTATTTGTAATATACGTGATATCACATTTTATAAACAATTGAAGTTGAAAACTGAAGTTGAAAAAAAAAAAATCCCCAAAAAATTCCTAAAAATAAAAAATAGGAAATTTTTTCAAACAAAATACCCTTAGGACATACCGACGGGAGAGATATGTGCATACCAGATGTTTGGTACGATTTCACAAAAGTTCGAGAAAGTAGTTCAGTGACAACACAAGACAACACAACACAGGACAACACAGGACAGGACAGACGCTGCACAGATATATATATATATATATATATATATATATATATATATATATATATATATATATATATATATATATATATATACAGTGAAACCTTGACTTACGAGTTTAATTCGTTCTGTGACCGAGCTCGTAACTCAATTTGCTCATTTCTCAAATTAAATTTCCCCATTAAAATGAATTGAAATGCTATTAATCCGTTCCAGCCCACCAAAAACCACACCAATTTTTTTGGAAATATATATATATATAAATATCTCGCGCTTTATATTTCACCTGTATGCAGCATCGAAGTTGGCAGGATGGCCTGGACTGGAGGTACGCACACTTGACTCTAAACTGTCCAGCCTGGGTTTGAATCCCGACCCAGCTATAACCTGTCATGTCGGTGTTTCACAGGCAGGGTGATTCATCAATGTGTGTACGGCTAAACTGGGCGCCCCGTTTGCATCCCATTAGTTGTTGGATGTTAAGGATCTCACCGTGTCTTCCACAAAGAGAAGGCGAGCTATCGCCGGCACTCTGAACAAGTTGTGGCCTGGCATGCTCTTCTCCTCTGCCGTTATATACGTCCTCCTCGGCATCTTTTTCCAGAAGAGCCCTGCCTCGTCACAGTTGAAGATTTGCTGGGGGATGTATCCTTCGGCTTCTATCAGTTCGGCAAAAGTTATAATAAAATCTTCAGCTGCCTTCACATCCGAGCTTGCTGCCTCACCATGCCTGACGACCGAGTGAATGCCGGTCCTCTTCTTAAAATTATCAAACCATCCCCGACTGGCTTTGAATGACTCTTCCGATGCCTCGTCCGTTGATGTTCCCGCCGTCTGCTGCACCAAATCCCCGTAAATGTCTCGTGCCTTCTCACAGATGATGCCAGGCCACAACATATATATATATATATACTGTATATATATATATATAGATTGTAATGACTGTGATGTCATCCATACTGGCGTTACTGTCCAACACGCCACTTCAGCATCTTCCATGCATGTATTATTTTTATTCATTAATTAATCTCTTGTAAACTGTCCGAGTTAAGATGAGGTGCTTATTAAACCCACGACACATACACACATACATACATACATATATTTTCATAAGAAAAAAACCCCAATGTGATGGCTTACCAATATCGCGGCCCACAATCTTGGTCAGCCCAATGCACCTTGCTGGGTTCTTAAGCCACCATTTGGCACCCCCCCAACTCCCCCGCTTCCTCACTCCATCCTCCTTCCCTTCTCTCCCCCTCTCTTTCTCCCCTCCACCCTCCCTCCTCTCTCTCCCATGTCCCACTCCACTCACTTTGGTTCCCCCTCCCTTCCCTTCACCATTTCCCTCCCTTCCCCTCCTCCTCAATTCCGCTCCTCCTCCCTTCCTCTCCCCCTTTCAGTCCCACTCCTCCCTCTTTCCCCACCCTCCTCCCCCTTTCCCTTACCCTCCCCCTTTCCCTCCCCCTCTCCTCACCTCTTCCCCTTTCCTCCCTCCCCCTCTCCTCACCCCTTCCCCTTTCCCTTTCTTTCCTCCCCCTCTCTCCACCCCTTCCCCTCTCCCCCCCCCTCTCCCCACCCCTTCCCCTTTCCTCCCTCCCCCTTTCCCCACCCCTTCCCCTTTCCTCCCTCCCCCTTTCTTCCCCTCTCCGGTCCTAACTTCATCTTGCAGCGAGATATTGATCCAAAATACATCCAAAACACAATGATCCAAAAAGATCATAATCCAAAACACCCAACCCTTAAAAGCCCTGGTCTCAATATCATTGAGACTGTATGGAACTATTTGAACAGAGAAAAGGCAAAAAAAAAAAAAAAAAAGAATCCCAGCAACTTCGATGATATTTTGGAATGTCTCTGAAGAAGCGTGAAACACCTTTCGACATGAGTTCATATCAAAATTATTTGAAAGTATCAGTTGAAGTATTTTGAAGGTTTTGAAGGAAAAGGTGGACATACTCTTTATTACAGTAGTTTATATCAAGGTGTATTGTGTGTAAATGTAGTTATTACCTTTGCCACCGAAGGTGGACGGAGGTTATGTTTTCACCCCTGTCTGTTTGTCTGCTTGTGCATTGCGAAATCGAAGTTGACAGACAATTCCCAAACCCACTCTTTCCTCTTCAACTCCCTCCACCTTAATCCAATGGGAATAGCGAAATGCATATAAAAAAACGTGAAGCAAACATACTTTATACCGTACTTCCATACGTGTTCTTTACTCTTGCGTCCAATGTTAAACAGAGTCCACTTCCCATTATATTTTGGTCATTTCCTCAATTAAACTTCAATAGCATTCATCATTTGGAATTCAATATTTTGCAACAGTAAAAAAATGTTTGGTGCTCTCATCTGAGCCCTTTCCTCCTGTTCCTATGTCAGGAAGTCCAAATCATATCTTCAAAAGATATAATATCAAAAGAGGGGAGTCAAAAGGTTTTTCCCATTCGAAAATGTAGAGCCAAAAAAGACGACTTGTATTACAATGGCATCGAGAAATTTACCGATTACCGGGAGAAATATGTGACTGGCTGGAAACGATGTAAAGAAAGACTAACATCTGTGCCTAGTTTTGCTGGAGCAGCATTTCATGTTTGGAGGGAAAATCACTATGAACTAGAACAGCACTCGGCTGAACCTCCGCCAGGCTCCACCAGGCTGAGCGCATACCTCCACCAGGTTGAACAGTTTACGTGTTGTATCCCAGTGATAGGCTGGATCTGCATCCAGACCTTAACCAAAATCTAATCGGCTTGTTCTTCTCACCTACCCAACTGATCTACCAACTATCATCCGAATCTGTCCACAGCTTTGAGATATCATGCTATATATCGTTTCTGGCCCCATCCCTTAGTGGTGAAGAATCACTTTTTAAAAAATTAAAAATTATAGGATCCATATCCGGATCTTCACCTGCATTGAAAAAAATCATCCTTGTCACACACCCAACCTGCCCAAGTTTGGTCTGATTCTGTCATCAACTTTTTGAGATATACTGCTCATGGACAGAAAGGCAGACAAACAGACAAACAAGAAAGATGCCATGCAGAGCACAATACGTACTTCCAAAATCCACCCCTCCCCAAAATAAAAAGGGGCCATGGATACATCAAATTGTCCATTTCATTAACATTTAAAATTGACGATCTTAAACAAAGCATGGGGGTCAATTGCATTGACATTAATGATTTTAGAAGTTTAACCTTGAGTTGACCTTTGACCGTTTGACCTTAAAAATAGTTGATTTCCCAATTAATTGATGCGCTATATGATGGCTGTTTAATCTTCAAGTCAATCAGATGAAAAATGATAATTTTAGAAATTTGACCTCAAAATAATAGGATTCTTCCTTATGACCTATATGGGACAATATGACAATATGGGAGCTGCAGATGGAGGAAATGTTGAGTTGGATCTTGGAGACGGGAGCTGCAGATGATATGGGAGCTGCAGATGGAGGAAATGTTGAGTTGGATCTTGGAGACGGCCTGAAGCTGGAAGGTGTGAAAACATTTTGCTACCTCGGAGACATGCTGAATGGAGAAGGTGGATCAGACTCGGAAACGGTTGCTCGAGTGAGATGTGCATGGAAGAAGTTTCGGGAACTGAGTGGCGTGCTGACGAGGAGGGGAGTGTCGTTGAAGCTGAAGGGAAAGGTGTATGCTGCATGTGTGAGAAGTGTTATGATTTATGAGAGCGAGACATGGGTAATGAACGTAGAGCAGCAACGAAGGCTGGAAAGGGTGGAAATGCGAATGGTTCGGTGGATGTGCGGAGTATCGTTGAGAGAGAGGAAGCCAAATGATGAATTGCGAAAGATGATGGGAATAGAGCCTGTGATGGATGCTGCGAAGAGGAACAGGTTGAGATGGTTTGGTCATGTGTTGAGGAAGGATGAAAGTGACTGGTGGAGAAGAGTGATGGAAATGAATGTATAAGGAAGTAGAGGACGGAGAAGACCGAGAAAGACTTGGCTAAAGATGGTGGAAGAAGAAATGCGGGCAAGGGGGTTAACAAGGAGAGATGCAGAAAATAGGGCAAAATGGAGAAGATTGTCATGGGGATTGTTGATTGTCATCAGAAGATTGTCATCAGCTCATGCTCGGCTAACCCCCACTCTAGCAGGGAAAATGGCCTTAAAATGCCTGTTCTTGTTGTTGTTGTTGTTGTCTTTTGACCAACTCTACCATTTGGCGAAGTTTCATGAAGATTGGCTTGAAATTGTGACCTGTCGGCGATTGATGTAGAGACAGACAGACAAACAAGCAAACAGACAGACAGACAGACAAACGCTCAAGACCAACCAATATACGTGAAAAATCTTCGATTTTGCAAGTAACAAACGGACAGACAGGGAGGAAACCATAATCCCGGTTCACCTTTGGTGGAGGTGGAAAAAATGTCCATTGTCCTCATTCTTGTAATTATATATTTTAGCTTCTTCATGTGCTTCATATATTGCAGAAAAATACACGTAGCACGTGTTCACATCAAAAAAAAAAATTCTTTCAAATTTATGTTTTGAAATCAAGATAAAACAGTCCATCACAGACGACATGAACTTGTTGGCCTCGAAGTGAGAAAACTACAACGGTGTGCCAGAAGTATTGGGTTCACAAATGCAGCTGAAAGCAGCAGTATTAAGCATGTGAAGTGGAAAACTGAAATGCAAGACAAGTCTTTGGAGAATTAACACGTTGATTAAATACCAGGCTGACTCAAGAACGACCTTCGGCAATAAGCTAACTTTCCTTCCCTGTCTTGTCTGTTCTTCGTGTCGTGGCAGGAGTATATACACAGAGGACAGAGGTCGACTCGTAAATTCTTCCGAGAAACTTAAACGGAACACTTAAATTTATCCTTTGAAAGGTAAAGTTACTTGCATCTCCTTGAAATTAAACATCAAGGTAATAATCTGTAGCCAATTTGAAGAAAGTTGTTTTGTTACATGAGCAGCCCAAGAATGATCATCAGAGACAGTGGGACCAAAGATTGTTGCATAACTTATGTGTGAGTTAGTCCGAGATGGTTTTTTTTCTTCATTCAGCTTGGCACTCACTAGTCTTGGCACTTGGCACTAGACTACTGCAATAGCCTCCTCTATGGTTCACCCTCAAAAATCACCAATAAATTCCAATACATTCAGAACTCCGCTGCCCGTCTACTCACCCATTCCCGGACCCGTGATCACATCACCCCCGTCCTTTACAAGCTTCACTGGCTCCCCATCCCCCAGAGAATCCAGTACAAAATCCTACTCTTGACATACAAAGCCCTCCATAACCTGGCCCCATCCTACCTGACTGACCTCCTCTCCAGACACACTCCCACCCACAACCTCCGCTCTGCTGGTACCAACCTCCTGACCCCCCCCCCCCATCCGGACCAAATTCAGATCCTGGGGGGACAGGGCCTTCTCCATCGCTGCTCCCACCCTCTGGAACTCACTACCTCACACCATCAGAGACTCCTCCTCACTCACCACATTCAAAACATCACTAAAGACCTACCTGTTCAACACTGCATTCAACATTCAACCCACAGCATTTAACCCCTGACTATCTCTTCTCCTTCTCCCTCCTTTTGCTTTAAATATTTCCCTATTGATTCTTGTCTTTTTGCAATTGTTGTTTTCATGTATTGTTATGCATTATGTTTTCCACTCTGTCAAAGCGCCTTTGGGCTTCTTGAAAAGCGCTATATAAAATAAATGAATTATTATTATTATTATAGTCTTGCGAATTTGGATGACGTAACTTACCTCTTAAATTGGCAACAAGCAACATATTGAGAAAGGTTTATGAAAGGTAAAAAAAAACAGGCAGGAAAGTTTGTTACAGAAGACTTTGAGAGGCCAGGTGCTGAATCTTTCTGCGCCAATTGTAGAAGTCAAAACTAGAAATAAACAACTCGCAATTTGCAGATGGAAAAACTATATTGTGTAGAAAAACAGCTGGAGGAAAATAGTGAGAGAAAGAATCGGAGCCTTTATTTTGTATAACAATTTCCTCCTGAGGCTCATCGAATAGCCAAGCAAAAGATGGAAAATTAATATACCAGCAATGGACTAGCAAAGGAACAGATGGATATTCTGGGCATACACTCAAGGATGGTTAGAATAAAAATACCATGGTAATGGGTAATGACATCATAGTTAATGTCTTTCGGTCAAGCCAGAGGGTTAAAATAAACTGCATTTTCAACATATTAATCACATAAGTACTGTGAATGGAAAGATTTGAAAAGGGCCTTAAGAGTGTGAGGCATACGCATACTTGGGTGGAATGTATAGTATTTGAGGTGTCAGGCATGCTTCTTGCTTTCTCCAGATAAGCTCAAAAGGATAACTATTTGTTGATTGAAGTGAGGGACTGTTTAGAAAAAATATAATAATCAGCAAAGAGGTGAAAGTGCTTTTGTAACGGTCTGTGTGTAAATCAAAATGTAGTTTATTCACCCCAGATCCACTTTTTTGCAATTCCGACTTCTTTCCTGGAAGTCCTAGCTATGCCTCCTCCCCCCCAAGCCCTCTCCCTCCCACAGATCTCCCGATGTCCCTGCTCTCTACTGTTGTACTTGTGTGCTTCCCTCTCTCTCTCGCCATATTGTCTCCCGCTCCCTTTATCATATGCTTTATGTGTCAGTTTGTCTTTTTGTGATTAATCTTAGCTCTTACGCGAGCCTCGATCTTGTATACAAAAATATATATATAAATTATGTGGTACATTAACATGGTGTCATCATTTTACTCCGAGTCAACACGTGGCCACTTGTATTCTCCCATCCCAGAAAACATCTTCTGTGTCGACCCAACCCCCCCTCAAAAAATGTCTGTATTGAACAGAACTAGCAGGGCTTAATCTGCTTCCATCATTACTCTGAAATCATGTTGGCACTCAACTCCCTTTGCAGGGCCCATTTTGGGATGGAGTGCATCTTGGTAGGATTAAGCTACAGAACGAATGTACTATTTACTGTCTCATGCATGACACATTGTGGAAGGTGCACGGGTGTTGGTTTGTGGGCAGTGGGAAATATTGAAAAAAAAGAGGAAGAAAGCCAAGGTGGACTATTAACACGTTTTGGTGGTGGTGTGTATAAGGTGTGATGCGCACATTAAACTATAGACTGGTTTGCTCCCAGTTGCTGATGCGCATCTTACCTATCACTATATTAATAGATGTTACACTTTTCCAAATAGGTCACATTAATGTGAACTAAATATAATTCTACTAGAATGGTACTCGGTGTAGCACATACCTCCTCCAGGCTGAACAATTTACATTTTGTATCCCACTGACAGGCCGGATCTGCATCCGGATCTTTAAAAAATCGAATTGGCTTATTTTGTCACCAACTCAACTCATTCGACAAGTTTTGTCATGACATATCCACAACTTTTTGAAATATAGTGCTATATATTGTTTTTGGCCCCATCTCTCAATCTCATGTAAAAAATAATTCTAAAAATTATTGTACCTGTATCGGGATCTTCACCAATTTCGAATCAATTCCTCCTTGTCACACAGCTAACCTTTCCACCAAGTTCCAGCAATATCCGTCCGTAACTTTTTGAGATATCCTGCTCACAGACAGACAGGCAAACAAACAAGAAAGGTGTCGTGTATAGCACAATACTTGCGACTTCCAAATAAACAACAGATGCCATGGAAACAACAATTTCCCAATTTCGAAAATTTGACCTACAAAGTGTTTTATATTTTTATCGGGAAAAATTGTCGGAGTCCGCGATTTTGAGGGGGGTTTTTCAAGTTCCAGTCAACCCTGGGTTTAGGAACCCCTGGTCTAAAACATATATGTGGTCTAAAGGGGGTCTAATGTGTCTAGAGGATCTTCAACGGTCTGAACAGGCTCTAAAGATCTACAGGCTTTAATTTATCAGATCTAAACAGTCTAAAAAGTCGAAAAGTGTTTGGGGTCTCATGTGGATAACTGGTCTGGAGGGTTTTTAAGTGGTCTAAGGTCCATTTTCGTCTTGTACTTATTAACATCCCACCATCCACACGGTATGCACATACACGAGATATACAGCCCCCCTCCTTCCTCCCATAGGTAGCAGGTGTTTATAGTAAGCTAAGTACACTTAACAAAAACAATTAACAATCTTGCTTTTGACACTGTTTTTGTTTTATTCAAACACTTATCAGGTTGTAATGAGCATCGATATCAATGTTAATCATACAGTGTGAAACTGTGCAATGTTTATTGGATTTCTCGAGAATGCTTCATTTGAGCTCAGGAGAGCAACGGTGAAACAAACATTATCAAATACGCTTGTGTCATTGTAATAGTCGTTCCAGTAATCCTGCACATCTTTGCTTCCAACAAGCCAGAAATGCTGCATCTCTTCGCTTCCAACAAGCCAATAATGCTGCACATCTTCGCTTCCAACAAGCCAGTAATGCTGCACAACTTCGCTTCCAACAATCCAGTAATGGTGCACATTTTTGCTTCCAACAATCCCGTACTGCTGCACATCTTTGCTTCCAACAAGCCCGTAATGCGGCACATCTTTGCTTCTAACAAGCCAGTAATGCTGCATATATTTGCTTCCAACAAGCCTGTAATGCTGCACACCTTTGCTTCCAACAAGCCCGTAATGCGGCACATCTTTGCTTCCAACAAGTCAGTAATGCTGCACATATTTGCTTCCAACAAGCCCATAATGCTGCACGTCTTTACTTCCAACAAGCCCGTAATGCGGCACATCATTGCTTCTAACAAGCCAGTAATGCTGCACAAATTGGCTTCCAACAAGCCAGTAATGCTGCACATATATGCTTCCAACAAGCCAGTAATGCTGCACACCTTTGCTTCCAACAAGCCCGTAATGCTGCACCTTTTTGCTTCCAACAAGCCCGTAATGATGCACATCTTTGCTTCCAACAAGCCCGTAATGCGGCACATCTTTGCTTCTAACAAGCCAGTAATGCTGCATATATTTGCTTTCAACAAGCCTGTAATGCTGCACACTTTGCTTCCAACAAGCCCATAATGCGGCACATCTTTGCTTCCAACAAGTCAGCTGTGCTGCACATATTTGCTTCCAACAAGCCCATAATGCTGCACATCTTTGCTTCCAACAAGCCCGTAATGCGGCACATCTTTGGTTCTAACAAGCCAGTAATGCTGCACATATTGGCTTCCAACAAGCCAGTAATGCTGCACACCTTTGCTTCCAAAAAGCCAGTAATGCTGCACACATTTGCTTCCAACAAGCCAGTACTGCTGTACATCTTTTCTGCCAACAAGCCAGTACTGCTGTAAATCTTTTCTGCCAACAAGCCAGTACTGCTGCACATCTTTCCTTCCATCAAGCCAGTAATGCTGCACATCTTTGCTTCCAACAAGCCAGTAATGCTACACATCTTTGCATCCAACAAGCCAGTAATGCTGCACATCTGTGCTTCCAACAAGCCAGTAATGCGGCACATCTTTGCTTCCAACAAGTCAGTAATGCTGCACTCTTTGCGTCCAACAAGCCAGTAATGCTGCACATATTTGCTTCCAACAAGCCAGTAATGCTGCACTCTTTGCTTCCAACAAACCAGTAATGTTGCATTGATCACCTGAGTATGAGTCTGCATGACCACATCAGTTTGTATGCTGTATGGCAAAAAACCCCAAGCATTAATCCAAACCCCATTCAATGTGGTCTTCATGGTTCTTGCCATCACCCCTGCACCAGTAAATCCTTGCAGCTGGCAAACCATAACAGTTGCTGAAGTTTGTATTTGGCATATCATAAACAAAATCAACATGTGGTTTTCATAAGCATTCAAGTACGACCATTGATAGATTTGCCAGTCTAGGGAAATTTCAATAGTGGACATCAAAGCGTTTTGCAAAAAAAAAGGACACAGCAGGATAGCTAAGATGGTAGCCTGTGAACTTTTTGTTTTTGGTTTCTCTGCCAAACAGGGTCGGACTTTAACAAAACTTGAGTTTTGGTGGGAAATTCCATGAAACTTCCATTTAAATGCTGGCAGAAGGAACCTTGGAGGGGATGTAAATCTTGTATGTTTGCCAAACAATGTCATAGTGTCTTTCACTAGCTCCATGATCACAGTCTACTCACTTGCAATAAATTGCTTAAAAGTGCTATGGATGTTAAGTATAATGGAGATGGATGGTAAAGCAGAAAAGGTAAAGTAAAAACCGATTCATTCATTTCCACACTCTTCCTTTTTAAAGGTCGCACGTTGGTGTGTTCTTTTTTTTTTTCGCTATTTATCAAACTTAATACACGTTTTGCGCATCTTTTTCTCTAATTTTTCTCATGGGAGTCTGGAACCCAGAGAAATAAGAAAAACATTTCAGACTCTATAGGCCTAGCGCTCATGCAAATGAAGTCTGTAAGTACGTTGGCTCATGCCGCACTGTGCATTCAGCAATTGTGATTTTCAAGAAATGTACAAGTAGACTAGACGAATTTATGGAAAAGGGCCATGTATAAGATTATAGGTGCATTTTTGGGTAAAAGTTGGGAACCTCACTTTTTAACATAATTAGGGTATGCTGAATTCGATTAACCCAGTTCCAAAGCCGAATTTTGGGTTTTGAATTTTGAGAATTTTGAGGGTTCCTCTGTTGATTCAGCACGACATATGTTGTTCTCCAAGACTGGTAAACCAGAAGCAATGTCACCGACAAGTGATGCTCTTCAATTCCATTTGATGCGAGTACACTATCAAGCCATGGTATGGAGAAATGCTCATTGTGCCATAACTGACCTTCCTGCACCTGTGGAAATGGGATGGAAACGTGGTGATTCAGGACTAGAGCCTATTCTGATGTCACTGAGTCCAATCCCAGAAAGTTGCCTCGAGATGATTTGTTGTGCGTGCCAGAAGCAATGCAAGACTCGACGCTGCAAATGTCGCGATTCAGAGTTGAGGTGCACATCAATGTGTGCCTGGCACAACAGAGTGATGATCAGACCCCCTGTATGAATTTGATGTAGTTTGGCAAAACAACATGTGTGACATTCCTGAATGTTTGTGCTTCATGGCCATGTATACTTTATTTTAAATAAATGGTTGTATGAAACATTGTCCTATTAAAACCATTTCCCATTTTATAGTGTCCAATTTCAATATCAGTTTGAATGTCTCTTTCAATATGTCGCCAACCATAATATAGACCAGACGGATTTATGGAAAAAGGCCATGAATAAGCTTCTAGGTGCATTTTGGGGTAAAAGTTGTAACGTTAAAGCAAAAGAGCTGCATGTATATACATGATATATAAATGCTTGTTCAAAGAAATTGTCCAAAAATGGCAATTTGGCGGCCATTTTGTTTATGCTAATTAGAAGGTCCAAATTTCGGCTTGGGAACCGGATTAATCGAATTCAGCATACCCTAATTATGTTAAAAAGTGAGGTTCCCACCTTTTACCCAAAAATGCACCTAACATTCACATTTCTCAAAAATCCGTCCAGTCTAATGTACGTACAAAACTACCTTAATCTATAGCGTGCATTTCATCAATGTCAATAACAAACTTTCTCGGACCTAACGTTAATCGAGTTACTGATGAAGTACAGTAGACCTATGTCTTTAAATGGTCTTCATTTGTGTATGCATCTTTAAGACTGGTACAAAGTTTTTGAAGCCATGGTACACGCTCGTACGGTGTTTGGAGGAACCCAGACTCTGGGGGATATTTTCATCGAATTTGCAAATGGGGAATTCGACTAGGATGGTCCATTCATGACAACTATCAGACAGCTCAGGTCAGTAGAGCAAGGTCAGTAGGGCAAGGTCAGTAGGCATATATATTGTACAGGTACAGTACATCCAAGCGCACAGCAGATATTTAAATGGTGTATGGGATGTGTAATGGTGGTAGATGTGTAATGGTCACCATGTGGAGGCCACTTTTGGCAAAAATATCAAAAATCTGTAAATATAAAATAGTAAGGCATTTCGCGCATTAGTAAGGCTTCTCCTTTTTTTTTTAAAAGCCCAGACGAGAAACTAATAATTTATTTTACTTTGCCTAACAGAAGGTTGACAATGTCAGAGGAACTTATAGTTGATGGCACAATTAGAGAACACATCAAATTCTGTGCTTTATTCAGTTATAATAGGAGACAAACAACAAACTGACAAATGTGGTGATGTCTCTTTGAGCTGCCAAGAGCTCAAAGAGATATTGTGCTTGTGCTGAGAACATCATGTGCTTTCTGCTTGTACACTTTCTTTTTCATCCCCCTCTGTTGACATTCAATCAACATGTGATGACTCATACGATATTAACATTTTGCCCTCAAATAATTGTGATCAAAAAACTTTTTTTAATGAAATACCACAAAATGGGTACTGTGCCTTCAGAAAGTATTCACACCCTGTGACCTTTTTCACATTTTGTTTTGTCACAGCTTGAATTTAAAATGGGTTAAAATGATGAAAATTTTTTTGTCACTGATCCACACATAACACCCCATAATGTGAAAGTGGGAAAAAAAAATTTCGAAATTTTTACTAAATTATTAAAAATGAAAAGTTTTAATGTCTTTAGTCAACAAGTATTCAACCCCTTTGCTATGACACTCCAAATTGAGTTCAGGTGCGTCCAATTTCCTTTTATCATCCATGACATGCCTCCACAACTTGTTTGGAGTCCATCTGTGGCGAATTAAATTGATTGGACATGATTTAGAAAGAAACACACCTCCTGGCAGGCTACACGGTCCCACAGTTGAGTGCATGTCAGAGCAGAAACTCTACGATGAAGTCCAAGGAATTGTCCATAGAACTCCAAGATATAATTGTGAGGAGTCATAGATAGATCTGGGGAAGGGTATAAAACAATTTCTAGTGTTGAAAGTTCCCAAGAGCACAATGAGCTCCATCATTAGGAAATGTAAATATAGAACTACCAAAATTCTTCCCATAGCTGATCGTCAGACCAAACTGAGCAACTGGAAAAAATAACCTTGGTCAGGGAGGTGACCAAGGACCCAATGACCACTGACGGAATTATAGAGTTCTTTGGCCGAGATGGGAGAACCTGCCGGAAGGACAACAGTCTCTGCAGCCCTTCTCAAACCGAGGCTTTATGGGAGAATGGCCATATGGAAGCCACTCCTGAGAAAAAGGCACATGACATCACACCTAGAGTTTGCAAAAACAGCATTTGAAAGACTCAGAGCATGAGGCAAAATAATCTGTGCTCTGATGAGACAAAAATTGGTCTCTCTGGCCTGAATGCAAAGCACAACGTCTGGCAAAAACCGAGCACAGCTCATCACCCCTCTAACACCTTCTCGACCGTGAAGCATAGTGGTGGCAGCATCATGCTATGGGGATGCTTTTCAGTGGCAGGGACTGGGAGACTTATAAAAATAGAGGGAACAATGAATGGAGTCAAATACAGGTAAATCATTGAGGAGAACCTGGTTCAGAGTGCAAAAGACCTTATACTGCTGCAAAGATTTACGTTCCAACAGGACAATGACCCCAAGCATACAGCCGAACCAACATTGGAATAGCTTCAGAACAAAAATGTGAAAGTCCTTGAATAGCCCAGCCAAAGCCAAGACATGAATCCCATGGAGATTTAAAAATGTGGAAATTTAAAATATGTGGAAAGACTTGAACATTGCTGTTCACCGACACTCCCCCTCTAACTTGACAAGCTGGAGCAAATCTGCAAGGAAGAATGAGAGAAACTCCCCAAATCCAGATGTGCAAAGCTGATGCAGACATACCCAAGAAGACTCAAAGCTATAAATGCTGCCGAAGGCGCTTTTACGGAGCATTGACTCATGGGGTTGAATATTGTTTGGAAAGAGAGAAGGGTCTTTGGAATGGCAAAGAAGAGGCCAGCTCAACTGGGATGGAGACCAGATCATTACAAATGCCCAAGACCAATGACACTACACCAATGGCTTTAAGAAAATGGTGGGACCGAGTATATCGGACAAGTATAGGTTCTGCAAGATTGAAACAGAAATTAAAAGCCACCTCTTTTCAGGATGTAAAAAAACTCATATCAGAACAGCTGTATACTCAGAGGCACAACAAAGCATGCCAAGCAATCCACAGGCACATTTGCAAAAGTCTCAATATCCCAGTTCAAGAAAACTCGTGGAAACATTAATCAAAAGCAATCACTGAAAACAAGGAAATAATGCTCACATATGACCTAATGATCCCATCAATCATGAGCATAGAAAACAAAGCATTGCGACCGGATATAGTACTGAGGTACAACACATAAGAGGGAATTGCTAATTGAGATGTCAGTCCCCAGCGATTTTGGCCTAAACAATGCATAAATCAAGAAAATGAACAAATACCAAGCCCTCAAAAATGAATTGTAAAGATCCTAGAAGCTGAAGAGCGCTGAAAGTGTACCAGTGATATTCGGAGCAACGGGGATGATAAAAAAAAGAATGACAAGGTTCAAAGTCCATCACTGGCAGCGATACGTATGTTTGGGTAGAACGTGCACGTCCACAGCCCACATCATCTGGGGAGTTTTTGCAGCACGAACAGCTGCAAGATCTCAGCCCTCTCAGCCCTGAGAAAGTTTTCTAACTTTTGTTGTGCAAAGGTCTTTTTCTTAGGTACTTTTCAAAGTATTTTCTGCTTCATTTAGAAGCTTTGTGAACCATTTCAGATAACATTCCTTATCTCGTACACATGATGGATGTTAACTTGGCAACATTGTCAACATGTGCTGTGAAGGGGTTCTGCGCATGCACATTGAGCATTCTTGGGTGTTTTATATAATCTTGAAAGCCCAGTATTGAATGAGTTAGTCTTGCATGAAGCTGTACAAGGCATTAGGTTGATGATAATTTTGCAAATGTTTGGAGGTCAATACTACATACGCAGAATGTTGTGAAGTATCCCCAATTCAGGTAGAACTTTAGATTTGGTACTAGCATATAACAGCCTCCATCTGTTGTAAAGCACTGTCTGGTATTTAAAGTCTACAAGGAGTTGAGAGCAGATGCATCAGTCAAATAACTTCCCATTTGAAAGAACTGTACGTATATGTCTCCCAAGCACCAAAGCGACAATTTATAATTGGATCTTATCGTTGTTGGAGATCTTACAACTATTAGTGAAATTCAAGGCCAATACTTGGCTCAGTAAACATTCCCCCCATATGGCCTGCATTAATCATCGCAATCTAATTCATAGATTACCTGTGCTTGCCATGCCAGTAGCTGCAGCTGAATATGCAAAGGGCATTGTGAAACACCAAGACAAGAAATCTACAGAGAGTAGCAATCGTTGTACCAAATCCGTTTTCCTTATGCAGCTGGATGGAGAAATGTAGTTGTAACTTCATGTAAAATAAGTCAAACGTTTTTGAGCCATACAAAGTCAAATTCCATGCAGTGACATGCAAAGCAAACACTGTGAACGTGCAGTGGAACATAAGTCAAATGCTCATTAGGCAACTGAAATTAAACGTCATGCAGCAGTCATATACTGGAAGAAATTTTGGAAAGAAAAGAATTTATTTAAAAAGAAATTTAAAAAATGAAATTAAAAAAATTAACTTTTTTAAATTAAATTTTAAAATTTAATTTAAATGTTTTATTTGATTTTTTATTTATTTACATTTTTTATTTTAAATATTTAAAAATAGTTTTTAAATTTTGTTTATTTAAAAAAAAAGAATTTATAGAAAGAAATTTCGTCATACACCCAACAAAATTTGTATACTTAAATTGATCACAACCAAATGCCACTCAAATGTAAGCGAATTCTGCTTCCGGTTTCTCGATTGAGGTGGCGACTTTTGTTCTCTCCGGGCATCAAAAGTTAAGTTATTTTTCCATTCGTGTGTTTGTCAAATTTCCACTCGTTATTATATCGTCTATGCGTTATTGTTTGTTTCTAGTTCGTTTTGGTTTGAATTTCCTGTAACTCGTAATAAATTAATCGTTTTCTGTTTTCTCCGCGTGTGCGGCCTTGTAGCCTGAGGTTTCCCCCGTCGAAGTATGTTCACTTCAGTTCCTTCCTTCGCAGTTTTGCTTGGTTCTTAGATTTTTCCCTTCTCCCCCGAACTCCTCTGAACATCTACTCTTTGTATAACGTTTTAAATCCCCCACAACCCCCAAAACAAAAAAAAACATTTATTTCCCTTTCTCCACGTGTGCTGTTGTCTCATCGTGTGCTTCTGTCCACGTGCGCTGTCTCGCCCCGCCCCCATTATCCGCCCCCCCCCCCCAAAACAAAAAAACATATATTTCCCTTTCTCCACGTGTGCTGTTGTCTCATCGTGTGCTTCTGTCCACGTGCGCGGTCTCGTCCCACCCCCATTATCCGCCCCCCCACCCCCCAAAATAAAAAATATTTATTTCCCTTTCTCCACGTGTGCTGTCTCGCCCCGCCCCCATTATCTCCTTGCCTTCCTCCTTTTGCCCTGTTCACGTGACTCGTGGTTGTCCATATAGGCCCTCTTCCCGTTGGTATTTTGTGAATATAAGATTGTCCTTCACGGTTCTGTTTTAATATGTCCGTCCATCACTCTGTCCGTCAGTCTGCCCGTAAACACTTGAAACTTCTTTTCCGAAACCGCTGATGAGATTGCGATCAAATTTGGCACAAATGATATTTGTTGTGCTGTGACTAAAATTTGTTCACGGCATTAAAAAAAAGTTTGGGGTCTAAGGGGGTTTACCAAGGGCCAACGTGGATCCAGGTTTGACCCCCAAAATAGGAATTTGCTTTTTCCTCTGAAACTACGCACAATATTTCAATGAAACTTTACCACAACCTTCATCACCCGTGATGTACCAAAGTTTGTTCACGGTATTTAAAAAATCTGCTCCCTTTGGGGGACTACGGGGGGTCAAAGTGGGTTCAGGATTGACCCCCCAAAATAGATATTTGCTTTCGTCTCTGAAACTACACACGCTATTTCGATGAAACGTCACCACAACCTTAATCATCCGTGATGTACCAATGTTTGTTTAAGGCATTGGAAAAATTGGGGTCTGAGGAGGTACACGGGGTGGGAGGAGGGGAGGAGGGGTTGCCCCCCAAAATAGGTATTTTTTTGTTTGTTTGTTTGAAGTCTTATGATTATGTTAGTATGATTCTACATGCTGCCCTGTCTTCAACCAAGCATTGAAATTGGTTTAAAATACCTCGAGTCAGTGCAGTATTGTGTTGTCCCTATGTTTTTTCTTCTCATAACGCGAGGACGTGGAAATGACATTGTATTTATGCTTTTGGAATACTTCTGGCATCTTATTGAATAAGTTGGGCCAATTTTTATACAATCTATCAAAGATTCTTCTTTTTTTTTTTTTTTACATAATTTCCACAATTTTTTGAAAACAAAACAAAGGCAGAAAACAAAACTTTAACTGTTTACTTGCAAATGTTCTGTACCTAATTTGATTTGTAATAAAGTTATTACATTGGGCTTTGTGTTTAATTCAGCATGTGAGTTGCGAGGGGGCGGCAATTTGACATCTCGCCCGAGCGTCATTTTTCCTCGATACGCCACTGTACAGCCATGAGGATGACAGCAGCAACAACAACAACAACAACAACGACAATGACGACGACAACGACACCCAACAACGTGTTTTAACTGATCCTTTTTTTCGCGTGTTCTACTTCATTTTACATCATCATTGTGACTCACAGCTAGACATGCAATACATTTGTAAAGTACAACAACGTGGTCTTTTGATTAAATCCGTCAGCGAAGTGATGGGTAAAGGGTAGGCATGGCTCGTCTTTACTAACAGTGAACAGTAAGCAAGAAGTATGCATTATTGGTTCATGGATTGAGCTAACAAACCCTCAATCATGTCTTAAAAAAAACCTATCAAATCCAAGCATTAAATATTAAGATTTGTGGAAACCTTTCAATAACTCCGCAGTCACACAAATTTTGCCTGAAATTCTGAAGGAAACAAATCACGAAAGTTGTAGTTTATTGGACCAAGTCGATCATTTTTTTCCACAAAGATCATTATAAATACATTACATTAGAGATTAGACTATTAGAGGAATGTACTTTGACATTAATTGCAAACCCATGTTAGGAGATAATGAGCAAATCACCGCAGTAATCAACTGGGGTCATAGAATCATGAGCTATATGTTCAGATCAGAAGGGACACCAAACTTGATGAGCTATATGATTCGTCACTTTTGCACTGATATTGTTTCCTTTTTGCTGTTTGGGAAGTGGCTTCTATTGAGGAAGTGGTGGCATTTCAAGGCACCTGATTTTTTCAAGGTCAATTGTGTTATTTATGACATCTTCAATTGACATGTTCACAGACTTCTTGATATTCAAGTGGGTGCACTTTGGAGGTTTATCCTTGCCTTTCTTTTCATTATGTGCCTTTACCATTTGCTGTGGATATAGCTGTATCAAGGAATGCCAAAACAATGAGCTCCTCAATGAGATACCAAAGATGTCCAGCAAATTTAGAACAGGCAGATTCTGAAAGGGCAGAATCGATCTTCTCATACTTACGATGTTATGGGAAGTGAAGGTCATTGTGTGGAGCATAAATTACATGAGTAGCAGTGAACCATGTGTTAACGTACACTCGAACAACGAAGATGTTCTTTCCCTTCAAGGTCATTAAGGAGTTTTCCATCCCAGTGAACTACAAGAGAGACTGTTGGTTTGAATTGTTCCTTTAGGTTTATGGCAAGTTCTTCATGGAAGCGATGTCAAGCTCTTCAAATTGAGGAACGGTTGAAGGAATTAGATCCTGCACATCATGATGGAAGCTCTGAGCTGTGGTAACAAGGACAAATGTTGCCTTTCTATCACCAAACTTGGTTCTGCTCTTAGCTGTTGTCACATTTGGACTGACAATATTTATTCTTGCCGACTCCATGTTTGGATTATTCATTCTGGAAAATTCAGAACATGCAGATATAATGCGAGCCAAAAGGTAAAACTTCAAATTAATTGAGCAAACAATCCCTGAATATTCATATATATGGACAATATTTGGTGTTAACAGTTTATTTGTATATCGGAAACAAATTAGGGGATGAGAGGGTTGAAAATCTGAACTTCAAAAGGAAGGACCACCCAATTTTTTTTTTTTTAAATAACGACTTAAACCTCCTATATTTGGAGAAGTAGTGAGGCAAAGATCGAGCCCCATAATGGTAATTTCCGCACATCATATTAACAACACGTCACACACACGCACTGTCTCAGTCTTGCTGAGCACCAGTTAGGAGGCTAGGCGAGATAAAGCAGAAAACGCTCTCCCAACCCGAAAACAACATGACGCTGACGTCCTTTTGCATTTGAGCGTGACGTCGGCCCCATGTCGTTTTCAAGTCGGAAGAGCCTTTTGGATATACATAATTTCAAAACACACCTGGTCCCAAGTCTGCCTTTCTGACCGCGTCTTCAGTCAAAGTCCTCAGCATCATCCCGCTTCGGCCCTTCAACCTTCGGCCACTCTGCCATAAAGCCCAGATCGGTGAAGTGTTGCAGTGATGGTTGTCCTTCTGGAAATTTCTCCCATCTCCACACAGGATCTCTGGAGCTCAGCCAGAGTGACCATCGGGTTCTTGGTCACCTCTCTTACCAAGGCCCTTCTCCACCGATTGCTCAGTTTGGCCGGGCGGCCAGCTCTAGGAAGAGTCCTGGTTGTTCCAAACTTCTTCCATTTAAGAATTATGGAGGCCACTGTGCTCTTGGGAACATTCAATGCAGCAGAAATTTTTTTGTAGGCTTCCCCAGATCTGTGCCTCGACACATTGCTGTCTCTGAGCTCTGCAGGCAGTTCCTTCGACCTCATGGCTTGGTTTTGCTCTGATATGCATTGTCAGCTGTGAGACCTTATATGGACAGGTGTGTGGCTCTCCAAATCATGTCCAATCAATTGAATTTACCACAGGTGGACTCCAATCAAGGTGTAGAAACATCTCAAAGATGATCAAGGGAAATGGGAAGCACCTGAGCTAAATTTCAAGTGTCATAGCAAAGGGTATGAATACTTATGTCAATGTGATATTTCAGTTTTTTCTTTTTAATAAATTTGCAAAACTTTTTAAAATCCTGTTTTCTCTTTGTCATTATGGGGTATTGAGTGTAGATTGATGAGGGAAAAAATGAATTTAAACGATTTCAGCATAAGGCTGCAACATAACAAAATGTGAAAAAAGTGAAGGGGTCTGAATACTTTCTGAATGCACTGTAAAAACACCTCCATTTCTCTTCGACACTCAGTCACTAATGCACTCCTTTTGGGCTGAAAGAACCACAGCACGCTCAACCTCGACCTACACCGTCCGACCAGCCACCACAAATTTACTCCAAATCCAATGTGAGCCTTTCAAGGCAGCCTGGGCCACTCTCTCACAACTCACATATAATCCTTCTTTCTGTCCCACACACTCCAAGTCGAGCAAGAAATGCAGAAAAGGCATTGCCAATATACCCTCTACACCCAACCACAAATGGCTGACAAGAAACTCGCCAACCCTTCTCCCGACACTCTGCCTCCAGCTCACTGTACTTTCCTCTCTTCCTCTCGTGCACCTCCTCCATGTTCTCTTCCCGAGGTACAGACAATTCCCCTAAGATGACCTGCCCTGTTGCACCTGACCAGATGGCAATGTCGGGCCGCAACCTTGTCACACAGATCTTGTCTGGGAATAACAATTGCGGCTATAGGTCTGCCACCACCTTCCAATCACAAGCATTTGATAGACTTCTTGCCTTTTACCTCCTCGTCTTTCCACCTCTTACCGCTTTGCCCTCTTTAACAAACAAAACCTCTCTCCTATCGGCCTCCTTCTTCACTCCCCTCTATCTCGATCCCATCACCTCTTGTTGTACCATCTCCACTATCACTGCCAGCACTTGATTGTGTCGTCATTTGTATCTTCCAGCTGCCAATGTTACTGAGCATGCACTCAGTGCATGCTGCATCTTTCCTAGACCTCCACACCAAGAGCAGCTCTCCTCCTGCAACAACCCCCACACATTCAAGTTTGCTGGGGATGGAAGCACATCATACTGTATGTTGCCGGCAACAGGAAATTCAACAGTATTGGCTCCAAATCCTCCAAATCTCTTGCCACTGTAACGTCCTTACCTGCACACCGTCCCATCGCGTCCAAGCACCGTGCAGTGCCTGTCCGACTGCTTTCACATATCTCCTTTTCTTCTCCTTACTTTTCACCTCCCTCTCAAACATCTTCCTCCTTTCTTTCACACATGCCTTTCCCCATAGATCATGCTTCATCTACCCCAAGTCATGCTTACCATGCTGTACCATTTCCATGACCTCCTCCTGTTGCAACCGCTCCTCCATCTTATCCACCTCTGCTCTTTCATTCCAGTTCCAACTTCGCTTTTCGCTGGGAGAGCATTATTCACCACTGGATCACTTCAATCCCATAACATCATGAACTCCCGCACCCTCACCACCTTAAACTCATCGGTTAGTGATGGTCAGGGAAACCGGAGTTTTCTACCCTGTTTTCCCATAAAATGCAATATTGGACAAACAGTATGGCACTGCCAACCACTTCCTCACAAACCCACTCACCAAAACCTCCATCCTCGCTCTATACCCAATCGCAATATCATCTATATATATAAAACACAGTTTGTGTGTGTGTAATGTTACCGATAGATTCCTAAACGGAGAGGCTCACGTACTTGATATTTGGCACAGACATGGCCATTGAGCCTGGGAAGGACATGATGATGATGATGATGGAGCGATCACGTGATGTTCCATCCCCGCCGCCCGACCATTGAACATAAAACACAGTTTGTGTTTGTGTGTGTGTAATGTTGTAATGTGTGTAATGTACGTGTCTCTCTTCCCCCGCCCGGCAACGCCAGTACTGGAGGGCGTCACAGGATCGGTGAGTCTCCAAAATCCACTTCGTGCTGTTGCGAAGATGCAGGACAATGTCGCGATTGTTGTGCTGCTCTCCGACCATGAGAACTGCAACGTCATTGTTGACTGGCCCTCCCCTTCCCTCCCCCTTCCCCCTCCCCCCTCCGTCCTCCCCTCCCTTCCCCCTCCACCCTACCCCCTCCCCTTCTCCCCTCACCCTACCCTCCCCCTCCCTTTCCCCCTCCCCCTCCCTTTCCCCCTCCCCCTCCATTTTCCCCCTCCCCCTCCCGCTACCCCTTCCCCCCTCCCCCTTCCCTTCCCCTTCCCCCCCTCCCCTCTCCCCTTCCCATCCCCCTCCCCCTCCCCCCTCCCTCCCCCTCCCCCTCCCCCCACCCCTCCCCCCTCCTTTCCAGTCGTCCCAGTACCTCTACTGCTGCATCAGCCGACTGTTGGACAATTGTCATGTCATCCATGAATGCAAACATCACTGGCAAACTCTGACCAGGGGCTAGCTCCACTTCTTTCCCATGTCCACCCACTGCATATATCAACAACTCCATCACCAGCACAAACAAAATAGGGGAGATGGTACATCCCATCGGGATCCCCACTTCCAACTTCTGCCACTCTGTTACATAGGACTGTGTCGCAAACCGCATGCAAAACTGATCATTAATATGCCAACAGAAAATCCCTGAATCTTCGTGGCACCCAAAATAAATCCATGGCATATCTGATCAAGGCATTGAAGTAATGAGAAATAGAAAGATAATTATACCGAACAGATTACATTTTAGGAAGTGTCAGGTATGGTGCACATTGCCATACGGAGTCGGAACATGGACGTCAAACAAGGAGACGATAAAAAATATGAATCGTTTGAAATGTGGATGTACATATAAAAATATTCAACAACAATGGATGGAAAGAAAGGCTAATAATGAAGTACCTGTATTCATTATGGATAGATGTGGGTCACGGGCTGAGGTACAATCATTTTTTACCCTCGCCAGAGAAAAGGTGCTGCATTTGAGTCTGTTTGTTACTTGCGAAAATCGACGATTTATCAAGTAGGCCTATATTGATTGGTCTTGCGCGTTATTCTGTCTGTCTGTTTGTCAGTTTGTCTGAATGTCAGTCGCCTGCAGATCATAATTTTCAACCGATCTTCACAAAACGTCGCCAAATGGTAGAGTTGGTCATAAGCAAGAAGCCTATTGTTTTTGGGGTCAAACGATCAATAGGTCAACATCGGCTAAAGGTCACAAACTTTGTCAAATTTCGAAAATCTTCAATTTTCATTGGATTGACTTGAAATTTGAAGAGTATTTGCATATATGGTCACTGAATTCAACCCCTAACTATTTTTGAGGTCACCATAGGCCTCAATTCTCAATCAATCCTCAATTTTCATCCAATTAACTTGAAATTTGAAGAGGATTTTCATATCTCATCACTGAATTCAACCCCCAACTATTTTTGAGGTCAACATAGACCGAAAGGTCAACACAGGCCAAGTTTCTAAAAATCCTCAATTTTCATCCAATTAACTTGAAATTTGAAGAGTATTTGCATATCTCGTCACTGAATTCAACCCCTAACTATTTTTGAGGTCAACATCGGCCAAAAGGTCAACACAGGCCAAGTTTCTAAAAATCCTCAATTTTCATCCAATTAACTTGAAATTTGAAGAAGATTTGCATATCTTGTCACTGAATTCAACCCTCAACTATTTTTGAGGTCAACATCGGCCTCAATTCTCAATCAATCCTCAGTTTTCATCCAATTAACTTGAAATTTGAAGAGGATTTGCATATTTCATCACTGAATTCAACCCCTAACTATTTTGAGGTCAACATCGGCCAAAAGGTCAACATCGGCCTCAATTCTCAATCAATCCTCAGTTTTCATCCAATTAACTTGAAATTTGAAGAGGATTTGCATATTTCATCACTGAATTCAACCCCTAACTATTTTGAGGTCAACATCGGCCAAAAGGTCAACATAGGCCTCAATTCTCAATCAATCCTCAATTTTCATCCAATTAACTTGAAATTTGAAGAGGACTTGCATATCTTGTCACTGAATTCAACCCTCAACTATTTTTGAGGTCAACATCGGCCAAAAGGTCAACACAGGCCAAGTTTCTAAAAATCCTCAATTTTCATCCGATTGACTTGAAATTGTAAAAGGATTTCCATAACAGGTCACTGAATTCAACCACCAATTATTTTTGAGGTCATCATAGGCCAACAACTTATTTGAGAGATTTCGCAAGTATCATGCTCTGCATGACATATTTCTTGTTTGTTTGTCTGTCTGTCAGTTTGTTTATTTGCCTGTTTGTCTGCACAGAACATGAGTATGAGTTTCTCTGCAACCGTTGGTCCGATTGCCAAGAAATTTTCACTATAGGAGCGCCTCCTCCTGGGGAACTTTAAATTATACTGATGACGTCATAGATCACATGGTAAGGGCGCCATCTTGGAAAACCTGAAAAACTTTGCACCTCTATATATCTGAAACCGTGCAATGGAAAAAAGTGAAACATGACTCATTGTCAAGTACTCCCCATGGGGAACAACATATATTCATGATGATGTCATCGGTGGCTTCATTATGACGTCATAATTAGACAAGTAAAACGCTTCATCCGATGAGTTTTAAATTTCTAAAGCATGATCTGCACAAAGATTGTACAGGGGAATTAAATTGACGACCTCATCAGCCTCGTAGTTCGGCAGCCATATTTGATAAACATAAATCTACATCGTCAATAAGCCACACAAACACAGCAGCTAATAAAGACCACACGAACACGTCCTGTGGAGTATCTGCAATCTCTGATTGCTCTTTGTTGTTTACATATGAAGTTATTGTTGGAAGGGAGCCTGGTGTTGCATTAACGGTTAAGGTAGCTGGCCTAGGATCTTAGGGTCTTGAGTTTGAGCCGCTGTCGTGCCATTAAATAGCTCGGCTCTACTTCACAAAGGACACAGTGGGATCTTTAACATGCACCAACGAATGCTGGCAGCTAGGACGCCCGGCTTAACGTCCATCAGAGGGATTGTACACACATTGATGAATCACCCTACCTGTGAAACACCAGGATGGCAGTTTATAGTTGGGTCGGGATTCGAACCCAGGCTAGATAACCACCCTGCCAGCCCATGAAACATGTATATAGGCCCACTGTCTGAATTTTTAAATGTTTAATACGAAAATTTTCATGGTGTAAATATCTTTTTGCAGTGGCGTACCAATGGGAAATCCATGTTGTCTGGAGGATGCAATTTATCGTGTGAATCACTCGCACACATTGCGGTGCTAAACGCCACAAAGTTCATTTGCAATTCACAAAGCATAACGGGCAACAAAGGCAGGCAATCAGAGTTGCAGATGGCATTTCATACCCGCTGATCAGCCCGGCCGTGCGCTCACTCGTCTCCGCAATTAAGGGAACGTTGCTGCTTCTCCTCACTGCAGGAGACATCTTGGCTCACTGGAACCGTTAACAAAGCCATTTGGGCAGGAGCGATCTGAGAGACCATATAACTCACGGATGGTGGGCACACGGACTCAGACCCGAGTTGCCTTTGAAAGTTTCGCCTAGACCCCGCATTCTGCCTCGGAGCGCGCTCGGCCATGCATTCATCAATGGCGCCTTTTTCTGAACAGGACGACTCAAGTTTCAGTTGTTATGGGTTCATACAGCAACACTGTTTCCAACAACTGGGACGTGATTTCCATAAATCAGGCTGTTCTGTTTTCCTACTTCGTTGCTCCAAATCATTGCAGCGTGACCTGAGCTTTCGAGCGATCACACTCGTGTGGGCAGCAATCGATGGAGAATTAAAATGGCGGCAGCGGTGGCGATGGCGATGGCTCGAGCTCGGTGACCACCAATAGCGGCATGTTTATGAGTCCGGCCGTTCCCTCCAAAATGGAGGTGTTTTATTGCAGGAGCCAAATTCCCAATCCCACAAGGGATCTGCTCAGTCGGAATACAGCTTGTGTATTAATGGGCTTTGTGGGCATGCCACACTTCCCTCCCAACATTCTTCCCAATGGTCTTTTTCCCGGACTCCCAGACTCCTCTTCAAACTAAACGAAAAAGTATTTTACCATTTCAGTCGATTTCCTTCGTTATCCTCTTTCTCTCTGACTTTACCTTACGATATTGCTAATGTATTTGTGAACGATTAATTATAGCCATCATTACAATTACTATCACCATTCCTTGTATACTACTACTACTACTACTACTACTACTACTACTACTACTACTACTACTACTACTACTACTACTACTACTATAACTACTACTGTACTACTACTCCTGCTACTTTACTCCTACTACTCCTCGTCCTCCTCCTCCTCCTCCCCCTACTACCACTACTGTGTTACTACTACTACTACTACTACTACTACTACTACTACTACTACTACTACTACTACTACTACTACTACTACTACAGCTACTATAACTACTATTACTGTACTACTACTACTCCTCCTACTTTACTACTACTAATACTACTACTATAATTTCTACCAGCACTACTACTACTAAAAGTACTACGACACTACTACCATGCCTCCAGCTACTAATATTACGACTACTACTTTACTAGTACTACCACTGATACTACTGTACTACTACTACTGTATTACTGCTACTACCACCAATTAATGTAATTACTACTACTGTTAATGGCCTTAATTATTCCCACCCTCTGCTGCTGGAAAAAGTGTTTGACCCAAGTGTTTCATGAACCTCCAGCTAGGCGAAACATTCGATTGAATGTGACAGGAATTTGGAATTTGTTCAGGGTGCCAGCACCAACACCCATACTCATAACGAAGCCACACTCCGTAACTTGAACATCGACCAATTATTGCAAGCAGAACGGTCTCCAGTTTAATGTCCACCCAAGGGACGGCGCACTTTGTGATGGAATTCCGTGCATGCAAACTTCCAATCCAAGAGTTTATGAGCAGGTGGGGAATCAAACCCAGGCACGGGACACCTTAAATGTACGAGGCATTTTCAAAGTGTTTTGCAACTCAGGTATGATACGTAGAAATAAGGTAACAAGTTTCCAACCGTATTTCTCATCTCAACGAACTTAGCCATTTGTTCTTCAAACTATCAATAATAACATAATGATTTCACTGCTGCTTCCACCATCAATCAATGGACTTCCAGGTATCATTATCTTGAAACCATTTGCCAAGCAGCTCACATTACAAATTTGGCAGCAATTAATAGTCACTCTGGGCCAAGTCCGAATGATTTAACTGTTCGAACCCAAATTGGTGAATGATGACCTGTGACCTCTAACCTTGTGACCTGGCGCTCTGTTCCACCAGCAGGAGGACACCATGTCCGAATACCCTGCCTGACGTTTTCCACGCATGGCTTCACAAAGTCAGCACAATGTTGACCAGCGATCGTCGTTCTGTGCAGCAAGTAATCGATCAGCAATAACTCTTTCGAATCACGTGCACACTTGTAATCAATGCCTTGTTTCATGTCTCTATTACCATCTGCTGTTCAACGTTGCTTTTCTCGATAGATCCAAATATATAAGTACAAGACCACATTGTGGCAGAGTTTGTCATAACAGATGCAAAGTTTTTAACTGAAACATTGTGGAATATACGCTTTATATGCTAATGGGCAAGAACAAACATGATGTTATGTTGTTGGTACAGTAAATATAAAATAACTACCTGATATTGGCTCTGTCACTACGGTATTCCAGGTATATCTTCCAAAATATTTATCTGCCTTTTTTACACTACAACAATTCTGCTATTTTTGGTATAATTAAGCGCATTCTTTAATCCCTAACACAAGCCTGGTGATGGCTTAACGGTTAAGGTGACTGCCTTAAGATCGCAAGGTCTTAAGTTCAAGCCGCTGTCATAACGTTGAACGAATACCAGGTGGGTTGTTGTTAGGGTTAGGGTTAGGGTTAGGATGTAAAAGGATGTAAAAGGATGTAAAAGGATGTAAAATCCAAGGATGTAAAAAACAACGCGGATAATTTAACAACACTATGATCTGCTGAGTGGAGGATCTGCTGTCCCCCTGTCATGTGCCCATATCCTCAGCTCTGATTGGTGGACGTTTGTGAGGGACAGACAAACGCTGTTCCAGATGGCATTGCCCTATATGGGCTACACCGCAAAAATATGGCTGCTTGAATCACGTGACCAATGATGTCATAAATTTTTGTTTTCTCTACCAATTTATCCCCAGATCACGCTCAAGAAATTTCATACTGATCGGATGAAGCATTCTACTTATGATTTATGACATTTATTTATGATATTTATGACATTGATTTATGACATAAAATTTATTATATTATATGATATAATATTATATAATTTATAGAAATAATTTATATTATATAATATAAACAAATAATTATAATATTATATAAATAATAATTATACAATATTATATTTATTATATTATATTGTTATGTCGGTGGGGTAGTGATATGTAGAGCCAGGTAGATTTGTGTAGGTGGCATGCTCTGCCTGTCGTGAAGAAGAAGAACCACCAACATGTAATAAGTAGAGGCCCCCACCAACATGTAATAAGTAGAGGCCCTGTTTAGCCTGAATGTCGGATTAAGGTGTATCTTCGTCCCCATTAGGAGGAATGGGGCATGTTAACTAGTTATAGGGATTGTGTTAACTACTTCCCTGTTCGTCGTTCCCTATGTGATTGATCCTTTGTCCCTTATGGCACCGCAATAGACACTAGTGAGAATGGCAATTAAAGCACATTAAATAATAGCCGGCGAAGCCGGTGTTGTCAATAAACGAGTACGTATTATGTCGAAAACCTGATTATGCCTTGGCTTGAGAATTCCGAAGCGCATTGGAGGCCGCCATCTTGCGGATGCGGAAGTATGCATAACAAATTGAAAACGTTCAATAGGAGTTTCTTTCATCCGGCATTGTTTGATTCACCATCTTATGCACCTCCAATTTATTATTAAAATACTTTAAGACCAACCTCGGCCCGCACGGGCCTGGTTATTTTCAACGAAACGCGTCACCAAACACCGGACCCAATGAGAGTCGAGCATTTGAAAAAATATTTCTAAAACCAAATCACGCAATGGAGGCCGCCATCGACCGGATGCGGAGGTTTGCATAAAACAATTGCGAAAAAGTTCAATAGGAGTTTGTTTCACCCATCTTTCTTTGATTCACAATCTAATGAACCTCTAATTTGTAATTAAAATACGTTAAGACCAACCTCGTTATCTTCAACGAAAATCGTCACCAAACACCAGAACCAATGAGATTCGAGCATTTGAAAAAATATTTATTTAAAGCTTATTACGCGTTTCGGAGGGTGAAATCGGCGTCAAATATTCTAAAATTGACGAAGAAATATTTTTTAGAAATCTCGCGGCCGCCGGGGATAGTTTTTCAAGGCCAGAAATATGGTATAAGCGGTTTACATATTTAGTTTAGAAATACGGATAGTTTTTCACGGCCGGAAATATCCGAAGTTGAGACGGAATTCACCGAATTAATCACTGCAAGCTAACTTCTTCTGGTGGAGGAAGCCGCAGTGCCCGGAGAGAACCAGTCCTGACAGCAACTGAAGGTAGAAGACTACACACATACGGTGAAAACGTATGTTAAGCCCAGTTAAAATTTCTTAAAATAGGCCTTAAGCTAGCACATCGTATAGTTACTTCCTTAAGCTTCTTGTGACATTTATTGTATGCAGGTATTGGGGAGGACTGTCTGCTCTTCTCTTTTACCAAGTCTTACCAGGTACGGTACCTACTACACCTACCTACTACCAACTACCTAACCTACTGATGCCATGGTGATGGGTAAAATAGTGGCAAGAGGCTTTGGCTTCGCCGGCTCATTGCGGCTTTGTAGTCGGTACTAGTAATAGCCGGCGAAGCCGGTGTTATCAATAAACGCGTATGTATTATGTCGAAAACCAGATTATGCTGTATCCCTTGGCTTGAGAATTCCAAAGCGCAATGGAGGCCGCCATCTTGCGGATGCGGAAGTATGCATAACAAATTGAAAAACGTTCAATAGGAGTTTCTTTCACCCGTCTTTGTTTGATTCACAATCTTATGCACCTCCAATTTATTATTAAAATACTTTAAGACCAACCTCGGCCCGCACGGGCCTGGTTATCTTCAACGAAAAGCGTCACCAAACACCGGAACCAATGAGATTCGAGCATTTGAAAAAATATTTCTAAAACCAAATCACGCAATGGAGGCCACCATCTACCGGATGCGGAAGTTTGCATAAAACAATTGCGAAAACGTTCAATAGGAGTTTGTTTCACCCGTCTTTGTTTGATTC
Organism: Myxine glutinosa; assembly: GCF_964187855.1. NCBI lineage: Eukaryota > Metazoa > Chordata > Myxini > Myxiniformes > Myxinidae > Myxine > Myxine glutinosa. Next base: position 143,954,942 of record NC_136261.1, on the reverse strand, counting down.
ACAATCTAATGCACCTCTAATTTGTAATTATAATACGTTAAGACCAACCTCGTTATCTTCAACGAAAATCGTCACCAAACACTGGAACCAATGAGATTCGAGCATTTCAAAGATATTTTAAAAAAGCTTATTACGCGTTTCGGAGGGTGAAAACGGCGTCAAATATTCTAAAATTGACGAAGAATTATTTTTTAGAAATCTCGCGGCCGTAGGGGATAGTTTTTCACGGCCGGAAGTATCCGAACTTGAGACGGAATTCACCGAATTAATCAAGAAGTAAATTTTATCAATTTTAATCTCATCCAGAATGCAAATGGTACCTACTACACCTACTACACCTACTACATCGACGGTACCTACTACACCTACCTACTACCAACTACCTAACCTACTGATGCCATAGTGATGGGTAAAATAGTGGCAAGAGGCTTTGGCTTCGCCGGCTCATTGCGGCTTTGCAGTCGGGTACTAGTAGCCGGCGAAGCCGGTGTTGTGAATGAACGCGTACGTATTATGTTGAAAAACCAGATTTTGCTGGATCCTTTGAGAATTCCAAGCTTTGACGCACCAAATCACTCAATGGAGGCCACAATCTTGCGGATGCGGAAGTATGCATAAAAATTGAGATAAAGCTCAATAGGAGTTTGTTTCACCCGTCTTTTTTTGATTCACAATCTGACGCACCTCTAATTTGTAATTAAAATACTTTAAGACAAACCTCGTTCCCCGGGCCCGCATGGACCCTGGTTATCTTCAACGAAAATCGTCACCAAACACCGGAACCAATGAGATTCGAGCATTTGAAAAAATATTTAAAAAACCAAATCACTCAGAGGAGGCCGCCATCTTCCGGATGCGGAAGTATGCATAAAAAATTGAGAAAAAGTTCAATAGGAGTTTGTTTCACCTGTCTTTTTTTTATTCACAATCTTATGCACCTCTAATTTGTAATTAAAATACTTTAAGACCAACCTCATTCCCTGGGCCCTGGTTATCTTGAACGGAAATCGGCACCAAACACCGGAACCAATGAGATTCGAGCATTTGAAATTTTTTTTTTAAAAAGCTTATTACCGCGTTTCGGAGGCTGAAAACGGCGTCAAATATTCTAAAATTGACGAAGAATTATTTTTTAGAAATCTCGTGGCCGTAGGGGATAGTTTTTCATGGCCGGAAATATCCGAAGTTGAGAGGGAATTCACCGAATTAATCAAGAAGTAAATTTTATAAATTTTAATCTAATCCAGAATGCAAATGGTGCCATTTTGAACTAGGTACGGTACCTACTACACCTACCTACTACCAACTACCTAACCTACTGATGCCATAGTGATGGGTAAAATAGTGGCAAGAGGCTTTGGCTTCGCCGGCTCATTGCGGCTTTGCAGTCAGGTACTAGTAAAACCAACCGGAAGCCAGTTCTGAGCACTGCCGATGGGACGACAACCAGCTACATCACCACGAAGGTCAGGCAGGCTGAGAGCCACGTCTAGAAGGGCAGTGATTGGGCGGGATTTGACCACAGGGAGGCCAGAGCAAGAAGCAACTTGCTGATTGGAAGAGAAGCACCAATCATGTCAGAGGTGGGACGTAAAAACCGCGTCCGGCCAGGGTTCTTCTTCTTCTCCCTCTTCTCTTTTCCCTCTTCTCTTTTCCCTCTTCTCTTTTCCCTCTTCTCTTTTCCCTCTTCTCTTTTCCCTCTTCTCTTTTCCCTCTTCTCTTCTCCCTCTTCTCTTCTCCCTCTTCTCTTCTCCCTCTTCTCTTCTCTTGTGCCTTCTCGTGCGTCTTGTGCCGGATGTGGAAAGAGACGGTTGAGCGCTGACGATTCTCACCCCTTGTTTTCACGTTCTGGACCTCGGTGCGGGTGGTAGTGTGCCAAGATCTTGCTGGGGATTGTGAGGAGGCCAAGTTGCAAACAAAGAGCTGGGAACAAGGAACGGCGCGACAACTCCTGTTCGCTTCATGCTTGACTGGGCCAGGAGTGACAGGACGCTCGGTGAGGCCGAGCGGCGCTCAAACGGGCGGACTGTGGCCTTCTTCCCTCCAATAACAAAACCAGGTTCGGACTGGCGCTTGGGGGCAATGGCTCTTGTCGATACCCTCCCCAACAGTGATCGGAGCTAAGTGCACACATACCCCATTATTTTCCAGTTTATTTTATCCCTCGTCTGTGTGTAAGTCTGGTGTGGGGGACGTCCCAATTTAGGAATTTAGTTTGACCGTGTTTTAACTTGTACCGGCATTTTCTTTTAATAAAGCCGGTGTTTTGGACATTTTAAATCCTGTTTCGATTTGAGTTTATTTTCCGCAGGTTTGAGGACTGCAGTGGGATCCGTGAAGGTAAGCTCTTCATCTTCTCCTCCCCTTTCTTCCTCCCGCGTATATATAAATCTGCTATTTGAACTGAACACCCAGGAGTAACGCTGGATTGCCATCCTTGACTCTCTTGGTGTTAACTGAGAGCAGTCACACGACAATATTATACATGATACATTATATTTATGATATTGATACATGATATTTATGACATGATATGACATTATGATATGATATTTATTTTTGATATGATTAAGATGTATGACATCATCATCAACCTATATTATTCCCCATGGTAAATACTTTACAATGAGGTACTTTTCAATTTTTTCCCATGGAGCGGTTTCGGAGATATAGAAGTGCAGTTTTTCGTTTTTTTTCTGAAAACCCACAACACATGACCTATGACGTCATAATTATCATTAAAAATTCTACAGGAGGCAGGCGCTCCTATCGTGAAAATTTCATGTCAATCGGACCAATGGTTGCAGAGAAGGCAAATTTTAAAGGGAACTAGAAAGCATCTGAAAATGCAAAGCCAGTCCGTGTCTGTTTGTATTCAGACATCTTCTTCCATATGCTCAAAATAACAAAAACAGTTAAAAACTAGAAAGAGCAATGAGAGATTGCAGACCCTTGCCAGGACGTGTTTTCAGTAAGGATTTTGTGTTAAAACAAATATGGCGGCCGAACCATGTGACCGATGACGTCATCATTATTTTTTTCTCCACCAATTTATCCCTAGATGACGCTCAATAAATTTCATCTTGATCGGATGAAGTTTTGTATTTGTCGAATTATGATGCAGCGCTTTTGGAGATATAGAGGTGCAAGTTTTTCGTTTTTCCTAAGATGGCGCCCATTCCACATGACCTATCACGTCATAATTATCATAAAAAATTATACAGGTGGAGTTGCACCTATGGTGAAAATTTCCTATCAACCGGATCAACGGTTGCAAAGAAAATCATATTTATTATGTGCGGACAAACAAACAAACACAACGACAAACAGACAAACTGAGGGTAAAAATACAGGCGAGGATAAAAATACAAAATGAAAATTGATAATTTCATGTAGACTTGCCCTTTTAGCTTCAGGTATAAAAAATATTCAGCTCCTAGCTTTTGATTGGTGAAGCAATTCTGTAACCCAATATACAAATTCTTAAAATTTCATATAAATTGGATGAAAATTGATAATTTTATGCAACCTTGACCTTTGACCTTTTGATCTAAAAAAAAGAACAATCGACTCCTACCTTTTGATTAGTGAACCAATTCAGTGACCCAATATGCAAATTCTTTAAATTTCAGGTCAATCAGGTGAAATTGGTAATTTTATGCAACCTTGACCTTTAACCTAATGATGTAAAAAAAAAAGTTTCTAGCTTTTGATTGGTGAACCAATTACATGACCCAATATGCAAATTATTAAAATTTCAGGTCAAGTGGATGACAATTTTAATGTGACGGTGACCTTTAACCTTTTGACATTTTGACAACATGAATAATTAGTCTTCTCCATATTCTTATAATAAAGATTTGTTGAAAATGTGATGACAAAACTCAAATGTTAAATTGAAATTTCAGGTCAATTGGATGAAAATTGATGATTTTATGTGATGCTGACCTTTAACCTTTTGATCTTCCGACAAAATTATTAATTTGCCTTCTCCGTTTTATTAGAATGATGCTTTGGTGATAATTTGATGACAATAGCTCAAATGGTATAAAACGTTACGGCCCGGACAGACACACACACAGACAGAAGTCATTGCAAAACCCCGTCTCCTGCAAAGCAGGAAACGGGCTAATGGAATGGACAGACATACATATATTCATTGGTCAGACAGAAAACGCTGTTCCAGACCGCATTGCCCAAGGGCTACACCATAAAAATTAATGACCATACAATAAATCAAACTTTGAAGAGTTCATCATTTAAAGACGGTGCAAATAACACACATGAACCAAGCAATTCATTATAAGTATATATGCGGCTTTCAATATTAACGCCTTTAAACCGCACAGACACACTCCAAATATACAAATTGGAAAACTCCAAATATACAAATTAGAAAACCTTCTGAACCCTGCTGTTAAATTCACGAATCCTGCACCATTCTGCAAGCCAAGCTATTACAACAGCCAAAATGAATTATTAATGAGATATTTTAACTTCATGGGAATAAGAAAAGATAATCAAAACGGTTGGCCATAGATGCATACCAGAGATGGTATTGAGAACAACTTAAACTAGAATCCGGGCACTCGGTAGAGCGCATACCTTCGCCGCAGCTACTGTTCTGTACTTGGCATGGGAGTGTATGCGATGTGAAACTTTATGTGAAATGCGATCGATTTTTAAAAATCAGAATTTGAGCAAATCTGTTTCATTCGTCTGTTAATATGCCTCCCCGATTGACAAATCTGCAATTTGAATTTCATTTGAGGTTGAAATGATTGCGGGAGATCGCGTTATAGTGATGACGTCTTGGATGGACATCCTCTTCTTCAGTCGCTCATAACTTTGAGTGAAATACGATCGAGTTAAAAATAGTCAGAATTTGAGCAAATCTGTTTCATTCGTTTGTTAATATGCCTCATCTCTTGACAAATCTGCAATTATAATTTTTTTTGAGGTTGAAATGATCGCGGGAGATCGCGTTATAGTGATGACGTCCTGGATGGACATCTTCTTCTTCAGTCGCTCATAACTTTGAGTGAAATACGATCGAGTTAAAAATAGTCAGAATTTGAGCAAATCTGTTTCCCAAAATCTAATCAAATGTGTCCCGTATAATAACCAATCATCCCACCAAATTTCATGCAATTCGGTTGAATACTTTTTGAGTTATGCGATTAACATACACACACACAGACATACAAATAAATACACAGCGATCAAAACATAACCTTCCGCTTTTGCGAAGGTAAATAACGACACTAAATAATTCGTTATTAAATGTGAACTCAGGACTGATGTGATGTGCCTTCACTATGATTTCATTTGCAATGGCCGGTGGTGGCTCGGATCAGCACAGTGAAGTGCATATTATTTTATTACCCTCAGGCGAACATGTGGTTTAAAAAAATTGATACGTCAAATGACAAATGTAATCGAAATGTATGATCACGTAGTGATGCAATTTTAATGACAGGATGCTGTCTGCATTTGTGGAAATGTCATTGCTACAAACGGGATAGATAATCATCATCAGTTTGTGGAATTTATCATCGTCAGTAATCATCATCAGCAATCATCATCATTACTGGAGGAAATCTCATTGATACAGACAGTATAAATCATCATCAGTTTGTGGAATTTATCATCTATAATAATAAAAGGCAGTGTCCATCCATCCATCTGTCTCCTCCATAACTCCAAAACCATAAAACCTAGCGGCTCCAAACTTTGCATGCACGCACCTGGACCTCCAACCGATTGCAAGGATGAAAACTGGGTGTTTGGGTGTGTTATAACACGCTTTTTAAAGATGATTAACGAGATGCTCATAAGAAAATAACCCGATGTGGTGGCTTACCAATATGGTGGGCTGCCATCTTGGTCAGCCCACTGCACCTCGCTAGGTTCTTAAGCCTCCATTTTGTTTCAGCCCACTCAAACGTTCCTTGCTTTGAAAACACGATCGATTATCATTCCATAATTGAAGCATACTAGTACCGACTGCAAAGCCGCAATGAGCCGGCGAAGCCAAAGCCTCTTGCCACTATTTTACCCATCACTATGGTATCAGTAGGTTAGGTAGTTGGTAGTAGGTAGGTGTAGTAGGTACCGTACCTGGTAAGACTTGGTAAAAGAGAAGAGCAGACAGACCTCCCCAATACCTGCATACCTCTTGCCACTATTTTACCCATCACCATGGCATCAGTAGGTTAGGTAGTTGGTAGTAGGTAGGTAGTTGGTAGTAGGTAGGTAGGTAGTTGGTAGTAGGTAGGTGTAGTAGGTACCGTACCTGGTAAGACTTGGTAAAAGAGAAGAGCAGACAGTCCTCCCCTATGGCAATACCTGCATACAATAAATGTCACAAGAAGCTTAAGGAAGTAACTATACGATGTGCTCGCTTAAGGCCTATTTTTAACTGGGCTTAACATACGTTTTCACAGTAAGTGTGTAGTCTTCTAACTTCAGTCGCTGTCAGGCGCCAGGGCTGGTTCTCTGACTCTCCGGGCACGGCGGCTTCATCCACCAGAAGAAGTTAGCTTGCAGTGATTAATTCGGTGAATTCCGTCTCAACTTCGGATATTTCCGGCCGTGAAAAACTATCCGTATTTCTAAACTAAATATGTAAACCGCTTATACCATATTTCTGGCCGTGAAAAACTATCCCATCCGGCCGCGAGATTTCTAAAAAATAATTCTTCGTCAATGTTAGAATATTTGACACCGTTTTCACCCTCCGAAACGCGTAATAATATTTTTTCAAATGCTCGAATCTCATTGGTTCTGGTGTTTGATGACGATTTTCGTTGAAGATAACGAGGTTGGTCTTAACGTATTTTAATTACTAATGAGAGGTTTCATTAGATTGTGAATCAAAGAACGACGGGTGAAACAAACTCCTATTGAACTTTTTCGCAATTGTTTTATGCAAACTTCCGCATCCGGTCGATGGCACCCACCGGCCACCATTGAGCGCTTTCATTTTAGAAATATTTTTGCAAATGCTCGACTCTCATTGGGTCCGGTGTTTGGTGACGCGTTTTGTTGAAGATAACCAGGCCCGTGCGGGCCAATGTTGGTCTTAAATTATTTTATTAATACATCGGAGGTGCATAAGATTGTGAATCAAGGCCGCGAGATTTCTAAAAAATAATTCTTCGTCAATGTTAGAATATTTGACGCCGTTTTCACCGTCCGAAATGCGTAATAATATTTTTTCAAATGCTCGAATCTCATTGGTTCTGGTGTTTGATGACGATTTTCATTGAAGATAACGAGGTTGGTCTTAACGTATTTTAATTACTAATTAGAGGTTTCATGAGATTGTGAATCAAAGAACGACGGGTGAAACAAACTCCTATTGAACTTTTTCGCAATTGTTTTATGCAAACCTCCGCATCCGGTCGATGGCTGTCTCCAGCACTCCATCCAGTGAGTGATTTCATTTTATAGAAATATTTTTTCAAATGCTCGAATCTCATACCGTATTTCTGGCTGTGAAAAACTATCCCATACGGCCGCGAGATTTCTACAAAATATAATTCTTCGTCAATGTTAGAATATTTGACGCCGTTTTCACCGTCCGAAATGCGTAATAATATTTTTTCAAATGCTCGAATCTCATTGGTTCTGGTGTTTGATGACGATTTTCGTTGAAGATAACGAGGTTGGTCTTAACGTATTTTAATTACTAATTAGAGGTTTCATGAGATTGTGAATCAAAGAACGACGGGTGAAACAAACTCCTATTGAACTTTTTCGCAATTGTTTTATGCAAACTTCCGCATCCAGTCGATGGCTGTCTCCAGCACTCCATCCAGTGAGTGATTTCATTTTAGAAATATTTTTTCAAATGCTCGAATCTCATTGGGTCCGGTGTTTGGTGACGCGTTTTGTTGAAGATAACCAGGCCCGTGCGGGCCGATGTTGGTCTTAAATTATTTTATTAATACATCGGAGGTGCATAAGGTTGTGAATCAAACGACGACGGGTGAAAGAAACTCCTAATGAACGTTTTAAATTTGTTATGCATACTTCCGCCTCCGCAAGATGGCTGCGTCCACTGCGCTTCGGATTCTCGAGCCAAGGCATAATCAGGTTTTCAACATAATACGTACTCGTTTATTGACAACACCGGCTTCGCCAGCTATAATCAAAATCTGGATTCGGATATGAGAATTGGTTGCTGTAAACTAAATAATGTCCAAATCTGGATGGAAACCTGACAAAATTTACCATATCTAGCGACTGGTGAACGCTATTCAAGCTGTTTTTGCAAGCCATGGCGTTACAGTAGACAGAGCTCCCTTTTTGTTTTTAGTCACAAGGCCGAGGAAGTTTGGGTGTGTTATAAGTATAACACCATTTTTTGAATTTGTCTGCTCTCAGTGGTTGTTTATTGAAATCACATTTCAATGATTTACTGCTTGAAATCGATCTGTTTTTAAAATTCCTCGGACATTTCAACCAAAGATCGTAAAGCGGAGCAAGAAGCCCACTCGTGCGAAACAGTGAAGTATCCAATGGACGCGCTCGTCGGCCATTTTAGCAGGCAGGCAGAGTGAGCTTGCGCTCGCCATCCATCATCTCGCAGTTTATCTTATCCATCGCCATCTTATCATATCATATCTTATCCATCATCTCGCCATCCATCGCAGTTTTATCCATCTCCCAGTGAGTTATGACCATCATCATTTTGTATAGTACAGGCCATATTTATGTATTTCACTCTACCAGCATCCCTTTAACCCTTTGAGGTACATATACATGTACTAATATATCCAGTGTAAATGCTTGGAAGGAGTGATTCATGTCATAATGCTTGCTAGGACAACTTGATTCATACTCTGTGATCTGTATGATTTGAACGACAGCCTACATTTATCTATATTTGATCTACATGCAAATATATGGATATTGAAGTTCTTGTTTAATGCAGATCATTAATCTGATTTAATAATGGTTTTGTAGTGTGGTGCTGGGCACACACGTTAAATAAAGGTAGGCAACAACGCTTTGGGTTAGGTCGAGCTCTTTATTGCTTGCTCACTCGTCAGCACTGCCGTGCTCCGGGCTGCGAGCCCGCATGTATATCCGGAGGCCACGCCTCACCTGGGGCGTGGCCGAGACCCACTGGTGCGCGGAATTACATCACTGCGCCAGCGAGCCATCGTGTCCGCCACATGCACCCCCCCCCAGAATTCCCGCGCACCTGAAGGGTCAATTTGCGGGGCAACCGGATGACCCGGCCGAAGCGCCCTCTGGCGGCTGGCGGCGCCGGGGATGCCGGGATGCCATCTGGGATGCCTCCGGCGGCATCCGGGATGGGTGCAGGGCAGGGGGGTGGCGTGACGGCAGGGTTTGGCGGTGCCGAGGGTCTGCCCGCCGGGGGTCCGCCCGCCGGGGGGAGGCCCCGACGCGGGGGCAGAACCGCTGGCGGGGGGCGCTCCTAGTCGAGGTGGGCCGGCTTGAGGCGGTCCACGGAGATGCGGTCAGGAGTACCGCCGATGTCCAGGGTGAAATGCTTCGCCCCGGTCTCCAGCACGCGGAAGGGCCCGTCGTACGGGGGCCGCAGCGGTGTTCGGTGGGCGTCGTGGCAGACGAACACGTACTCCGCCGTGCGAAGCTCCGGGGCGACGTGCGTTGGTGGGCAACCGTGGTGCGCCGTCGGCACCGGGGCGAACATCCGGGCGGTCTCCTGCAGGGCGGAGCGCTGCTGCGCCGCGGACCATGGTGCCTTGGAGTCGGGGAGGAACTCGCCCGGCACCCACAGCGGTTGTCCGAAGACCAACTCTGCCGCAGATACGCGCAGGTCATCCTTGGGCGCCGTCCTGAGGCCCGGCAGGACCCAGGGGAGCCTGTCGACCCAGCCGCCGTCGCGGAGGCTGGCCCGGAGCGCGGCCTTCATGGCACGATGGAAGCGCTCGCACAGGCCGTTGGCCTGGGGGTGGTAGGCCGTGGTGCGGTGCAGCTGGACGCCGAGCCCCCGCGCTACCGCCCCCCAGAGCTCTGAGGTGAACTGGGGGCCGCGGTCGGACGAGATGTCCGAGGGGGCGCCGAACCGGGCAACCCAAGTGGCGATGAACGCCTGCGCGACGTCCGCCGCCGTCGTTGCTGCCAAAGGCACGGCCTCCGGCCACCGTTTCATGATATTTGTATGTAATAACATATATTGCAGACCTTTATAGAATCTAATGCTCATTCAAGCACATGGCTCTGTAGCAAAACGAAGGAAAATATACATATTGAAGTGTGGTGCTGCGCACACAACTTGCTTGCCAAAGAGGTAGGCCACAACGCGTTTGATAAAACCAAAAGAGTCTTTATTACAAAAGCTCGAACTGCAGCACTGAGCGGGCTCGAACTTAGAGCCCGCATATATGTGCTGAGGCCACGCCTAGTCCCCAGGTGTGGCCGCTCGGTCGAAGGGCGGGGCATGTACCATCGGTCCCCGCCTGGGCGCTCGCGCCACCCACTGGTGCGCGGAATTATTACCCCTTGTGCCCGCCACATGCGCCCCCCCAGAATTCCTGCGCACCTGAAGGGTGAGTTTGTGGGGAAGCCAGATGACCCGGCCGAAACGCCCCCTGGCGATGGGTGCAGGGCTGGGGGGTAGCGGGGCTGGGGGGTGCCGGGGTCCGACCGCCTGGGGGCGGCCTCGACGCGGAGGCAGAGCTGCTGGCGGGGGTGCCGGGGTCCGACCGCCGGGGGGCGGCCCCGACGCGGAGGCAGAGCTGCTGGCGGGGGGTCGTCCGGATCGAGGTGGGCCGGCTTGAGGCGGTCCACGGAAATGCGATCCAGGGCACCGCCGATGTCGACCGTGAAAAATTTGACCCCGGTCTCCAGCACGTGGAAGGGCCCGTCGTACGGGGGCCGTAGCGGTGCCAGGTGGGCGTCGTGCCGGATGAACACGTAGTTTGCCGTGCGAAGCTCCGAGGCGACGTGGGAAGGCGGGCAACCGTGGTGTGCCGTTGGCACCGGGGTGAACCTCCGGGCGGTCTCCTGAAGGGCGGAGCGCTGTTGCGCCGTGGACCAAGGAGCCGTGGAGTCGGGGATAAATTCACCCGGTACCCGCAGTGGTTGCCCGAAGACAAGCTCCGCCGAGGACGCGCGCAGGTCGTCCTTGGGCACCGTCCTGAGGCCCAGCAGGACCCAGGGGAGCCTGTCGACCCAGCCGCCGTCGCGGAGGCTGGCCCGGAGCGCGGCCTTCATGGAGCGATGAAAGCGCTCGCACAGGCCATTGGCCTGGGGGTGGTAGGCCGTGGTGTGGTGTAGCTTCACCCCGAGCCCTTGCACCACCGCGGCCCAGAGCTCCGAGGTGAACTGGGGGCCGCGGTCCGACGAGATGTCCGAGGGGGCACCGAACCGGGCAACCCAAGTGGCGATAAAGGCTTGCGCCACCTCAGCCGCAGACGTCGCCGCCGCCAATGGGACGGCCTGCGGCCACCGCCTGCTGCGGTCGACCATGGTGAGGAGGTGGGTGAACCCTCGCGAGGGGGGCAGAGGTCCCACCAAGTCGACGTGCACGTGGTCGAACCGCCGCTCGGGCACCTTAAACGGGGCCAACGGTGCCTGGGTGTGGCGGTGGACCTTTGCGCGCTGGCACGCGAGGCACGTCCTGGCCCAGTCGCGGACGTCCTTCCTGAGGCCATGCCAGACAAACTTCACCCCGACAAGTTTCTGGGATGCCCTCGCGCCAGGGTGGGACAGGCCGTGTATGGCATCGAACACTGGGCGCTGCCAGCCAGCGGGCATGATGGGGCAAGGCCGGCCGAGGGAGACGTCGCATAGGAGGGCCGTGCCCGCGGCGTCGAACGGCACCTCAGTGACGCGGAGGCCCGTGACGGCGGTCCGCAAGGCCTGGACGCTGGGGTCGGCGGTCTGGGCCTACGCCATCCGGGCATAGTCGACCCCGAGGTGGACCGCGTGCACGACGGACCGGGAAAGGCAATCCGCCACCGGGTTGTCCTTACCCGCCACATGACGGATGTCCGTCGTGTACTCGGACACGGCAGAGAGGTGGCGCTGCTGCCGTGCCGACCATGGCTCGGCGACCTTGGGCATCGCGAACACAAGGGGCTTGTGGTCAACAAAGGCCGTGAACGGGCGGCCCTCCAGCAGATGGCGGAAGTGTCGGACCGCCAGGTGGAGCCCGAGCAACTCGCGGTCGAAGGTGCTGTACCGGCGTTCGTGCGGGCGAAGCTGCCGGCTGAAAAACGCCAGCGGTTGCCAAGCACCATGCACCCATTGCTCGTGCACCGCGCCCACCGCGTAGTCCGACGCGTCGGTGTTGAGGGCGATCGGTGCATCGGGCGCCGGGTGCGTCAGCATGGTGGCATCGGCCAGAGCCAGCTTTGCACCCGCGAACGCCGTGGCCATCGGCTCCGACCATGCGATGTCACCTTTGCCCGGCTTGCCCCGAAGGGCCTCGTGCAAAGGGCGGAGGAGCTGGGCGACGTGGGGCACGAAGCGGTGGTAAAAGTTTACTATGCCCAGGAACTCCTGGTGCCCCTTGATCGTGCGGGGCTGCGGGAAATCCCTGACCGCCTCCACCTTGGCCGGTAAAGGGACGGCCCCGTGCTCGGTGATGCGGTGCCCCAAGAAGTCGATGGTGGCGACGCCGAAATGGCACTTGGCGGGGTTGATGATTAGGCCATGCTGGCCCAGGCGTTCGAAAAGCGTGCGGAGGTGGAGCAGGTGCTCCTCCCGGGACGCGCTCGCGACTAGGATGTCGTCCAGGTAGACAAACAGGAAAGGTAAGTCACGCAAGACGCTATCCATAAGCCGCTGGAACGCCTGAGCCACATTCTTCAACCCGAAGGGCATCCGTAGGAATTCGAAGAGGCCGAAAGGGGTGATGACGGCTGTCTTCGGGACGTTGTCCGGTTGGACGGGGACCTGATGGTAGCCCCGGATGAGGTCCACCTTAGAAAACACGGTCATGTTGGCCAACCGGGCGGAAAAGTCCTGAATGTGTGGGACCGGGTAGCGGTCGGGGCTGGTGGCATCGTTGAGCTGGCGGTAGTCCCCGCGTGGCCGCCATCCCCCGCCGCGCTTGGCACGATGTGCAGCGGAGAAGCCCAAGCGCTGTTGGAGCACCGCACGATCCCCAAGCCGCTCCAGCGTGGCGAACTCCGCTTTCACCACCGCGAGCTTCGTTGGCTCGAGTCGGCGTGTCCGGGCATAGACCGGCGGCCCGACCATGGGGATGTGGTGCTCCACCCCGTGTTTAACGGCCACCGCTGAGAAGGTGGGCTGTGCGAGGGCCGGGAACCTGGTGAGGAGGCGGGTAAAGTCGTCCGCTGCCGGAAGCGTGCAAACTAAACTCGCCGGGACGGAACCCTCCAGCCAGCCGCTTGGCAAGCCGCTCAACGAGCCGCTCAGCGAACAAGCGATCGAGCTAAAGGTTTCGGCCTGGACAAGCCGTCTGCGCTGCACCTCGACCAACAACCCATTCGCACATAGGAAGTCCGCACCAAGCAATGCCAATGGCATGCTGGCGGTCACGAATGACCATTGAAAGCGCTGCCCTCCGAACCGCAGGGAGAGGCAGCGCTTCCCGAATGTGCGGATGGGTGTACCGTTGGCGGCAAGCAACGCGGGGCCCTGGCCCGCGGTTCACTTGTCGGACATGGAGGCGGGGATGATGCTTACCTGCGCTCCTGTATCGCAGAGGAAACGGCGCCCGGACAAGGTGTCTGTAATGAATAGGAGGCTGCCGGAATGGCCGACGCTCAGGGCCGCTAATGAGCACCGGCCTGGTCGTTTCCCGACTTGTGAAAAGAGCATGGCGGGCGACACGTCCTAGCCTTGTGGCCGAACCTGGCGTGGAAATAGCACCAGGCTTGCGGCGGCGGGGGTGGCGGCGGCCGCGGTTTTCTCGGCGGCGGTGGTGGTGGTGGTGGTGGTGGTGGTGGTCGGGGCACGGCAGCGGCCACGAGGGATGCTGTGGCCTATGCCTCAGGAGCCACGTTGGCAGCACCGTAACTCGACCGCGTGTCGCAAGCCGCGAAGAACTTGTCGGCCTCGACGGCCAGGGTTCCCTTATTTCGGAACCGGCCAGCGCGAGGCGTACCTGTAGAGGTAGCTGGCGTAGGAAAAGTGCCCGGAATAAGAAATCCGGGGCTTGGTCACCCAGCAGCGACAGCATATAATCCATCCGCACGGATGGCCGTGTGTCGCCGAGTTCGGGAAGGTCCAGGAGGCGGTCGGCCCGTTCGGTCTCCGTGAGGCTGAACGTGGCGATGAGGAGACGTTTGAGCGCCCTGTACTTGTGGTCGGCCGGCGGGTGCCGCAGGATGGACACGACTCGGGCGGCAGTGCCGGGCCCGAGGGAGGCGACCACGTGGTAGTAACGGGTCTCGTCCGCCGTTATGCCGAGAAGCTGAAATTGCGCTTCGGCCTGCACGAACCACACGTCGGCCTGTGCTTCCCAAAACTCTGGGAGTTTTACCGCGACGGCGTTGTTGGCCATGGCGTGTTCGGTGGTCAGCAACGGCTGAACCAATCGGGGTCACCAGTGAAGTGTGGTGCTGCGCACACAACTTGCTTGCCAAAGAGGTAGGCCACAACGCGTTTGATAAAACCAAAGACTTTATTACGAAAGCTCGAACTGCACCACTGAGCGGGCTCGAGCTTAGAGCCCGCATATATGTGCTGAGGCCACGCCTAGTCCCCGGGCGTGGCCGCTCGGTCGAAGGGCGGGGCATGTACCATCGGTCCCCGCCTGGGCGCTCGCGCCACCCACTGGTGCGCGGAATTATTACCCCTTGTGCCCGCCACAATATCATTCATTTCTGCTGTCATTTTTTTTTTTTTTTTTGTATACAAGATCGAGGCTCGTGAAAGAGCTAACATTAATCACACAAAAAGTCAAACCGACAAACAAAACACAAAAAATAAGGGGAGCGGCAGACAAGATGGGAAGAGAGGGGGATGGACACAAACACAACATTTGAGAGCAGGGACAACGGGAGAAATGTGGGAGGGCGAGGGCTTTGGGCGAGGTGGGAGAGGTATAAAACATATGAACACAGCTAGGACTTCCAGGAAAGATGTTGGAATTTCCAAAAAGTGTATCTGGGGTGAAATTTGCGGGGGTAGAAAAGATCAAGGTTTTGGATGGGGGAAGATAAGAGCTGGTGGTGAACAGCTGTTTTAAAGACCTGGAGGGAGGAGTGGGATTGAAGAGAGTGAGGGAGTTTGTTCCAGAGGCGGGAGAAAAGGGGAATGAAAGAGTGAAAGTGAGCAGAGAGCCTAGATTTTGGCAGTTCAACCATAAGAGGGTTGCTGGCAGATCTTGTGCAACCTGGAGGAATATTTGGGGGACAGAGCACAGTGAGAGCTGGGGGAGCAAGGCCGGAGAGGAGTCGGTAG
This sequence comes from Myxine glutinosa, assembly GCF_964187855.1. Classification (NCBI taxonomy): domain Eukaryota; kingdom Metazoa; phylum Chordata; class Myxini; order Myxiniformes; family Myxinidae; genus Myxine; species Myxine glutinosa. The sequence goes on along the minus strand of NC_136261.1, from coordinate 143,939,564 downwards.
AAGACAGAAAGACCACCAACCTGCCTGCGGTGAGTGAGTGAAAGGCCCTCGGAGTTAACTTCATCGCAGGAGATTCCAATGATTCTGAAAGCTTTGGTTTCAACAGCGTGAAGCCGAGCTAGGTGTGTGGCAGGAGCACCAGCCCAGAGGTGGGAACAGTATTCCATTGAGTTGCGGATGAAAGCCTTGTATGTGGTGAGGAGCTCAGGTGTGCCAAGGAAGGACTTCGCACGACGGAGGATGCCCAGTCGGCGACTGGCTTTGGAGGCCAGCTTGGAAATGTGGTTTTCCCAAGAAAGATCATGGCAGATCGTGAGACCCAAAAGCTTGAGTGACAGAACTTCTTGGAGAGGCTTCTTCAGAAAGTGGATGGGAGGGTTATCCAGTCGGTCTTTTCGGAGAGACATCGTAAGAGTGTGAGATTTGTCAGGATTGAAAGACATGTTCCACTTGTTTGCCCAGTCTGTGATTTTGTCCAGGTCTGCAGAGAGTGAGGAGGCTGCAGACTGCCGATCTGAGGGATGAAGAATGGAGCGGCAGATAGTGGAGTCATCAGCAAAGAGATAGAAAGGATTTTCCAGAGAGTCGGAGAGATCATTGATGAAGACCAGAAATAGCACAGGGCCCAGAACACTACCTTGGGGAGCTCCAGCCAGAACAGGAAGGGGGGATGAGAGAAATCCATTCAGGGCCACACGTTGCCTTCGACCAGAGAGGAAGTCCGCAAGCCATGAGTGGAGGTTTCCATGGATACCATAGGAGGAGAGTTTGGTGAGCAGAGCTGGGTGCCAGACCGTATCGAAGGCACGTGATATGTCAAGTGAGACAGCTCTGATTTCCTGTTTGGCATTGAGGACCTCCATCCATTGTTGAGACAGCAGAAGCAACATGTCCAGAGTAGAATGACCTGGTCTGAATCCAAATTGATGATCAGAGATCAAGCCATTGGAGAAGAGGAAGGATTTGATATCTGAAGCAATGATGGATTCCATGACTTTGCTGATAATTGGAAGCAGGCTGATTGGTCTGTAGTTGCAAGGATCTGTTTTTGCACCTTTTTTGTGTAAAGCGGTAACTTTTGCTGATTTCCAAGATGCTGGCAGATGACCTTGAGCAAAAGAGAGGGTGAAAAGAACAGAGAGGGTGAGATAGAGCGGAAGAACAGGATTTTAGGACCCATGGGCTGATGCCGTCTGGTCCAGTTGCAGAATCAGAGTTGAGGTTTGACAGAAACTTCTCCACCTTGTCAGGAGAGAAGGACAAAGATGGTCATGATGCATTACATACAAGTACATTGTTGGGATAGGATTTAAAATTGTGCAAGACATTGAAATGTCTATGAACACTGAAATGTTTCAATACATGGACATCTGTGCATCTAATACCGACTTAATGTAGTGCAAATAATTGAAAATAATTTATTCATATCTTTTCGTAAATTGTCATGAGATGCAATGGTCAGCATGGGTACTGTAAGTTTAATTTCCACCTGTAAAACGTGTGAAAAATCATTGCAGGCAAGCGTTTAAAAGTACATTTGCGAATGATACATAACTTTTCTTTTTTTCTCGTGAAGTAAATCTTCCAGTGAAGCAGCCCGAAATCCGCTTGCTTGCTAAAATGGCCGCCGTTCTGCTCCATTGCGTACTTCACCGAATTGAACGTGGTTGCGCACGAGTGGCCTATCTTGCTCCGCTCTACGATCTTTGATTTCAACCAAAAACAATCAGCTTGCTATTGCTTGCCAAGCCAGCCGTTCCTTATCACCCATTTCGTTGGAGTGCTTTCTGGAGTGATTAAGCCCCTTGGCGAGGGCTCCACAAATGAAGTGAGAAATGCCTGTGCACTTAATTAATTAGTCACAAGGCCACGGAAGTTTGGTTGTGTCTGGTGTTTGGGTGTTTGGTGGGTGTTTGTTTGGGTGTTTCTCCTGACAGGAGAAACACTGTGATCCTGGGTCAGGTGGAGTGGTGGACTCCCTCCTATGGAGGAGGGGTCCCATTGTATGACCATGCGCTCTGGGCCTTCGGGGTCAGGATGCATGTGTTTTGAATGACCATGTGCTTCAGCCTTGGGGTTGAAGTTCATGTGTATGCTAATGGGACAGTCTTGATAGACGGTGTGCCTTGGCCGTGGGGTCAAGGTGCACTCCAAGACTGTTTAAATGTTTGATTTTTTACCTTTTTTATTATAATTTTTTTATTATAATTATAATTTTATAAAGTGGCAATAATAATAATTATAATTATTATTTTATTATAAAAAAGGCGCCTCATAAGCAGGTGTGTTATAACACCCTTTTTGAATATTATTAACGAGGTGAACCACCACTTAGTGAACACTATTCAGACTGCTTTTGCAAACAATGGCGTTATAGTAGACTACAGTAGTAGCTGCTTTTTGTTTTCACGTACGCATTTTTCATCGACTCATAGTCATATTTTTGTGCGATATAGTTACTCTCACCCTCCCCCCCCCCCCCCTCCCGTTTCCTCGCTCCACCCTCCTTCCCTTCTCTCTCTCTCTCCTTCCTGCTCCTCCTCCTCCTTGCTCCCACACCCCTCCTTGCCCCACTTCCTCCTCTCTCCCCATTTCCCCCTCCACCCTCCCCCCTCTCTCTCCCCTCCAACTCCACTTCCCTCCCTTTCCTTCCCCCTCCCCCTTCCCTCTCTCTCGCCTCCTCCTCCCTCCTCTCCTCCGCTCCTCTCCCTCCCTCCTCTCCACCCCCCCCCCCTCAATCATATTCCCATCAAGAAGCGACTCATTGTTACCCGGCAACGCCGGATATATTTGCTTGTCAGTTATACTAATAATCATCAGTAATTGTGGAAATGTCATTGCTATAGACAATATAAATCATCAGTTTGTGGAATTCATCATCATCAGTAATCATAATCAGTAATTGTGGAAATGTCAATGCTATAGACAATAGAAATCATCATCAGTTTGTGAAATTTATCATCATCAGTAATCATAATCAGTAATTGTGGAAATGTCAATACTACAGACAATATAAATCATCATCAGTTTGTGGAATTTATCATTATCAGCAATCATAATCAGTAATTGTGGAAATGTCAATGCTATAGACAATAGAAATCATCATTGGTTTGTGGAATTTATCATTATCAGCAATCATAAACAGTAATTGTGGAAATGTCAATGCTATAGACAATAGAAATCATCATTGGTTTGTGGAATTTATCATCATCAGTAATCATAATCAGTAATTGTGGAAATGTCAATGCTATAGACAATATAAATCATCATCAGTTTGTGGAATTTATCATTATCGGTAATCATAATTAGTAATTGTGGAAATGTCATTGCTATAGACAATATAAATCATCATCGGTTTGTGGAATTTATCAACATCAGTAATCGTAATCAGTAATTGTGGAAATGTCAATGCTATAGACAATATAAATCATCATCAATTTATGAAATTTATCATCATAAGTAATCATCATCAGTAATTGTGGAAATGTCATTGCTATAGACAATATAAATCATCATCAATTTATGAAATTTATCATCATAAGTAATCATCATCAGTAATTGTGGAAATGTCATTGTGAAAGACAATATAAATCATCATCGGTTTGTGGAATTTATCATCATAAGTAATCATAATCAGTAATTGTGGAAATGTCATTGCTATAGACAATAGAAATCATCATCAGTTTTGTTGAATTTATCATCATCTAATCATAATCAGTAATTGTGGAAATGTTATTGCTATAGACAATAGAAATCATCATCAGTTTTGTTGAATTTATCATCATCAGTAATCATTAATCAGTAATTGTGGAAATGTCATTGCTATCGACAATAGAAATAATCATCAGTTTGTGGAATTTATCATCATCAGAAATCATAATGAGATATTGTGGAAATGTCATTGCTATAGACAATATAAATCATCAGTTTGGGGAATTTATCATCATCAGTAATCATAGTCAGTAATTGTGGAAATGTCAATGCTATAGACAATATAAATCATCATCAGTTTGTGGAATTTATCATTATCAGTAATCATAATCAGTAATTGTGGAAATGTCATTGCTATAGACAATATACATCATCATCAGTTTGTGGAATTTATCATCATCAGCAATCATAATCAGTAATTATGGAAATGTCATTGCTATAGACAATATAAATCATCAGTAATCATAATCAGTAATTGTGGAAATGTCATTGCGATAGACAATATAAATCATCATCAGCTTGTGGAATTTATCATCATCAGTAATCATAATTAGTAATTCTGGAAATGTCATTGCTATAGACAATATAAATCATCAGTTTGTGGAATTTATCATCATCAGTAATCATAATCAGTAATTGTGGAAATGTCATTGCTATAGACAATAGAAATCATCATCAGTTTATGGAATTTATAATCATCAGTAATCATAATCAGTAATTGTGGAAATGTCAATGCTATAGACAATAGAAATCATCATCAGTTTGTGGAATTTATCATCATCAGTAATCATAATCAGTAATTGTGGAAATGTCATTGCTATAGACAATAGAAATCAACATCACTTTGTGGAATTTATCATTATCGGTAATCATAATCAGTCATTGTGGAAATGTCATTGCTATAGACAATAGAAATCATCATCGGTTTGTGGAATTTATCATCATCAGTAATCATAATTAGTAATTGTGGAAATGTCATTGCTATAGACAATAGAAATCATCATCAGTTTGTGGAATTTATCATCAGTAATCATAATCAGTAATTGTGGAAATGACAATGCTATAGACAATAGATATCATCATCAGTTTGTGGAATTTATCATTATCGGTAATCATAATTAGTAATTGTGGAAATGTCATTGCTATAGACAATAGAAATCATCATCAGTTTGTGGAATTTATCATCATCAGTAATCATAATTAGTAATTGTGGAAATGTCATTGCTATAGACAATATAAATCATCATCGGTTTGTGGAATTTATCATTATCAGAAATCATAATCAGTAATTGTGGAAATGTCATTGCCATAGACAATATAAATCATCATTGGTTTGTGGAATTTATCATCATCAGTAATCATAATCAGTAATTGTGGAAATGTCATTGCTATAGACAATATAAATCATCATTGGTTTGTGGAATTTATCATTATCAGTAATCATCTATCTATAATTCCAGTAATCTCTGTACGTTTGTACGTTTGTACGTCTGTACGTCTGTACGTTTGTCTGTGACCGCTGTTTCTCGACAACTACCGGTCCGATATACTTGAAACTTGCCAGGTATATTGCTGGGGACCCGAGGATGTGCCTTTTCAAGGTTTGAAATTAATCGGACAAGTACTTACCGAGCTATGGCGATTTAGCCGTTCGCCGTTCGCTTTGCCGTTGCGAATGGACCAAACCATTCATGTAAATAGAGGGGGGGGGGGGGGGGGGGTTCTGTGGTCGTTCGCTTTGGCTTTGCGAATGGACCAAACCATTCATTTAAATAGAGGGGGGGGGTTCTGTGGTCGTTCGCTTTGGCTTTGCGAATGGACCAAACCATTCATGTAAATAGAGGGGGGGGTTCTGTGGTCGTTGCGAATGGACCAAACCATTCACATCGAATCATCGAATCACATCGAATGGACCAAACCGTTCGCTTTGGACCAAACCATTGCATGTAAATAGAGGGGGGGGGGGGGGGTTCTGTGGTCGTTGCGAATGGACCAAACCATTTCATGTAAATAGAGGGGGGGGGGGATATAATTTTAGATATATATATATAGTACGGGCATTGGCAAGGAACGGGCACCCACGTACGGGCAATGCCCTAGTAATCAGTAATTGTGGAAATGTCATTGCTATAGACAATATAAATCATCATTGGTTTGTGGAATTTATCATCATCAGTAATCATAATCAGTAATTGTGGAAATGTCAATGCTATAGACAATATAAATCATCATCAGTTTGTGGAATTTATCATTATCGGTAATCATAATTAGTAATTGTGGAAATGTCATTGCTATAGACAATATAAATCATCATCGGTTTGTGGAATTTATCAACATCAGTAATCGTTATCAGTAATTGTGGAAATGTCAATGCTATAGACAATATAAATCATCATCAATTTATGAAATTTATCATCATAAGTAATCATCATCAGTAATTGTGGAAATGTCATTGCTATAGACAATATAAATCATCATCAATTTATGAAATTTATCATCATAAGTAATCATCATCAGTAATTGTGGAAATGTCATTGTGAAAGACAATATAAATCATCATCGGTTTGTGGAATTTATCATCATAAGTAATCATAATCAGTAATTGTGGAAATGTCATTGCTATAGACAATAGAAATCATCATCAGTTTTGTTGAATTTATCATCATCAGTAATCATAATCAGTAATTGTGGAAATGTTATTGCTATAGACAATAGAAATCATCATCAGTTTTGTTGAATTTATCATCATCAGTAATCATAATCAGTAATTGTGGAAATGTCATTGCTATCGACAATAGAAATAATCATCAGTTTGTGGAATTTATCATCATCAGAAATCATAATGAGATATTGTGGAAATGTCATTGCTATAGACAATATAAATCATCAGTTTGGGGAATTTATCATCATCAGTAATCATAGTCAGTAATTGTGGAAATGTCAATGCTATAGACAATATAAATCATCATCAGTTTGTGGAATTTATCATTATCAGTAATCATAATCAGTAATTGTGGAAATGTCATTGCTATAGACAATATACATCATCATCAGTTTGTGGAATTTATCATCATCAGCAATCATAATCAGTAATTGTGGAAATGTCAATGCTATAGACAATATAAATCATCAGTAATCATAATCAGTAATTGTGGAAATGTCATTGCGATAGACAATATAAATCATCATCAGCTTGTGGAATTTATCATCATCAGTAATCATAATTAGTAATTCTGGAAATGTCATTGCTATAGACAATATAAATCATCAGTTTGTGGAATTTATCATCATCAGTAATCATAATCAGTAATTGTGGAAATGTCATTGCTATAGACAATAGAAATCAACATCAGTTTGTGGAATTTATCATTATCGGTAATCATAATCAGTCATTGTGGAAATGTCATTGCTATAGACAATAGAAATCATCATCGGTTTGTGGAATTTATCATCATCAGTAATCATAATTAGTAATTGTGGAAATGTCATTGCTATAGACAATAGAAATCATCATCAGTTTGTGGAATTTATCATTATCGGTAATCATAATTAGTAATTGTGGAAATGTCATTGCTATAGACAATAGAAATCATCATCAGTTTGTGGAATTTATCATCATCAGTAATCATAATTAGTAATTGTGGAAATGTCATTGCTATAGACAATATAAATCATCATCGGTTTGTGGAATTTATCATTATCAGAAATCATAATCAGTAATTGTGGAAATGTCATTGCCATAGACAATATAAATCATCATTGGTTTGTGGAATTTATCATTATCAGTAATCATAATCAGTAATTGTGGAAATGTCATTGCTATAGACAATTTCAATCATCAGTTTGTGGAATTTATCATTATCGGTAATCATAATCAGTAATTGTGGAAATGTCAATGCTATAGACAATATAAATCATCAGTTTGTGGAATTTATCATTATCGGTAATCATAATCAGTAATTGTGGAAATGTCAATGCTATAGACAATATAAATCATCAGTTTGTGGAATTTATCATTATCGGTAATCATAATCAGTAATTGTGGAAATGTCATTGCTATAGACAATAGAAATCATCATCAGTTTGTGAAATTTATCATCGTCAGTAATCATAATCAGTAATTGTGGAAATGTCAACACTACAGACAATAGAAATCATCATCAGTTTGTGGAATTTATCATTATCAGTAATCATAAACAGTAATTTTGGAAATGTCATTGCAATGGACAATATAAATAACCAGTTTGTGGAATTTATCATTATCGGTAATCATAATCAGTAATTGTGGAAATGTCATTGCGAAAGACAATATAAATCATCATCAGTTTGTGGAATTTATCATTATCAGTAATCATAATTCAGTAATTGTGGAAATGTCATTGCTATAGGCAATATAAATCATCATTGGTTTGTGGAATTTATCATCATCAGTAATCATAATCAGTAATTGTGGAAATGTCAATGCTATAGTCAATAGAAATCATCATCAGTTTGTGGAATTTATCATCATCAGCAATCATAATCAGTAATTGTGGAAATGTCATTGCTATAGACAATATAAATCATCATCAGTTTGTGAAATTTATCATTATCAGTAATCATAATCAGTAATTGTGGAAATGTCATTGCTAAAGACAATATAAATCATCAGTTTGTGGAATTTATCATCAGAAATCATAATTAGTATTTTTCGAAATGTCATTGCTTTCGACAATATAAATCATCATCAGTTTGTGAAATTTATCATTATCAGTAATCATAATCAGTAATTGTGGAAATGTCATTGCTATAGACAATATAAATCATCAGTTTGTGGAATTTATCATTATCGGTAATCATAATCAGTAATTGTGGAAATGTCATTGCTATAGACAATATAAATCATCATCACTTCGTGGAATTTATCATTATCGGTAATCATAATCAGTAATTGTGGAAATGTCATTGCTAAAGACAATATAAATCATCAGTTTGTGGAATTTATCATCAGAAATCATAATTAGTATTTGTGGAAATGTCAATGCTAAAGACAATATAAATCATCAGTTTGTGGAATTGATCATCATCAGTAATCATAATTAGTAATTGTGGAAATGTCAATGCTATAGAGAATAGAAATCATCATCAGTTTGTGGAATTTATCATCATCAGTAATCATAATCAGTAATTGTGGAAATGTCATTGCTATAGACAATATAAATTATCATCAGTTTGTGGAATTTATCATCATCAGTAATCATAATTAGTAATTGTGGAAATGTCATTGCTATAGACAATATAAATCATCATCAGTTTGTGGAATTTATCATCATCAGTAATCATAATTAGTAATTTTGGAATTGCTACATTGCATTGCAATTGCATCATTGCTACAGACAATATAAATCATCATCAGTTTGTGGAATTTATCATCATCAGTAATCATAATCAGTAATTGTGGAAATGTCAATGCTATAGACAATAGAAATCATCATCAGTTGGTGGAATTTATCATCATCAGTAATCATAATCAGTAATTGTGGAAATGTAAATGCTCTAGACAATATAAATCATCATCAGTTTGTGGAATTTATCATCATCAGTAATGATAATAATCAGTAATTGTGTAAATGTCAATGCTATAGACAATATAAATCATCATCGGTTTGTGGAATTTATCATCATCAGTAATCATAATCAGTAATTGTGGAAATGTCAATGCTACAGACAATAGAAATCATCATGAGTTTGTGGAATTTATCATCATCAGTAATCATAATCAGTAATTGTGGAAATGTCAATGCTATAGACAATAGAAATCATCATCAGTTTGTGGAATTATCATCATCAGTAATCATAATTGGTAATTGTGGAAATGTCATTGCTATCGACAGTAGAAATCATCATCAGTTTGTGGAATTTATCATCATCAGTAATCATAATTAGTAATTGTGGAAATGTCATTGCTATCGACAATAGACATCATCATCAGTTTGTGGAATTTATCATCATCAGTAATCCTAATCAGTAATTGTGGAAATGTCATTGCTATCGACAATAGACATCATCATCAGTTTGTGGAATTTATCATCATCAGTAATCATAATCAGTAATTGTGGAAATGTCAATGCTATAGACAATATAAATCATCATCAGTTTGTGGAATTTATCATCATCAGTAATCATAATTAGTAATTGTGGAAATGTCATTGCTATCGACAATAGAAATCATCATCGGTTTCTGGAATTTATCATCATCAGTAATCATAATTAGTAATTGTGGAAATGTCATTGCTATCGACAATAGAAATCATCATCGGTTTTTGGAATTTATCATCATCAGTAATCATGATGAGTAATTGTGGAAATGTCATTGCTATCGACAATAGAAATCATCATCGGTTTCTGGAATTTATCATCATCAGTAATCATAATTAGTAATTGTGGAAATGTCATTGCTATCGACAATAGAAATCATCATCGGTTTCTGGAATTTATCATCATCAGTAATCATAATTAGTAATTGTGGAAATGTCATTGCTATAGACAATATAAATCATCAGTTTTGGGAATTTATCATATCAGTAATCATAATTCGTTATTGTGGAAATGTCATTGCTATCGACAATATAAATCATCATCAGTTTGTGGAATTTATCATCATCAGTAATCATAATTAGTAATTGTGGAAATGACAATGCTATAGACAATAGATATCATCATCAGTTTGTGGAATTTATAATCATCAGTAATCATGATGAGTAATTGTGGAAATGTCATTGCTATCGACAGTAGAAATCATCATCAGTTTGTGGAATTTATCATCATCAGTAATCATGATGAGTAACTGTGGAAATGTCATTGCTATAGCCATCATCAGTTCTGTAAAGCTAATATATGTGGATATGAAGGTCTGTGTCCTCGTAAAACATCCGAAATTAGGCCAATGCCCATTATTTTGTGAGGTGCAATTGTTTGGAGTCTTGGAATTGCAGAAGTGTTATTCTTATACCTGTACATATATCCTCCCAACTTTCACACCCCCACAAACTTCGCTTTATCTTAGGCACAATAACTTTGTGTAAAACGTCCACACATTGGCACTCCACCAATCTAAGATATCTTACCCCTTTCCCTCCACCTTTTCTACAACCCCCACTTATCTTCTATTATCCTTATATCTTCTTCTTCTTCTTATATCTATATCTATTATTATTTATTCTTTTATTATATATACTAGGGCATTGCCCGTACTATATCTATATCTAAAATTATATCCCCCCCCTCTATTTACATGAAATGGTTTGGTCCAAAGCGAACGGCTTGCGAGTACGGTGACAATCCCCCCCCTCTATTTACATGCAATGGTTTGGTCCAAAGCGAACGGCTTCCGGAGTTTGGTAAAGAAATCGCCATCGCGTGCACAAACGCGCAGGAAAGCGAATGAATCGCAAATTCGGTTTTATTAGTTTTAAAACATAGTTTAACGCCAACATAGTTTGCAAACGTGAAATAAATGAATACGCTCTCAAATGTGCCATCCGAGGCAGAGTGTGTCCTCCACGTTCGGCACACGCGATCGTTCGCTGCTCTCTGATTGGTTGAATCGTTTTTTGGACATAGCTCGGTAAGTAATTGTCCGATTAATATGAAACCTTGAAAAGGCACATCCTCGGGTCCCCAGCAATATACCTGGCAAGTTAAAAGTATATCGGACCCGTGGTTGTCGAGAAACAGCGGTCACAGACAAACAAACGTACAGACGTACAAACGTACAGACGTACAGAGATTACTGGAATTATAGATAGATAAAAGAAAGTTTTTGTTTGTTTGTTTGTCTGCACGCGCTAATCTCCTGAACGGTGAAAGATAGGAGGAAACCTCTGAAACAAAAAATGTCGAGATGGGCCCCAGGAAGGTTATAGGCTAGGTGGCGAGGCCGGTCGAGGCCGCTTCGGCCGGGCTGGGCCCATTTCGCAATAAATCTTCTTCTTCTTTCAAAATTCTCTTGAAGTACAACTTATGCACTTGATAGGAATATCTGACCGATTGCAACACATACTTTCAAAATTCTCTCTCGCGGGGCCCGACAGAAGAAAGAACAAGGAATCACAGTATACACAGTATACATACATACATACACATAAAGCGCGGCGTTACGCGCGCTGCTTGCGAGCAAGGAGGAAGCGGACAAGCGGTAACTTATAAGCGTCTTTATTTCAGGAGCTCACTGTAACACTGGCGCGCTCCGGGCTGCGCGCCCGGTGTATATCATGAGGCCACGCCTACCCCTCGGGCGTGGCCACCGCCCACTTGGTGCGCGGAATGATGTCACCACGCCAGTGGGCTTTTGTGTCCGCCACACGCGCCCCCCCAGAATTCCCGCGCACCTGGAGGGCCAGTTTGCGGGGCAGACGAATGACCCGGCCGAAGCGCCCCCTGGCGATCGGTGGCGTCCGGGGTGCAGGGATGCCAGGTGGGATGCCCCTGGCTGCCCCTGGGATGGGTGCAGAACCGGGGGGCGGCGTGGCGGCGGGGCTGGGCGGTGCCGGGGGTCCGCCCGCAGGGGGGCGGCCCCGACGTGGGGGTTGGGCCACTGGCGGTGGATGGTCCACGACGAGGTGGGCCGGCTTGAGGCGGTCTACCGAAACGCGGTCAGGAGTACCGCCGATGTCCAGGGTGAAGTGCTTTGCCCCGGTCTCCAGCACGCGGAAAGGCCCGTCGTACAGGGGCCGCAGTGGTGTCCGGTGGGCATCGTGGCGGACGAAGACGTACTCCGCCGTGCGAAGCTCCGGGGCGACGTGCGCCGGTGGGTGCCCATGGCATGCCGTTGGCACCGGGGCGAACCTCTGGGCGGTCTCTTGCAGAGCGGAGCGCTGCTGTGCCGCGGACCATGGTGCCGTGGAGTCGGGGAGGAACTCGCCCGGCACCCGCAGCGGTTGCCCGAAGACCAACTCCGCCGCGGATGCGCGCAGGTCCTCCTTGGGCGCCGTCCGGAGGCCCAGCAGGACCCAGGGGAGCCTGTCGACCCAGCCGCCGTCGCGGAGGGTGGCCCGGAGCGCGGCCTTCAATGAGCGGTGAAATCGCTCACACAGGCCGTTAGCCTGGGGGTGGTAGGCCGTGGTTCGGTGCAGCCGGACCCCGAGCCCCTGCGCGACCGCCCCCCAGAGCTCCGAGGTGAACTGGGGGCCGCGGTCGGACGAGATGTCTGAGGGGGCGCCGAACCGGGCGACCCAGGTGGCGATGAAAGCCTGCGCGACATCGGCCGCCGTTGTCGACGCCAAGGGCACGGCCTCCGGCCAACGGGTGGTGCGGTCCACCATGGTGAGGACGTAGGTGAAACCCCGCGAGGGGGGCAGAGGTCCCACCAGGTCCACGTGGACGTGGTCAAACCGGCGTTCCGGCACCGTGAATGGGGCCAACGGGGCCTGGGTGTGCCGGTGCACCTTGGCGCGCTGGCACGCGAGGCACGTCCTGGCCCAGCCGCGGACGGCCTTCCGGAGGCCATGCCAGACGAACTTGTCGGCGATCAGCCTTTGGGAGGCCCTCGCGCCCGGGTGAGACAGGCCATGGATGGCGTCAAACACCTGGTGCTGCCAGCCCGTGGGCACGATGGGGCGAGGACGCCCGAGGGAGACGTCGCACAAGAGGGCCGCGCCTGCGCCGTCGAACGCCACCTCGGTGACGCGGAGGCCCGTGACGGCGGTCCGCAAGGCCTGGACGTCGGGGTCAGCGGCCTGGTCCGCTGCCATCCGGGCATAGTTGATGCCGAGGTGGACTGCGTGGGCGACGGCCCGGGAAAGGCAATCCGCCACCGGGTTGTCCTTCCCCGCGACGTGCTGGATGTCCGTCGTGTACTCGGACACGGCCGAGAGGTGACGCTGCTGCCGGGCCGACCACGGCTCGGTGACCTTGCCCATCGCGAAGATCAGCGGCTTGTGGTCGACGAAGGCAGTGAACGCACGGCACTCGAGCAGATGGAGTGCCTGACCGCCAAGTGAAGCCCGAGCAACTCGCGGTCGAAGGTACTGTAACGGCGTTCGGGCGGGCGAAGCTGCCGGCTAAAGAACGTCAGCGGTTGCCAAGCTCCACGCACCCATTGCTCGTGCACCGCGCCCACCGCGTAGTCCGAGGCATCGGTGGTGAGGGCGATCGGTGCATCGGGCGCCGGGTGCGCGAGCATGGTGGCGTTAGCCAAGGCGAGCTTCGCGCCCGTGAACGCCGTGTCCATCTGCTCGGTCCAGGTAACCTCGCCTTTGCCCGGCTTACCTCGGTGAGCTTCGTGCAGGGGACGCAGGAGCTGGGCGATACGGGGCAGGAACCGATGGTAAAAGTTCACCATGCCCAGGAACTCCTGCAGCCCTCTGATCGTGCGGAGGCGCGGAAACCCCTTCACCGCCTCCACCTTGGCTGGCAGGGGGACGGCTCCGTGCCTGGTGACACGGTGCCCCAGAAAATCGATTATGGTGGCGCCGAACCGGCACTTTGCGGGGTTCACAATCAGGCCATGCTGGCCCAGGCGTTCGAAGAGCGTGCGGAGGTGGCGTAGGTGCTCTTCGCGGGACGCGCTGGCGACGAGGATATCGTCCAGGTAGACGTAGACAAAATCCAAGTCACGCAGGACGCTGTCCATCAGTCGCTGGAACGCCTGAGCCGCATTCTTCAGACCGAAGGGCATGCGCAGGAACTTGAAGAGTCCGAATGGCGTGATGACCGCCGTCTTCGGGACGTCCTCCGGCCTGACGGGGACCTGATGGTAGCCGCGTATGACGTCCACCTTCGAGACGAAGGACATGCCCGCCAAACGGGCGGAAAAGTCCTGAATGTGGGGGACGGGGTAGCGGTCGGGAGTCGTGGCGTCATTGAGACGGCGATAGTCCCCGCACGGTCGCCATCCCCCGCCGGGCTTCGGCATGATGTGCAGCGACGACGCCCAAGCGCTCTCTGAGCGCCGAACGATGCCGAGTCGCTCCAGGGTAGTGAACCCCGCTTTTGCCACCGCCAGCTTCGTCGGCTCGAGGCGGCGTGCCTGGGCGTAGACCGGTGGCCCGACGGTGGGGATGTGATGGGCCACCCCGTGCTTGACGGCCCCCGCTGAGAAGGTGGGCCGCGTGAGGGCCGGGAAGCCGGCGAGGAGGCAGGTGAATGCGTCTGCTGCCGGAAGCGTACAGACCAACGTGGCCGGAACCGAACCGTTCGGCAAGCCGCTTGGCAAGCCGCTCGTTGAACTGGGCAACGCACAAGCGAGCGAGCTGAACGTCTCGGCCTAGACAAGACATCTGCACTTGACGTCGACCAGGAGCCCATTAGCGCACAGGAAGTCCGCGCCAAGCAGTGCCATGGGCACGTCGGCGGTGACGAACGTCCATCGGAAAACCTGCCCTCCGAACCGCAGAGAGAGGCAGCGTTTTCCATACGTACGGATGGGCGTCCCGTTCGCGGCAAGCAGCGCGGGGCCCCCACCCGCGGCGTGCTTGTCTGACGTGCCGGCGGGAACGACACTCACCTGCGCTCCCGTGTCGCACAGGTAACGGCGCCCGGAGAAGGTGTCCGTTATGAACAGCAGGCTGCTCGAACGGCCGGCGCTCATCGCCACTATTGAGCGCCGGCCCAGGCGTTTCCCGACCTGTTGAAGGAGCATGGCGGATGACACTGCCGAGCTTCATGGCCGAACTTGGCGTGGAACCAGCACCAGGTGGTGGAGCTGGAGAAGCGCGGCTGGCTCCGCCAGGCCATTGGAGTTGGCAGGTTTCCCCGCGGTGGCGGTTTTCGCCGCGGCGGTGGGTGGGGCGTGGCGGCGGTCACGAGGTGCGTATCAGCATGCTGCGTATGCTGTATAAGCTGATGCTGTGGATCAGCAGCATCAGCAGCAGCAGCAGCATCAGCAGCAGCATCAGCAGCATCAGCCACGAGGGCCGTGACGGCCACGCCGACTCTCGCCCGCGTGTCCGAAGCGGCGAAGTACTTGTCCGCCTCGGCTGCCAATGCTCGGGGTTCCGTTAGCCCGGTCCCGGCCAACGCGAGGCGAACCTGCGCTGGAAGTTGGCGATGGAAAAGCGCCCGGAATAGAGAACCGGGGGCTTCGTCGCCCAAAAGTGACAGCATATGGTCCATTCGGACCGACGGGCGCGTGTCACCGAGCTCGGGGAGATCCAGGAGGCGGTCGGCCCGTGCGTCGTCCGTGAGGCCGAACGTGGCTAGGAGTAGCCGCTTGAGTGCCTCGTACTTGTGGCCGTCCGGTGGGTGGCGAAGGACGGACACAACTCGAGCGGCCGTGCCGGGCCCGAGGGAGGCGACGACGTGGCAATAGTGCGTGTCATCGCCGGTGAGGCGCCGAAGCTGAAATTGGGCTTCGGCCTGGACGAACCAGACTTCGGCCTGAGCCTCCCAAAATTCGGGAAGTTTGATGAAGTTGGCCATGGCAATGGCGTCGCGTGTGGAAGGATCGCTCCGGCAGATCCAACGTCAAGGGGGTGTCAGGGAATTTACTGGGGGACTCACAGGACTCCAAAGACCGGACACAGGTTACAAAAGGTCTCGTTTATTAAACTGTATTCACTTCATCCAATTACCAAAATGATACCGCATAATATAATGGATCAGGTTAGCTCTTTTCGCTGGTCCTTCTCTCCATCCGACACTCCCGTTCGGTCAGCGCTTCACGTAGCAAGTACTCGTTCATTCCATCGTTCCGTCGGGCAGGGCTTCTGAGGACAAGTGTACTTTACTCAACGTTTGCTCTCGTTATATCGCCAAACTGGACTTAATCTCCTCTCCGCTAATGTCCCGAGGTCATGCATCGCACCGAGTCCTGGCATCAGCTCGCTCCCCTCCTGCTGTGATTTTCCATTTACACAGCAGGGGGGGGTGCTCTAGCCTGGGGCCTTGACCAGGTGTTTCAAGAGATTACATTGTTCATACACATAAAATGTATCTGCTTTGTTACCAGGTTAATTAATAAGTTACCAGGGCCAATCAATATGTTACACTGAGTTACACTTCCACAATTCCCTCATCTTTTTGTTTTTGTTTATATTAACCATTAATCTAAACATCAATATAAGTAAACAATCAATCACTACTAGTAAACATCATTACAAGTATAAGTAAATAATCAATCACTTTGGTAATCAAATTCCCTTAGGCATACACCGTCATCCTGCAAGAATCACAAAACATTTCGTTGGTCATTGACTCCTTCCATATTGTTCAATCTATTGCATTTGCATCACAAATATATTTTCAAAACAACACTTCACCATCACCAAGATACAACAATTTCACTTCATTTTCAAGTTTTGTAAAGCATCTGCACCATCTGGCAAAAAACGTTTGCCTCCACACAAATGTTAACTTTGTTTGAAAGGAAGGGCTGATCACTTGTGTTTGAATCCAGGTATGAAACATTTTCTCCTAATGTCTTCATAGCTCCTGCACTACTTCGTGTAGGATTTCGCTGTTGTGGTAACACTGCGGAGTCATAGACTGACCCTTCTCTCCATGTAGCATTCTTGCCACTTTTTTGCTGTGAACCATAATGATTCCTTGAACAAGGCCTTCACCCAGTTGTAGTCGACTTGCCTCTTCCCTCATTGTGAGTGGGCAGCAAGTATTGGTGTGGCGTTGATTGGCCAGCAAGATGTGGAACAGGGATGCCGGATGCATCCACACTGATGTTGGGACCATGGTGTTCAGGTCATTCATGGTCCTTACCAGGAGCAACCAGCAGAATCGTGCACAGCTGTTGTGACAAGGGCACAGCCGTTTTTTGCAGCTCCATGCTGGTTCCCCGGACGTTGGTGAAGTAATAACATATGTCCCCGCATTTCACAGAGGTTGCAGGTAAAATGTCGTTGTCCTGCAACTTCTGATGTGGTGAATGTTCGAAGTCTTCGAACAAGAGTAAGTGATCGCCTTTCTTTCATATGTTGCAGTGTGATCCAGGCAAATGGTCACATAAATTTCCTTGGTGAAGGTAAGCATTCATCTCCAAGTTACACGGGAGAATGTCTTCATCATTCTTTGAGAAAGAGGGTGTATGCCACGATTAACTTTATTTTTTAGCCACAAATTTTCTTTCTCGAACTTCTTCCCAATTCCGTTAGCACTCCCTTCAAAATGTGATCTCGTCTTATCCTTATGCTCAGTCACATCTGAATCTGCTTTCCACACACACTGAATCAGATAGGGTACATCTTACCATGAAATCAGCATAATCATGTATATCTTCCGACAGTTTCACATTCAACAATTTGTTGTTTTTCCTTAACACAAAAAGTTATATTCATTTATATGCGTCACACAAATAATATTCAATCAGGTATGTATTTTATTACTAAACTAAGAATAGCATTGTATATGATTACAATCACAAACGGGAATACCTAATTCCCAACAACAATTTTCCCAAACCAACAAATTAAGCATAATGTATTATTACCATAATTCCTCTCCACTTTTTCTTTTCCCTCTTTTTTTTTTTTTTTTTTTTTTTTTTTTTTTAACAGTGTGTCACTCGTGGTGATATGAGTTCATTGATATTGTAATTGACACAACTCATAACATTGTCGTTATGCCATTATCTTAATTCTACTGTTTATGTCGCCATAAAAGTCTTCCTTTTCTGGTTCCACATTTCTTTCCTCATTTGTCACTTCATGTGTTATCATCGTGTTGTTGGTTACCTTATTCAAACACACCGTCACTAAGGCTTTCAAGCAAGCCACCACTAAAACAATTGCCAATATAACTACTAAACCAACAAACAAGTCTGCTACTCCTTGTATATATTCATATCTATGACATAGTTATATGTCGATGACATTTAACATTATATACCAAACTAACAAGCTTCCTAAAAGGTAAATAAAGAAAATCCCTTAATATGTAACATAATCAGATTATTTGTCTTACCCTGATCCCCCTATCTCCCGGGGTTGAAATCAATCCCCTGATCATGAGTGTAGTTGTGATACATTTTTTTTTTTTTTTTTTTCACTCATGTTGTATTTATATCAGCAGGTAATTGTATGTCATGTAGGCAAATAAATGTCACTATTCCAAGTAGGAATATCACATGTTGAAAATGTAATGTTTATCAATGCAAGGGGTGTTAAAATGTAATTCAAATGACTGTAAATCATGACTATCATTTTTCTACCACTGAATGTTCTGCTGGGCTGCTAGGTGCAGCCTCATTTTCTGTGGGATCGTCCACCTTAGCCCCATGTGCTTGCTTGCAATGAGGGGCATGAATCCAACTTTCTATTTTGGGTCCATCTTTTTTTTTTCTATTCTTATCAATCTCCTATGGTTTGTCATTTCGTTCCAAGATACCGCAACCAAAGGTTTTAACCAAAGCTCTACCAAACTATTTCCAATTTGAACAAAAAAATGCCAGTGAAACAATGATTCGAAGAATTAACTTCAAGGGGTCAATAAATTTATTCTATAGCCAGATCTAATTTTCCCATCCAATAGTTTGCCTTGCCACATGTCATATTATAACACCTTAATAAACCTTCGAAAAAATGTTTCCCATCTCAACAAATTTCCTTTTTTACAAATAGCCATGTGTAACTTACGTATTTAACTACAATTTCCTCTCAATTTGTTTGGCCTAACTGGCCGCAACAGTGGCTGCCAGCATGCAGTACCGTTTTTTATCTACCAAGGAAGTGTTCCACACAAGACCTCTACCAAAATGTTGTTTGTAAAAAACAAATCTGGGATTTCTGATTACATGGATGCACACTCTCAGGACATTTTCAGGCTGCTGTTAACAATCCACTACGATGACTTAATTCCTTTACCCACAATCAAATAATTAGTACAAATTGAGGATATTATCCCTATCACATTCTTTTATAGATTCATTATGTTGGATCTAATTTTTCCCAATAATTTTCCACTGCTGTAAGGCGGAACAATAGCTCTCATAAGTCTTAGTAATATCGTACTTAATTTGCCCAGCAGAGAATAATTTATTTACTATCCTTTCTCATCTGTTAACCAGTGACTTTGTTTAAACTCCAGAACTGAAAACCCACAATAGTTCAAACCAGCAAAATTTTCTTTACTATTTTCCCATATCATCTATGCCTAAAACACATCCATACATACAGCACAATTTATATGCTGATAAAATTCAAGTTTATATATATAAAATCCATGAGCAGAGTATTCTGGGAAGTCAGTGTAAGACCTCTCCCAAATTTGGATGATTTTGTACTTCTTCATTTCCTTTTATGAAGCTCATATCCATAAATAGATGTTATTCTCATATACATTCTATCAAAAAATGGAATCCCAAAATTACTCACAATTTTACTATTAATTAATGGCTGCTCATAACCCAGCACATCAAATTTTTTATATTCCATTTCCCTTGACAAAAGAGATAATGTTCATAATCAAATTATATTTCTCTTTTATTTTACGGATTCTCTGGATATTCAATCCCATCCACATATCCCAATCCCATCCACATAAAACTATCCATTTCCAGACAGGCACACTGTCGGTGTCAACAATCTTGTAAGATTGATACACAAAAACACACACACACATGCATTATGCATATTTGTTTGCGTTGGAACCATTATTTACAGATCAGATGGGTGTCAATTTTATTTCAATTTCATAAAATTTGTCAATCAAATTCAAAATGCTTATAGACAAATAAACCAAAAGTCCATTCTTAGAAAACCCTTATGATGTCACATTGAAATTACCCTTTCAGCCTTCACAATAATCTATCCAAATTTTGACTACACACCCATTTGCATGTCAGTCGACCATTGACCTATCAATCGTGCGGAACAATAGTCCGAAATTCCCACCTGATCATCATGTGACTCTTGTCACTTGGTTTGCCAAAAAAAATTGCAACGCAATTGTTCCAAACTTTGTAAATTTAAAACTGCTGTGCCCAAAATAGAAGATCCAATTTTGGCATTTGATCAATTAATTATTAATTTGTTTAACAAGCAAAAAGAAAAAATGAATCATTCTTGCTCTGAAAACTTTTCAGACACAAGAATCATCGACAGTTATTCATGTTTGTCCAGTAATCGAATCTGTTGAGGCCAATCATCATTTGGGATTTGCAGCAATGAAGGCCTAATCATTGTCTGAGGTACCGGTAAGCACTGGTACCCTTGATCTTGGTTTGCCCCATGACCTTGTCTTCCTGTTGACATACGGACATCTTCTTCTCCAATGTCCCATCTTTCCACACTCGAAACACCGGTTTCTGTCGTTGTCTGATCTGTGCACCTGTGCACTTGTATTGCTGGGCTGCATCTCTACATCCCTGAGTTGCCACTGCAATCTCTCGTTATCTCCTGAAACACGAAAAAATTCTCTGTACCGTCCTTTTTGGGGAGACAACTGGAAATCAGATGGGACAACTGTCACTTTCATTCCTAATTTCGAGGGCAGTTGTGCATTTGTCTCCTCCACTGTATCCTGTATCCTTTTTATTTTAAGTTCTAGTTCCGTTATCCGTTCTTGCTGTTCCCGTTGTCTGGATTCACCATCCCAAAGATGGAATGCAAGCCAGTCTACCGTTAGATTCTGTCTCTTCCTGGCTTTCAATCTTTGTTCCAATCTTTCCAATCGACTTCGCTCAAATGTACCATCTCTTGGAAACTCCTCATCATGTCCCTTTGTCCACAAATACCAATTCTCGACCTGCCTTATAGCTTCGGCACCATAACGGTCGTACATATGATGTGTACAAGTACCTTTTTGTGGAATCTCTGGTTGTCCTTGTGTGTTCTTGCAGGCTCCATTTCCCATTCTGCCTTTTATCAAAGTAGCGTTGGATGTGTTGTAGCTTGTTCCAGGTTCCTCTAAAGCTTCACTCGTACCTCCAGGAAGGATCTCTCCACCTGTTCGCACGGTGATTTCCAGAGAATCTCCCTCAGCTGTGGCTTTTGCACAATCCAATCTCACAGATCAGTATTTGCAGATGAGCCGGAGGGTCAGTATGAAGTGGGTGAATCCTCAGGTGTCCGCTCTGTTTGACGGGGAAATCACACAATGGTAACCGCACATATATATCTGTATATAAACTCACCACCTTGCTCAATTTTCCCAGGTTGTCTCCACATTGATAATATCTCGCAAAGATATCAAAGCTTCTTTCTTGAGACCGCATTTTCATCAATCAAACAATCAATATATTCAATTCAATTTATTCAGTTCAATTTATGCAATTAAATTCAATCAATTAGATTCAATCAATTAACAATTCAATCAATTATTCAATTTCAATTAATTCATCAATATTCATCAATAAATCAAATTAATCATTTTGAATGACTCCTTGCATAAGCCCTTTCCCCAATGATGTCAGGACAGGTCCATCCATTGACTGAGATCGAATTTCATCGGTCGTCACCTCGGATTCGTACCTCATGTCAATTGATGAATCGCCGTCCTGTCCTAGGGTCATATCTGACATATTTTCCCATTTTGCCTGGTCTCCACAAATTTTTCTTTGCAACCACTAAAGGCAACTCATCCTTCATTCGTGAGACAGCCAAAATGGATGCCAGATATTAAAGTTCTTTGGGAAAAATATCTCATCATTTTCCTTTTAATAGTACCCAAAATCTCTTGGCAATATAAATTTCGTAAAACTCCTGAAATGGGACTGTCAAATTCCTTCAATCATGCTAAATTTTGAAACTCCATCGCTTGTAATACCCAATTTATCCCATAGGGCTTGAAAGTTCTTTCCCAAGTTCATGCAATCATTCTGCATTTGAACCCTATGATATCATTCATAATAATCATCATGATTTTATAGTCATGGTCCTATCATAATCATCTATTTAAACGAACATTTCCTTTATCACCACAGCTATGTGGTATAATCAACAATAGAATAAAACTGTACATAGCAACAGGCTACCTCATGGCCACTTAGTATACCTATTGACAATAAGTCATAACAATATCGAATAATCATTGAACAATTCAAAAATCGCTTCCACTGCTCTAGCCGCAGCATCCGTGATATTTGTTTGCTCATTCCCTATTCCTGATTCGTCATCAAGGATCTCCATCATCACACAGCGTACTTAATTCCGCATTTTAATGAGAATTCAACAGGAATTTACGACTCAAAGGAAAAAGAACGAGCAGACCTTTTGCAGGATGATCGTTACAAAATCGTTACATATATTAAAGTATTTCTAATGTCGACAAATCATATCTTAATTCTTGCAAGATTTGGTTCTTTGAATAAATCACAGCACCGGGAGAACCAGCTCCAAAAATGGATCTTTGTGTTTATTCAGCACCCTAGTAATTGGTTCTTTGTGTACTAATTACACAGCACCCAGGCCCCACTCATATGGATCTTTGTGCAGCGCTACACAGCACCTGAGCAAAAGGGGTTTCATCTACATTTTCCCTATCTGGTGTACCATCCGTGATATTTGTCTGCTCATTCACTATTCCTGATTCGTCATCAAGGATCTCCATCATCACACAGCGTACTTAATTCCGCTTTTTAATGAGAGTTCAACAGGAATTTACGACTCAAAGGAAAAGAACGAGCAGACCTTTTGCAGGACGATAACTGGAATTAGTCGTGAAAATATATCCAAAATACTCAAAATAGACACCCACAAAAATAAACAACAAACCCAAACAAACCCAAGGTCGACCATATTACACAATAAATTACATCATTTCAGCATCGTATTGATTGCTGAAATATTCCAGGGTTTATACACACCTCAAAAGAGGTATGCGTGGTGTTGCCCCCTCCCACTTTTAATTAAATAAGTCATTTATAAATCAACGAGTTAATTTATTAAATGATTAATCAATAAATCAATATTTTCCTTGACAGCCACCTCACTTGGTCAGTGTCATGTCCAAATATCAGCTTCCTTACTCAACAGGTGCCTGAGTTAATGTAATGTAATTACTGTAATAAGATTACTGCAATTACTGTAATGATTACTGTAATTACTGTAATTACCGGAACTGTAATTACTGTAATTACCTCAGGTAATTAGCATCAGCAAAACACAACATTTGAATGTTCCCAAAACGTTGGAGCAAAACGTTGCAACAACGAAAGTGAAACGTTGTGGCGACGTTGTGGAAACGTTTTACAACAACATTATTTCAATGTTGCAGGAAAGTAATGTGAAAAACGTTCCCAAAAATGTTCTCTCTTTTTCTGTCTCTCTTTCTGTCTGTCTGTGTCTCTCTCTCACTTTCTGTCTCTCTCTATGTGTCTGACTATCATCTTTATCTCTGTTTGTCTCTATGTCTCTCTTTCTTTCTTTTTCTGTCTATCTCTCTCTGTCTGTCTCTCTTTCTCACTTTTTGTCTCACTCTGTCTATCTCTTTTTGTCTGTCTCTCTCTATGTGTCTGACTATCATCTTTATCTCTGTTTGTCTCTATGTCTCTCTTTCTTTCTTTTTCTGTCTATCTCTCTCTGTCTGTCTCTCTTTCTCCCTTTGTCTCACTCTGTCTATCTCTTTTTGTCTGTCTCTCTCTATGTGTCTGACTCTCATCTTTATCTCTGTTTGTCTCTATGTCTCTCTTTCTTTCTTTTTCTGTCTATCTCTCTCTGTCTGTCTCTCTTTCTCACTTTGTCTCACTCTGTCTATCTCGTTTTGTCTGTCTCTCTCTATGTGTCTGACTCTCATCTTTATCTCTGTTTGTCTCTATGTCTCTCTTTCTTTCTTTTTCTGTCTATCTCTCTCTGTCTGTCTCTCTTTCTCACTTTGTCTCACTCTGTCTATCTCTTTTTGTCTGTCTCTCTCTATGTGTCTGACTCTGACTATCATCTTTATCTCTGTTTGTCTCTATGTCTCTCTTTCTTTCTTTTTCTGTCTATCTCTCTCTGTCTGTCTCTCTTTCTCACTTTGTCTCACTCTGTCTATCTCTTTTTGTCTGTCTCTCTCTATGTGTCTGACTCTGACTATCATCTTTATCTCTGTTTGTCTCTATGTCTCTCTTTCTTTCTTTTTCTGTCTATCTCTCTCTGTCTGTCTCTCTTTCTCCCTTTGTCTCACTCTGTCTATCTCTTTTTGTCTGTCTCTCTCTATGTGTCTGACTATCATCTTTATCTCTGTTTGTCTCTATGTCTCTCTTTCTTTCTTTTTCTGTCTATCTCTCTCTGTCTGTCTCTCTTTCTCACTTTGTCTCACTCTGTCTATCTCTTTTTGTCTGTCTCTCTCTATGTGTCTGACTCTGACTATCATCTTTATCTCTGTTTGTCTCTATGTCTCTCTTTCTTTCTTTTTCTGTCTATCTCTCTCTGTCTGTCTCTCTTTCTCACTTTGTCTCACTCTGTCTATCTCTTTTTGTCTGTCTCTCTCTATTTGTCTGACTCTGACTATCATCTTTATCTCTGTTTGTCTCTATGTCTCTCTTTCTTTCTTTTTCTGTCTATCTCTCTCTTTTTCTCTCTTTCTCCCTTTGTCTCACTCTGTCTATCTCTTTTTGTCTGTCTCTCTCTATGTGTCTGACTATCATCTTTATCTCTGTTTGTCTCTATGTCTCTCTTTCTTTCTTTTTCTGTCTATCTCTCTCTGTCTGTCTCTCTTTCTCACTTTGTCTCACTCTGTCTATCTCTTTTTGTCTGTCTCTCTCTATGTGTCTGACTCTGACTATCATCTTTATCTCTGTTTGTCTCTATGTCTCTCTTTCTTTCTTTTTCTGTCTATCTCTCTCTGTCTGTCTCTCTTTCTCACTTTGTCTCACTCTGTCTATCTCTTTTTGTCTGTCTCTCTCTATGTGTCTGACTCTGACTATCATCTTTATCTCTGTTTGTCTCTATGTCTCTCTTTCTTTCTTTTTCTGTCTATCTCTCTCTGTCTGTCTCTCTTTCTCACTTTGTCTCACTCTGTCTATCTCTTTTTGTCTGTCTCTCTCTATGTGTCTGACTCTGACTATCATCTTTATCTCTGTTTGTCTCTATGTCTCTCTTTCTTTCTTTTTCTGTCTATCTCTCTCTGTCTGTCTCTCTTTCTCACTTTGTCTCACTCTGTCTATCTCTTTTTGTCTGTCTCTCTCTATGTGTCTGACTCTGACTATCATCTTTATCTCTGTTTGTCTCTATGTCTCTCTTTCTTTCTTTTTCTGTCTATCTCTCTCTGTCTGTCTCTCTTTCTCCCTTTGTCTCACTCTGTCTATCTCTTTTTGTCTGTCTCTCTCTATGTGTCTGACTATCATCTTTATCTCTGTTTGTCTCTATGTCTCTCTTTCTTTCTTTTTCTGTCTATCTCTCTCTGTCTGTCTCTCTTTCTCACTTTGTCTCACTCTGTCTATCTCTTTTTGTCTGTCTCTCTCTATGTGTCTGACTCTGACTATCATCTTTATCTCTGTTTGTCTCTATGTCTCTCTTTCTTTCTTTTTCTGTCTATCTCTCTCTGTCTGTCTCTCTTTCTCACTTTGTCTCACTCTGTCTATCTCTTTTTGTCTGTCTCTCTCTATTTGTCTGACTCTGACTATCATCTTTATCTCTGTTTGTCTCTATGTCTCTCTTTCTTTCTTTTTCTGTCTATCTCTCTCTTTTTCTCTCTTTCTCCCTTTGTCTCACTCTGTCTATCTCTTTTTGTCTGTCTCTCTCTATGTGTCTGACTATCATCTTTATCTCTGTTTGTCTCTATGTCTCTCTTTCTTTCTTTTTCTGTCTATCTCTCTCTGTCTGTCTCTCTTTCTCACTTTGTCTCACTCTGTCTATCTCTTTTTGTCTGTCTCTCTCTATGTGTCTGACTCTGACTATCATCTTTATCTCTGTTTGTCTCTATGTCTCTCTTTCTTTCTTTTTCTGTCTATCTCTCTCTGTCTGTCTCTCTTTCTCACTTTGTCTCACTCTGTCTATCTCTTTTTGTCTGTCTCTCTCTATGTGTCTGACTCTGACTATCATCTTTATCTCTGTTTGTCTCTATGTCTCTCTTTCTTTCTTTTTCTGTCTATCTCTCTCTGTCTGTCTCTCTTTCTCACTTTGTCTCACTCTGTCTATCTCTTTTTGTCTGTCTCTCTCTATGTGTCTGACTCTGACTATCATCTTTATCTCTGTTTGTCTCTATGTCTCTCTTTCTTTCTTTTTCTGACTATCTCTCTCTGTCTGTCTCTCTTTCTCCCTTTGTCTCACTCTGTCTATCTCTTTTTGTCTGTCTCTCTCTATGTGTCTGACTATCATCTTTATCTCTGTTTGTCTCTATGTCTCTCTTTCTTTCTTTTTCTGTCTATCTCTCTCTGTCTGTCTCTCTTTCTCCCTTTGTCTCACTCTGTCTATCTCTTTTTGTCTGTTTCTCTCTATGTGTCTGACTCTGACTATCATCTTTATCTCTGTTTGTCTCTATGTCTCTCTTTCTTTCTTTTTCTGTCTATCTCTCTCTGTCTGTCTCTCTTTCTCACTTTGTCTCTTTGGTCCATTCGCAAAGCCAAAACGAACGACCACAGAACCCTCGCCATTAATATCTATTGTAAGCGTGCCAAATCAATAAGTATCAATTTTTTTTTTTTCTATGAGCCTCGACCAGAGAGTGGTTGCTACCCACAAACACTCGTCGCGAGCTGTTCCATTGTCTGTTGATTCCCATTCTGCTGTTTTTGTCTCATAATCAAGATAAATTTGGAACAGCCCTTAAACTAACACCAAGCAGATCAATTTTTATATTTAAATATAAAATCATTTTCTCATTAATTCATAATCATAAAATCATTTAATCCGTGTCACCCATGCTATTTATCTAGCAAATTTCGTCAAAAAAAATACAACAGCACTGGTTCCGTGTCACCCATGCTATTTATCTAGCAAATTTCGTCAAAAAAAAATCGAACGAGTTTTAGTTATGGCGGGAAAACTGAAAAAAAATTCTCTATTTAAAACGGGTGTACACGATTGTACACGTGTACGGACGGACCTTACCGAACCGGCAAACAAGTCGCTTCATGCACATCAGTGGTGCGTTTCTTCGTGGCGCGTGTCAGAAGAATTACACAGCGCAGGAAAAATACGTATTTACAGAAATCGTTAAAAAAAAAAACTCGGATAATCGCTAAAATCGTTGTGGCCGGTGTACCATATTGGAAATATATATATATATAAATATAATTCCGTTTCCCGGTTCCCTGTCGCTCGCTGAGCGCCGATCAAGTCAAGTGCTTCGAACAAGTGCAAAAAAAAGTAGTACTTTATCCGTGTGCGAGTGGGTAAACGAGTGTACCGGCCTTACACGTCCTGGAAACAAGCGGTCGCAAGGTGCACACTTGCTCCGCCCGCTTCCAGGTCACAGTAAGGCCCTTTAATAACCAGCGCAAAGAAGCCCCAGATCACCTGCTCCCCCATGTATGTACCCATAACTTCCAAGTTCATAAATCATATTGGACAAGACAAGACACACTCACCTTTTAAAGAAGACTTGCTTGTACAATTGATCGCAGCGGTGCCTCCAAGATTGTCAGGGAATTTACTGGGGGACTCACAGGACTCCAAAGACCGGACACAGGTTACAAAAGGTCTCGTTTATTAAACTGTATTCACTTCATCCAATTACCAAAATGATACCGCATAATATAATGGATCAGGTTAGCTCTTTTCGCTGGTCCTTCTCTCCATCCGACACTCCCGTTCGGTCAGCGCTTCACGTAGCAAGTACTCGTTCATTCCATCGTTCCGTCGGGCAGGGCTTCTGAGGACAAGTGTACTTTACTCAACGTTTGCTCTCGTTATATCGCCAAACTGGACTTAATCTCCTCTCCGCTAATGTCCCGAGGTCATGCATCGCACCGAGTCCTGGCATCAGCTCGCTCCCCTCCTGCTGTGATTTTCCATTTACACAGCAGGGGGGGGTGCTCTAGCCTGGGGCCTTGACCAGGTGTTTCAAGAGATTACATTGTTCATACACATAAAATGTATCTGCTTTGTTACCAGGTTAATTAATAAGTTACCAGGGCCAATCAATATGTTACACTGAGTTA
The DNA here is from genome assembly GCF_964187855.1 of Myxine glutinosa. Taxonomy (NCBI): domain Eukaryota; kingdom Metazoa; phylum Chordata; class Myxini; order Myxiniformes; family Myxinidae; genus Myxine; species Myxine glutinosa. The sequence goes on along the minus strand of NC_136261.1, from coordinate 143,910,904 downwards.
CACTTCCACAGGGGTCACCAGTAAAGCGCGGCGTTACGCGCGCTGCTTGCGAGCAAGGAGGAAGCAGACAAGCGGTAACTTATAAGCGTCTTTATTTCAGGAGCTCACTGTAACACTGGCGCGCTCCGGGCTGCGCGCCCGGTGTATATCATGAGGCCACGCCTACCCCTCGGGCGTGGCCACCGCCCACTTGGTGCGTGGAATGATGTCACCACGCCAGTGGGCTTTTGTGTCCGCCACACACACACACTAGCACTAACTGATACTGGGCTCGCGTCAGACCGATGTACAGAAGATTAAATTCATTCAAAAATAACCCGGGCAACGCCGGGTGCATTCAGCTAGTATGTTATCGATGAAGGGTCCTAATGGGAATAAAAAGAATTTAAAAATTTGAAAATACAACGACGATGCTTAAATTATTAAATTAGTCATGATCTGTAGGAACTCTGATATGTTTAAACCAAAATCCTCGACCCACACATATATATATATAAAATCCTCGACCCACACACACATATATATATATATATATATATATATATATATATATATATATATATATATATATATATATATATATATATATATATATATATATATATATATATGTGAATGTAGAATTGTAGATGAATTAATCTTCAATGCATTTCTACTTATTCACACATACATACGCATGCATATACTTACGCTAACATTCGGGGTCTGCCTAGCAGTCACGTAAGACATCGGCCATGATAAAGCTCGCAGTGTTAAGTGTGGAAACGTTCTGAGGAGATTGCAGCTGGCTCAATAGTGCAGTGGGCTGTTGACGCGTTATCAACGGAGGTATGTGGTTCGAGCCTCGCATTGTCAGAATTTTTTCACACTTAGCCCCTCGCAGGAATTTGATTCCTGTTTATAAAATTATTTATATATACTAGGACGTGCCCGTACGTGGGTGCCCGTTCCTTGCCAAAAAAAAAAAAAAAAAAAAAATTTGTGTAGGGGTGTGTGTGTGTAAACATCCTAGGGCGTGCCCGTACTTGGGTGCAAAAAAACATGCGTGCAAACAACAACAACAAAAAAAAACTTTGAAACCACGTTGCAGTAACGACCACAGAACCCCCCCCTCTATTTACATGAATGGTTTGGTCCATTCGCAACGACCACAGAACCCCCCCCCTCTATTTACATGAAATGGTTTGGTCCAAAGCGAACGGCTTGCGGTGTTTGGTAAAGAAATCGCCATAGCTCGGTAAGTACTTGTCCGATTAATATGAAACCTTGAAAAGGCACATCCTCGGGTCCCCAGCAATATACCTGGCAAGTTTAAAGTATATCGGACCCGTGGTTGTCGAGAAACAGCGGCCACAGACAAACATACAAACACACATACACACATACACACATACACACATACACACATACACACATACACACATACACACAGAGATTAATGGAATTATAGATAGATATATATATATATATATATATATATTTTTTTTTAATACAGACTCGAGGCTCGTGTAAGAGCTAACACATTGAACATGAAAACATGCACAGATACATAAAACATACAATGAAGGTAGCGGGAGCCAAGATGGGGAGGGAGAGGGAAGCTCACAAGCACAACAACAGCAGAGAACAGGGACGTCGGTAGATCTGTGGAAAGGGGAGGTCTGGGGAGGGAGGGGTACACAGTATAAAGCAAATGAACACTACTAGGAATTTCACTACGAGGAATTTCAAGAAATAAGTTGGGGATTGGAAGATTCGAATTTGGGGTGTTTTAACGGGGGTAGAAAAAAGAATATATATAAAAAAAATTAAAAATAATATATATATAAAAAATTAAAAATAATATGTATGCAATGTGGTATAAAAATATAAAATAATATGGAAAATATAAAAAATAAATAAATAAAGATGGAAAGCAAGAATGATGCAATGTGGTCACAACCTGTGCCAAAATCCGGTAATAGCCCGTGGATTGGGATTTGGGAAAATTGGGAAACACGCATATTGAAAAAATTGGGAAACCCACATTTTGAATTAGGAAAAAAGAAAGAAAAAAAAAGAGAAAAAATTGGGGAACGTGCATTTAAAACACTCTTAAAAGATAAACAGCACGATTGGGAAACACGCATTTAATGCACTATTAAAAGATTAACTTGACACCTCTCATCCATGTCACCCTCCACCACAGTTATATCAGAACAAGCTGATTCGTCACATTGTCACAGATTGTTTAATCCCAATATGGAGTCGTTCTAAAATTTTGTAACGCTATTTTTAGGGAGGTTTTACGATGCGTGGTAAAACCACGCAACCGAAATGCCTAACCCTGCTTTTCGCTTCGCGAGCGCAGGGTAGCAAAGCCAATAGAAATCTAATGCAGTGTATAATCAGCAGATACCTACAAGCCTGATGTTTTAGGGCCACCAGAAAACCAAGATGGCAGCCATATTATTTTGTCTGTGTGCCATGGTGGGTGGAGTCAAATGGCAAATGTGGTGGGAATCTGGCAGCTGCCCGAGAAATGGGTGCACAATTAAAAAATCCACACGCAACAAGAACCAAAACAATAACAGCACCAACAACAACCATCTGGAGCTCTTGTAGACCTGCGACATGTCGCAGGTAAATAAGTGTTATTATATAGCTTTTCCTTTGGATACATGTACAGGTGCGACATGTCGCAGGTAATGATCCCATTGTATGCAATTTAATTTTAGGTCACCTGGAACTAAGTTCAGGTGAGCTCATGCGATGGCGTGTCATCCGTAAGTCCGTCCGCCCATCCGTAAACACTTGCAACTTCTCCGAATCCGCTGAAGGGATTGTGACCAAACTTGGCACAAATTATATTTGTTGTGTTGTGACAAAAGTGTGGTCAAGGCATTAAAAAAAGTCGGGGTCTAAGGGGGTTTACCGGGGTCAAAGTGGATCCAGGTTTGACCCCCCAAAATAGGAGTTTGATTTTTCCTGCTGAAACTACACACACTATTCGATGAAACATGACCACAACCGTTATCATCCGTGATATACCGGTTTGTTCATGGCATAAAAAATATCTATCCCTTTGGGGGTCTATGGGGGGATTGCCGCCCAAAAGAGGTATTTGCTTTCTCCTCAGAAACTTCACACGCAATTTCGATGAAACCTTACCACAACATTCACCACCCATGATGTATCAAAGTATGTTCCCGGCATTTAAAAAAATCTGCCCCTTTGGGGGTATACGGGGGGATTTCCCCCCAAAATAGGAATTTGCTTTTTCCTCTGAAACTGCACACATGATTCCGATGAAACCTCACCACAATCGTAATAACCCATGATGTACCAATGTTGGTTTAAGGCATTAGAAAAATTGGGGTATTAAGAGGTATATGGGGTTGGGGAGGGGGGGTATGCCCCCCAAAATCGGTATGTTTTTATTTGTTTGTTTAATGATTATGTTAGTATGATGCTACATGCTGCCCTGTCTTCTAGCAACCATTCAAATTGGTTAAAAATACCTTTATTCAGTGTAGTATACTGTTTATTCTACCAGGTGAGTGCCAGGGGTATTGCCCCAATGTTTTTGGAAAGTCTTAGTATGCACAGATATACATGTATCGTATAGTATGGTATTTTGAATGTTTAGAAAAATATATATTTGTGATAAAAAAAGGTTTGTACAGTTAACATATTTTTTAATCAAATGATTCTTAAGCCAAAATCTGATTTTACCAATTTATTTATTTAAAGAAGTACCCATCTTGACTGCTTTAAGTTTTTGAAAAAAAACTCTTTTCTCCGCTTATAAAGGATAGAATGGAAAGTGTTCCCTGGCGTGCAGAGTCACATTATCAACCAGATTCATCCGACTCGCACGCACAAGGAAACATTTTACAAGGCTTGTTTTTGCAGATAGATACAAGGTCAGATTGTTTGTTATCAGATATGTGTAATAATTTTAACTGAAATATTGTGGACATATTATGCTTTGCAGGCTCGGAATGGACAAGCACAACACTTAATCCTATGTATTATGTTAGTAAAAATATAACACCTCCCTGTCAAGTCAAGTTTTGAAATTTCCTATCACTACTCCTTCATGGCTCCACTACTACTCCACTAAAAGGTGGTTACTCCTTCATGGCTCCACGACTATTTAAATGGCCCCAAATTTTTCCACCTTGAACGGTCCGCTAGGGAACGTTATATTGGCCCAATTACAAATTCTTCTGATCAGGCCTGCCGTTCGACTGAAAGTGACAGGAATTTGGTGAGCATGTCAGCAAAACTGTAACTCGTCAACTCTTCATGTAGGACACATTGGGATCATTAATGTCCACCAACAACCAGTGATGGCAGACGATCATCAGACTTCTGATGGATTGTGCACACGTGGATGTGTTGCCCTGCATGCAAAACAAGAGAGTGATAGTTTATATCTTGGTTGAGATTCAATCTCAGGCTAGACACTTCAGGAGTGAGTGCGTATGCGTCTTGGCGATTCTGCTATTCCTTTGGAAATGGTCTCCCAATAGAACTCTTTTCCATTGGTAATAGTACTGAGGGTTGCTTTCAGGACTTCAAAGCTAAAGGAAAACTATTCCTTATAAAGCATGTAGTGTTGTAGTATTTAAACGTTACTCATTTCAACGTCCAATTATTAGATGAACTTTAATTTATTTGTGAGTGTGTATGGAGTTTAAAGAAAAATAGTAACAGCAAACGGGCAGCATATGGAAATCAAAAATGTCTGAAATAGTTTAAGTGGAGATGTAAAAGTTCTGTTTGCTGCAATTTTTAGGCTGTGAATGAAATGGACAAATACAAACCTTGATTTCATAATCATTTTAGTTTGTGAAATGCAAAGCCTAGTTTTTTTAGCAGTCTGAGTTATAACATTTTAGAAAGACATTTTAAGAATATGCTGTTCCGGCCTCGGGGTTTGGGGTTCGCGACGAGGGGGACTCTCCCTGAACTCCGAACCTGAGGATAACTCCGTTGTCCGACGGGTTGCTAGGCAACTGTGGCAGCCGATTGACACGACCAAACCGAGTACCTTTTCCTCAAACTACCGCGTTACCTTACCGGTTGTTTGGTGGCACCAATTGGGGAAACGCACCCTCAACGTTCACCCGTTTATTTAATATGTATGGCCGAGCAAACCGTGGGGGAACATTGGCCAGTGGTATGAGCGATCGGTGGGGTAAAACATCCCGTCTATCAAATGGTACACACTAAATCGAGTCAATTAAGGATATGAGACGCTCAAGCAGGGTTGTAACAATTTATCAATGCTTCCCGAAAAGCACGTATTTACAGAACACATAAGAATCAATCAACACAAAAGGAACAGTAATCTTATTTGTTAGCACTTATAAGCCCCTAACACAGTCTTAACTTTGTCTATACACAGGACAGGCATGCCACGCCATCAGAAGCATTCCTGGGAAAATATAGAGAGGAAGAAAAGAAGAAAAAAAGTAGAGCAAGGTATGGTGGCAACCTCTGTCTCTCTCCCTGCGCGCACAGGCGGGTGTGTGCCAATCCAAATGTTGGGGGGAAGGCAAAAGGGAAGGAATTAAAGAAATGGGAGTGTGTGGATACAAATTTATGAGAACAAAGGCGTATGCTGTGTAAGCTTTAGTGGAAAGGTGTGAGGTGTGAATATAAACCTCGACCTGATGGGTCGAGGCCAATCGTTGATAGCTCTTTCAATCGTGATCCTCTTTTGTGCATCTCAAGGAGACGAATTTGTGGTTCTTGGAAGAAATATGGTGTATGTCAGTAAATGGATATATCTTTCTGTGCTGGGGACCTCATGCTCTCTCGTTCTCGTGCCACATCCCTGTGCCCCCTCCGTCACAACGTAGTTTGCTCAGCGCTGCTTGGCCCAGCTATGGCGCAGCTCATTCTGGCTCCAGTGCAATGGGTTCTGGCAGGCGACTCCTCCATGGCTTACCCTTTGTGATCACATGTGACTTACCCTTGGCCCACGATTCAATGACTGCAATCTTCTTTTTTTTCAGACTACTATATGACCATGACTTTCAACATTTAGGGATAGAGTGTAAATTAAGAAAATATGTCCCATCTGCAATCTATCCATAAAACTCAACATCATGTAAATCAGAGGAAAATTATTCAAGTTACAATCAAAAATGTGTTTTTTGCTAAATAGGTTACAATCTGCGAAAAGTAGGTCAAGCACATTAATCAAATATCAGGTGCACAACATCAGTGCAGATACGCTATTATGTTGCAATGCAGGTCTTGGAGATTCCGCAATAGCATCAGGGGGGAAATATATAAATAAAACTCCTCTGGATGTTTACCCTTTGTATTGCAATAAACCTGCAATAGTAATACTGCAGCTCGCATGATTTGGCGATACATACACAACAAAATATTATGATAACAATGGCGCACTATAACCTTACAGCAATCTCCTCTGAAGGCTGAAGTGTAAACAGCATTGCTGAAACATTGCTGTTTGCACTTGAGGTCGGGCTCCAGATGGAATGAGATTGTCAACAGGCAGTAGATAGTATACAAAAATAGCATCATGGCATTGCCGCAATATCAATGTAGATGCTTCCAGACTCACAAAACTCCTTGCACACTGCTACCAGCTGGTGCGAAAAAGGTCATATTGTGTGCTTATGTATATATTGTATTGATGGCATTATTTGGGCTTATTATGCTCTTATGTTCATTGATTAATTGCATAAAAGGCTTGGAGCAAAAATGGAAAGGAAATTCTGATTAATTATTGAAATGAATGGAATAACTTGGTGACATTTGATGATTTTTGCCTTTGTGCCCAGGCCTGACCCATTTCAACTAAAATTCAAACCCAGGTTGGTGAAATTTTGGTGAAAACTTAATATATTTTGAGAGATAGAGACTATAAAGAAGGGATAGAGAGAAATGGGCTTTCTTTCGTGCTAAGTTTCTCTGAATGAGTCTTATACTTGCCGCAATGATGTGCGCTGCTCATTGTAAGGCTCCTGCTTTGTCCGCTACACTGCCCAGGAAAGCTGGTCTAAGCACTTCCTGCCGAGTGACCTTTGACATTTCTGCCTTATTGGTGAGCTTTTGAGGAGACATTGTGACTCCAAATGCTGTTCAACTCTTGTTTGTGTTGCTCAACTTTAGTGCAGCAATTGTACGCAAATTAGAACCTCTCGCTTTCACTCTCATTCCTGTCCTGCCGAATAGCTGAACTGCACTGCACTAAAGTCCACCTTCTCTCAATGTTACAAACTTTGCAGTACTCTCACATTGTTCAATTCTTCAGGCCAGTTTGAAGTAAGAATGCAGCAAAATGGGAAGTGTAGCCATCTTTTGCTTTGTCTTAAATAAGCTTTAGTGAATGCTATTTTATATGTGACTAGCATGGGTACCCGGTGCTGTTCTAATACTGTTGGCATTTTAAAGAAATTGTGTGGGGGCCTAAAACACTTCTCCACACCCACTAAGGAGTGGGTTCGGGGATTATTTAATACTAGCAGAAGTACCAGGCGGGGGGGGGGGGGGGGGGGGCGTATATATACAGATATATATACAGATATATATGGTATATATACAGATATACATATATATATATATGTATATATATATATATATATATATATATATATATATATATATATATGTATATATACTGTATATATATGTGTATATATATATATATATATATATATATATATACTGTATATATTATATATACTAGGGCATGCCCGTACTATATATATATATCTAAAATTATATCCCCCCCCTCTATTTACATGAAATGGTTTGGTCCAAAGCGAACGGCTTGCGAGTACGGTGACAATCCCCCCCCCTCTATTTACATGAAATGGTTTGGTCCAAAGCGAACGGCTTGCGAGTACGGTGTTTTTTATCGGACCCGTGGAATTATAGATAGTAGTTTTAATTAGTTTTAAAACATAGTTTAACGGCAACATAGTTTTCCAACGTGAAATAAATGAATACGCTCTCAAATGTGCCGTCCAAGGCAGAGTCTGTTCGCCACGTTCAGCACACGTGATAGCTCGCTGCTCTCTGATTGGTTGAATCGTTTTTTGGACATAGCTCGGTAACTACTTGTCCGATTAATATGAAACCTTGAAAAGGCACATCCTCGGGTCCCCAGCAATATACCTGGCAAGTTTAAAGTATATCGGACCCGTGGTTGTCGAGAAACAGTGGTCACAGACATACAAACATACAAACATACAAACATACACACAGAGATTACTGGAATTATAGATAGATATATAATATATATATATATATATATTATATATATATATATATATATATATATATATATATATATATATATATATATATATACATATATATATATATATATATATATATATATATATATATATATATATATATATATATATATATATATATATATATATATATATATATATATATATATACAGTCGAAATCTGCGCAGAAAGACCGCTCTCGGGAGACGGAAAAGTGGCCTTTATAGACAAGTGGTCTTTCTGTACAGGTTTGTGGCCGACGACTTGGCCACCATTTTTCTTCAGTACAGCGAGTATTCAAGCACAAGTACTCAAATGTACACGTCGACAGTAATCAAACCTGCCTTGGTGACCTTTATCACCTCCACCACCATAGGAGTTATGTTTTCAAACGTGTCTGTCTGTCTGTGAACAGGATATCTCAAAGGTTGTGGACGAATTCGTACGAAATCTGGTGGACATGTTGGGTATGTCAAAAGGACGAAATTATTAGATTTTCCTGAAGATCTGGATCCGGATACTGGAATTTTAAAGTAATTCTTCACCATTGAGAGATAGGGCAAAAAACGAAATAAAGCACAATATCTCAAAAAGTTGTGGACAGATTCAGACTATATTTAGTGGACAGGTTGGGTGTGTGACAAGGAAAAATTGGTTAGATTTTGGTGAAGATTCAATGCCGGATCCAATAACTTTTTAAGTGATTCTTCATCATTGAGTGATATGGCAAAAACCGATATACGAAAACCACGATGTCTCAAAACGTTATGTACGGATCCGGACGAAACTTGGTGAACAGGAAGGATGTGTGATAAGGGCGAATATATTCAATTTCGGTGAAGATCTGAATCCAGATCCGGATACGACAATTTTTTTTAATTTTTCAAGTGATTCCTCACCAGTGTTAGTGGGACCAAAACGATATATAGCAGGATATTTCAAGAAATTATGGACGGATTATGACAAAATGTGGTGAATGAGTTGGTTTGGTGACGAGAACAAGCCGATTCGTTTTTGGTTCAGGTCCGAATCCAGATCGGAGCCATCAGTGGGATGCAAAACATAAACTGTTCAGCCTGGCAGATGTATGTTTTCCACTAAATGCTGTTCTTGTTTACTCTTGTAATTTTCTTCTCAAGTGATTAATTAATGTCACCTTGTCAAATTAGAAGTTTGTTATCACCTTTGAGGTTGGTAAAATAAGGAAGTACATATAACAAAATCTATAAAAAATATATAAATAATACAAGGTTTTGTGTTGCTTGTGAGATGGTAGTGCATATGACGAAATAATGGTTCCCAAAAGCATATACCTACAATCCTGCATTGTCCTCTCCCATAAAAAAAAACCATTTTAATTGCAAATCTCCAAATTGGCTCTAATCCCAAAATCGTTTGTCGTGCCGATATCAAGGCCAGATATTATTGCATACATGTTAGTCTGGTTTACTATGTCAATAAAAACACTTTCGTTCAAAATTTATGGACATTAGCAAACAGTACATTTTTGAGGAGCTAATGGCATCAGGAATCTGAAAATCAATGTTTACATTTGCGCAGATGCCTGCATAGCCGCCATTTTGGATTTTCAAAATGGCCGCCATAAAATAAGGATTTCCGAATATCTCAGCTTGTAATTGACATGGAAACTTCATTCTAAATGCTAATCTTATGTTTCCAGGCCCAACGAATCCAAAGCTAATGTCAAAGTAGTGATTATGAACACCAAAAACCAAGAAAATAAGAAGTTGGTGAAATTTTGTTTATTTTCATGAAAAAATTCACACTCAAATTGTTGGTAGTGACCACAGCATACGTATAGACGTATTTCCTATCTCAGTTTGACACATCATTACACATCATCATCACTTTCAGTGTCATATTCAACATTACAGTCTGCATCGTTTTCGCATTCTGTGCCGCACAAGCATCGTTCTGTGCAAGGTGAGTTATACCTTCTACATGAACATCTCTGTGTAGAACAGTTGGTTTTGCAGTGGCATCTGACCAACTCAATGATGTATTGTGGGGCAGGAGGAACCTTTGTGGTGACTGGCAGTATTTGTGACTTGACACCTTTGTAGTATATTTGTCACCTTTGTAGTGACTGTCAGTATTTGGCCACTTTTGGCATGATCAGGGATACTTGCAATGTGAATACCCTTGGGACAGTAGGTTGAGCACACAAATTTGGCCAATACGTGTTTCACCTCCTGTGTTAGGTCACCTTCCTCCGGTAGTTTCATCAGTGCTCTAACTAAGTGCATTTCAGCTTTCATATGCTGCTGAAACCATTTTGTTTTGCCTATTCCTGAGAATTTTCCAACATTGTCTGCTCCAGTGAATGCGTGGAATGCAGGTATAGCTTGCGCCTTTTCTTTGCCCAAAGCTCTCCAGATTGGTTCTATTTCGACTGTACCTGATACCATCAACATATATGTCTTTTTGCAGAGCTTGTCATATTGTGCCACAGCCAGAACCAAGATGTCAGTATCAGGAGTGAAGAATACCAGCTGTGCATCAGGACACCGCTGTGATGCCTCCGCTGCCAGGCAGATCATCAATGTGTCAGCCTCCTCGTGATGGTTGCCTTCAAAATGCATGTTTCTGTTGCTTCTGGTGTGACCTGATGCGGATGTGATGACTAACTGAGGTGAGTTTTTGTTGTAATCAAGGGTTGCTTTGGCAAGATAGTCTGTCAAATCTGCCTTCGTTTTTTCGTGTGACAGAAACCGAGCCAGTGGAATGTGTTTGATGTTCGTATCATCTGCAACCTGATACTGCATAGGAGATTTTTCTTGTCGTCGTCTCTCTCCAGTTTCCTCCTTTAGTGAGTCAGGTTTGTATGTATGGAAGACCAGGATGATGTCACTGAACCCTGATGTCAAGTTCACCAGCCTCTCATTGAAACATTGGGCTAGATCTTTGACTGTCCTGATTGTCCTTGATTTCTTTGTCTTCTTCTGGACAAGCACCATTCCATCAACAATGGCGATCTTTTGATTTGATGACGACGATGGAGATGATGATACAGGACCTCTGTCATCAGCCTGCTCTTTGGCCACTATAGCTTCTGTCTGTTCCTGGGTTTAATCTGTTTCTGCCAGCTTCTCAAGGATGTGTATCAGCTTGGACTTGTTATTGCATGGCAGCATTGAGCCGTCTGATGCAAATAGTGATCTCGGGGTCAATGTGAACTCATAGTTGCCAACTGAATTCTTCTGATCAATGACCCTGGTCGACCTGGTGACAACCATCAGCCGACAATAGAGATCTTTGGTCTCTTTTAGGTCAACTGTCTGGTCACGGAACTTGAAAGTTTGTTTCTTGCTGCCAGACATGTACATCTTGTTGTTCTGCTTTTTGACTAGTGCCCAGAGACTAACATCTCCATTGATACGTTCAGTGACATAATCTTCATAAAGCTTCTGTCCGATGTCATCAATGTTCAAGATTTGTGGAACATACTCTTGTTGTACATATGCATGTGTGAATGAGCCTCCGCTGGGTATGTGGGTGGCCCCCTGCAAACCTCATGTGGGGGGCCCTTTCTATTGGAGGGCTAATAAGTAATAATATGGTGACAGATCTTGAGGTGAGGATCGATTTATACCTTGGTTCCGGAGGGGGTTACTGAAGTATTAGAATGACCAGCTCCATCTGTCTCTGTCTCTGCGTGTATCAGTCTTTCCACACCATCGTGGGTAATGTATTGTCATATCTCGGCTATGCCTGTACTGATTGTAACCAAACTCGATAGGACAGTAGTGTGGGTCAACCAGAGTGTGATATGTGGCCAATAATCAACTAAGTCCAATGTCAATCGCTGTTTATTATTTGCCAGGATAGCTTATGTGGGCCTAATGCTGAGTAGCTATGTTATGAATGAAGATAACATTGACTGACGTCTTAAAGGTACTTTCTCAAGATGGAGAAAATGACGTAAAATCGAGTAAATGATTCACAGTAAATTTTATTCGATTTACTTTGAGGTCATTTGGAAGCTAATCAACAAGTAATAAAAACTTTTTCTTTTTTTTTAATGAAAAAGGATGTAGGGATGTTATTGTGGAAAAGTATGGAAACAAGAAGAAATTAAAACTGCGAGCAGTGATGCCCCGGGGACCAAGACGCCCCATTCTGATTGGACAAGTGTGCAACAACGTGCTTGACAACGGTAGCCCGGACCCAATTATGCAAAGTTTGAACTGAATTGATCCAAAAAATGAAGGAAGAGGTGTATTTTAGAAGTTTTTCATGAAATCCAATATGGCCGCAATGCCACATGACCTATGACGTCATCCAGAGGATATACATCAAGTCAAGTGGCATACTATAAGTGGTCCAAGTTTCAACTCAATCAATCGAAAAATTAAGGCGGAGATGCATTTTAAAGGTTTTCATGAAATCCAATTTAGCCGCCTGGTCACATGACCTATGACATCATCAATTTTGATCAATTTTGTTTTCTTTTTCATTGCCAGACCATGTGACCGATCAAAAAAAAAGTTTCATATTCAAGTTCGTATTCATACATACATGCCACAAAAAATGTTTTGTGTTAATCCGATAGATTTTTTTTTAACCTCAACGTAGCTGCCAAACCGCTTCACCAATGATGTCATCTTATACAACTTTATTGCACCATGGGTAGTCGATCATAACATGACTAGATTCAAATCGATAGCATTTGCGGTTTCGGAGAAAAAGATTTTTAAAAGTTTTCGCTTAAATCCAAGCTAGTTGCCATGGTTATTGCAAAATCAAAATTCGGGAAAAAAATGGCATTACTTCCCATTGGCTCCAACATTCCTGGAAAGTTTCAACTTGATCGGAGCATCAGTGCCGACCCTGCAGTTTCCACAAAATTTGGTAGAAAGAATAATAATAATAAGTCCAATAACAAAAGGAGACCAAGTCTCTTATACAAAAGGAGACCAAGTCTCTTATACAAAAGGAGACCAAGTCTCTTATAGACAAAAGGAGACCAAGTCTCTTATAGACAAAAGGAGACCAAGTCTCTTATAGACAAAAGGAGACCAAGTCTCTTATAGACAAAAGGAGCCCAAGTCTCTTATAGACAAAAGGAGACCAAGTCTCTTATAGACAAAAGGAGACCAAGTCTCTTATAGACAAAAGGAGACCCAGTCTCTTATAGACAAAAGGAGACCAAGTCTCTTATCGACAAAAGGAGACCAAGTCTCTTATAGACAAAAGGAGACCAAGTCTCTTATAGACAGAAGGAGACCAAGTCTCTTATAGACAAAAGGAGACCAAGTCTCATATAGACAAAAGGAGACCAAGTCTCTTATAGACAAAAGGAGCCCAAGTCTCTTATAGACAGAAGGAGACCAAGTCTTTTATAGACAAAAGGAGACCTAGTCTCTAATAGACAAAAGGAGATCAAGTCTCTTATAGACAAAAGGAGACCAAGTCTCTTATAGACAGAAGGAGAACAAGTCTCTTATAGACAAAAGGAGACCAAGTCTCTTATAGACAGAAGGAGACCTAGTCTCTTATAGACAAAAGGAGATCAAGTCTCTTATAGACAAAAGGAGACCTAGTCTCTTATAGACAAAAGGATATCAAGTCTCTTATAGACAAAAGGAGATCAAGTCTCTTATCGACAAAAGGAGACCCAGTCTCTTCTAGATAAAAGGAGACCCAGTCTCTTCTAGACAAAAGGAGACCCAGTCTCTTCTGGACTTGGTCCCCTAATGATCGATTAATACTTGGAAAAAACATCAATGTCTGTTTAAAGATAAAGATACGGGTTTCTATTTTAAAAGTCCGTCTATCTTTCTGAATTGGATGAAGAGGATGTTTATTGTATGGTAACAGGAACCATTTAAGCTTTTAGACTAAAACGTGACGGACACAAAAGGAGCACAACAACAACAACAACAACAACAACAACCATACCACAAAAGGTCCGGTTTTTTTTTTTTTTTTTTTTTTTTTTGTATACAAGATCGAGGCTCGTGAAAGAGCTAACATTAATCACACAAAAAGACAAACCGACACACAAAACACAAAAAACAAGGGGAGCGGCAGACAAGATGGGGAGAGAGGGGGAAGGACACAAAAGAGAGGGGGAAGAGGGGGAAGGACACAAACACAACATTTGAGAGCAGGGACATCGGGAGGACTTGGGGGGAGGTGGGAGAGGAATAAAACATATGAACACTGCAAGGACTCTGGGGTGAATTACCGGGGGTAGAAAAGATCAAGGTTTTCGATGGGGGAAGATAAGAGATGGTGGTGAACAGCTGTTTTAAAGACCTGGAGGGAGGAGTGGGATTGAAGGGAGTGTGGGAGTTTGTTCCAGAGGCGGGAGAAAAGGGGAATGAAAGAGTGAAGGTGAGCAGAGAGCCTAGACTTTGGCAGTTTAACCATAAGAGGGTTGCAGGCAGATCTTGTGCGACCTGCAGGAATATTGGGGGGACAGAGCACAGAGAGAGCTGGGGGAGCAAGGCCGGAGAGGAGTCGGTAGAAGACAGAAAGACCACCAACCTGCCTGCGGTGAGTGAGTGAAAGGCCCTCGGTGTTGACTACATCGCAGGAGATTCCAATGATTCTGAAAGCTTTGGCCTCAACAGCGTGAAGCCGAGCAAGGTGTGAGGCAGGAGCACCAGCCCAGAGGGGGGAACAGTATTCCATTGAGCTGTGGATGAAAGCCTTGTATGTGGTGAGGAGCTCAGGTGTGCCAAGGAAGGACTTCGCACGACGGAGGATGCCCAGTCGGCGACTGGCTTTGGAGGCCAGCTTGGAAATGTGGTTTTCCCAAGAAAGATCATGGCAGATAGTGAGACCCAAAAGCTTGAGCGACAGAACTTCTTGGAGAGGATTGTTAAGAAAGTAGATGGGAGGGTTGTCCAGTCGGTCCTTTCGGAGAGACATTGTAAGAGTGTGAGATTTGTCAGGATTGAAAGACATGTTCCACTTGTTTGACCAGTCTGTGATTTTGTCCAGGTCTGCAGAGAGTGAGGAGGCTGCAGACTGCCGATCTGAGGGATGAGGAATGGAGCGACAGAGAGTAGAGTCGTCAGCAAAGAGATAGAGAGGATTTTCAAGAGAGTCAGAGAGATCATTGATGAAGACCAGAAAAAGCACAGGGCCCAGAACACTACCTTGGGGAACTCCAGCCTGAACAGGAAGAGGAGATGAGAGAAACCCATTCAGGGCCACACGTTGACTATGACCAGAGAGGAAGTCCGCCAGCCATGCGTGGAGATTTCCATGGATACCAAAGGAGGAGAGTTTGGTGAGCAGAACAGGGTGCCAGACCGTATCGAAGGCACGTGAAATGTCAAGGGAGACAGCTCTAATTTCCTGTTTGGTGTTGAGGACCTCCATCCATTGTTGAGAAAGCAGAAGCAGCATGTCCAGAGTAGAGTGACCAGGTCTGAAACCAAATTGATGATCAGAGATCAAGCCATTGGAGAAGAGGAAAGATTTAATATCTGAAGCAATGATGGATTCCATGACTTTGCCGATAATTGGGAGAAGGCTGATTGGTCTGTAGTTGCTGGGATCTGTTTTTGCACCTTTTTTGTGCAAACCGGTGATGTTGGCTGATTTCCAAGCAGATGGCAGATGACCTTGAGCAAAAGAGAGGGTGAAGAGAACAGAAAGAGGGAGTGAAAGAGCAGAAGAACATGATTTTAGGACCCGTGGGCTGATGCCGTCAGGACCAGTTGCAGAATCAGAGTCGAGGGTTGACAGAAACTTTTCCACCTTGTCAGGAGGAAAGGACACAGAGTCCAGGAGCAGCTGGGTACGACTGGGTACGGTGGGTACAGAGAGGGATGGGTTTGGGACAAAAGATTTAGAGGCAAACACAGAGTTGAGGCATTCAGCTTTTTCACGTGCGGAGTCAGCCGTTAAGCCGTTTGAGGTGAGGGAGGGGATGGAGGGGGAACAAACACCAGAAACAGATTTGACCAGACGCCACCAGGATTTGGAAGAGGGAGACAGATAAGAGAGTTCGGTCTTGAGAATGGTGAGATATTGTTTCCTGGCTCTCCTGAGGGTGGACACACACTTGTTTCGGGCTTTGTGAAAGGAAAAGAGATTTCCTTCCGTTGGATTTGCTTTCCAGGAGACGAAAGCAAGTTGTTTCAGGGCAACAGCCTCACCACAAGATTCCGTGTACCATGGACGGTAGGAAAGGTATGACAACTGAAGACGAGATGGTATAAATCTGTGCATGAGAGAGAGCAATTTACTTTGAAAGAATTCCCAGGATGAGTTGATGTCAGAGGCGGTAGAGATGGGAGACCAGTCCAGATGATTGATGGCTGCTTGAAGACCGTGCCAGTTGGCCTGAGTGAAATGCCAGACTCGTCGACGCTGAGAGGCTCTCTGAGAACGGTCAGAGAGATGTCCACTTTGACAAGCACATGATCAGATGAGCCGATTGGAGCAGAAGAAGAGCAAAAACTGTATTTTCGTGTGTTTCACTGTATTTTTCATCCTCTTTGAGATTTACAGAGAGAAATGCCATGTGGTTGTGAAGTGCAACATGATGTCTTTGAATAAATCCGTCAGTGAAGTGATTGGGAGCCGGTAGATATGCATGGCTTGTGTCATTGGAAACGTCTATGTTGCACAACTGGACTTTCAATATGCTTTAGGTGATGTGGGAGGCCCATATTTGTGGGTTTCCCCAGGGCTGCTGGCTCCACGGGCGCCTAAATGTGGCTCTGTCAGTGTGATGAAATTGTATAGCTGATCACCTTCAATGGCAAAGGGATTCCCGTGGCTCAGTATTGCAGCCTTGATTTTGTCAACAGCTACATGTTCTTTCCTGACAGCAGTGGGTTGTACATCATGGTGTTCCTTTGGCTTGTTTACTTGAAGCCCGAACTGTCCTTTAAACTCTGTTGAGGGGCACGACATCTCTGGAGAAGCCAAGAAGAACCACTGTCTAGCATTCACATTATTGGAAATGCAAATAAGGCCAGAATGAACCTTCATCATCTTGTTGAGATGTTCGCAGGCATGGTCTGCACTTATTGAGACGAACGGAATCTCACTCTTGGTGGCAGATATTTTTCCATCTTGAAGTTCTCGCCATGTTGCTGGATGGCTTGTCTTCATTTCGTGCATGTCGGCGATGTACCTTGGCCAAAGGCGTTTGTATTTTATTCGAGTAGTTTCTGGTATGATTCTGTTCTGGGATATTGAACAAGTGTTCCTTTGCTGGCACTGGACTCCTGACAAAGAATGCCGAACTCAACTTGCTGATTCCAGGGTCTTCACTCATGATGACTCAGGCACTGAAAAGAAAGAGAGCCACCACTATATAAACAACACCAAGATAATTGTGTACTAGTTGTGTTAAGATAAATTTTTACAGTATAAAATTAAATATTGCAAAAACTGCTGCTAAAATACTGTAAAATTATTGAAGCATCAGGATTTATAAACTGTTCAACTGCCGCCAGAAGAACTATGCTTGTGCGGCACAGAATGCGAAAACGATGCAGACTGTAATGTTGAATATGACACTGAGAGTGATGATGATGTGTAAAGATGTCAAACTGGAATAGTAAATACGTCTATACGTATGCTGTTGTCACCACCAACAATTTGAGTGTTAATTTTTTTTAATGAAAATACAAACATAATTTCACAAACTTCTTCTTTTCTTGTGTTTTGGTGTTCATAATTAATCACTAATTTGACATAAGCTTTGCATTCCTTGGGCCTGGAAACATAGGATTAGCATTTAGAATGAAGTTTCTATGTCAATTACAAGCTGAGATATTCGGAAATTCTTATTTTATGGCGGCCATTTTGAAAATCCAAAATGGCGGCTATGCAGGCATCTGCGCAAATGTAAACATTAATTTTCAAATTCCTGATGCCATAAGCTTTCCAAAAATGTACTGTTTGCTAATCTCCATGAAATTGAACAAAAATACATAGTGAACCTGACTATGTGGTGCAAATGAAAGAGCTGCGTTCAGTCATTTTTGAGCTGAAAGGTCGGTTTCAACCCCCAACTTCAACTCGGTTTTAGCATAATGCTTAGAGCGTCTCCTCTAGATCTGTGACGTTAGCTGTTTGAACCTCGGCCGAGTCGAGAAAAAGAAATTAGTATGTGCTGCTTCCTTGCTTGATGTTCATCATTTTAAAAGGATGGAGCACGGACGACCAACGACCAACGACCAATTGCAGCATTGGTAATAACAGTGCTTTCGTTTGCTTTGTTAATAACAGTGCTTTGATGGGCCCAATGTCCTCCTCCTGCATAAAAGTTCCTTGTAAGTGAACTCATAATATACAGTTGCAGTTTACCCACACTGCTACCAACACACAATTTTAAATGATGTATATTTTTATGTTGAAAGATCCTACAGCCAAAGTTGTCTTAGCGGTTAGGGTCTTAGCGGTTAGGGTGCCGGCTTGGGATCCTGGCATCCTGGGTTCAAATCCTGGTCAATCGCTGAATTAACGCCAGGGTGGTTGACTCAGCCTGTCCTCCTTCTGAGGTCGGCAAATTGAGTACCAGCTCACTGGTAATTCCCTGTGTATCGCAAAGGCGACTAACAAGGCTGGCGGCAGGAAGGGCATCCGGTCCATAAAACATTGCTTCAAAAAAAGGGGTCCACGGTGGCAGAAAAAGGCCAACTCCTGCTCTGCAGGGAAAAATAGCCTCTAAAGGTGTTTTTTTTTAAATGTTGAAAGATCCATTCACGGATTGTATTGTCCTCATTGAGGCTCGAGCAGAAATGAAACCACAGAAATGAAGAGATCGAGAAGTGAGGAAAAGGAACAATAATCTACGTTTTTGAGGAAGTGGAAAACCTGCCTTTTGAAAAGAGAGAAATAGGTTATATCTGTTAGGAAAGACCTGAGAAGGTAAATAATTATAGAGCTTAGTGGTGATGGGAAATAAATAAAACATCATGAAGGCCCACCCTCGAGTTGCCAACGGTCACACAATAATCATGTGACATAGTGGCTTGCGGGTATTTTGTGGTCCAGGTAATGGCGGATATAGACGAGCAGCCAGTTCTTGAGAGCAGAAATTGAAATAATATCTATAGAAAATGAAAAGAGAGCCATCATTACAGCGTAATTCAAGCGGGTCGAGCTTTTAGGTCAGATTGGGAGAGTTGACAAGTCAGTTTGATTTAGTCTCGACTATGTTAAGTATGTAGAGCTAGAACCTCCCCAGATGTGAGAGCATTTCTCTATACAAAGAAGAATCAATCCTTTATATAAATCAGAGCAACTGTTCAGATGAGAAGAATCTTTGACATCTGAATAGGACTCCTAGTTTCTTAGATGTAGACTTACTAGAGCTATTTGTACAATGTGAGGTTTCCAAGACAGATTTGATGTTATAGTAATACAAAGTATGGTTACTGTATTGAGTGGTAAAATTGTAGAGCCTTTAAAATTGAGAAGAGTTTTAGAGTTGTAGGAAAAATTGAGTTTTAGAAGCATTACACTTAACTTGATTACATTTGCCCCACAGAATTTCTCACCAAATCTGAAATTATAGAAGTAGTCATGACAAAACGAGATGTAGATCGAGCAAGATAAGATGGAGCAGATGTGAAAGATGTGGAGGAAGGTAATGTTCAGTCATAAGCATATGATTGCATTTGGTTAAGGTGGGTTTTCACGGGACACGCGAACGGTTCGCGAAGGATGCGAATGTCGAAAAAATGGCAAAGTCCAACATTCGTATTTTAGGCTCCAAAAGTTCGCCAAACATGCGCGGGGGTTCGGAAGCGTCGTCAATTGTTCGCAGGAGTCGTTTTTTGTTCGGCGGGTATTTCAAAAATGTTTGAGCAAGTCTCTGCCAAAGACCACGAGAGGCAGAGAAGAGCTGGGGAGAGCTCAACAGAGTACCGACTCTCATTGACAACCCCTCGACCTAGCCGCGACAAAGTGATGAAGAACAAGACAAACAAACGGAGACTGGGTGAGCTCCTGTGCACACACAGCATAGGAGATCACATCAAGATGGTCAGCAAAGCAGACAGTATTGTCACTCATGACGAGGCTGACGTCTCCCTCATCTCATACATGTTGGATGCAGCCAGTCGCGGAGCTGAAACTGTCCGCATTCTCAGCGACGACACTGATGTTTTCGTACTCATGGTCTATTGGTGCTGGAAGGTGGGTATCACATGTAACCTGCAGATGGAGAGATGGGATGGCACTATTCTCAACATCAATTCGACAGTAGAGAATTTCGGTGAGCAGTGTCGCTCCATCCTGGCTATGCATGCTCTATCCGGATGTGACACCACCCCCTATCCCGTGGGGAAAGGGAAGGTGTCCGCACTCAAGGCCATGAGAGTAGTACCTGGTGACCTGCTTCACTTCATCGGAGAGGAGGGAGCTACTGATTTACAGATTACAGAGGCAGTGAGTGGTTTCTTCCTGGCTCTGTACAACGAGAGGGAGTCGGCATCTCTGAACGTCGCCAGATATGGCATCTACCGAAAGCGCAAAACCCCCCCAGCACTGAAGACACTGCCTCCTACAGAGCGCAACGCTCTCCTCCATGGACGGCGTGCCCATCTACAGGTGCTGCTTTGGAAAGCAGCAGACTGCCCTGACCCACCAGCTGTGGACATAACAGAGTTTGGATGGAATAAGAAAGAAGGCGAGAAGGGAGAGGAAGTCATCATGCCCATCCTGGATGCAAGCCCCGTTGCTCCTCCTGCCGTGTTGGAAATGATCAGCTGTAGCTGCAAAGCTGGGTTAAAGCCCTGTTTAACAGCAAAGTGCAGCTGCGTAGCTGCAGGCCTGGCCTGTACCAGCTACTGCTTCTGCAAAGGCTCTGATCGTACATGTTGCAACACACTCACACACTCACAGCAAGAAGAGCAATATGACAAGAATGTAGAGTCAGGAGAAGAAGATGAAGACGATGAGGATGAGTTTTATGATGAGGATATGCTTTATAACAGTGCAGAGTAGTAGAAGTGCAAGACGCTCTTTCTTGATGGAAGTTTTATGTTGTGTAACTCGTGCACATATTTTTCAGCTCTGATAATTTTGGGTATACTTGTGTTTTAATTTTGAGGATATTATTTACCCATAGTCATATTATTCTAGTTTGGTATGGTACTTGCCTTTGTTACCTCTAATACCTGTGAATAAAAGTGGAGCAATAGAGCGAAACAGAAATTTCAGTGTCCCAGGCCTATGTTTGATAGGGTTAATGGTATTAATGCTAATTGCCCAACATATGCAAGTTAGCATCCGGCAGTTTCTAAGTGCTGGGAACCCATACTGTGCATTTCTAACTTAAAACGTTGGGGTACTCAACATTTCCGGGTTCACAAGAGGGCTCTATAGGCTTGGCAAGTAGACTATTAAGCGACAGAAGTTGTTGGAGATACTTTTGGTTAAAGAAGAGAAAAACCAAGTAGGAAAAGAAGAATCGAAGAGAGGTTGTCACACTTCCTTTGGATAAAGGAATGTTTCGCTTCATGAATAACATATTTGCAACAAGTTTAATGGAGATGAAGGCTGAATGTAAGTTAGAAGAATACTTTTTCCAGGTTTGATATGCCACATCGCTTGGATGAATGCCCAGAGGGCAGGAATAGTTGAACCAGGAATTAGAAGAAGAGATAGTCTAAAAACAGAAGTTGATATAAGTAGAGCTACTGGTATATTCAAAGTACATTGCCCCAATAAATAAACAACAAAGAGCAATCAGAGGTTCCAGTCCCTCGCCAGGACATGTTTTTAGTGATTTTTAGGGCTTTTGTGTTAAAACAAATATGGCGGCCGAACCCCGTGACAGATGATGCCATCATTTTTTTTTCTCCACCAATTTATCCGTAGATGACGCTCAAGAAATTTCATCTTGATCGGATGAAATTTTGTACTTGTCGAATTATGACGTCATAATGGAGGCAACTATGACATCATCATTACCATATGCTATTCCCCATGTCTCTTTATTTTCTATACAGTGCTTTTGGAGATATAGAGGTGCAAAGTTTTTTTGTTTTTCCAAGACGGCGCCCGTACCATGTGACATATGACGTTATAATTATCATTAAAAATTTCACAGGAGGAGGTGCACTTATGGTAAAAATAATTCCTGTCAATTGGACCAACGATTGCAGAGAAAATCATATCTATTCTGTGCGGACAGACACAGACAAACAAAGAAATAAAAAATCACTCATAGAGCGACACTTGGCAAAACAGAACAAAGTAGAATGGCACTCAGTAGAGCATCTGATTTACCTCAAAAATAATTAATAGTTGAATTCAGTGACCTGATATGCAAATCGTCTTCAAAGTTGAAGTTAGTCAGATGAAAATTGACAATTTTAGAATTTTTTTTTTTTTTTTTTTTGTATACTGAATCGAGGCTCGTGAAAGAGCTAACATTTACTTCACAAACAAATCAACCAGACAAACAAAATATATAAAAAGAGGGAGCGGAAGACAAGATGGGGAGAGAAGGGGAAGCACACAAACACAACATTTGAGAGCAG
This sequence comes from Myxine glutinosa, assembly GCF_964187855.1. NCBI lineage: Eukaryota > Metazoa > Chordata > Myxini > Myxiniformes > Myxinidae > Myxine > Myxine glutinosa. Next base: position 143,888,144 of record NC_136261.1, on the reverse strand, counting down.
GGAGATGTGTGGAAGGGAGAGGGCTTGGGGGGAGCAGGCATGGGAAGGGGGGGGGGGGGGGGAGGGAGAAGTATAAAACACAAGGACACCAAGGACTTCCAGGACAGAAGTTGGTATTTCAAAAAAGTGAAATTGGGGTGAAATTAGCGGGGGTAGAAAAGATCAAGGTTTTGGATGGGGGAAGATAAGAGATGGTGGTGAACAGCTGTTTTAAAGACCTGGAGGGTGGAGTGGGATTGAAGAGAGTGAGGGAGTTTGTTCCAGAGGCGGGAGAAAAGAGGAATGAAGGAGTGAAGGTGAGCAGAGAGTCTTGATTTTGGCAGTTTAACCATAAGAGGGTTGCAGGCAGATCTTGTGCGACCTGTAGGAATATTTGCGGGACAGAGCCCAGAGAGAGCTGGGGGGGCAAGGCCAGAGAGGAGTCGGTAGAAGACGGAAAGACCACCAACCTGCCTGCGGTGAGTGAGTGAGAGGCCCTAGGAGTTAGCTTCATCACGGGAGATTCCAATGATTCTGAATGCTTTGGTTTCAACAGCGTGAAGACGAGCTAGGTGTGAGGCAGGAGCACCAGCCCAGAGGGGAGAGCAGTATTCCATTGAGCTGCGGATGAAAGCCTTGTATGTGGTGAGGAGCTCAGGTGTGCCAAGGAAGGACTTCGCACGACGGAGGATGCCCAGTCGGCGACTGGCTTTGGAGGCCAGATTTGAAATGTGGTTTTCCCAGGAAAGATCATGGCAGATAGTGAGACCCAAAAGCTTGAGTGACAGAACTTCTTGGAGAGGATTATTCAGAAAGTGGATGGGAGGGTTGTCCAGTCGGTCTTTTCGGAGAGACATCGTAAGAGTGTGAGATTTGTCAGGATTGAAAGACATGTTCCACTTGTTTGCCCAGTCTGTGATTTTGTCCAGGTCTGCAGAGAGTGAGGAGGCTGCAGACTGCCGATCTGAGGGATGAAGAATGGAGTGACAGAGAGTAGAGTCATCAGCAAAGAGATAGAGAGGATTTTCAAGAGAGTCAGTGAGATCATTTATGAAGACCAGAAAAAGCACAGGGCGCAGAACACTGCCTTGGGGAACTCCAGCCTGAACAGGAAGAGGAGATGAGAGAAACCCTTTCAGGGCCACACGTTGACTACGACTAGAGAGGAAGTCCGCCAGCCATGCGTGGAGATTTCCATGGATACCAAAAGAGGAGTGTTTGGTGAGCAGAGCGGGGTGCCAGACCGTATCGAAGGCATGTGATATGTCAAGGGAGACTGCTCTAATTTCCTGTTTGGCATTGAGGACCTCCATCCATTGTTGTGAAAGCAGAAGCAGCATGTCCAGGGTAGAGTGTCCAGGTCTGAAACCAAATTGATGATCAGAGTTCAAGCCATTGGGGAAGAGGAAAGATTTCATATCTGAAGCAATGATGGATTCCATGACTTTGCTGATAATTGGGAGAAGGCTGATTGGTCTGTACTTACTGGTCTGTAATTTGGCGTATGTTGAAATTTGGCCTATTTGGCCTATGTTTTGGCCTATGTTGACCTCAAAAATAGTTCGTGGTTGGTTTCACTATATGAAAATCGTTTTCAAATTTAAAATCAATCGGATGAAAATGGAGGATTTTAGACATTCGAAATTGTTGTTGACCTTTGGCCTATTTTGACTTTTTGGTCTATAGTGATCTGAAAAATAGTTGGTGGTTCAATTCAGTTACCTGATTTGAAAATCCCATTCAAATTTCAAGTCAATCAGATGAAAATTGAGGATTTTAGAAATTAGAAAAAAATGATTGACCTTTGGCCTATGTTGACCTTATGACCTATGTTGATCTCAAAAATTGTTGGTGGTTGAATTCATTTCGCCGATATGAAAATCACATTCAAATTCCAAGTCAATCGGAAGAAAATTGAGGATTTTAGAAATTTGAAAAAAGTGGTTGGCCTTTGGCCTATTTTGACCTTTTGGCCTACGCTGATCTCAAAAATTGTTGGTGGTTGAATTCATTTAGCCGATATTTGAAAATCACATTCAAATTCCAAGTCAATCGGATGAAAATTTAGGATTTTAGCAATTTGAAATTGTTGTTGACCTTAATATGCTGATCTCAAAAATTGTTGGTGGTTGAATTCATTTAGCCGATATTTGAAAATCACATTCAAATTCCAAGTCAATGGGATGAAAATTGAGGATTTTAGAAATTAAAAAAGTGGTTATCCTTTGGCTTATGTTGACCTTTTGACCTCAAAAATATATAGGATTTTGTTGGACCACGAACTCTACCATTTGGTGAAGTTTCGTGAAGATCGGTTTAAAATTGTGACCTGTAGGCAAGTATAAGTGAGCGGACACACAAACACACACACACACACACACACACACACACACACACACACACACACACACACACACACACACACACACACACACACACACACACACACACAACCAGGGTGAGCAACATACTTGCAAAAAAATGTTTGTTTTTTTTGCCAAGTAACAAATGGACTCAAATGCAATACCCTATCCTCTGGCGAGGGTGATAAGATAACATATCCTCCGGTGCCTAGCAATGCCGCCGTGCAGCACATGGGGACAGAATTGGGAGCATATAGTTTACAATAATTGATTGATTCATTCATTGATTAATTGCATAATTAAAATAAATAAACAATAATCGTAAAATAATTAATTTCTTAAATCAATTTGCTGAAAGCATACCAAAACCACCACTGTTTCATTACAGATTGATTACAGACAGAAGCCATTTTCCATTACAGACAGAAGTTACAGACTGATTTCACAATCTGTAACTTTTTGAAAATTAATTAATCAGTGATTAATTACCCCCCAAAAAATAATTAATCGATTAATTGATTAATAAATAAAACAAAAAACAAATATCAGTTTCTTCAAGGCTCAAAAAGTGCCTGAGAGATTTCCCAGATGAGAAATAAAATAAAGAAAAAATAAATCGACAATAATGAAGTAATTAATCAATTAATTGATTGATCAAAAAATGAAAAATCATGTCAAAGCACCTGTTCACAATTGTGCCCAAATGTCAGCTTCATAGCTCAAAGGATGGCTGAGATATCATCCATAAAAATAAGAAAACAAGAAAACAAACGGAGTGAAAACTGAATATGCCCTTTCGGCGCATGTCGTCGCCGGGCCACCTTTGGCGCCCGCTGCCCAGGAAAGACGTCGTGCAGCCCTTGGACATGGAATAGCGAGGGGCGGAGTACAATACGCTTCCATTCCTGCAACAATAACTTCAGGTATACGCCCGAGGAGAGGCAGTAATATTCCCAGGGGTAGTCAAAAAGTAATTTGTATAGGCCAATCCAGTCAGTGCTGTTAAAGTGCCAATGGGAGGGTTCCAATGATGTGGTATTGATGTGCATTGTGGTTAACACAAATGCATGTCTGCCATGTTGATGGTATACGAATCTGCTTGAGCAGCCTTTAATTGCCTTCTTGCGATGGCGTTTCATAGTATTTTGATGGTTTACCAGCAGATGCAGGGCATAAGATATAAACAGAAAATGAGACTTTATGTGAAGGCCTGATCCATACAGCTTGGAGAAAGTGGATTTTTCAGCTGCCAATAGCAAATTATAGCATGAAGCCGGTGATTATTTAGGTATTTACAATATCGATTATGTAAGATAGAAAGACAATACAAATGATACAGACTGACACATGATGCAAAGGACTCTGGGCGAGATGGATGGTAGGAAAGCAGATTGAATCGCACAAATGCAAAGGACACAAAATCTTGAAAAATATAGGAATCAGATTGAAAAATGATCCACAGAGCTCGTAAAGATAGGATTATTTATTGCGTTAGAACAACCCGTTTACTGAACAATTCAAATGATTCAAATTGCATAAAAACTTTGTTATGAATAATACAGTGAGTGCCATGATTGCACAAAAGGGGCATGATGGATTGTATAAATGAATCGATAAAAGCATCGATAAGGAAAATTAATTGGAATAAATATATAAAAGCTATTTATGTGTGGACGTACTAGCCTTGCTGGTGAAGTCTTTTGCTCCGACGCTCGGACAAAGGATTGACATCCAAAATGTCTGCATTTCAATTTCTAAGGAACACACCTTATTGTTTTTTTTTACACCTTATTGTTCTAAGGAACACAAAATTGCATATTAAAAAAACATGTTTCATTTATGTAAAAGGTAATAAAACGTGTTTGTGGTGTTGACTTAGCGGTTAGGGTGCCGGCTTGGGATCCAAGGATCCTGGATTCGAATTCCGGTCAATCGCTGAATTAACACCATGGGGGTTGACTCAGCCTGTCATCCTTCCGATTGAGTACCAGTTCATTGGTAATTCCCTGTGTGTCGCAAGAGGTGACCAACAGGGTTGGTGGCAGGAAGGGCATCCGGCCATAAAACATTGCTTCAAAAAGGGGACCAAGGTGCCCGAAAAAGGCCACCCCTGCTCTGTGGGGAAAAAAAGCCTTTAAGGGTGGATCTTCTTTCTTTACACCAGAAAGCTCCATATAATTTGCCAATTGCTGTACACCCACTTCGATTATATGAATGCATTGTCTCCCAATTTTAAGAGAGCAAAAATAAACCAATTGCATCCAATAAAAGAGAGAGAGCAAAAAATAAACACGCTTGGGTTTTCAAATAAAATAATTAATGACAACAACATTCATGAAACAATGATTTTATTTACTTACAACTAAAAATTGCCTGTCATGAATGACGCATTAGAACAGTTTATTTGACCGTGCAGTTTATTTGACAGTGAGTGTGCCGAAGTCTGAAGCCTCGCCCTAGAGTCTAGTGTGCTTATATCTTCTTTATTTATGAGACGTCATATGGATGTAAATGAACACTCCTTTTACTCTGCGCATGTTGCACATCATGTGCAGCAAATTTTACCTGCCTGCACCTTGTATTTATTGTTATTTTAAAAAACGCTTCTGTACACCACCCTTGAGGCTCGGTTTTCAAGCCACCTTCTACAATTCCAATAGTAGAGGCATAATTACTCTTTTATGCAAAATGTTTTTTGAGTTTGTTTTATCCTCAAAAAAATAGACCGTAGTGAACAAATATTCATGTTAAAAGATTGGACTTTAAAATGTACATGAAGGGAGACAGACATCTGTACAAACACACAAACTGACATTGTGTTTTGTATGGTAGACCAGTACACCCTAACCTTAAGGGAGCGGCAGGGAAAAATCATGTTATTATCCTTATTATTATTGCCAATTATTACTTACCATCACTTATGTTAGATCAGGTTATTGAAAAGATCAGACCGTGCCAACCCATTCTAAATTCCCGATAATAAAAATGATTTCCGTAGGGGTGTCATGGGGGGTGGGTTGGGTTTGTCCATGCGTCGTTTCTGCCTGGCAAAACCCTGCACGTCTCCCGATGGTGTCTCCGATCGCTTCCTGGAGCCCGTTGTCCAAGCACAAATGCATGAAGGAGAAGAACAAGGGAACTAGAGGAGACCAAGAACAGGGCAAGATCGGAGGGTCAGAAAGGGTCAGAAAGCAAGAGGACAATAAAAGGAAAGAGTGCAGGGCAAGAGAGAAAATGTCGGTCCTCAAGTTCTTTTAACGTCGGGTTGTGATGTCATCAGCGCTTCTCCATCAATCAGCGCACCGCTTCTTGCTCGCCCCTGACGTCATCGGTGGTCCTCGCCAATCGGTGCTCTGCTTCCTCCTAGGCCTTCCTTCCACCAATCAGCGGGTAGCTTCTTGCTCTGCCCTGGCCAATCACGAGTCCCTTCTTTACCCCGGCCTTTCCGTTGGTCAACTCCCACCCAATAGCGAGTTCCTTCTTGCTCTGCCCTGGCCAATCACGAGTCCCTTCTTACCCCGGCCTTCCCGTTCGTCAACTCCCGCCCAAAAGCGAGTTGCTTCTTGCTCTGCCCTAGCCAATCATAGCTCCTCGGGGTGTGTCTTCGGCCTGCCTGTCCTGCATGGCAATGTAGCTGGTGCGTCCCAAATGGCAGTGTTCAGAACTGGCTTCCGGTTAGTTTTATGATTATGTAGTGCAATTAATGGCATTTCTCACTAGTGTCTATGGTGCAGTGCCAAAAGAGCCAAAGGATATATCACATAGGGTAAGACATACAAGGGATAATTTATCCTTATCCACTAAGCTAGTTAACATGCCTCGCCCCCTCGTGATAGGGACGAAGATACACCTTACTTCGACATTCGGCTAAACAGAACTTATTACATGGTGATGGTTCTTACCCAACATCCGGAGCATGATACCTACACAAATCTACCTGACTCTACATATCACTACCCCACAAACAAAACAATATTTACCTCACCCATGTCAAGATTCCTCCAGATTTAATTCAGTTTCATGTTAAACACCAGTAGCGACTGTTTCAAAAGGTAATAAAACGTGTTTGTGGTTTATAATATTTTCTTGGTCGATATGCTCCCACCAAAACAGCACGAAAAGCTATTTAATAACATTAACACGTCGTTTGGTGAAGGAGGAAGCACCCTTTGGGGAGGTGGGATATTATTAGTATCAATATTGTTATGTAATAACATTAATATTATGCATTTGTTATTAGATGCATCTTTGGAAAAACGCCATGATAAAGCGATCTTAACACAGATATACATCTTAACACGCATCCCCATTGGTGATGAAAACTCCCTTGGTGGAGAAAACCCCCTAGGGGGAGGTGGGCAAATGAATTCGCTACGACCTTAATTGTGCGACCCTTAGTCCTCCTGTCAAGATTGGTGGAGATTGGCTAAGTCATGACCGAATGTATAGCAGTCGAAATCATCACAGACAGACAGACATTAAATTGCATCTTTTAGTATGATATGCATACTTTTATATACGAAGTATGCTAAGCAGAGAGGCTTCATGAAAATGAATTGATATATCATTAACATACTTAAATGCAGCAACATACAAGAGGAAGGGAGTGAACAACTGATTGCACAAGATTGCACCTATGTAAACGACAACCTTAGGGAAATCAGATGAGTTGACAGGTGATTTTCAATCAAATCAATGCTACAAAATACTATCTGCTGATGAAGTGATCGTTGCAAACATGACTTGCTTTCTTAAACTTCAATTAAGTCAGCTAGGGGACTATTACAGAGCCAATTTGATCGCTCTTTTCTACACAATTCCTCGATCTGAGTGCTCTAGTGGGTTTCAGTGCTCATCAATGCTTTCAATGCTTTCAATCAGTGCTCTCTGATTGCTGGAAATCAAAAGAATGACCTGTCCTCTCAATCAGACTGGTTTGAACACCGAAAGCCAACAATTTTCACTTGGAATAAGCAAGAGCATAAGAGAACACCAATAAGCAAGAGAAAGGGGAAACCAAGAGACACCAATTTTCACTCGGAATTGTGCAATTTTATATTAGAAACAGTTGTGGACGATTCAGCGTTACCAGGGTGGATGTGTTACATTTTTTCATTTTTTTTTGACAGGATCTAAGGCTCATAGTGGAGTTGCCACAAACACATCTCACAGACATGGACATACAGACAAATTCATGAGAAAACACAAGACTGTTAGTCGAGACTGCAAACATCCACTGAGATGGTGGGAAGTGCCATGACTTCTCGGGGCAAGCTGGGCACCAGCGACGCAAAGCCAATGGCGCCACCTTTCCCACCGCACTCAGCGGGGCATTTCCTAAGGAGGAATATCCTCCCCATAGATTCCAGCCTGTGGGGATTGTCCATGCTCTTATACTTTTTCGTTATGACTTGGCTGAACATCAATTAAGGAAGCAACACGTCCCATTTTTTTCCTCATGGGGAAGCAACACGTCACGGTACAATGCGGACAACACGTCCAGTTGTCTGCATTGTACCACGTCTGCAATGGCATGAAATATCTTGCTTATGAGTTGATTGATCAGTGGAATTCAGCATTGATTTTCAGATGATGAAGGCCAACCAGGCCAGGGCTCAACATCTTTGGAAGTCGTAATGCGGATTATGAATGGAGGTGCCCAAGTAAACAAACGACTTGCAGTGCAGCAGCGAGCTCACAACTGTGGCTTCATTGTTGCAGGTTATTTGTATATCCAGATCCAGCTGGTGGTGGTGAGCTAGTATAGTCAATATTTTAAGCCTGGTGTTGGCTTAACGGTTAGGGTGCTGGCTTGGGATCCTAGGATCCTGAGCTTGAATCCCGGTTGATCGTTGAATTAACGCCAGGGGGTAATTAACTCAGCTTGTCATCCCTCTGAGGTTGGTAAATTGAGTACCAGCTCACTTGTAATTGGGGCACTGCATCAGCAGCACTAATGTGCTTCCAGAAAAATGATACAAACCAGCAGCCACAGGCTGCATGCTAAACAACAACAAGTCAATATTTTCGTGTTGGTGGTGTTGAAATGTAGCCCGACATTGGCCGCTGCTTACACCAGATTGTTGAACCCATTGGTTTGATCTTAATTCTGTCTCTGTCTCTTGCTTTCAATAAAGGTAACAAGCTGGACTTCTGATTTTCTAAAGGTGCTATTAGCAGAGACAAGAGCAATTAGCAGAGACAAGATCATGTCGTTGTACAAAATCACAAAGCAAGTCTGTGTTTGCATTATCATGGGTGCATGGGTGAATGAACGGTGTACATACAGATTTCCTTAGAACCAAATTCAGATCTCTGAGAACAAGAGTGGTGATTCTCCCAGGAACCCTCTCAATTTGACTCGATGGAAAGTCGAAGAGGTCCACAGAATCTTTCAGTTGAGCTGCAGTTGGTCCATATATGCAAAACAGAGGTGTGTTTCTTTTTGTGAGCTTCATGTCAACATGAAGAACATGATGTCACAATGTCTGACAAATCACACGTCGGCATTATAGATGAGGGCTAACCAGGACTCCTACACTGCCGTGTCTGCAAGCGCTAGCAGGGGCGTAGAGTAGGGTCCATCCTTTTCCAAGGTTTTGTTGGTGTAGACCGTCTGTTGTAATGATGGATAGTTCTTGAACCATGAGGCGTTCTACAATCAGATTGATGGCCAGATGTGCGGAGTTGCACATCTCCAGTGCACTTCAGTGTGCGGCAGTTGAGGGTAACAATGTCTAAGAGCCTCAAGTTCACCAGTGCCACCCGGAGGATCGTGTTTGGACAAATTGCATTCAACTTTCTCACATCACCGGCTTTTCCCCCTTTTCTCATCCTCCCTGGTTCCTCTACTGTCTCCGTTCCTGCTACCTTCAAACAATTCTACTTCTGCACTTCGTCCTGCTGAATTTGGTAACCACATCATCAAAGGACAGCGGTTCTCGAGGTTATCTGTGGTGGGCAGTGGATCTGTCATCAGGAGGAATCAGCATCATATTCTCCAGAGTGTGAAAATGCAACCCTGAAAATACAACAATCCTGAAAATACAACAATCCTGAAAATACAACAAGCCTGAAAATACAACAATCCTGAAAATACAACAATCCTGAAAATATAACAATCCTGAAAATACAACAATCCTGAAAATACAACAGTCCTGGAAATACAACAACCCTGAAAATACAACAATCCTGAAAATATAACAACCCTGAAAATACAACAACCCTGAAAATATAACAATCTTACTATAATTCACCAAATGTCCGTCCATCCGTTCAAAGGTCCCGCAAAAACGGTTGAACCGATCGCAACGACATCTTGGGTGGGTAATCCTGGGACCCTCTGGAGTAAAATAGTCTATATTGTTTTTCCAATTTTTCCAATTTTCCAGTTTTTCCAAACACGATGGAATAATATTTACCGATATGAACAGTGATGTGGCTTTTATTGAAATTCTACAAATACTGTTTAGATTTTGATGACAATTATGAACCTGCCGCGAATGCGGAAGTGGACAGATTACGGCAATGCGCGGGATTGATAATATCCCAATACAACGGTCATTCAATCGTAATGTTAAATCGTTAAAACGTTAGTCATGTTAATTGTTTTGTTAAAGTATAAATTGATGATTGGAATTGAGTGAATACAATTACGATTTTGAATTCGTAATTGTATTCACCCAACCGTATGAAACTTCACATCAGGATTTAAATATTTGTTTATGTCATGAATGTTGTTAAAAGTTTATTTTTAATATCAATGCTATTTAATTTGTGATTGGAGTTGTGCTGTTTGGAATGAAAAAAGAGATATCGAGTTCAAGTGAATGACGCAATGACGTGAACGTGAAACGCAACAAGATCAACGTGAAACAAGTGTGAACGTGAAATTCGCGGATCGCCATATGCAGATTCGCCACGGACCCACAATCGATGTTTATATACACACATATACAGTCAAGTGAAAAAGTAAGTACACCCCATGTAAAGTTTTGACTTTTTCAACATATTTCAACATACAGCTACTTGATCTTCATTTCAACAATATTGATGGATAAAGGTGATATAATATAACAAATATCATGAAACATTTACATTTTGTAGTCCATTGTATAATTTAAATAAACATAAATGCAAATTTCGCATGTGGAAAAAGTAAGTACACCCTTGGCTCTAATAGGTGGTATTTGGCAGAAATCTGCCCTTTGGCAGAAACAACCTCAAGTAGGCGTTTCTTATAACTGTCTACCAGTCTCTGACATCGACTGGGAGAAATTTTTGTGCACTCCTCCATGCAGAATTCTTTCAGCTGTGCGATGTTTGAGGGGTTTCTTGCATGCACAGCTCGTTTGAAATTCCCCCACAACATCTCGATGGGATTTAGATCCCGGCTTTGACTTGGCCATTCCAGAACCCTCCATTTCTTTCTTTTCAACCATTCCTTGGTGGATTTACTGGTATGTTTAGGGTCATTGTCATGTTGCAAGGTCGACCTTCAGTTGAGCTTCAACTTTCCGACAGATGGCCTTACATTATCCTCAAGGCACCCTCTGGTACAATGAAGAATTCATAATGGAGTCTATGATGTTGAGCTTCCCAGGCCCTGATGCAGCAAAGCTGCCCCAAACCATAATCTTTCCACCACCATGCTTCACAGTTGGTATCAGGTTTTTGTGGTCAAATGCTGTCTTTGGTTTCCGCCAAACACGTCTTCTGGTACTGTGGCCAAATAGCTCTACCTTTGACTCATCTGTCCAGAGCACATTGTTCCAGAAGTGCTGGTCTTTGCCTAGGTGTTCATTGGCAAACTTTAGTCTTGCCCTGATGTTCTTTCTGGACAGCAAAGGTTTCCTCCTGGCACACCTCCCATGTATATAGATCAAATTTGTGCAGCCTCTTTCTAATGGTAGACTCGTGCACTTTGACATCAACAGTGGCAAGAGCTACCTGTAGGTCCCGTGATGACATTCTGGGGTTCTTAGAGACTGCTTTCAGCACCTTGTAGTCTGCTCTCGGGCTGAACTTGTGGGGCGGCCTGGCCTGAACAATTTGGCAGTTGTTTGGAATCTTCTCCACTTGTAGATGATCTTCCGGACAGTCGAATGATTGATTTCAAATTGTTTGGAGAACTTTTTAAATCCCTTCCCAGACTCGAAGGCATCTATAACCTTCTTCCTGAGGCCTCAGAGAGCTCTTTGATTTAGGCATGGTGACGCCACACACTTCAACAACAAAGAGCAAACCATACTAAATGTCTGAGGTTTAAATAAGACAGGTTCCTCCAAGATCCTCTCTAACGATGTTCTAATAATTTGCACCTGAGTTGGTGCACCTGATTCTCATTTTAGGTATTTGAAGTAGTGATAAATGTAGGGGTGTACTTACTTTTTGCACATGCGAAATTTGCATTTATGTTTATTTAAATTATACAATGGACTACAAAATGTAAATGTTTCATGATATTTGTTATATTATATCACCTTTATCTGTCAATATGGTTGAAATGAACATCAAATAGCTGTATGTTGAAATATGTTGGAAAAAGTCAAAACTTTACATGGGGTGTACTTACTTTTTCACGTGACTGTACGTGAACGTACCCATTTGTTTGCGTACGGGTTCGTTATTCATGGAAGTCCTTCACGAACTTGCTGTCCATGTCTGACGTGCGACTGAAGGTGCTACAGAAATGTGGAATTTGTTGGTTTCATGCTTTAGCATTCGCCGTTTCTGCATTGTCTGCTTGCTTCTGGCCTCCCACCCGTGCGTAGCACTGGTACCTCACGAGTCCTGAAAATACAACAATCCTGAAAATACAACAATCCTGAAAATACAACAATCCTGAAAATACAACAACCCTGAAAATACAACAACCCTGCAAATACAACAACCCCAAAAATATAACAATCCTGAAAATACAACAATCCTGAAAATACAATATCCTGAAAATACACAATCCTGAAAATACTATAATCCCGAAAATACAACAATCCTGAAAATACAACAATCCTGAAAATACAACAATCCTGAAAATACAACAATCCTGAAAATACAACAATCCTGAAAATACAACAATCCTGAAAATACAACAATCCTGAAAATACAACAATCCTGAAAATACAACAATCCTGAAAATACAACAATCCTGAAAATACAACAATCCTGAAAATACAACAATCCTGAAAATACAATAATCATACTAAAATACACCATTTTGTGTCTGTCTGTCCGTCTGATGAATTTTTGACACCAATACATTCCGTCCTTACTTATTCAATCTCAACCAAACTTGACAGGATGACGAAGGGTTACATAATGAAGGTTGTAGCGCATTAATTTGCCCCCCTCCCCAAGGGAGTTTTCTCCCCCGAGCGGGTTTTCCCCGCCATTGCCGTCAATGGCGTTGCGTGTTGAGGTGTATATCAGTGTTAAATTAGCTTTATCGTGGCGTTTGTCCAAAGAAGAAGATTTATGGTGGCGTTTTTCCAAAGACGCTTTTAACCCTTTGAGTACGGATGCTATCCAGTGCCGCAACCCACGAAAAAGTTTTGTGTACGGATGACGTTACTCTACGTCATTGACTTTACCTATAAATAGATCATCAGTACGTGGTTGCATTCCCGTACCAAAATGCCAATTTAATCCCGTTTTATCAAATTTATCGAGGTTCGAGAATTTTTTTTTCAATTTGTTTCGGTTGCTGGGGATCCCGGGATTATCAAAAAAAAATCCCGTACTCAAAGGGTTAATAACAAAGTTAATGGTACTCGGATATTGTTAATGTTATTGCAACACAATATTAATACTAATAATGTCCCACTTCCCCCAAGGTGTTTTTCCTGCAGTGATAACGTGTATAAATAGCTCATAGTAAAAATGGCGTTTCCGTGGGAGCAACGGCTTCAACAGGAAGTAAAAATATTATAAACCACAAACACGTATGATTAGCTTTTTAAAGTCGCTGATACTGTTTATAACACTAAATGAAGAAATTTGGAGGAATCCAGAACATCCGTGAAGTAAGGTTTACTTACATAACTGAGCGAAGATCTACTATACTCTATATAACCCACAAATGTTGGTTTAATAACATGGCCCTTTCTGTCGCTACCGTGGCATTTTTCGTAGCCAACTTTTGAAACTCGCTCCTGCTGTTTGATATGAAACTGAAAGGGAGAAGCTCCGGTTGTGCACCTTTACCAAGCAGTTAGCTAGCGTTTGCCAAGCCAGCCGTTCCTTAACGGTTTTGAATGGAGTGCTTGCTCAAATGCTTAAACCACTTGGCGATCTCTCCACAAGAGACTTGGGAAATGAACACACACACAATGTTCTTGAGATCCGACCATAGATCGACTGTAATCTACATACCACAAAGAGGAATGACCCTTTTTTCCGCTCCCGTATGAGTCCTGAAAATACAACAATCCTTCGCTAAGGAAACACAGTGTACCTTGAAGGAAATCTTTCCTCAAGGATAAGGGAATTTTATGCAACCAGGCCATCGTTAGATCAGCCTCTGGCGTCGGCCTCTGACCTCTGACCTGATATGCAAATCCTGTTCAAATTTTAAGTCAATCGGATGAAAATTGAGAATTTTAGAAATTTTACCCAAGTTAGAAATTTAAAGAAATTTATCAGGTCTGAATCGTCTTCATGACCAATTTCCATGAAGAGCGCGTTTTGGGAACTCTCAAAGCTTGGTGCTTAAGGTCGGGAGGGAGGAGTGGGCTGAGGTGCCCCCTTGAGGTTAAGGAAGGTTTATGGAAAAACTTAAGGAATATTCATATTGTGGAAATCAATCAGGTCCACAACTTTGTACCATAGGTAGTTTTAATCACAATTAGATCTTTGGCATCATCCTGTAAAAATACAATCATGCAATACGTATCAGGATCTTGGCATCATATAGAAAAGGATCGATAATAATAGTCAAAGCAAGCGAGTCTAGCATATATGTGCGGGTACGTACCATTCAAGACTACAAGACTACATGTCATAGTAAATGTCACAGGAGTGGCTCTCTGTCGCGGATGTCCCAGGTCTTATAGACGCCCCTCAGTGGTTTAAGCGAGCATCACTCCCGGGTTCACCTTTGGTATATTTTCACTACATTCTCCCCGCCGTTAGAACTATAGGTCGGCGCCCCTATTTCCCCAAATGTTACAGACGCGGTTGTGGATGTTGGTTTACCGAGCGGTTTGGTATGACCGCGTCTGCACAGTTTACCCGATTATACTCGAACGTTGGCCGAGTCGCGCTACGCTAAATCAATTGAGGAAAGGACACAACAGCTGGGTTAAAATGACACGACACAAGGGTACAGTTCTCAAGACCTCCGGAGGAGGTTATAATATATCGGAACGTTAGATTACAAGGACAAGAGAGACAGCATAGGAAGATAGGCACTTAATCACGGTCTTATAGTAACCCCGACAGACGACATATAAACGGGACAAGACTGACTCACACGGGGATTGATGGCAAGGAAGGGCAGGTAGTCGAGGCTCAAGGTGCACTCTTGGCTCAGGGACAGAATCGACCCGGTCCGGTCCAGAGATGCGGGAGGTCTCGTCGCGCTGGAGGTGGCGTCTGGTTCTCCTTTGGTTCTCCATTGCCATCTGGTTCTCCATTGCCAAAAATGTTACAGACGCGGTTGTGGATGTTGGTTTACCGAGCGGTTTGGTATGACCGCGTCTGCACAGTTTACCCGATTATACTCGAACGTTGGCCGAGTCGCGCTATGCTAAATCAATTACGGAAAGGACACAACGGCTGGATTAAATGACACGACACCAAGGGTACAGTTCTCAAGACCTCCGGAGCACCGGAAGAAGCTAGGCAGGTCTCAAGCGAGCGTCAGTATTAATTGATTGGGGTACGTCATTCCATGTCAGTCGGTCCACCCGTAGCGGTCGGGGTAGCGAACTACCCTGCCAGCTCGTGTCCGGAAACTACCGGGTACGGCGTCCCCAAGCCCGGAGTCCCCTGCTTCGGAATAGCCCCTGGAGGCCGGTGTTGGAGGGGGCACCTCAGAGCCTTCAGGCAGGGGTGTATGTGACGACGGAAGTGACGGCAGAAGTTCCATAGAGGAAGCTTCGGTAGTGCCCATAGACTTGTAGATTGGTTCGTCAATATCCCTATAAGGGTCGATGACCCCACATGGGGCGAGATGGCGTATGGAGACAGTGGACTCGCATCCATCTGCCGTCATCACACGAGCATGCTCGGGATTAGCCTGGAGTACCTGCACCTTATCTACTAAGGGGTCGTACTTGCTTGTGCGAACCGCTCGTTTGAGATAGGCCGGCCCCGGCTCAGCGAGCCAGCTGGGTAAAGATCGGATACTACCCGAGCTTCTAGGGTGGTGGAACAGTCTTTCGTGAGGAGTCTGGTTGGTGGCCGTACATAGGAGAGCCCTGATCGAGTTCAGAACCGCAGGTAGCGACCAAGCCCATTTATCGAGGCCCCGGCCAAGGGTCCTGAGGCTTAGCATGACGGCCCTCCATATAATCCCATTGAAGCGTTCAATCTGCCCATTCGCCTGGGGTCTGTACGGTGTGGTGTAACTCGAAGCGACATTATTTTGGAGCAAATAACCTCTCACCTCCTGAGACAGGAACACTGCACCCCGATCGGTATGCACGTAGGCCGGATACCCAAACATAGAAAACAAATTCTGCAGGCACCGTATGACCATGGCAGCCATCATATCCCCGCACGTGTAAGCAAAAGGGAATCGTGAGTACTCATCAACGATAGTGAGCAGATAACGAGAGTTACTCGACACCAGCAGCGGTCCTTTGAAATCCATCGCCAATCTCTCCCACGGTCTAGTAGCCCTAACCAGCGTCCCCATGGGAGGGTTGTAAAAACGCGGTTTGAGTTCCGCACATATAGCGCAGTCACGGCAGATCTGGCGGATGTCCTCAATCGAGTATGGCAGATTACCACTATGCACAAAATGAGCGAAACGCGCCACCCCTGGATGACACATAGTGTCGTGCAAAGTGCGCAGACCCTCCAGAGTTATGATACCCGCGCACGTATCCGGCCTCGATAAGGCGTCGGCGACCAGGTTATCCTTCCCTGGGCGGTATTTGATGGTGCAGCAGAAGTCGGCGAGTTCGATACGCCAGCGAGTGATTTTCTCATTCTTAATACGTTGAGCATGTAAGGTGTCGTACATGAACGCAACGCTTTGTTGGTCCGTGATGATTTGGAAGCATCGCCCGATTAAGTACGGTCGCCATCGCCGAATCGACACGACGATCGCGTACGCTTCCTTTTCGACAGACGAATGCCTCCGCTCAGCGGAGGTGAGAGTCCGCGAAAAGAAAACCACAGGGCGCCCCCCTTGGGAGAGAGTCGCCGCTATCGCATGATCCGAGGCATCACTTTCTAAGACGAAAGATTCGCTCTCGTTGATCGTTGCCACAGCGGCGCCAGTGATGTCGGCCTTAAGGCCCCCGAAGGTCGCCAAGGCAGCCGGGCTCATGGAGAACGTGTCGCAGGCCACGAGGGGGCGGAGCTTCACGGAGAAATTTTGCACCCACTTCGAATAGTGGGCGAACAGCCCGAGAGCGCACTTCAGCGAAGCCCGATCGCTAGGCGGAGCCATATCGAGCAAAGGTCGGAGACGCTCCTTATCCGGAGAGACAGAGCCATGGGTCACGGTGTACCCCAGAAGATCTATCGTGCGTAGAGAGTAACGACACTTAGCCTCATTCATGGTTAGGCGATACCTCTGCGCGACCTCGAGGAAGCGCTTCAGATTAGCATCGTGATGCCCCTGGTCATACCCACAAACCGTAAGATTGTCCAGATATACAAAGACATCTGTCAAGTTCTCCTTAGTAACGAGGTCGTCCATAGCCCTCTGAAAACAGGCGACCCTGTTCGTCACCCCAAAAGGTAGTCGGGTGAACTGGTATAACCTTTGACCCGATTCAAAGTGGTATAGATGCGATCAGTCCTAGAGATGGGGATCTGATGATATGCACTACGCAGATCGAGAGTGCTGTAGACGGAGTACTGGGCCACCTGTCGTACTAGCACGTCCATCCCCAGTAAGGAGTAGGCGTCCAGCTGTGTAAAGCGATTAACCGTCTGTGAGTAGTCGATTACCATGCGTCGGCGATGGGCCTCACTTCACACCACTAAGACCTGGGCCCGCCACGGCGACCGGCTAGGTTCGATTATACCGTCCCTTAAGAGCTGGGCCATTTCCTCCGCAATGAATTGCGCGTCTGCTCGTGAGTAGCGCCGTGATTTTACTGCTACAGGAGTGCAGTCAGTGGTCAGGTTGGGGAACAGCGAAAGAGGCTCAATGTCCATTTTCGCGAGTGCACACACAGCAGGCGTGTCCGTCCCACCGAATTCCATTTCCAAACGTCCATGTCGCTTAAGAAAATCGTGTCCCAACAGTATGTCAGCACATAATGCAGGCAAGACCATGAGATGTACATCTGGAAACATGCGTCCCTTTATCACAAGTTTCAATCGACATTCCCCTTTTGTGCTGAGCCTAAGTCCTTGAGAGGCCATGAAGATCCGTCGTGTAGTCCCGAGGACCGGCCACCCATGTTGACGCACCAGCCGTTGATCGATAAAACTATCCGTAGACCCCGTGTCGACTAAGACCCGCGCAAAAATGCCTTCGACCATGAGCGGAATAATGGCCTGAGCGAGGCCGGAAGATCCGGCAGGTATTGAGCCATCCGAGCGAGAAGATCGCGCCTCGCGTGTGGATCCCATACCGGCTGCAGTTTTCCGGTCGTTTGAGCAGCCTCCGGAGGGCCCCCGTGCCAAACGCATAGTTGGCCATGCTGGAGCAAGAGCGTGTAGTTCGTATGAGCTGCCGTCAGATGGCGCTCGTGTCACGTGAGAAGGATCGCAGCCATCTGCAGTTTCATGTGCTGGAGCAAGAGCGTGTAGTTCGTACGGGCTGCTGTCGGATGGCGCTTGTGTCATGTGCAGCGTTTGCCGCAAAGCAAGAGGAGCTTTCAAAGCAGGAGCTTGTCGTTTGTTTGAGGAGGGCGTTCGGATGCCAGTCAAGGACGGTCGCTCCGCGGCCGGTCATGTTCGCGCCATTTGTTTTGGCGGCCCGATGTATCTCACCAAGGACGAGCGTGCAGCCAGGGGCCCACGAGGAGGAGGACCGCTCATCAAAGCCGGGTGAGGCGCCCCTCTCTGTGCTTGGTCCGTTGGCTCGGCGATAAGCCCATTCAAGGTCACGCGAGCTTGTGTGCCCCGCGCGGTCTTCCTGCAGACTTTTGCAAAATGTCCTTTAGTCGAACACAAATGGCATATTGCTTCCCGAGCCGGACACGCCGACCTGGGATGCTGTCGATTGCCACAGAAGTAACACGTCGCGTTTCGTTCAGGCCTCAGCCTGGCCGCCGTGGCTGCCGCCAAGCCGGAAGCCGAGTCCACCTCGGGTGCGGCCAGGGGCTCCGCCGTAGTCGAGTCCGCTCCCGTATCCTCGGCGGTAGCCCTCTCCGGTCGCGTGAGTTGAGAAGTCCCCGCAACGACTCGTGTGTGGTCATAGGCGGTAGATTGTTCCCGGGCCTCAGTGTAGACATGGGCCACCTGTAGTGCCTCCGCGAACGTCAGGTCAGCTGTCTCCAATAGTCTGAGCCTCAGAATCGAAGAGCTGATCCCAGAGACAAAAGCATCTCGGACAAGATCGTCCTGGACTTGCTCGTGCGTACATACCTCTTGAGTACTGTCCACAAGCAGGTGTCGCAGCTCCTGGGCGAAGCAATCGATCGACTCGGTGGGCTGTTGACGCCGCGTTGAGAGCAGATACCTGTTGTACACCACGCTCCGTTTCTTAATGTAAATTCGCTTTAGCTCTGCCACGGCGGCATCGTACGTCGTACATCGTGCGATGCTCCTGTAGACGCGGTGGTCGACTTTAGTCTGCATCACAGACAGCTTTGTTTCAGCGGTGGGAACGGTATCCTGGGCTCCGAAGTGGTTCTCCAGCGTTTTGAGCCAGTGAGTGAACTCCGAGCCCGAATCCTCAGCTT
This sequence comes from Myxine glutinosa, assembly GCF_964187855.1. NCBI lineage: Eukaryota > Metazoa > Chordata > Myxini > Myxiniformes > Myxinidae > Myxine > Myxine glutinosa. The sequence continues at coordinate 143,868,769 of NC_136261.1, read as the reverse complement.
GCGGGTCGGCGCCGAATGTCGGTACATTGATCATCTTGTGTCCCGCCGTTTCCGTAGATCTTAATTGTGATTAAATGTCGTGGAAATCAATCAGGTCCACAACTTTGTCCCATTGGTAGGTTTAATCACAATTAGATCTTTGGCATCATCCTGTAAAAATACAATCATGCAATAGATATCAGGATCTTGGCATCATATAGAAAAGGATCAATAATAATAGTCAAAGCAAGCGAGTCTAGCATATATGTGCGGGTACGTACCATTCAAGACTACAAGACTACATGTCATAGTAAATGTCACAGGAGTGGCTCTCTGTCACGGATGTCCCAGGTCTTATAGACGCCCCTCAGTGGTTTAAGCGAGCATCACTCCCGGGTTCACCTTTGGTATATTTTCACTACAATTCATATATGCAACCATCCTCTAATTAAGGATGTTCTTGAGGGGAAACTTCGGGAAATATTTAAGTAAATCCTCAAATCTTTCTTGAAGGATACTTTATGAAACGGAACCATGGGCCTTGTATTGGCACCCCCTTGACAATGTAACTGTCCTTGAGAGTGAAAGATCCAAGATTTTTGTGAAGTCCCACTGGCCTCCAACAATGACAGCCGCAAACAACTTGAAGACTGTGTTTTGTCCAAATTGTGAGACGTCATTATACTTCTTTCCAGAAAAATCATTACTGATGGCAAAGGTGCCAATGGAAAAGTGTTCCTTCATCCCACTGACTCAGTACTACTTCCTCAAAGAGTAATCAACTCAATTCCTGTTTTCAGAAAGAGAAATTAAACAAAAGGTCATGCTGATTTCCCTGAGGATACTTGCAATTTAATTTTCACAAGCCTCAAGATCATCTTTTCAATATGTTAATCAACAACTCAATTCTGTTAAACAACACATTTCTATGATGCCCTTTTTCTCATGCAGGTCTGCAACCTGACACACAAACGATTGGTAGTTGTGAAGCAGGCACATTACAAGCACAATGAGAAAACTGATTTGCACATTATAACCCAAAGCCACTTCAAATGCAACATAATGGTTTATTAAATCGATTTAATTAAGAATTGAAAATTTTAATTAGGATGTTGACCTTCTGCGTGTGAAAATAATGTGGTACAGTAAATGTCTCGGTATTTATGTCAAGAATTATTGGTAGACATTTTTGCTGCTATTGCTGTCTTGCGTATGCATTGTTACCTCCACCACTGTTACCTCCACCACTCATGTTTTCACCTCTGTCTGTTTTTTTCTGTGAGCAGGATATCTCAAAACGTTATGGACAAAATTGAACGAGATTTGGTGGGTGTATGACAAGGACAAGGACGAATTGATTAGATTTTAGTGAAGAACCAGGTGCTAGAGTTTTAAAGTGATTCTTCACTATTGAGAGATGGCGACATCGAGCCCAAACCGATATACAGCATGATATCTCAAAACGTTATAGACAAATTCGGACGAAAATTGGTGCGATGGTTGGGTGTCCGCCAAAGACAAATTGATTAAATTGTGGTGAAGATCCGCATCTGCATAGGAGAATTATTTTTAATTTTTACCTCTACCACCGAGGATGGACAGAGGTTATGTTTTCATCACTCCTATCCGTAGGGTTTGTTTGTCTCTCTGTGAGGAGGATATCTCAAAATGTTATGGATGTATTCGGACGAAACTTAGGGGACATGTTGGGTGTCTAAAATAACGAATTGATTTGACTTTCGTAAATATCCAGATCTGGATACAAGAAATGTTTAAGTGATTCTGCACCATTGATTGATGGTGCCAAAAACGATATATGACACGATATCTCAAAAGGTTATAGACTGATTCGGATGAAAATTGCTAGACAGTATGTGTGTCTGCTAAGGACGAATTGATTCGATTTTGGTGAAGATCCAGATCCGGATCCACTTACAATAATTTTTTTAATTTTTACATCTGCCACCAAAGGTGGACAAGCTCTTTCACGAGCCTCGATCTTGTATTCAAAAAAACAAAACAAAAAAAAACCAAGGTGGACAAGAGGTTAAGTTTTCACCCCAGTCTGTTTGTCACTTGCGAAATGGAAGATGTGTGTGTGTGTGTGTGTGTGTGTGTGTGTGTGTGTGTGTGTGTGTGTGTGTGTGTGTGTGTGTGTGTGTGTGTGTGTTTGTTATCCACTGTTGCTGCTTGCTTATATTTGTAGGAAGTTTCCATCTACCCCCGCTAATTTCACCCCAGAAGATTTCCATCTACCCCCGCTAATTTCACCCCAGAAGATTTCCATCTACCCCCACTAATTTCACCCCAGAAGATTTCCATCTACCCCCACTAATTTCACCCCAGAAGATTTCCATCTACCCCCACTAATTTCACCCCAGAAGATTTCCATCTACCCCCGCTAATTTCACCCCAGAAGATTTCCATCTACCCCCGCTAATTTCACCCCAGAAGATTTCCATCTACCCCCACTAATTTCACCCCAGAAGATTTCCATCTGCCCCCGCTAATTTCACCCCAGAAGATTTCCATCTACCCCCGCTAATTTCACCCCAGATCCACTTTTTTGAAATACCAACTTCTTTCCTTGAAGTCTTTGCAGTGTCCTTGTGTTTTATACTTCTCCCACCTCCCCACCCCCCTTCCTACGCCTCATCCCCCTAAGCCTTCTCCCTGCCACAGATCTACTGATGTCCCTGCTCTCAAATGTTGTGTTTATGTGCTTCCCCTTCTCTCCCCATCTTGTCTACCGCTCCCCTTATTATATACTTTGTGTGTCTGTTTGATTTTTTTGTATGATAAATGTTAGCTCTTTCACGAGCCTCGATTCTGTATACAAAAAAAAAAAAATGGTAGGAATTCGACACCTGACATCCACAGATATTTCTCATATTTCCTATATTTTCGTGAGTCCAATTTGCATCGGGGGACACAGCAATTATGGTGAACCATTCTGAATTTTTCACTCTTTCGTTTAAATTATGATAATTACGTGAAGACCATGTGACTTAGATTTCGCCATAGCAACATGGGTTAAAAGTGCTCCAGTTACTAAAAGTGAGTCACAGAAATCGCACACAGCGCATGCGAGAAGGGCCTCGTTAGCAGTCCTACGTCATTTTGAAAGTCCCTTATTGCCACTTCTGAGAAGGAGAAAAAAGTGGCAAAAAATATGGTGTAGTTGGTATCCTATGGCTTTGGCTTTGAATATGGCTTTATAATCACTAGGGCATGCCCGTACGTGGGTGCCCGTTCCTTGGCAAAAAAAAAAAAAAACGCTACCCGTACGCTCTACCCCGCCCGTACGCCCGTAAACAAAAAAAACAACGCTCTTCGCTTCCGCCCTTCGCTCTGACTGAATTGGGAGAAATAATGCGCATAAGAAATCGAGAAATTATTATTTTCTCCGGAAGAAATCGAATTACGAACCGTAATGGCGCACGCGCTCGGCTCGGCTCGCTCTCACATCGGCCACGCCTACGCAACAACGCGTTCTGTGATTGGCTGCCGGAAGTGCAGTCTTCACTGTCCCGAAGGTCGCATATCGCAGTTACGATGAATCGCAAATTAGTTTTAATTAGTTTTAAAACATAGTTGAACGCCAACATAGTTTGCCAACGTGAAATAAATGAATACGCTCTCAAATGTGCCGTCCGAGGCAGAGTCTGTTCGCCACGTTCGGCACACGTGATAGCTCGCTGCTCTCTGATTGGTTGAATCGTTTTTTGGACATAGCTCGGTAACTACTTCTCCGATTAATATGAAACCTTGAAAAGGCACATCCTCGGGTCCCCAGCAATATACCTGGCAAGTTTAAAGTATATCGGACCGGTAGTTGTCGAGAAACAGCGGTCACAGACAAACATACATACATACATACATACATACATACACACAGAGATTACTGGAATTATAGATAGATGAATAAGAATATGGCTTTGGGAAATGACATCACTTCCTAAAGTGTTTGTCTGAAGTCGAGTCCAGAATTGTCGTGTGTGTGTGTGTGTGTGTGTGTGATTAGCATGGGAACCCCTCCAGAAGCCTCAGTACTATAGAAAAAATACAGCTTTCCAGAACTATGCGAGGCCAACACAGGATGCACAGGATAGCCGATTCAGTCCCACTGAGGCTGGAGACCAGATGCATGCTGAGCCCATGAGAAGTTCCTTGTTTCGAAGAAGGAAATCTTCCCGAGTGGAACAGTAAAGCGATCACAGCAACTTCAGCAATCCCTCTCTCCTTTATTTGCTAGCCATCTTTCTTCATGTCATGGTAGCACCAAAATCAATCATTCCTTTCTTTCCTTCCCTGCATGCCAGTGTCCACTCTTGAAGTATGTCTGACACGTTTTATAAGTCGTGTTCCTCACCCCGAAAGGGACAACTGTAGGGTTGTCCATTTCTCCAAAGCAATAACTTATTCCAGCATGGTTCCTCTTGCCTGGGGAAAATCCTGCCCATACACTCAGCCGTGCGATTGTCCAACAATGACTGCTCCTGACAATATTTGTCGTGCATGTACGTACTAAATTCCAAGTCCCATAACAACAATCCCATAAGCTTACGTCATCAACCCATTCCATTCAAATAAAAACATCACAATAAATAAATAAAGTGGTGACATGGTGACAACAGCTTTATTGAATATATGTATTTCCTGATGCAAGACTGACGATAAAGCACACAAGCAATTCATAAGCTTAAAATGTCATTTGATCAAACGGGTTCGATGAATGATGACACCAATGAGCGGAAGACAAAGAACCTCAAGAACAGAGGAGACCAGACATTGTCTGTCTGCCACATTCCTCACATACTTGAGTTTACTTTTCATCAGTTCTCAGATAAATATCATGTGACATTCCTTTTGGCCTCCTTGCAAGTGTGCATGTGCACACATACAGTATGCACACACCCGTACACCAAATTGTATGAGGATAAGATTAGCAGGAAAAGAACCACCTTTGGAGACCATTTTTCCCCACAGAGAAGGGGTTGGCCTTTTTCGGGCACCGTGGCAATGTTGAGGCAATGTTTTATGGCCTGATGCCCTTCCTGCCACCAACCCTGTTAGTCGCCTCTTGCGACACACACGGAATTACCAGTGAACTGGTACTCAATTTACCAACCTCGGAAGGATGACAGGCTGAGTCAACCCCCCTGGTGTTAATTCAGCGATCGACCGGTATTCAAACCCAAGATCCTAGGATCCCAAGCCGCCACCCTAACCGCTAAGCCAACATCAGGCTGATAAGATTAGCAGGAGAAAGTAGTATTATTTCACAAGGAGGAACCAAAGGACAAATTAATGCAGTATATGGGATTCAAACCTGGGATCCATGTGGGCTTCTTTCCAATAAATCGACTCAACCATCTTCCTTCATGGGATCTGGAGTTGGAAAAGAATCTTGTGAAATGCATTGGAGTTTTGTTTTTCATTAAAAGTTTGGATGTTCAAATGAGTCCAGCCCAGGTACAATTCAAAGTCTTGAAATGAAGGACAATTTTCTTGCTCATTAGCAGTGGACGAATGCACCAAACTTGGCAAAAACACTTTCTTTAATCCTGATATTAAAGCACCACAATGGGGAAAACTCCAAAGACAATGACGTCACCCTTTGAAAGTCTTGGTTTTATTTATAGAAGTATTTTGCCAAAAGTCTTAGAAGTGATTGTATGAAAATGTGGGCAAGGAAATGAGAAGAGGAAAGCGAAAATATATTTCAACAGTTTGCAGAGGTAAAAGGCCTTCAACTTTGTCAGGTTATTGCCACCAGCAACACTGTCAACAAATCAGTGTTTCCTAGAAAGGGGTGTGAATAATCAGCTATGCAAGGTCAGCAGAACGAAACGTTCTCACGGCGCTAAAAAAGCAGACAAATTGGGCAAGAAGGCACATCAACAGACTGAATGCATGCCGGACAGGAAGCGGAGACAAGGGGTGGGGCCATTTTCACCAGGTTCCACAAATCAATGCTGGAGGAAACAAAGGGCCATTTTGTGGTCCGGAAACCCTGGATTCCAGCTGCAAGTAAGGAGGTGTGCGGCTTCTAAGTAAGATATTAAAAGAAAACGTTTCTTAGGTCTTGCTTCCATTGTACCTTCGGAGTCATTCACCTGCTTTGATCTCCTTTTATTATTGTGCTCTCCATTGTGGATGGTGTCAGTCACACAAGAATTGTTTTTACTTGTGTGCATTGAAATTTCATGAAAGAATTGTTGATTTCAATTCTACATTTGGTGATTTTTTTGGGGGAAGTGGCAGGGTGATTCATTGGTATGGCTGAAGCCTATGACCTGTCTGACAATGGTGTAGTGCCGATGGCAGGGGCATTGACTGTGAAGCACAGTGCACTTTTAAGAGTGCATGTGTAAGCGTTGTCCTGTCTTTAATGAGGAAGGGAAGGATCACAGAGCTGTGTTTTTCTCATCAACAGGCCTTTATGAGTTTCCTTGCCAAATTTCAAATTTCCTCCATAAATTGCAGGTTGTAAATCTGAGCACAACAGTAGGACTCTTCCTAATTTATAACTCTCTCGGTCGGTGGCTGCGTTGCATTTTATCCGATGCACCTACAACTGAAAAACATATATCAGTGTTTACAAACAGAGCAGTTCAGTTGCTTCCTATCAATTTAATTATGTTAACTCCCAAACCTTCCTTTTTTTTTTTTAAGCCTGGTGTTGGCTTAGCGGTTAAGGTGCAGCTTGGGATCGTAGGATCCTGGGTTTGAATCCCGGTCGATCGCTGAATTAACTCCAGGGGGATTGACTCAGCCTTCCGAGGTCGGCAAATTGAGTACATTTCACTGGTAATTCCCTGTGTGTCGCAAGAGGTGACCAACAGGGTTGGCGGCAGGAAGGGCATCCGACCATAAAACATTGCTTCAAAAAGGGGACCAGGGTGCCCGAAAAAGGCCAACCTCTGCTCTGCGGGGGGGAAATGGCCTCTAAAGGTGGTTCCAAACCCCCCTATTTTACCCTCAGAATCCTCCATCACAAGTAAACCCAATAGCTCCTCTAGGTGAGCTTTCATTTTTAAAACTTCAACAGAGGAGAAATTTTTTGAAAACCAAAACGAACTCAACGTACCAACATATAAAACCTCCCAAAAAACAACTTGTGTTGTAAAATATTTGTGAGGTGGACTTTATCATAATAAAAGTATACCTGAAGTTGTCACCAAATCGCTCCAGCTCATTGTAGAATTCAGTTATGAAACACAGACCATCGATCTCCATAACTTCGTATGTGACTTGTGAAGATGGAACATGCAATTCCTTCACAAAACGATCTGTGGTGTAACCACAAAGCGAATCGACCGTGGAGATCGAATCATCAGCTTAAACGATGTAAATCCTTTATTTTGGAGTCACAACCTCTGTTTTTCCTGTCTTTGTGTGTGTGTCGCTTTGGAGATTGATCGTCGAGAATACACGAGCCAACATTCCAGCACGACAGACAAGGTCGGTTGTTATGGCCCTTTGCTATTTATCATCGCTTTAGCTGAGCGATTACAATATCACCCGCCATACATCATCTGATCTGCATTAAAGGGCATCAGAAAGGCAAAACAAAGCTATTGAGTAACAGCGTGGCAAAATCGGTTGGAGACAAACTCAGAGACTGTGGTTTTGGAAAAAAAAAAGAAAAAGATAATGCACTGAAACACAAGTACAAGCTGTGCATTCGACGTTCAAGGACAGAACATCACTTTTCACGAGCAAAAACCACATGGAATTTGCGTTTAGGCACTCTCCAACACAGGCCTGCCCATGAAGGATGAGGGAGCACATGAATCACTGTTTCGTTCATTGACTATAGGATGACTTTCTCAAAATGTGTGCAACTTGAACCAGGAATACATGTTGACAACTTCCTTGAGGTATGTGAAGCGTTTAGAAGAGACTACCGATAGATAATAACAATATTTTAAAGTCCGTGAACGAAAAGGTCATCCGCTTTTTTGATGGTACGCCATTTGGCAATCGATGCTCCTGATTTACTGCTGCCTATAACCATTCGACAAAGAGCAGTGTACACCATCACTTACATCAAATTGTTTGTCATCGGGCTAGTCGACCTTTCGACGAGGCTTCTTCTAGTCGTTGAACATGTGGAGTCCTGCTGCCTGGACTGCAAACAGCAACGATATAAACTACCATTGGGCCAGTGCCAACAACTCTATTTTTCAAATTGGTACCAAATCTGGAGAGCTAGCGATCCAGCATTTACTTCTCAATGATGTAACCCTCTTTTGACGTCTTTATAGAGATTGAAAAAAAAGTTGCTCTCCTTTTTCCTGGATGGCCATAAAACGCACATATTACAGCTTTTTAAGAGTCATCGGGGACACGGCAAGCAAGGCCTGCAGGTGGATTCCTTCAGGTACAGTTGCAGAGAAGCCAGGTATCCCTGATGTAATATTATTTTTGTTGCCTATCATGCTTCAGCTCCTTGTTCTCATCAACAAGGAGGAGCTTGACTTCAAAGTTATGGAATAATTTTCACAAATGTTTCCATTAGTTGCGAGACTGACAATACTTATTAATTGCAAGTGCTGTGTTTATAATTGCTGCAGAGTATTGTGCTTACGTCCTTCATCTGAGTCCGTTTCACCTCCTTAAAATTCGTGTTGAACTCATTTATATTCTCTAGCTTTTAATTTTGTCTTTTTGTGCTTTTAATGATGTGGTCGACACAGTTCTGGAATTAATTTGTTGAAAACTCTTAATGCCACCCTTGGATGGCATGCTGATGTGCTCATTTGCACTCGTAGTCCTTATCTCTGCTTCATCATTAAAAAATTCACTTTGCAAATGGCGTTTTTGTTCCCTGTATATGAGTGAGGCTCATGGGAAAGCAAGGTAGGAGGAATATGATGCATGGGCGACAGTGTGACAGTGGGTCAAACATAAAGTGGATGAATGAAAAGGAAAACAGGAGAGGGAGCAGGGGAGGGAACTGAAACTAGCAAGTAAGATGGTCGAGTTAGAAAAGGTTAATGGGGGTAATAAAGATGATCGGTCAAAACTGAGATGGTGGTGCACTGCTTGCATGAAGCCCTGGAGGAAAGGATGGAACTGAACAGCCTCTGCAAGGTGCTTCGGTAGATGACAGAAGCGAGGAATAAAAGAGTTGAGGTGTGCAATCTGCCTTGCATTATTTTGGAAGTTTAACCAGAAAGGAGTTACTAAAAGAAAGCATGCATCCTGGAGTTGCTGGGGAGGGTTGGAGGACTGAAAGAGCTGAAGGAGTAATGTTGGAGAACAGATGGTAGAAAACAGAGAGATCATCAAACTGCCTGAAATGAGAGAGCAACAGACCTTGTCCTTCGGCCTCATCACAGAAGATTACAATAACTTTTCGAGCTATAGATTCCACATCATTCAGGAGAGACAGAGATGATTTTGTATCGCCACTGCATAGCGAACAGCAGTACTCCATTTAACTACAATGGTCTAGTCGACTGTGAGTATTGCTGATTGTCCAAGGAAAGATTTGGATCGACAAGGATGATCAGTCTGCGGCTGGATTTGGAGTTGCTGTGGTCAGCTCAGGAAAGGTAGTGGCTGATGGTGAGGCCTAGAAGTTTAAGAGACTGAACCTCTTCCAGTGAATGACCAAGGAAATACTGTATATCGGTGGGTTCTCTTTATGAACCTTCAGGAACGAGATGGTGAGACTGACATTTTACTAGATTGAAGGACACGTTCCATTTAGAAGACCAGAGTCTCAACATTTCTAGATCAGTAGAGAGAGAGACACACACAGCTGCTCCCTGCCGAGCAGAGGGCTGAGATATATATAATCAAGAGAATGTTGACAGAAATATGCTATCCACCAATGGAAGTAAAGAGGTGCTAATATTTCAGGCATTAACCCTTCATCAGAGTAAAAAGAGGCCAACCCCCTTGCTGCAATGAAAGGTTGATTCCTGCATGAAATGTCAGCTTTTCCTTGCTTACCATGTTGGCTGGAATAATTTCATCAACATTCTGTTGATTCCACCTGATGAGATCTATAGGGCTTCTCATTTATTAAGGATGTGTTATAACTGTCAGGTCAGTTATAACTGATCTTAGTTAGGTCAGTCTCTTTCTTTACTGCCACTGGTAACATGTAACCCAGTGCTACCTTCCGCATGGTCGGGTGGTCAGCGACTAAACCAAATAACCTCACTGGCTTACCAATGGTGAGGGTGACTGTGACACCTTGTAGGACGAAAAACAATACCTGTTAAAGGGTGGATGAGCTCCCTTAGGGAGCCAACGGTCATCCAGTAAGGAGATGGTTTGTCATAAAAAACACCAACGCAGTTGGACTGGCTTTTTAAGAAGTTGGTTGTGGACAGCAACTGTTCAGGGTGGTACTACCATTCTGACTTAGGAGCGTTAACGTAGTGCCTGGAACCATCTTACAATCTCCGTGTCAGGATTGCTGGTCTTACCTACTGTCTCACTCAAACTATAGCTACCAGGCTGGCTTTAATTTCTCTTTCTTACAAACAAACATCATACACTTTTCATCATACACATTTCTTACTCATTTTCACTCCTCACCTTTACATTATCTATTTTATTTATCTTTATGCAGTTATTTTATTTAAGGCCTGGCCTCAATGAGGACTATATAGTAACTGGAGCCATAAACATAAAATACGATTTAATTTTACAATTACAGCTCAGGTTTCTCATCGAAGGGTGTGTTATATAGGGTATCCAATATCCATAAAGTCCTTGTGAAACTTTAAACACTGCCATCTCTCTCTATACATCGTTCAATTAGATTTTACAACTCGTTGAAAACATTCTCGCGCTGTTTCTGAGTGATGTCATGAATTGCATTCATTATATTGATTATAGCTTTAAGTTACTCCAAAGAATGGGGATTTGATAAACAGTAGTTTTTGCATGGCCCCTTAAAAAGAAGTCCAATGGAGAAAGTTCAGGGGAACAAGGTTGCCAAGAAAGTGGTCCATATATACCGATCCACTTCTCTGGGAAAATATCGACGTCGTTCAGTGAAGAAATTCTGTAACATTTGTGTGGACATCATGATTCCTGGACAGCTGCTACAGTTTCCTCACTGATTCATTAAAATTGAACTCTACAGTATTGTATTAAAACATTATGAACTAGAACGAGCAATTAAAGATTGCATACCCTCGCCTGGACTGGTTTTTGTGTGGTTTTATAGTACGTGTTTTATAGACGTACTCACATTCTAATTGTACAGTACATACTTTTATGGATGTATTCATATTGTAATTGTACATACTTTATTGAGGTACTCGTTTGACAAAAGATAACTTGTAAAAATTGTAGTCTACATTGGCAAATGATGTGAGTACAGACAGACAAACAAACAAGAAGACGTCATGCAGAGCACGATACTTGCAAAATCCACCCCTCCCCAAGTTATAAAGTTGCCATGGATACATCAAATTGTCCATTTCATTAAGATTATAATTGATGATCTTAATCAAAGTTCGGCTCAATCGGATTAAAATTGATGATTTTTCAGATGAAAATTGATATTGGAAGTTTGACCTTGATATGGCATTTGACCTTTGACCTCAAAAATAGTTGGTTCCCCAATTCCGTGATGCTCTATGTAATTTCTGTTTAATGTAAAAGTCAATCGGATGAAAATTGATGATTTTTCAGTTCAAAATTGTGGATTTTGGATGTTGACCTTGAATTGACCTTTGACCGTTTGACCTCAAAATTAGTTGGTTTTCCAATTTAGTTACTCAATGTGCAAACACTTTTCAATTTCCTAGTCAATCAGATGAAAATTGATGGTTTTTCAGATGAAAATGGATGATTTTGGAAGTTTGACCTTGAGTTGACCTGTGACATTTTGACCTCAAAAATAGGTGGTTTTCAAATTCAGTGAGGCAATATGCAAATGCTCTTCTATTTTCAAGTCGATCAGATAAAAATTGATGGTATTTCAGATGAAAATTGATGATTTTTGAAGTTTGACCTTGAGTTGACCTTTGACCTGTTCACCTCAAAAATAGTTGGTTTTCCAATTTAGTGACGCACTATACAAATGCTGTTCCATTTTCAAGTCAATCGGATTAAAAATGGCGATTTTAGAAATTTGATCTCCAGATGACCTTTGACCTCAAAATCAATTGGCTTCTCAACTGTGACGACTTCCACAACTTGTTGAAGTTTTGTGATGATCGGTTTAGAATTGTGACCTGTAGACCGGTAACAAACAAACAAACAAACAAACAGATTAAAAATCGGTCAGAGACCGAGGACTTGCCGGAATGTACTTTTTTTATCGGCCATTTTGGCCAAATATGGCGGCCGAACCACGTGACCGATGACGTCATCATTATTTGTTTTCTAAACTAATTTATTCCTAGATTATCCTCAAGAAATTTCATCTTGATCGGATGAAGTTTTGTACTTGTCGAATTATGACGTCATAATTGACGCACCTATGACATCATCATTAGCATATTCTATTCCCCATGGAGAGTTCTTTACAATGAACCATGTCTCAATTTTTTCTATTCAGCACTTTCGGAGATATAGAGGTGCAATTTTTTTCGGTTTTTCCAAGATGGCTGCCGAACTACGTGACCGATGATGTCATAATTATTTGTTTTTTAAACTAAGTTATTCCTAGATTATCCTCAAGAAATTTCATCTTGATCAGATGAAGTTTTGTACTTGTCGAATTATGACGTCATAATTGACGCACCTATGACATCATCATTAACATGTTTTATTCCCCATGGAGAGTTCTTTACAATGAGCCATGTCTCATTTTTTTTCTATTCAGCACTTTCGGAGATATAGAGGTGCAAAGTTTTTTGGTTTTTCCAAGATGGCGGCCGAACCACGTAACCGATGACATCATCATTATTTTTTTTCTCTACCAGTTTATGCCGACATGGCGCTCAAGAAATTGCATCTTGATTGGATGAAGTTTTGTATTTTTCGAATTATCGAATTATGACGTCATAATGGAGGCCTTGGGCCGAGAGAGTTAAAAATTGGGCACAGTCTACTCCAGGTCAAAACAAATATGTGTGTAAAGTATGGCGATTCTATGTGCAACAGTGTAGACGTAGTACTGCGCACAAACAGACAGACAGACAAACCAACCAACCAACATACTTGCCGGAATATTTTCCGGCAAGTAACAAACAGACAGACAGAATAACAAATGCAACCGACTAATATATTTGAAAAATCTTCGATTTTGCAAGTATCAAGAAGACGTCATGCAGAGCATGATATTTGCAAAATACACCCCCCCGCCCCCCCTCCGAAAAAAGGTTGCAGTTGATCCAGCAAATTGTCCATTTGATCAAGATCAAAATTGACGATCTTGATCAAAGCTCGGATCAATAGGAGGAAAAGGGATGATTTTTAGATGAAAATTGATGAATTAATAAGTTTGACCTAGAGTTGACCTTGGACCTTTTTGACCTCAAAAATAGTTGGTTTCCCAATTCATGGAGGCAATATACAAATGCTGTGTTCAATTTTCAAGTCAATCGGATGAAAATTGATGGGTTTCCAGATGAAAATTCATGATTTCGGAAGTTTGACCTTGAGTTGACCTTTGACCTTTTGACCTCAAAAAGAGTATATTTCACCATTTGGTGTCTCGATATGCAAATGCTGTTCAATTTTCAAGTCAATCGGTTGAAAATTGACGGCTTTTCAGATGAAAAATGGCGATTTTAGAAATTTGACCTCCAGATGACCTTTGACCTAAAAATCAATAGACTTCTCAATTGTGACGACCTCTACAACTTGGTGAAATTTCGTGAAGATCGGTTGAAAATTGTGACCTGTAGGCGACTGACATACAAACAAACAAACACACAAACAGACAGACAGAATAGCACACAAGACCAACCAATATACTTGAAAAAACTTAGATTTTTCAAGTAACAAATACACCGCTCACAATAAGTTAGGGATATTGTGGGAGTGAGTTAATTTTTTTTCATAGGGGTGTGCGTTTCACTTCACTGATTTTTGGGATAGGCAGACCATTGTATGTGGGTTGTTAGGGTTAGAACCTAACAGGTTAGTTGTTAGGGTTAGAAATACACAAAACAACCACACCGAAGAACCTGCCAATATCCCTAACTTATTGTGAGTAGTGTAGACAAACAGACCCAAATACAATACCCTCTCCTCTGGTGATGGTAATTATGCTTTAATGCACCATTTCTAGTGTGTTTCTATCATGTGCACATCAAAAGTTATGAGAATACAAACTTGCACAAGGATTTATGGACACCCTGTACTGTAACAAGTACATTTGCCGTTGACCTACTGCTCGAAGAAGAGCTTGCACATGGGTGGCATGCAGGAAAAAGACATGACTACGTACATGAACAAATGCACATAGTATATGAGATGTGAATCTGGGTTCCCAACATTATGAGCCATTATTTCAAATGTGATTACTAAATGGTCCAACCCTGGGTTAAACCCAAGGGTATATTTCGAAAAGCTATTGCCACGAAATCAGTAGTTGAGGATTTTCTTGCAGATAAATAGAGGCATGAGGAATACTGACGCCCATCTGGCACAGCACAGAGCTAAATAAGAAAAGAAAAGGGACGACAACACCATGCTGTAAACTTGGCACGGTGTGAATGTAAACTTGTGGGTGCGTGAAGTTCAAACCAGAATCGTGCGACATTAACTTTTATGACAGGCATGTAAAATCACACATTGAATTGAGCAAATAAATCTTATAAGGATGTGTTAGAGCAAACTTGCTCTGAATTAAAACAAAATATTTGAGGCCTACTAGACCAAAGTTTTATTTGTGCAGCAAATTCAGTGATTGTGTGAAAGCAAAATAACCTCATGCTTTCATTACTAAAACAATATGACACTTTTTTTTTTTCAAATCTTAATTAATATACGGTGAGCATATAAGTTCCAAATGTTGAAGTCACCCAGAAGTTAGGCACGTTATCAATAAAAGATGGTCTGATATACCACATCTCGGCAAATTAAAAAAACAACTTTACAGAACAAAAACAGATAAGCCAAACAACAGATATGCCAGATACTTCATCAATGACTAACGCAGGGTTGAAAATGGTTCACTAGGTCTTGTGGTCAAATTCATGCCCATTTCGCTCAATCACCATCCCCAAACCCCACCTGGAAGGCATTTAAGATCACATTGAAAACGTTGAACTTTGAATCTTTGTCTTTTTTGAGGAAATCAAGAAGTTAGTTGAGCTCTTTCATTCTCCTCTCTGCGGTTCTCACATATTTTCTGACTAAAACTATACAGGTTTCTTGTATCACCATAATCTGAGATGGAATGCCAATTGTAGTTTAGAAATTCCAAACATCAAAGAAGAATAAAGTAAAGAAAGAATGTGGTTTAATAAAAAAAAGGAAAAAGAAAGAAGGCCAGAACAACATGAAACTTAAACCACAGTTCTGTGACCTAAACTATACCATTTCTATTTTTTCTCAATTATCTGTGGAATGGTCTGCCAACTGTAGATGAGAAATTCAAAACACATGAAGAAACTTCTAACACAACTTAGTGTGAACCATCACACACGAGTTGAGCCTGAGTCTGAGAATCACTGCAAGGCCTGAATAAAATGTGGCAAATGTTCTATTGAAACACAATTTCCTGTGTCGTCCTTCACTTGTAGCTAAATTAGACAACTTTGTTTTTTTTTACCTGTGGCATGTGGCAGGTCTACAAGAGCTTTGCATTGCTGTTGTTTTTGTTGTTAAAGGTCTATTTTTGAAATGAGCACCACTTTGGTGATGACATCTGCCAGACCACACCCACATTTGTCGCTTGAGTCCACCCACCTTAGCACTGAGACGAAATGATATGGCCGCCATCTTCGTTTCCCGGTGGGCCTAACTTATTAAGCCTGTAGGCCTCTGCTGATTATACACTGCTCGGGTTTGTTGCGCCAGATTTCCATTGGCTTTATTTGGGTCGAGTCTTATTGATGATGCCAAAAATCGAATAATAGTCAGGTTTAGTCAAGCCCATCTGAACGCATGGTACGTCAGAACGCACAGTATTCAAGTGCTACATTTTGTAATCAAGGGATATGTTATGAGGGTTACTAAAATCATCGGCTTTGTTTGGATTGAGTGTTATTGACGATGAGGGACACAAAAAAATCTAATCATATGTCGAATAATATGAAGGTTTAATCAAGCCCGGCATAACGCACGGTACGCCATGACACACAATAATCAAGCGTTACGTTAAGTTACATCATCAAGCGTTACGTTAAGTTACATCATCAAGCGTTACGTTACGCAAATTATTTAATAGCTCATTAAATGTGTGTTTCCAAATCACACTGCTCATCTATAAGAATGCCTTAAATGCACGTTTACAAATGTGCCCATTACCGAATTTTGTCGCAGGTGGTGATCAGAATGCAGTCATTTTTGTTTAAAGCTCGAAAGTGTTATAAATGGCAAAATCTCACAGGGTATAAAGGTTATTTCATATCTGAGAATGGACAATTTAAGTTGAAGTAGACCTGTGTGCAGACTCACATTCACTCAATCACCGCCTGACACACCGACCACCGACCAATTATTAGCCTTTTCCCTTCAGGCGAAGCTAATTTAGCTTTCAATTGCAAGGCTTTTGGTAGAGCCAGTAGGCCTATACTGACACCATCTTACATAAGGGATAAGAAGCAAAACTTACATTTCATTCTTGAAAATCCCCTGTAAATGGAAAGCTTTCGACTTGGCGTTTATAGGCCTACTGTGCAAAACAAGATTGCCTGAGGGGTACTAAAAAAAAACCAACACATGATCAGTGATATCAAATTGGATTGGTCAGTCAAGGAAAAGCGAGATGAGAGATGGGATATGTAAGATGGATAGATATCATTCCAATGCTTCTGTTCAGATTAAATGGAAATTAAAGGGGAGAAATCTTCACCATAATCAGTTGCATGAGCATCCAACTCTCGTGAAAAAGTTGGCACATACAGTTGTATTTCCAACATATATACCAGGAAGACAGAAAAGAGTAAAAATTGCATGATTCACAACGTATAGGAAAGAGTGGTAAACCACAATGAAAAACAATAAGTGCTGCTCAGGAAAAGAGTTCTGGAAGTCAACCAAGTCCTTCCAAGAATGGAGGAGTCTCAGAGGAGGAAGATGGCATAGATTAATTCAAGGCTACAACTAATAGTGAAACTGTGCCCGACTGGTGTACATTCCTTGTTTTAAGGCTATTTCACGAGTCAGAGCTGCAATCCTCGGGAATATTTACTCACGTGCGAAACTCTGCAAAATAGCCCTTTAATCTCCCCGTTGTCAAGGGAATGTGTGAGACTAAAGTTTGAATCTCTTCCATATTTCTTTGCTTCATAAGTTACTTTAATCTGAGGAAATGCAGCTCTATGCTTGATTAAAGCTAATTTATTTTTAAATGCAGTTTGACAGTGCTAATGCAGTTTAAATACAGTTTTACTTTATGACAGAGTGATAATTATTGAAATCCAGTTTCAAAAACATTTGCTATAAAAATAGTTTCAAAAATATTCAGGAATCAGCTCATTTTTTCTTTTTCTTTAGTTTGCTACATACATCATTTGATTTTTGGAAGATACGCAGTGTTCCCTTTTTAAGAGCATTTGTAAAGTACGTATAACAGGTTCGTTCATTTGATCATTGTGTGTAGAACACGCAGTTCCCATGTAATTTAAAGTACGAACACATGCTGTTCACGTAAATGTCATGCTCCACACAGCTGGTGCTCAAAAGGCACATAATGAGAAAAATGGCTTTTTTCTTTCTCCATTGAGGATCTCAGCCAATCGTTAAGAGTTTCAATGCATGTGGAACATCAATAAAGACTATGTTTCTACCTGCAAGTGGAATTAGGAACATGAAAGAGAAAATGTCTAGGTATATACAGTCTAAATTGGCTCATCTAGTATAAAAAGATCTTTCTAACCAGTGACTGACTCATATTAATGTTCGCTACCTTCTGGGTGTTTGGTGTCGTAGAAAGCAGAAATTTGGTGTGCCGACAGACAACGAAGCCGGTGTACCGGGAAGAATCACAGAACCGCTGGAAAGCGTCTGTAAATGAAAATTTATGTAACAAACAAACCGTAAGCGCATATGTAAAAAACAAAAACAAAGAAAACCCTCAATCAATATCTAGGATTTGAAAATTGTAATTTATACAACTGTAAACAGTGAAATAAACATAGTTCGTAAATGAAAAAAAAAAATAAGTGTCCGTAAATGAAAATTTATGTGAAAAACCGTAAACGCGTCCAGAAAAAAACCTTAATCGATATCTAGCATTTGAAAATTGTAATTTCTATAACTGTAAACTGTGAAATAAAATGTCAATGAAAATTTCCATCAAAAAAACTGTAGCCGCATCCTTAAATATATAAATAAACCAAAATAGATATCTAGCAACAGGTCGGTGATGCTTGCCTATAATCATGAAGCTTCTATTTATTATGTACCTATATACGAAGCTTATACAATGTGTAAGCATACCCCACTAGTATACAAATAAGGCACATTCTAATAGAATGGTGAAGAGGTAGCACACTTACCTTTGAGCTGTTTCGTCTTAGGTCGATTCTGAACCCGATCAAAAACTGTTTCATTGGTGCTTGACATGCAGGGCGTTGCATCACAGGGTATGCTGTTCATCTGATGGACGTTAAGCAAGGTGTCCCATCTTTCCTATCTGTTGTAATTAATATTCCTAAATTACACCGACCAAATTATTATGTGGATTATTAAACAAAATCACGAATATTCAAAACCTAAGCAATACAACGTCAATGTAGCGGTTACCGGAAGCATGACACAATCACCTTGCACTGGCCGATGACGTAACTGGCGGGCGGTTACTTGCCCGGACTCGCCCGGATGTGTCCGGACTTGCCTTGCCCGGGCGGACTCTCGATTTGCATACCACGCCCCGTTGAGAGGCGTGGCTGACTTGTTTGCATACCAGGCCCCGCCTGAGAGGCGTGGCTTTTGTGTGGTGAACTTTTGATATAAATTGCCGCCGGTGTTAATGGGCTATTCAGTGCTTTTGAGTTCTTTCGAGTTGAGCTAGAATAAATAGCTCAGTGAAACTTCGTTCCTGGTGTCGTCCATTTTGTCCGGCTTTATCGTGCGAGCATAGCTCCACAATTGGTGACCCCTTTTCAAGAACATGGCGATGGAGTCATCTGTAGCTTTGAAGCTCCCTGGCTTTTGGGAATCACACGCAGCCATCTGGTTCACCCAAGCGGATTCTCAATTCGCCCTGCGGAACATTACGAAGGATATGACGCGCTACCACCATGTGGTCTCCGCGCTCAACGCCTCCACCGCTGCCCGGGTCCTGAGCTTCCTCCAGAACCCGCCGAACTC
Source organism: Myxine glutinosa (assembly GCF_964187855.1). Taxonomy (NCBI): domain Eukaryota; kingdom Metazoa; phylum Chordata; class Myxini; order Myxiniformes; family Myxinidae; genus Myxine; species Myxine glutinosa. The sequence goes on along the minus strand of NC_136261.1, from coordinate 143,849,374 downwards.
CGACAAATACGGCACGCTCAAAGGCCTACTCCTTGGTGCGTTTGGACTCACGGAGACCGAACGAGCGCGACAACTGCTCGACCTCCCAGAGCTGGGTGAGGCCCGTCCATCCGAATGCATGGACCACATGCTTGCTCTACTCGGTGACCACAGCCCAGATTTCCTCTTCCGCGAGCTGTTCCTCCGGCAGCTACCTGGGCAGGTACGATTAGCTTTGGCTAATTCGCCCATCACGGACCCTCGCGCCCTGGCCAAGGAGGCCGATAAATTTTTCTCGGCCAGGCGACATGTCGGAGCGGCTGCCTGGAACCCTGGGCCGACCGAGGCAACGCCCGCGCCACGACCGGTGCCACCACCGGCCGAGTTAGCGCCACTGGCGGCAGCGGCCGCCACGACGCCCCGTCGACCGAACCCGACGCGACCGCCGGAGCCTCCACCAGAGCGGACCATGTGCTACTACCACGCCAGCTTCGGGCAGAAGGCCAGAACGTGCCGCCCACCATGCACTTTCGGCAGGTCGGGAAACGACCAGGCCGGCGCTAGCTGCCTGCCATGAGCGTCGGCCATTCAGGCAGCCTTCTGTTTATTACGGACACAGCGTCCGGGCGGCGTTTTTTGTGCGACACCGGCGCTCAGCTGAGCGTGATACCCGCCTCGGTGCAGGACAAATAGGCCGCGCTTTGTGGCCCCGCCTTGGTCACCGCAAACGGCTCCTCCATCCGCACATTCGGTTCACGCAGCGTCGCATTTGTGCTTCGGAGGCCAGCGCTTCAGGTGGGACTTCATCACGGCGAACGTGCCCATGGCCTTGCTGGGTGCAGATTTTCTGTGGCGCGCATGGGCTTTTGGTGGATGTCAAACGGCGTCGGCTCATCAACGCAGAGACCTTCAGCTCGCTCGCTTGCTCATTGAGCGGCTCCGCACCAACCAAGCTAGCCTGCGCGCTCCCGGCCACGGACGATTTCACCCGCCTGCTCGCCGAGTTTCCCGCCCTCACGCAGCCGACGTTTTCGGCTGTCGCCGTCAAACACGGCGCCGAACACCACATCCCGACCACAGGTCCACCGGTCTACGCCAGGGCTCGTCGCCTCGACCCGACCAAACTTGCCGTGGCGAAGGCGGAATTCGCCGCGCTGGAGCGATTGGGCATTGTGCGGCGCTCGAATAGCGCGTAGGCCTCGCCCCTGCACATCATACCCAAAGCGGGTGGCGGATGGCGACCGTGCGGCGACTATCGCCACCTCAACGACGCCACCACCCCCGACCGGTACCCGATACAACACATACAGGACCTTTCCGCCCGTTTGGCAGGGCGGGTGATCTTTTCCAAGGTTGACCTCATTCGGGGCTACCACCAGGTACCCGTCCGGCCGGCCGACGTGCCGAAGACGGCAGTAATTACACCTTTTGGCCTCTTCGAGTTCCTTCGCATGCCGTTCGGCCTTAAGAACGCGGCCCAGGCCTTCCAGCGGCTGATGCGCAGCGTGCTGCGCGACCTCACCTTCCTTTTCGCCTGCTTGGATGACATTCTCGTCGCCAGCACTTCCCGGGCGGAGCACCTCATCCACCTGCGCACACTTTTTGAGCGCCTCGGCCAGCACGGCCTCATCATCAACCCGGCGAAATGCCAGTTTGGCGTAACGGCGGTCGACTTCCTGGGCACCGCATCATGAAGCGCGGGGCCGTCCCGCTGCCTACCAAGGTGGAGGCAGTCACAAGTTTCCCGCGCCCCCGCTCCATCAAGGCCCGACAGGAACTTTTGGGGATGGTAAATTTCTACCACCGGTTCGTGCCTCGTGCCACCCAACTCATGCGCCCCCTGTACGAAGCCCTCCGGGGCAAGCTGGCCAAGCATGACGTCGCCTGGACCAAAGAGATGGACGCGGCATTCACGGGCGCTAAGCTGGCCCTCGCCAACGCGACCATGCTGGCGCACCCGGCGCTCGACGCACCCATCGCCCTCACCACGGACGCTTCCGACTATGCGGTGGGCGCCGTGCATGAACAGTGGGTGAACGGGGCTTGGCAACCGCTGGCCTTCGTCAGCCGGCAGCTTCGCCCTCACGAGCGCAAGTATAGCGCTTTCGACCGCGAGCTCCTCGGCCTTTACCTGGCCGTTCGCCACTTCCGCCATCTTTTAGAGGGCCGCCCGTTCACGGCGTTTATGGACCACAAACCCCTGGTATTCGCCATGGCCAAGGTTGCAGAGCCGTGGTCGGCCCGCCAGCAGCGCCACCTCTCCGCCATGTCCGAATTTATGACGGACATCCGGCACGTCGCGGGCAAGGACAACGCTGTGGCCGATTGCCTCTCCCGGTCCGGCGCGAACGCCGTCCACCTCGGTGTGAACTTCGCCCGCATGGCGGCCGACCAGACCGCCGACCCCATGGGGCAAGCCCTCCGGACAGCGGACACAGGCCTGCGGTTGGCTGACGTCCCCTTCGAGGACACAGGCACAGTTCTCCTGTGTGACGTTTCCCTGGGCCAACCTCGCCCCATCGTGCCCACCAGATGGCAGCGGCACATTTTTGACGCCCTCCACGGCCTTTCCCACCCAGGCCGGAAAGCGTTGCAGAAGCTCGTCTGGCACGGGCTCCGTAAGGACGTCCGCGACTGGGCCAATGCCTGTGTCGCCTGCCAGCGCTCGAAGGTCCACCGGCACACCCAGGCCCCGTTGGCACCATTCGACGTGCCCGCGCGGCGCTTCGACCACGTCAATGTGGACCTGGTGGGACCCCTTCTCTCCTCGCGGGGCTTCACCCACCTCCTCACGATGGTGGACTGGACCACCAGGTGGCCAGAGGCCGTCCCGCTGGCATCAACAACATCCGCCGACGTGGCGCAGGCCTTCATTGGCACCTGGATTGCCTGTTTCGGGGCCCCCTCGGACATCTCCTCCGACAGAGGCCCGCAATTCACCTCCGAGCTTTGGGTCGCGGTCGCCCAGGCCTTGGGGGTCAAGCTACTCCGCACCACGGCCTACCACCCCCAAGCCAACGGCTTGTGCGCACGGTTCGACCGCTCGATGAAGGCCGCTCTCAGGGCCAGCCTCCAGGATGACGGTTGGGCCAACAGGCTCCCGTGGGTCCTATTGGGCCTCCGAACGGCCCCTAAAGAGGACCTCCAGGCTTCCACCGCCGAGCTGGTCTACGGCCAGCCACTGCGCATGCCGGGCGAGGTCATCCCTGATGCCACCGGCCCCTGGCCCGCGGCTCGCCAACGCTCGGTCCTCCAGGAGGCCGCCAGGAGATTTGCCCCCGTGCCCACGTCCCACCACGGCTGCCCCCAACCCCACGTCCCCCCAGCACTTCGTACTGCGGAGTATGTTTTTATCCGGAACGACGCACACCGGGGACTGCTCCGGCCGCCGTACGATGGACCTTTCCGGGTCCTGAAGAGGGACGACAAGTCGTTCATCATTTACATCGGCGCAAACCGGACCGCATCTCCGTGGACCGCCTCAAGCCGGCCCATTTGGACCTCGACCAACCTCCACGGTTGGCTCTTCCTCCACGACGGGGCCGTCCCCCGTCAACCAAGCCCCCCGCCCGACCATCCACCGCCACGCCACCTACCACCCCCACACGAATCGCCAGGGGTCGTTTCGGCCAGGTCATCAAGACCCCCCCCTCAAACTGACTCTCCCGGTGCAAGTTAGTTCTGGGGGGGCGCATGTAGCGGTTACTGGAAGCATGACACAATCACCTTGCACCGGCCGATGACGTAACCGGCGAGCGGTTACTTGCCCGGACTCGCCCGGACGTGTCCGGGCTTGCCTTGCCCGGGCGGACTCTCGATTTGCATACCACGCCCCATTGAGAGGCGTGGCTGACTTATTTGCATACCACGCCCCGCCTGAGAGGCGTGGCATTTGTGTGGTGAACTTTTGATATAAATTGCCGCCCATGTTAATGGGCTATTCAGTGCTTTTGAGTTCTTTCGAGTTGAGCTAGAATAAATAGCTCAGTGAAACTTCGTTCCTGGTGTCGTCCATTTTGTCCGGCTTTGTCGTGCGAGCATAGCTCCACATTAACATATCATCAGTTATGTCAATCATCAGGGGCACAAACCATATCCAACATAGTAAATCATAAACATCATGAAAACTCCCATTTTGTTAACAACACAATGTGAATTTCAGTATATATATTGGGTGGTCCATTCTCTATCCACAATTCTGAACCCCTATAATTATATTGCTAAGAAACAAAATCAAGTAGAATATTTACAGGATATTGATACGTATTTCAAGTTTTTATGATACAATTCTTTTTGAAATCAGATGTATAGAAAATTAGTTATGAATTTAGACATGATTCCCATCATTTTCAAGCCATGTTCACAAGATTTCACAATACTCCAAAACCACTTTCTGTTCCATTCAACTGTCATTTCACCAAAAGCTGCTTGAATCCGCTCATTAAGGTCTTGAATGTTCGTTGGTTGAGTTTCGTTACCCTGGTTGATTTTGTGTAAAATTTGTATCATAAAAACTTGAAATATGTATCAATATCCTGGACAAGTCTTTTTGATTTTGTTTCTTAGCATTAGCAATATAATTATAGGGGTTCAAAATTGTACATAGATAAATGGGCACCCTGCCCAATCAATAAAGTAACTTAATCCGAAAGGCCTGACATCAACATAAATCCTCTTCACATTTTTTGAACACAGCTAACAAATAACTTTGTGAACAATTCCCTAGCATTGTTTCAATCTCTGAAAAGTTTCCAGAATTTCCCTCTCGTTATTCCTTTCCCTCCTGTTAGAGTTTCAATCTAACCTTATGCTGTTATTCTTATACATTACTGCTGCAGCAACCTAACAATGCTTTATTACATCATCATACATCATTTTACTTTACTATAATTCATGGGTGTTGCAGTATCCATAACCATTTGCAGTTACAAAAAAAAGTCTCATTGGCACATACACACATTTACAAGTGATTGCCAGTAAACACCGAGGCATCCAACGATGCTGGACACATTCTAGATACTGGGGCATGCCCGTACTATATCTATATCTAAAATTATATCCCCCCCCCTCTATTTACATGAAATGGTTTGGTCCAAAGCGAACGGCTTGCGAGTGGTGACAATCCCCCCCCCTCTATTTACATGCAATGGTTTGGTCCAAAGCGAACGGCTTCCGGAGTTTGGTAAAGAAATCGCCATCGCGTGCACAAACGCGCAGGAAAGCGAATGAAACGCAAATTCGTTTTTATTAGTTTAAAAACATAGTTTAACGCCAACATAGTTTGCAAACGTGAAATAAATGAATACGCTCTCAAATGTGCCATCCGAGGCAGAGTGTGCCCGCCACGTTCGGCACACGCGATCGTTCGCTGCTCTCTGATTGGTTGAATTGTTTTTTGGACATAGCTCGGTAAGTAATTGTCCGATTAATATGAAACCTTGAAAAGGCACATCCTCGGGTCCCCAGCAATATACCTGGCAAGTTAAAAGTATATCGGACCCGTGGTTGTCGAGAAACAGCGGTCACAGACAAACAAACGTACAGACAGAGATTACTGGAATTATAGATAGATATACCTCGCCCAGCTATCCCAGCAGTTAGCCAGATTAGGTCTGGTGTCATTGGCTCTCTGGGAATGAATGAATTTAATATCCTGTTGGAAACATATCCAAACAATATCATGATCTTGAAAACATTCATTGCACACAGATTAGGGAATCCTGAAACACAAATGTGTGAAGATGGAACAGCTGGAAACCCAAAACGAATGTCTAAGGGGAACAAACCCACATCAATTAATTTGATGAGCAAGTATACACAAAGAATTAAGTTAAGCACCCCTACACAACGAATTAAGGTAAGCACCCCCTAATATATATTCTTTGTGTATATGTATACATTGGCATATATTCTAAGGTATGTGAGATCAAATAATGATTGGTATGACATTAGCAATTATCCATTGATGAAATTGAGTGATCAAAGTGAAAAAAAGTGATTGGTTGAGTCAGTGATCCGATCACGTGGGTCCTACACACGTTATTGACGCAAAGATCGCTAGAGGTCTTCTCAGAACAATGACTGTACGTTAGAAAACATAAACGTCATCCACACTGTCCGTGATGGACCTATAGCTCCATACTTAAATTGAGGTGAAAATATGCCTAAAATTCCCAAAAAATTTCACCTTAAATTATTCAGAATAAAATATTGAAAACGGCATGATTGTTATGTTTTTATGTGACCATAATATCACTTCTCCAGAAAATATAGCAATATCATGGGTATATTACACTGTTTTGACGACAACAAACTTGTAATGTGCGAGGTTGTAAAAAAACGGGGGGGGTGCTTAACTTAATTCTTTGTGTATATTTACCGACTCAACAACCAAATCACTCTTGCTAAGGATACAGTACAGTACTAGTACCACCAATGATAGAACAATTTGTGCTCTAGAAGCAGTTTTATTGGCAAAAATCATATTTGTGGTTTGGCATTGTAATCCCAGAAACTCAGGGTAGGATTTTTAAAATGAGTGCAATATGCTGGAAAATATTGCCTACTAAATTTGTGTCTTCATTTATATGCTCAATAATTGAATGCAGGCGACAGACAATTTAAACTTTGAGTGGACGATGTGTGAATGTTGTAATGTGTAAATCAACTAGAGTGATTATAGAACATTTTACCCTGCCCTGTTTTGAGAAAAAGGATGTGGGAAGAGTTTTTTAAACTCTTGCTTTGACGTTTCTGAGCACGATCTATGTTCGTTTTGTTCGTGAACCTTGCATACCACTAACCACACAGTGCTATGTGCTGTTTTTCCATGTGCCCAGCACTGGGACGGTTCACCAGAGGACCTGGGTTCAATTCCTGGTCCGGGCGTGTAATTTTCCCACACATCGATTGGTTATTTATAATCCTGGTCATTTATATAACTAGTAATGGTACCCGACCTACGGGTGGGGTTTCAATTGGGAGGCCCAAATGAAAAGGCAAAATATCAGAAATTGAAGGCTTTTTATTTTAAACGATTCATATAAACATCCGTTAAATCATATCACGTGCAAATCATCAAAATCTCAACAGTATTTGTAGAATTTCAATAAAAGCCACATCACTGTTCATATCGAAAAATGCTGTTATTCCATCCTGTTTGGAAAAACTGGAAAATTGAAAAAATTGGTAAATTGGGAAAAATTTGAAAAACAATATCGCCTATTTTACTCCAGGGGATCCCAGGACTACGCACCCAAAATTTCGTTACGATCGGTTCAGCCGTTTTTGCGGTACCTGGAAACAGACAGACAGACAGACAGACAGACATTTGGTGAATTAAAGAAAAATTGTGCTACAACCAACCACCCAACCTTACAACATACACCACTCAACAGCAAACACAAGCGAAAACTCACACACATATGCAAAAACTCATAAAACACATACCCAACCAACTAGCCTCATAATATACACTGCTCAAAACAACAACTACATACATATATCTCCATTTTTCTTTCATACAGTCACGACCCCTTTTGGGGCTGAAAGATAAACGTCCGCCTACACTGTTGAAGAGGTAGCACACTTGCCTTTGAGCCGTTTAGTCTTAGGTCGATTCTGAACCCGATTAAAAACTGTTTCATTGGTGCTTGACATGCAGGGCGTTGCCAGCATCCATAAACTTTGTCCTCAACTCAACCAAATCCAAAGTGAGGGTTGTGATGTATTGCTATGTTGCGTCTGCACATGAGTGAACATTGTGATTGCCGCACTCTGTGTGCACATGCAATGGCAGCATTAATATAGTCCGTGTTTCTCCTGGCCCCTTAACGACACCCATTTTGGTTCGAGGAGAACTGAACATGACATACCTCACTGGTTTCAAGGCAACCTCGGCCACTCTATCACACATCCTCCTTCTTTCTGTTCCACACACTCCAAGTTGCGCAAGACATGCAGAAAAGGAATTGCCAATATACCCTCTACACCCCACCTCAAATGGCTGACAAGAAACTCACCAAACCTTCTCCCGACACTCTGCCTCCAGCTCACTGTACTTTCCTCTCTTCCTCTCGTGCACCTCCTCCATGTTCTCTTCCCAAGATACTGACAATTTCCCCAAGATGACCGGCCTTGTTGTACCTGACCAGATGACAATGTCAGGCCACAACCTTGTCATGCAGATCTCCTCTGGGAATACCAATTGTGGCATTAGGTCTGCCACCGTCTGCCAGAACCTGCCAATCACAAGGATTTGAAAGACCTCTTGCCTTCTACCTACTCCTCTTTTGTCCTCTTTAACAAACAACACCTCTCCCCCATCAGGCTCCATCTCCACTCCTCTCACTTTCGATTCATCACCTCTTTTTGAACCATCTCCACTACCACCGCCAGCACTGGATCATGCCATCATCTTATCCTCCGGCTGCCAATGCTACTGAGCATGCACTCAGAGCATGCTGCATCGTTCCCAGACCTCCACACCAAGAACATCTCTCCTCCTGCAACAACCCCACACCTTTACGTTTTCTGGGGATGTAAATACACTGTACGTTGCCCACAACAGGAAATTCAACGGGATTGAGTCCATCCTCCAAATCTCTTGCCACTTCAATGTCCTCACCTTCACACATTTCCACAAAGTTCTAGCACCAACCTTGCTATGCCTGTCCGATTGCTTTCACATATCTCCTTTCTCCTCCTTTCTTCTCACCTCGCTTTCAACCATCTTCCCCCTTTCGTGCACACATGCCTTTCCCCATCGATCATGATTCATCTACCCAAAGTCATGCTTCCCATGCTGCAACATTCCCATTACCTCCTCCTGTTGCAACCACTCCTCCATCTCATCCACCTCTGCTCTTGCAATCCACTTCCGACTTCCATTATTCTCTGGAAGAGCATTCTTCACCATTGGATCACTCAAATCCCGCACCATCATGAACTCCCACAGCACCATCATGAACCCCCGCACCCTCACCACCTTAAACTCCTCAGTCAGTGATGTGAAGGGAAACTGCAGTTTCCACCCTGACCATTGTAATGAATGAGGGACAAGCCTTTGGTCAATATCAGGCTTTATTAAAATACAACATGCAAATACAACAAGAGTATATTATAGCAAATAGGTTACATATACTAAGCGAGGTAATATAATCGAACCATCTCGCAAAGATATCTCTCTCTCTCTCTCTCGCTCTCTCGCTCTCTCGCTCTCTCGCTCTCTTGCTCTCTCGCTCTCTCGCTTTCTCTCTCGTCTCGCACAAGCATTCCTGCGACTGGATCTTAAATAGCCGTGAGCCCCGAGTGGGCAACACCAACAAGTTCCTCTTCTTCTTTACAATCGCCACAACCATAAAACACAATATTTGTCAAAGAGTGGGGGAATCCCAACCACCTCCTCACAAACCCATTCAACAAAACCTCCATCCCCTCTACATTCCCAATCACAATAGGAGGACATCTGTCACTCAAGCTTTTGGGTCTCACTATCTGCCATGATCTTTCCTGGGAAAACCACACTTCCAAACTGGCCTCCAAAGCCAGTCACCGACTGGGCATCCTCCGTCGTGCGAGCTCCTTCCTTGGCACACCCGAGCTCCTCACCACATACAAGGCTTTCATCTGCAGCTTGATGGAGTACTGTTCTCCCCTCTGGACTAGTGCTCCTGCCTCACACCCAGCTTGGCTTCATGCTATACAAACCAAGGCTTTTAGAATCATTGGTATCACCCACGATGAAGCTGATTCTGAAGGCCTTTCACTCTCTCTCTGTCCCCCAAATATTCCTGCACAATGCACAAGATCTGTCAGCAACCCTTCTCTGGTGAAACTGCCAAAATCAAGACTCTCTATTCACCTTCACTCTTTCATTCCTCTTTTCTCCCACCTCTGGAACAAACTCCCACATTCTCTTCAATCCCACTCCACAGTTCAGGTCTTCAAAACAGCTGTTCACCACCATCTCATATCTTCCCTCATCAAAACCTGGATCTTTTCTACCCCACCCCGTTAATACACCCCAAATCCACCTTTCTCAAATTGCTTTTTCATTCCTAAAGTCCAAGTAGTGTCCACTTGTTTTATATCTCCCCTCCAGCCCTCTCCCTTCCACAGATCTACCGATGTCCCTAATCTCTACTGTTGTTGTGCGTGTGTGCTTCCCTATCTCTCCCCTTCATGTCTCCCGCTCCCTTTATTACATGTTTTATGTGTTTCTGTTTCTGTTTTTATGTGTTTTATGTGTTAGCTGTTACACAAGCCTCGACTTTGTGGAGAATATATATATATATACAGTATATATATATATATATATATATATATATATATATATATATATATATATATATATATATATACACATATATATATATATATATACATACATATATATATATATATATATATATATATATATATATACACAAGCTTGGCTCGGCTCACTGCGCTCGCCTCACCATGCGTCGTTACTGAGGAACGGGCTTATTTTAGCTGAGGATAATGACTGTACCTGAGTTGCTGTGTTGTCATGATTTCCACCAATCATAATACAAACAATTATTTTCCACAAATTTATTTGTAGTGTTTGTGATATTACATTTTTATAGGCAATTTAGGTTGAAGATTTAGGTTGAAAAAAAAACGATTCATAAAAGGAAATCCTCAGCACATACATACAGGGGGGGGGGGGGAGGGGGCGGGCAGGTGCAGACTGGAAGTTTGGAACGATTACACATCACCATCATGTAATTCAAAACACCTCACCACGTCGCAATTCAAAACACCTCCCCACCACATATTTCAAAACACCTCACCACCACGTAATTATAAATACCTCACCACCACGTAATTCAAAACACCTCACCACCATGTGATTTAAAAACACCTCACCACCACGTCATTTAAAAACACTTCACCACCACATAATTCAAAATACCTCACCACCACGTGATTCAAAACCACCACAACGTTATTAAAAACACTTCACAACCACGGAAACAAAAGTTTGAGGGAGTCGGTAAGTGACAACACAGACACTGCCCAGATGTGTAGATATATAGATAAATGACTGTACCCGAGTTGCTGTTTTGTTATGGTTTAAACCAATCATAATTCAAACAATTATTTTGCACAAATGTATTTGTAATATACGTGATATCACATTTTATAAACAATTGAAGTTGAAAAAAAAAAACTTTCCCAAAAGAATTCCAAAAATAATAATATAATAATTGGATTTTTTTTCAAATAAAATACCCTTAGGACATACCGACGGGAGAGATATGTGCATACCAGAAGTTTGGTACGATTTCACAAAAGTTTGAGAAAGTAGTATAGTGACAACACAACACAAGACAACACAGGACAGGACAGACACTGCACAGATATATACAGGGTGAGTCAAAAGTAGCGCCCGATTTCTGTTTACATATATATATATATATATATATATACATATACATATATATATATATATATATATATATATATATATATATATATATATATATATATATATATTTCTGTCAGTTGATTGTTTGTTTGACATTTGTATTACAGTGTACAAGAAGGTATAAATAAATGAATGACATGTTTATCTAACCATTTAGACCTTACACTCCCCAGACACTTACTTATAACGCTCCTTATAACGCTTCCCAGACCTTACACCTCCAGATTTCTTTATTTTGGGGCTCATGAAAGACCTTGTTTATCGTGAAAAGCCTTGTACCATTCAGGAATTGAAGGCTCAAATCACTGCAAAGTTTGAGGAAATTGATATCGAACTCTGCAAGCATGTGTGCCAATCTGTGCCTGCTCGGCTGCAATTGTGCATCGATCACGAGGGAGGGCACTTTGAAAATTGCAAGTAAAACAGCTTGGTACACTTCCATAATAATTTTCCCCAGAATAAATGGTTAGATAAACATGTCATTCATTTATTTATACCTTCTTGTACACTGTAATACAAATGTCAAACAAACAATCAACTGACAGAAATATATATATATATTGTTGCGGTTTTGAGAACCCACACTTGTAAATATGACACTTTCTTGTAAATATGACATTATTAAATGGTTAAAGGTTGCACCCCATAGTTAGGCCACAAGCAACACGTAGGCCACCATAGGACTTCAGTTATTTCATTAGTATGTGTTTTAGATAAGGCCGTGTTTCCAATAGTTGAATCTGCGTTGTGTCGATCAAATAAGAGTAGGTCCCCAATCCGTTCATTTTGCGACCTCCCTCTCCAAGCGACGCCATTACGTGCCCCTACAGTAGGTGCCTCATGGCTCTCCCAATTTATTACGCGCCTTTGTTAGCAGCGTTCGCTGCCTTAGCGCTCGCTCAAGCCGCCATAAGCCACGAGGTACGGCCCGAGAAAGGAGGCGGAGTGCCAAGAAGAAGGTGTGGCCACGTCATCCAGCCGTCAAAGGCGGAGCCGGTAAGCCTTCACCAGCCAACCAGGGCTGAAGTAACATCACCGACAGGCGTGGCTTTTTGTCTCGCGGAGTGATCGCGCGGAGAGATATAAAAAGCGAGTGCAAAGCCCTTTCACAGGACTGTGCGGGGGACATGCCAGCGAGCGCATTTACTGAGAGGACTTGTTGGAGGCGCGCGCTTTGTAACAAGACTAATGCGCTTGACTGTCGTGATTACAAAGAACCCTTATTGGAAGCGCGCATTACAGGACTGATGGGCGAGAGCGCATTGAGAAGAACCTTATGAGATGTACGGCACGCTGATTAAGAGGACTTTGGAGAGGGGGCGTTTGGCACAAGTGTGCACATATTACGTATGCAGGACACCAGCTTCCCCCCGCTATATAAAACTGTCCGGTCGCGCTCAACTACACATGGAGCTGCCTGCCGGGTTTCGCCCGCTGGACCGGAGCCTGGACCCCACTGCCGGACCCTCTACCTGTTCCATCAACCATCTACAATCCCCGTGTGAGTGTGTACGTTTGTCTGGGATATAAATAATAAGACTGTTTTAAGACTGCCCTGTGTTCTGCTTCTTCCTCTTCCTATCCTGTACATTCCTTCGTTTCCTCTTCTTTCTGTAAAGTTGTTAATAAATCAATCTTTGTTCTTTCTATTCTCTGGTTTCCTCTTGTCCGATCGCATCCGTCCTTTCTCTCATTGGGTAAACGTGGCACGAGTAGGAACCGCTCAGAATCGGGTTTAGTCTCATTGTTAATAGCTTGGATCGCGGATTGCTATCCGCTCGGCATTTTCCATCATATCCGTGGTTCGAGCTGGAGTTATTCCCTCGTCTCTGGCCGGCGTTAGTACTGAGGTAGTAGTGAACCCCTAGGCCTAACAGACCCTACCTAACGCCATGCCGGGTAGGACGTTATAACCCCCAGGACTCAGGTCGGCCAGAGAAAAAGACAAGGGGATTAACCCCCCCTTGATAAGGGGAGCGCCGACGTCCGAGATCCGTAACAATATATATATATAAACAGAAATCGGGTGCTACTTTTGACTCACCCTGTATATATATATATATTTATATATATATATATATAATACATACATATATATATATATATATATATATATATATATATATATATACATATATATATATATATATATATATATTATATAATGTATAATATATATATATATATATAATTATATGTATATATATATATATATAATATATATATATATATATATATATATATATATATATATATATATATATTATATATATATATATATATATATATATATATATATATATATATATATATATATATATATATATAATATATATATATATATATATATATATATATATACACAAAGAATTAAGTTAAGCACCCCCCCCGTTTTTTTACAACCTCGCACATTACAAGTTTGTTGTCGTCAAAACAGTGTAATATACCCATGATATTGCTATATTTTCTGGAGAAGTGATATTATGGTCACATAAAAACATAACAATCATGCCGTTTTCAATATTTTATTCTGAATAATTTAAGGTGAAATTTTTTGGGAATTTTAGGCATATTTTCACCTCAATTTAAGTATGGAGCTATAGGTCCATCACGGACAGTGTGGATGACGTTTATGTTTTCTAACGTACAGTCGTTGTTCTGAGAAGACCTCTAGCGATCTTTGCGTCAATAACGTGTGTAGGACCCACGTGATCGGATCACTGACTCAACCCTACGTCTCATAGACCCTGTAAGCCGTCGTATGCGTTGCTGTGGCAGGTTGTTCCATTCCCGATGTAATGCACGTTCCAATTCATCCAGATTGGCTATTGGAGGGACCATCTTCGCAATTTGTCGTCCCAACATGTCCCAAACGTGCACGAGGGGGTTCAACCTGCCACAGCAACGCATACGACGGCTTACAGGGTCTATGAGACGTAGGGTTGAGTCAGTGATCCGATCACGTGGGTCCTACACACGTTATTGACGCAAAGATCGCTAGAGGTCTTCTCAGAACAATGACTGTACGTTAGAAAACATAAACGTCATCCACACTGTCCGTGATGGACCTATAGCTCCATACTTAAATTGAGGTGAAAATATGCCTAAAATTCCCAAAAAATTTCACCTTAAATTATTCAGAATAAAATATTGAAAACGGCATGATTGTTATGTTTTTATGTGACCATAATATCACTTCTCCAGAAAATATAGCAATATCATGGGTATATTACACTGTTTTGACGACAACAAACTTGTAATGTGCGAGGTTGTAAAAAAACGGGGGGGGTGCTTAACTTAATTCTTTGTGTATATATTATATATATATATATTGTTGCGGATATGGGATTTGCATCCATCCATATCCGCCTGTAAATATTCCCCTATTTCCTCAATACTTCCCAACTCTCCCCAATCCCCCATTCCCCATTCCCTAGTCCCATTTTCTGTAAACAACACTCTGTAGACCCGACCTCCCCCTATTTCCCCCATTAAATGTCGCACCCAGGTTCACCGCATCTCATGTAAGACAACTATAGGACATCTTGCGAGTTATTCTTAGTCTATGTCAGTTAAGGATTCGTTTCCATTAATTCTGACCCTTCGTTGCACCAGAATGTGATTGTATGGCACCGTTAGGAAGTTTAGGACCTCCCAATACCTCCCCGCAGCTCTTCCTCACAGTTCTCTTCAACAACAACAACAACAACAACGAGCGCAGGGAGTGCGCGTCCTCACTCCGGCTTGGTAGGAGTGGTGGGAGGACACCAGGCCTTCCCAACAAGCCGCCATCGGACATGTGCTCGACGGGGTTACCAAACAGGGGCTCCCTGTCGGCTCCTCGTCAAGGGCGGAGCCCGGTAACCCCCGCACCCAATGGAAGCGGCGGACCGGCCCCAGTTGGGGCGGAACCAACCAGCTGAGGGCGTGTCACTCCCCGCTGAGCATGCGCAGTGAGAGGGAGGTGACGTAAGATGCGCGCTCAGCTTGGAGCAAGCAAGACCACCTCCGAGCGCTGTGAGGCCTCCCTGCATCTTTTGAACTGTGCTTTATCCTGTCCCCGAGCCAAGGTGCACCTTGTGCCATCGACCTACCTGTCCATTCCTGCCATCAATCCCTGTGTAAGTCTACCTTGTCCGTTTGTCCATGGTCTGTCTGGGTTAAGATAAGACTGTATTTAAGTGCCCATCTCTTCTGTGTCTTTACCTCACTCTGCCTTGTAATCTACCCCCTTTTCTCCACCACTGTAATTATACCCTCCTCCGGAGGTCTTGAGAACTGTACCCCTTGCGTCGTTTCCTCTTTCCCAGTCGTCGTGTCCTTTCCATCATTGATTTAGCATAGCGCGATTTGGCCAACGTCTGAGTGAATCGGGTGAGTGTAAGGGAAGAAAAGGGGAGCAACTGTTCGGCCGCGGTAATACCACCGCTCGGTAAATAACATCCTAATCCGCGGTCCGTAACAACTGGTGTCGAGGAGTGAGATACGAGGCCTGAACCGTAACAACTGGTGTCGAGGAGTGAGATACGAGGCCCGAACCAAATTTTTAAAACAGCTAAAAAAAAAAAATTTGGTCAAAATTATAAAGTACCGAAATTTGCTTTTGTTTTACAAAAACCCGAATTTTGAAAGTCGCGCTATGGCAGATCAAGACGGCTGGGTTCCGGTAGAGGAGAGTGGGGTAGAATCGACCCAGGACCCCAGGGAAGAAGTGGGGAAAATGGTGGAGGAGAGTAAAGAAGGTGTGGTTGAGGGGGTATCAGGTGCACAAAATGGCGCCCTCTGCGCACGTGGTTACAGCGGCACCAAATTTTGCCGCGCCCGTGACCGTAGCAGCGGGCTTTGATGTGGGGACTTCCTGGCGCAATTCACCGAGATGCTGAGAATAGAGGGGGAGAAATTGATTGATAAAATGGCGAGGGACAGAGTCGCATATGAGGTAAGGGAAGCGGAGAGGGACAGAGACCGCAGGGTGGGCGAGAGAGTCCCAAGGGTGCACGACGAGGTAACGCGGGTCGAGAAGCACTGGTTGAGCGAAGCGGAGGAAAGCGTGGGTACAATGACGGGGGTAGAAATCGCGACACGGGGTTTGGAAAAGCCGGCGACCGATGAGGTAGAGGGAATTTTATTAAAACCAACGGTCGTCGAGGGGAACAAAGACAAAGCAGTAGTGGGTACAATTAAAATTGAAGAGATGACGGAGGTAGCCCGGGAATTGCAGGGAGAAATGGAATATGTACAAAGTCCCTGCTCAAATCATAATGGTGTGATTACTAACCAAATAAAGAGTTTGCAGGTTTTGGTGCAGGGAGGAAGAAGAACCCCGAAGGTGAGACGTGCTGTGTATTGTGCGGGGAGATTTTGTAAGAGGATGTTTGGCGACAAAAGAACTTTCGCGCGCTTGGGATCGAGGAGGCATCCGGGCGTTGGTGAAGGGTCCCGTGTGAGTAAAAATGGCACGCGTGTGAGAGAAAAAGTGTGCGTCAAAGGGTGAGCGTGTTACGAAGCGCGAGTGTGATACCGAGTGCGAGCGAGAATGCACGTCGGGGTGTACGGGGTGTGACACAGGGAGTGAGAGCAATACGGAGTGTACGTGCGAGGGTGAGTGTGACACGGAGAGTAAGGTGGTGGTGGAACGTGTGTGAGGAAGCACACCTGAGTTGGTGGTAGCGCGAGTGTGGGAGAGCCCATGTGAGCGCGTTAGTGGGTGGATGCCAGAGTGCACGCCCATGGTGAGTGTTACGGAGGACGTAACGGAGGAGAGGTGTGGACCGAGGTGTGCGAACGGCGAGTGTGCGCGAGAGGTGTGGTGTGTAACAGGGAGAGCGTTGGTGGAATGGACGGACGGCGTTGGAACGCCGGGTTTTGGGAGTGTGAAAGGGGTAGCGTATGCGTGTGAGCATGCAGGTGAAGCATCAACGGTAACCGGGTTAGCGTTTAGGGCGACGGATAGCCGATCCGAGCACTCGGGGCGCGGTGTGTTTTGTGGGATGCAGGGCCCGGCGCGGATCGAAGCTGCGTCGTTTCTCTTCGAAGCGTCGTTGCCGATTCGGGCTTGGCCCCGCCCCGCACGGTCGAGTCCGGGCCTTGGCGGGCGAGGCGACCGGTGCGGTTCAAGGGCGAGTGGGAGGAAGCGGAACGGTGCCCCCTGGCGGGGACGGGGTTCCGACCGGGGGAGATTGAGCCATCGGGCCCGGGACCGCAAGGTGCCGCGCCGAGATGGTGCATGGAATCTCGGCCCGACCAAACCACCTCCCTTGAACCGAAAGCCGGACGGATTCAACCTGCAGGTGACCAAACCACCCGAATTCATTGCCCGGCTTTACGAAGCCGAGTTTAATGATGTCATGACGCACCGAGGCTAGGATATAGCGGACTGTGATGATGATGATGATACTGATAGTGTTTTTTGATTCGAAATTTTGGGATGGAGAATTTTTGATTTGTGGAAATTGGACGAGCAAAATTGATAGTGGGACGTCCCCGATGTGGTGGGATGGCAACTCTGTCATCCCTCACAGGGGGGGGGGCAAAGGAGCACTAGATTTATGGGGTGTATGGCAGTGAAAACTAGCCGAGGGAGGGTTTGGATAATGTGTAGGGCCCTAGAGATTGACATTAGGTAACGGTAAGGTTAGTTAGTGACAAGGATACCTGTGGTGGGACGCAGGTAGATTAGTGTGGATTATAATGACGAGGGAGCGCAATAGTTTAAAGGGAAGACGGAGGAGCGCGAGTTTTAGAAGGGAGTAAACAGAGCAGATGATGCAGTATGAATGGAAGTGCTGGTGAGCAGCTTCAAATGAGGCATCGGTGAGGCAATGCTCCGAGGTGTGTGTGAGTGTACAAGTGATGAATGAGAGAGCATTGCGGATGAGTGTCATGGTGAGTAGTGAGTGTTGTGGATCAGCGCGAATGCGCTTGGGGGAGAGAAGGGTGCAGGCGGCACCAAGTATGAGAGCACAGGTGTGCAAGTACAGGTGTGTGGAATATATGGAGCAGAGAATGAGTGGTGTGGAGAGAGTTGGAGTAAGTGGTACGGAGTGGTGTGCATGGTGTGAAGGTGTGGATGGGGGAAGAGTGGACCCCTTTCACGAGTACCCGGGCGGGTAGTGTAAGTGTTAGGTAGAGGGTATAGGTAAATTGTGGTTGGATATTGGCATCTGTGGTGCGGGTGGAAGAATGGTATTTGGATGGGTGCATTAGTGTTGTGGAAATGGCTGGGCGTGTAGCCTGTTAGTGTGTGTAGTTGGTTTGGGCACTCCACCACTGTGAGGACGTCGGCCAGGTGAGGCCGCAGGTGGGCTCTGGGAGCCGGTAGCGTTGTTGTGGATGGGGCCCGAGGATCCGGAGGACGGACCCGGGTAGCCCAGTGCCAGAGGGCACCAGAGGGGTGACAGAGCCAGGAGGGGCCTTCCCCAGTTAGTTAGGTTAGGGTGAGGAGCTAGGTAAGCTCGGGTGGCAACTGCAGTGGTGGAGGTGTGCAGGTGGGTAGACCTGCTGGGAGAGCTACACGTCACAGCCCAGAAATTGTGCAAGTGCACCGTGAGATGAATCGGGGGAGTGAGACCCCAAATTGAGAAGCACCACAGTTTGGTCAATGGGAATTTGGTTTTTAGAACCCATAGTGTAAGTTGGCCAATGGATTGGCAGGGAAAGACCCCGGGTAGTGTAAAGTGTGTTAATGTCATTTAGAGGATAGTTAGGATGAAGAAGTCTCCTCGCACCATCTACATCCACTCACCTGAGGTAACAGGTACTCCACACCATGCCATGTTTTGATTATTTTTTATGATGCAAATGTTTGGATTGTGAGACGCATCATGACGTGGGTGTGACATTGTGCTTTGATGTTCCATCTCTTCCTCCTTATGAGGATTGATGATGAATTGGGTGATGGCAAATTTTGGATAGAGGGATTGTGGGGACGAATTTGGTGTAGAAGAAATATGGGGAGACGAGACATTAGCGACGAATTTGTAAATGTGTAGATTTTGGAAATATAGGGTAAGGGCAAGGGTAGTGTAGGTGACAGGGGGGGTGACGTACGGTAGGGACGAGCTTTCTCATTTCGCTCTCCGTACGCATTTCGCCTTGCATTGCCTTATTGATGTGTACCCTTGTGACCTTACCCCTCGCTCATTTGTCTTGTCCCCCTTTTGTCTCCCACATGACCTGTGCGCCATTGGGCGCCGAGGGGAGCGTGCGTGAGTCGGCCATTGTGCGCCCGGAACTCCCAGAACCAGCTGTCTGCATCGATGCACCACATTATGGACCACATGTCTGTGGCCGAGCCCCACTGATGGACCCCATGGGTTGGGGCATGGCCCCTCTGCTGGAACCAGCCATGAGGGCCCGAAATCTTGCTGGCGGACCTTGGCCACAGGGCCCGATGCCCCACAGGTGAACCACACTAGTCGGCCCTGTGGGCCATAAATAAATAAAAATGGACACGTTGGGTGCATTTCATTTTATGCTCAAATAGGCCGCCAGTAAGGAAATGAAAGGAAATGACAACATCTGGAAGAAAGTAAATAGCCAGCAGAGGGAGTCGAAGAGCAAGAGACCACCTGCAGGGTTAGGGGTTGTTGGTGTATTTTTATTATTGAACATTGACGAACTATGATGACTGGGCACCGATTGGTGCCTGAGGGTGTATTGGTGCGTTTTGGGTGCTTTCATGGTGCATTGATGCAGAGCAGACTGTCTCCCCCCCAGAAAGAACAATCACAGGTCCTGGGTTAGTCTTGTAAATAAAAGTAGCGTCAACTGTAAATGATGCTCCCTACCGGCTGTATGTTTAGTTGAGGATGCTTTCCGCGATTCGGTTATCCTGTGGGTGTGTTTCTGTTAGGAGAAGGGTGCAACATCGCAGGGGGACATATTTACTCATTTGTGAACATCTGTAAAACTGTCGCACTCAGGGTTGAGTTAATAGTAGAGGGAACTACATCTGAGTGCCACACTAAAGTAGGTAAAAATTTATTGGGTTGGGATGCCCTGAGGTCGAGAAGGGTGCAGTGTTGCGGATATGGGATTTGCATCCATCCATATCCGCTTGTAAATATTCCCCTATTTCCTCAATACTTCCCAACTCTCCCCAATCCCCCATTCCCTAGTCCCATTTTCTGTAAACAACACTCTGTAGACCCGACCTCCCCCTATTTCCCCCATTAAGTGTCGCACCCAGGTTCACCGCATCTCATGTAAGACAACTATAGGACATCTTGCTAGTTATTCTTAGTCTATGTCAGTTAAGGATTCGTTTCCATTAATTCTGACCCTTCGTTGCACCAGAATGTGATTGTATGGCACCGTTAGGAAGTTTAGGACCTCCCAATACCTCCCCGCAGCTCTTCCTCACAGTTCTCTTCAACAACAACAACAACAACAACAACAACGAGCGCAGGGAGTGCGCGTCCTCACTCCGGCTTGGTAGGAGTGGTGGGAGGACACCAGGCCTTCCCAACAAGCCGCCATCGGACATGTGCTCGACGGGGTTACCAAACAGGGGCTCCCTGTCGGCTCCTCGTCAAGGGCGGAGCCCGGTAACCCCCGCACCCAATGGAAGCGGCGGACCGGCCCCAGTTGGGGCGGAACCAACTAGCTGAGGGCGTGTCACTCCCCGCTGAGCATGCGCAGTGAGAGGGAGGTGACGTAAGATGCGCGCTGAGCTTGGAGCAAGCAAGACCACCTCCGAGCGCTGTGAGGCCTCCCTGCATCTTTTGAACCGTGCTTTATCCTGTCCCCGAGCCAAGGTGCACCTTGTGCCATCGACCTACCTGTCCATTCCTGCCATCAATCCCTGTGTAAGTCTACCTTGTCCGTTTGTCCATGGTCTGTCTGGGTTAAGATAAGACTGTATTTAAGTGCCCATCTCTTCTGTGTCTTTACCTCACTCTGCCTTGTAATCTACCCCCTTTTCTCCACCACTGTAATTATACCCTCCTCCGGAGGTCTTGAGAACTGTACCCCTTGCGTCGTTTCCTCTTTCCCAGTCGTCGTGTCCTTTCCATCATTGATTTAGCATAGCGCGATTTGGCCAACGTCTGGGTGAATCGGGTGAGTGTAAGGGAAGAAAAGGGGAGCAACTGTTCGGCCGCGGTAATACCACCGCTCGGTAAATAACATCCTAATCCGCGGTCCGTAACAATATATATATGTATATATACAGTATATATATATATATATATATATATGTATATATATATATATATATATATATATATATATATATATATATATATATATATATATATATATACAGTGGGACCTCTAAATCCGAATTTAATTCGTTCCAGCAGCAGTTCGGATTGGGAAAAGTTCGGAATTAGAAACTATTTTCCTCATAAGAAATAATGGAAAGTGAATTAATCCGTTCCTGGACCCCAAAAACCCATTATCAAGACACTGTTAACTGCAAATACACATGATTCAAGGTAAAATAAGATGAGTAAATGCCCTAAATATCAAATAATAATAATAATAAAAACAATAAATAAATGTACTAACATGAAAATAACTGCATTTACCTTCGTGGAGAGTTCTGATGGTGCATGTGGAGGCTGGAGAGGAGGAAGGAGGGAGAGGGTTTTATTGCTTGGAAGGTGAGGCACCTTCCAAGCTAACATCAGATGACTGTGCTTCTGGTGTTTGCTCTCTTT
The DNA here is from genome assembly GCF_964187855.1 of Myxine glutinosa. NCBI lineage: Eukaryota > Metazoa > Chordata > Myxini > Myxiniformes > Myxinidae > Myxine > Myxine glutinosa. Next base: position 143,827,276 of record NC_136261.1, on the reverse strand, counting down.
GTCTCTTAACACCACTTGTAGAGGGTTGGGGCTCACTAGGCTTGCTTTCTTTAGAGAACCACCTCTCCAAAGTTGCCTGGTGTTGGCGACTTTTCTGAATTTTTCTGAAGTGGTCAATCACATTGTCACTGAACAAGTTAATGCTCCTGTTAACCACTGCTTAATTAGGGTGCCACTTTTCAACAATGGCAAAGGATATGAACGACGCTAACGCTATGTTGGCGGTTCGGTTATAGAAATACATTCGGAATTAGGGACAAAATTTTCTCGAATTTACGGTTCGGAATTAGAGTAGTTCGAGATGAGGGGCGTTCGGAATTAGGGGTCACTACTGTATATACATACATATATATATATATATATATATATATATATATATATATATATATATATATATATATATATATATATATATATATATATATATATATATATATATATATATATATATATACATATATATATATATATACATACATACATATATATATATATATATTCTCCGTAGGTTATTCTGTTTGTCATTGAGTCTGTCTGTGAGTCTGTCCGGGGGTGTGGCCTCCTCCAATGAGGGAGTAGCTCCACCCATACTGGAAGAGGCTTCAAAAACAAATATCCACCATTTTGTTTGCTCGCATAGCTTTGAGGCCTCTTTTGTTCGGCCCGTGGTGTCTTGCTCTCTATCTCACAGTTTTATTTTAACTCTAATTCAATATCTCATTTCATTTTTCACAGTCGCTAACATGGATTTGGACTCGGTTGAAAAAAAACGGAAAGAAAATTCGATGAAAGTTACCGTTTATAGAACGAAATGAATTTTCAAAGGCCGATAATATAAAGTTAATTGAGTCTCACTCATGGCTTTATCTCGACACGAATTCACCATCACAGTCGCTGGGTGGTTCAAGTCTCAGTTTCAGCAAAAGTATTCCAACAGCCATTTTTAATGTGTTGACTGTTATGTGGGCATGGGAAGGAGAGAGGAGAATGAAAGAGGGGGGTGAGAGAGGAGAAGGAGAGAGGAGAAAGAGAGAGGAGAAGGAGAGGAGAGAATGTTCCCAGGACTTCGTTATTTGTATTATTACTTCATAAAAGTACAGCGACTGAATGCTGAATTTCGGGATCGAACAAAGTCCAATTATATTTTTCCATTTCGCTGGGGTGTAGCTATACACAGTGTTTGTTTAAAGCGAGTCAACTCTTTTCCAACCATGGAATGAAACAATACAGTTCTTCAAAAATGTACATAATGATGTAAACAAACTATGGAATACAATATTTATTAATAACGTTTGGTTTTAATCTATTTTTACTTTGTGAAGCGAAAAGTTTTCCACACATTCAAGTTTCAAAATGCTGAAGAATCATGGCTCCATAGGCCTACGATCGGCCTGTGATGTGCATTTTAATACTGAATCAACACATCTTCGATCATAAATTACTCTTTGAAGCAACAAAGGTACATTTTGATTACAACTCAAGCAAAGGAAAGCCGGCAATGCCTGTTTCGTTTGGACTGATTATACACCGCCCAAACAAGATGCATTTCATAGCGAAAGTAAATAAAATCGTGAAATCATCAATAAACAAATTTTTTTTTTTGTGCATTTTAAAACCTGTTTCATTCCGAGCGATTATACACCACCCAAAGAAAATGTGTTTCATTGCTAGAGGAAATAATATCATGAAATCTTTAATATATATACATTTTTTCACACAAGTTTCCATGTGTGTGTGTGACCCACTCCCGTGTGTGTGTGTGTGTGCCCCTCTCCCCCATGTGTGTGTGTGACCCACTCCCTTCTGTGCGTGTGTGTGTGACCCACTCCCCTGTGTGTGAGTGCGTGTGTGTGACCCACTCCCATATGTGTGTGTTTGTGTGACCCACTGCAACCCCCCCCCCCCCCCCCTCGTGTGTGTGTGACCCACTCCACCATGTGCGTATGTGTGTGTGTGACCCACTCCCTCATGCGCGAGTGCGTGAGGGTCTGTGACCCACTCCCGTGTGGATGTGTATGTGTGAACCACTGCCCCCCCCCTCGTGTGTGTGACCCACTCTCCACCCCCACCTCCCCACCCATGTGTGTGTGTGTGTGTGTGACCCACTCCCCCATGTGTGTGCATGTGTGACCCACTCCCCCGTGTGTGTGTGTGTGTATGACCCACCGCCCCCCCCCCTCGTGTGTGTGTGTGTGACCCACTCCCCCCATGTGTGTGTGCATGTGTGACCCACTCCCCCGTGTGTGTGTGTGTGTATGACCCACCGCCCCCCCCCTCGTGTGTGTGTGTGTGACCCACTCCCCCCACCCCGCCCGTATGTGACCCACTTTCCCCCGGCCACCCCCCCCCTCCCCCACCCTGTGTGTGTGTGTGTGTGACCCACTCCCCCCATGTGTGTGTGTGTGTGTGACCCACTCCCCCATGTATGTATACAGACTTGGCATTTAATATGGAATATTTTTTTTGTGGGGGTGAACTTATTTTTCAAGATGTTGTAGAACCAAAAGTTCATTGGAATTATGTTGAAAGTATTCTAGATTTTGTTAATGTGACCTTCAAAAGAAACAAAAACCACATTTGACATTTCGAAACAAATAAATTGATCCTTGAAAGTGATGTAAACTTATATCGAACTCAATTCATGGACAGTACTGTGTTAAACTTCTGTACGTTTTCCAGAAGTATTTCTTTATTTTGCACATTAGCCAAAATTTTTTTTAACAAAAACAAAAGTTAAATTACGACTGGGATTACGGACAGTAAAATTACAGTTCAGTCCTTCGTGTAACCCCCACTAGCATTCAGGAGAGCACGTACATGTTGAGGCATGCTGTTCACGAGATTTGCCAAGGTTTGGACAGGAATCGCTTGCCATGCAGTGACAATAGCCTGCTGCAATTCACGCACAGAGTCGGCCGCTGATCCAAGTTGTCGATTTAACGCGTTAATTCTGCCCACAAGTTCTCTATCGGATTCATATCTGGGGACATGGCAGGCCACTCCATATGCTCTACACCATGGTCAGCAAGAAAGTGTTGGATCATACGAGCACGATGAGGCTGTGCATTGTCATCTTGAAAGACAAAGTTTCCTCGAAAAGCTGTATGAGCAAATGGAAGCAATGTTTCTTCCAGAATGGCCCTGTACTTGAACTGGTTCTTCCATTCAGAACAACCAGGTCAGTTTTTCCCCCTGCATGAAAAACCCCTGCATGAAAAAAAACAAACTCCCTCTCGAACCAAACTTTGCCCAAACAAAAGCCCAAACGATCACCCCACCACCTCCAGCTTGGACTCTTGGCACTATACAATCTTTGTTGAAGGCTTCATGCACTTGTCTGCGCACTCGGACGCGGCCATCTTGACGATAGACAAGAAATCTAGACTCGTCACTGAAGATCACGTGATTCCAGTGTCCTGGCTGCCATTGACGGTGCTCTCTGGCCCACTGCAATCAGGGCTGGTGGTGTTGTCTGGTCAGGAGTGGCTTTCTCAGGGGACGCCTGGCACGATAGCCTGCTTGAACCAGTCGTTGGTTGACTAGCCTTCTGGATACAGGCACATTTGTCAGTTGCTGCCACTCAGCCCTAAGCCGATTAGCTGACTTGGTACGGCCATTGCGGACTAACCGATGCAGCTGGCGATCATCCCTCCTTGTGGTTCTGCGGGGACGTCCTGGCCTCGGTATTGGAGTAGGGACACCCCTCTGAGCATTTCGTTTCAGGATCTTTGACACCTGACATTGAGTGATGCCATACTGCCAAGCAATAGCACGCTGTTTCATGCCGTAATTTCGTAAAGCCACCACTCCATGACAAACAGCATTGTCAAGTTGACGGACCATCTCCAGAGGAAGCGGCAATAACTTTTGGAGATGTGCAGCAGTTGTTTTCCACTGATACAGAACGCAACAACCCTTGTATACCCGACTGTGAAGCCAATCATCAAATGCACCTGTCCATACATTTTGCCACGCCACCTGTGATATAATCCTGTTGTTGACTTCTTGCTGCGACAGACAATCAGTGACATGGTTCTTTTAACAAATAAATCACCAAAGTGTGAAAGAAACTCACCAGATTGATATACTGAGTTAAGAAAGTAAACCCGTCAAGAAAAAAAAAAATTCCATATTTAATGCCAAGTCTGTATATATGTATATATATATATATATACTGTATATATATATATGTATTTATATATATATATATATATATATATATATATATATATACACATATATACATATATATATATATACATATATATATATATATATATATATATATATATATATATATATATATATATATATATATATATATATATATATATATATAATCGTTAGATTAAATAAGACGCGGACGTAGCTTCAGGACGTCGATCTTTAATTATATATATATATGTATGTATATATATATATATATATATATATATATATATATATATATATATATATATATATATATATATATATATATATATATATATATATACGTATGTATGTATGTATGTATGTATATATATATATATATATATATATATATATATATATATATATATATATATATATATATATATATATATATACTGTATATATATTGTTGCGGATCTCTACGTCGGCCTTCTTCCCCTTAAGAATGGGGGATTAGGCCCCTTGTTTGTGACTGACCGACGTGAGTCCTGATGCTGCACCGCTCCCTCCGGAGAGGCAGGAGCGCAACCTCGTTCGCGACCGCGGACAGATGGTAATTGCCGAGCGGTTTACAACCGCGGCACGAACTATTAACAAGGACTGACCCGATCCCCTTTTTGGGGGGGGGGGGGGGAGACAGCCTGCACTGCATCGGCGCACCAGTACCAACAAAGAGCACCATAAGGCACCGGAGTGCACAGTCACCACAGTTCATAATAAAAGATAAACAAACCCCTGTTGCTGGTCTTCCTCTTCGGCTCCCTCTGCTGGCCATTCTTCTTCTTGATGTTGTCAACTTCGTCTTCTTGCTGGCGGCCTATTTAGACATAATAAAAAAAGCACAAAACGTGTCCATTTTTTAATTTATGGCCCACAGGGGCCGACTATGAGTGGTTCACCTGTGGGCTTGGTGCCACGTCACCGAGGTTCGCAAGCAAGATCCTGGGCCATCGTGGCCGGTTCCAGCAGAGGGGCCATGCCCCAACCCGTAGGGTCCATGAGTGGTGCTCGGCCACAGACATGTGGTCCATAAGTGGTGCATCTATGCAGACAGCTGGTTGCGGGGGTTCGGGCACACAATGGCGGACTCCCGCACGCTCCCCTCGGTGCCCAGAGAGCACAGTCCTCGGGTGGGAGACAGGGGAACAGAAGACAGGTGAGCGAGGGGTAAGGTCACAAGGGTACACATCAAAACAGGTAATGCAGAACGAGGTGCGTACGGAGAGCGAAGTGAGAAAGCTCGTCCCTACCATACGCCCCCCACATGTGACCTACACTACCCCCCCTTGCCCCTCCCCGTATTTACAAAAACCTACACATTTACAAATTCGTCACCACTGTCTCGTCTTCCCTATATTTCCCCTTTACCAAATTCGTCACCACAATCCCTCTGACCAAAATTTGCCATCACCAATTCATCATCAATCCTCATAAGGAGGGAGAGATGAAACAACAAAGCACAATGTCACACCCACGTCATGATGCGTCCCACAATCCAAACACTTGCGCAAAAATAACCAAAACACATGGCATGGTGCGGAGCACCGTCGTTACCTCAGGTGAGTGGATGTAGATGGTGCAAGGAGATTTCAATCCTAACTATTCTCTAAATGACTTTAATACACTTTACACTATCCGGGGTCTTTCCCTGCAAAACCATTGGCCATCTTACACTCTATGCGGTTTTAAGAACCAAATTCCCATTGACCAAACTGTTGTGCTTCATCAATTTGGGGCCTCACTCCCCCGATTCAACTCCCTGTGCCTTTGCACAATTTCAAGACTGGGTTGTGTGGCTCTCCCAGCAGGTCTACCCACCTGCACACCTCCACCACTGCAGTTGCCTCCGAGCTTACCTGCTCCTTAACCTAACCTATCTAACTGGGGAAGGCCCTCCTTGGCGCTTACCCCACTCGGTGCCCTCTCTGGCACTGGGCGACCCGGGTCCGTCCTCCGGATCCTCGGGCCCCATCCACAACTCTAACGGCTCTCAGAGCCCACCTGCGGCCTCACCTGGCCGACATCCTCACAGTGGCGGAGTGTCCATTCAACTACACACACTAACAAGCCACACGCCCAGCCATTTCCACGTCACTAATGCACCCATCCAAACACCATTCTTCCACACTCACCACAGATGCCAATATCCAACCACAATTTACCTACTCCCTCTACCTAACTCTTAAACTACCCTCCCCGGGTATTCATGATGGGGTCCATCCTCCCCATACACACATTCGCACCATCCACTCCACTCCACAGTTTTCACCATACTCACTACACACCATCCATTCCATATTCCATATATTCCATACTCCATGTATTCCACACAACCATTCTCAGTAGTGTAATAATGTTGGTTCTGGGACACCCCAAATCCCCATTCACTTACATGTTAATTTTTCCATTCCCTCATTGCCCCTAAACACCTCTATTTCTCTCACCCTGTTCTTTACGAACCTTCTAACCTTTTGACATGTTATCCTTATTCATTAGACCACTTAAACAATGGTCATTCTGTGTGAACCTGTGATCCTTCTGACCTTATGGACCTTTTAACCTTTTACTCTTAATATCATCTGGTGAATCATCTTTGACCCACTCAAACAACGACCCTACAAATATTTGTTTATGTGTGGGAAATAATTTAATTCTCCGACAACTCTCCTCACCGTCTAATACATTAACAAAAAATATGTTTGAGTTTGGTTCTTTCTCAAGATATTTTAACTGAGCTAAAATAAAATGATAAACCTCCCTCAATGTTATTGTCTGAGCGCCTCCAGTGCCGCCCACTTTTTGGTAAGCTCCGCCCACTTTTTGGTAAGCTCCGCCCACATTTGTACTAGGTCCGCCCACTTTTTTTAATAGGCTCCGCCCACTTTTGCTAAGCCCCGCCCACTTCTGCTAAGCCCCACCCACTTTGTTAAGTCCCACCCACTTTATAAACTCTTCAGCATTGTATCATTTCCAGGTAATACATTACATCATTTTCAGGGAATTTCCATCACATCATTTCCAGTTAAGACACGCCCAGGTTTGCCCAGGGAATTTCCACAGGAAATGACACACACCCAGCCCTTCTTATAAAAGGCACCGACCACACAGGCTTTTTCAAACACGCTTTCTGCTTCACTTGAGAATGGACTACTATGCCGAAATGGAATGGGATAACTTTGCTATTCCTTGGAGTCCTACTACCTGTGTAGAACTCAACCTTAAGATTGATGAACTGGACTCGAACCTCTTATCAATGGAGGTATGTTTGTTTATTTATTTATTTATTTATTTATTTAATTATTTATTTAATTTTTTTTTTTTTTTTTTTTTTAGATGAGACTCGTGTAAGAGTTAACAAAGTTTATTTTAATATTCATAAAGCTTGATTTATACAAATAAAAATATTGTATTAAATTAATACATTGTTATTTTCTTTCACAGGAAATTGTATCTGAGATACGAAATGAAAATTCTGCTTTTAACACAACTTGGGATGAAGTTATTTTTTTGTTTGAAGACTTTTTGAACAACCAAGACCCCCAGAATGCGTTCTACCTTGATGATCCAGCCAAAGAGTTATACCTTGTAGATCCACAAAATCCTGAAAAAGAGTTTTACCATGATGATACTTGTTGTGAGTTATCAAAACAAAACCCACTGAACAAGTTCTACCTTGATGAGTCAGAATACAAGTCATACATTGGAGACCCACAAATTTCTGAAAATTGGGAAACGGGAATTCTCCCTGATGGTCCGCAGTTATACTATGTGAGACACATCATAGAAACCCTAAAAAATTGGGCAAGGAGAGTTCTCCCTGATGGTCCGCAGTTATACTATGTGAGACACATCATAGAAACCCAAAAAAATTGGGCAAGGAGAGTTCTCCCTGATGGTCCGCAGTTATACTATGTGAGACACATCATAGAAACCCTAAAAAATTGGGCAAGGAGAGTTCTCCCTGATGGTCCGCAGTTATACTATGTGAGACACATCATAGAAACCCTAAAAAATTGGGAAAGGGAAGTTTTCCCTGATGGTCCACAGTTATACTATGTGAGACTTATCACGGAAACCCCCAATATTTCTGAAAATTGTGGTTCTACCTTGGAGACTTGGAAAGATGGTTATATTTTTGGAGACCCGGAATGGGGGTTTTGTTTTGATGACTCGGAATGTGATACCTATCTTGGAGGCTCAACAGGAATGTGGTTATACCTTGGGAACTTGGAAAGTTGGTTTTATTTTGGAGACTCTACCTGTGGGGTCCATCTTGGAGACTCTTTGCATTCTAAAGCAATGAACAATGTTCTTTGTTTAATGACGCTTGATTTAAGCAATATCAAGAAAGTTCGAGGAAGAAAATGCTGGAAAATTCTTTCTTCCCATTTCTACTTCTTCAAACTTGAAAGCCTTGAAAGACAGAAATGGAGGAAGAGGAGGAAAAAAAAATGAAATACGTATTTAAAAAAGAAGAAAAAAAAAAGATTATGTTAGGGTTAGGGTGGGATTTTGAATGTGAGGGTTAGGGATGGGGTTGGGTTAGGGATGGGGTTGGGTTGGGGATGGGGTTGGTTTAGGGATGGGGTTGGGTTAGGGATGGGTTTGGGTTAGAGATGGGTTTGGGTTAGGGATGGGGTTGGGTTAGGGATGGGGTTGGGTTAGGGATGGGGTTGGGTTAGGGATGGGGTTGGGTTAGGGTTTGTATATTATTATGACTCACTCACACATATACACACACACAAAAGTTAAGCCCCAACTGAAAAGTTGTGGGATTCTGTGTTTGGGGTTCACAGATTTAAAAACGTATCCCCATTATACACACATTAAAGTTAAGCCCCAACTAAAAAGTTGTGGGATTCTGTGTTTGGGGTTCACAGATTTAAAAACGTAACCCCATTATACACACACAAAAGTTAAGCCCCAACTAAAAAGTTGTGGGATTCTGTGTTTGGGGTTCACAGATTAAAAAACGTATCCCCATTACATTTTATTTATTTATTTATTATTTTCAAGGGTATTACCTGCTTACTTGTGTTTTTTGTAATTCTTGCGAGTAAAATGAACCCAATATTTCTTCTCCATTTAAATCATATAATTTGTAGGTCCAAGGGACTGTATCCATTACATCAATGATTTTAAATAATTCACGAGTCCATTTTTGTGTATAACCTTTCTCAAAATGACTTTTCCATTTGTATATTCTTACAATATCACCAACTTTAAACTTGGGCTTTCTCAAATTAATCTCCTTTTCATATTCTAATTTTGTAAATGTTTCCGATGGTTTTGATTTTGTTGATGAATGAACTGTATTATTGTAATTATCTACAATATCCTGAATTAAATACACCCATTTTTGAGAACCGAGTTGTGTGAATTTTTTATATAGTCTCTCTTTCAAAGTGCGATTAAAACGCTCAATAACAACTGCTTTTCCTTCATTAAAGGTGCTGTATAATTTAATACCCTCCCCTTTAAGAAATTTCATAAATATTTTGTTATAGAACTCTGTTCCCTCATCGGTCCATAACTTTTTTGGTTTCCTTTTATCCCTATCAAATATTAGCTTAAAGGCTAACATTAAAGTATTACCTCTCTTGTTTTTCAACGGAACAACCCAGGCAAATCTACTCCTCAAATCAATAACGGTTAAAGCATACCTGTATCCCCTGTCATTGTTCAATTCAATTAAATCAGCGGACCATATGTGGTCGGTGTATTTAGAATAAACTTTCCTTCTTTTAAACTTTGTGATTATAGGTTTGTGTAATTCATTAGCCAAAAGCTCCTCAGTCTTGATAACATCATTGGAGTCTAATAGTTTTTTGAGGGTGAATAACCAAGACCAAGTTTCAATTTGACACTTATCATTTTTTTAACAATAAACCTATCAACTTTCTCTCTCAATGTAGGATTTTGTATCAAAGACAAATTATATAACATTTCTCTGTCTGCTTCATGTTTTTCATCCAATGTAGCGGTTTTCCCATAAGCAATATCATGCTTCATACACACTTCATCAACCCTATTTAGAGGTTTAGACCAAGATTTAGGATTGTCAGCCTCATCTAATCTTTTATCTAGGTTTGTTCCAGGACCACAGAACGAATATCCAGGTAGATGTAATTCCCCTGGAATTCCAGTTGTTGTAAATTTACTTCCTGAGAGAAACCTTTGTATGTCTCCTCCTCTTTTAGGAGAGATGAATTGGCACTTTTTAGAGCCACACACTTGACATATTCCTTTTTGATAAACTCTATTATTTTTAGCTTTAACATAAGAGATATTTTTAGATTTAGTTTTCTTTTTACATTTGAGACAATAACTCATATTTATTTATCAGAAAAATTCCGACAGAGGATCAAAACCTTTTTGGTTTTCAACATATACATTTCTATCTTAATTTTTAAAACATAAAGAATCCTAAGGAATGCCTTCACTCTCTCCTCCATTTATTTACAAATAAAACTAACTAAAGTCAATAACACCAACATCATCAACCACATAATCTTTTCCTTCTTCTTCTTCTTCACCACTTTCTCGTTTAAATCTCCTCCCTGAAAGTGAAGACATTGACGCCGTTATTCTTGAAAATAATATTTCCATTAGACTTTTCATTTCTTTATTTTCCTCCTCAGTGCGTTGAGTTTGATTTATTTGCTGTAATACCTTCAATCTTTTATTAATCTCACTGATTTCCATCTTTTTATATTTTTCCTCCCTCTCTCTTTGCTCCCTCTCTTCCTTCTCTCTTTTCTCCCTTTCCTCCATCTCTCCTCCTTCTCTCTTTTCTCCCTTTCCTCCCTCTCCTTTTTTTCCCTTTCCTCCTTCTCCTTTTTCTCCCTCTCTTCCTTCTCTCTTTTCTCCCTTTCCTCCCTCTCCTTTTTCTCCCTCTCCTCCTTCTCCTTTTTCTCCCTCTCCTTTTTCTCCCTTTCCTCCTTCTCCTTTTTCTCCCTTTCCTCCTTCTTTTTCTCCCTTTCCTCCTTCTCCTCCTTCTCTCTTTCCTCCTTCTCTTCTTTAACTCCTTCCTCATCCCTTGCTACCCTTGAGCTTGAGCCCCAAAGAATATTATACATATACTCATCTGGATTTTGAGATATTCTTGTATCTATAATTATTTTTCTCATAATAGGATACCAATAAGATTTGTTGACGATTTCTAAAAGTTTTATATTTCATAACTTTGAGAAGTTCATTTTTATTTAATATTTTAAACAAGTCTCTATTTGTGGGTTTAACAATATCAGTATAAGGCCAGTTTTTAATGACAAAATTCCCATGTATATGCTCCAAATCATAAGGTATGTAATACCGAGCACCCTTTTCTTGTAGGTATCCTTGAATACAAAAATTATAATTCTCTTGTAGTCTTCTTCCTGCCATTTATGTATCAGAAATATATGTGAGATTAATATTATGACAGGTAATACCACCCCATCTTCCCACTACCAAATTGGTTTGTATTCCTTGGCTTTCTATCCTTATCTCATGACCTTCCTTCTTTGTCATGCTAACCATCGCTATACTATCATATATTTTTCTTTTCTTAAAATCATGTATTTGCTGTTTATTAATTGTACTTCCACATAAATCCTTATCCTCACCAAGTGGATAATATTCTTCTTTACGAGACTGATTAAAATCATGTAGGTCTTCTATGTTTATTGAAAAAGACCAATTATACCTTAAATCAGGCATATCATACCCCCATTTATTAATTCGCATATTAACTATATGTCCTTTATAAAATTCAATTGTAAGCAGGTAGTTAAATTCAATGAGGAAAGGTGTATGGTCAGTATAACCAGGTGTTGTGGTTGTAAATTTTACTTGTTTAACAAAACGTGCTGTTTTCTTTAAAAATATATATTGTGATAAATCACTTAATCTAATAAAGTCATTCGCATCTGTAGGGTTTGGATAATTTATTAATTTATAAGTATTCTTCATATTAATATTTTTACGTACACTATATTTTTGTCGTTCAGCCTGTGCCTTTGTATAATAATTTGATAAATCAATATCCTGAGAGGATTTTCCAAAGATAGAACCATCTTTTCCAACATAAGTCATTTATATTAGATTAAAAATGATATCATAAAAATTTTCATTATTGTTGAGTTGAAATAATACATATAAACATAATTGACCACAACATTTAGAATTAATTTCTTGAACTTGAAATGTTTGATAAACACCATTCTGTAAGAATTGTATTACTTCAACAGGTGGTGGCATACCATAACTATCAAAATAATATTTATCCTGACTATTATGAATACAAACCCAATGAGAACCATTCTGTGTGTCTAAATTCATAATAATATTCTTTGTATTCTTATTTATATGTATTAATTCATCTCTCATACAAATAACCACATTATCAATTTTTAGTGTTTTACAATACTTAGCTAGTTCTATATTTGACGTTGTATTCTTTCCAAATTGTTTAAACCATTTATCCATTTATTTATGAGAAAGATACAATCCATTACCCCGTTTAGTTAGTTTAACACCCGCTTGAGCGATAGAGGAAAGCATATCTCCAACCAACAATCTAGCTTTATCAGGTAGACTTTCAAGTTTTTGAGCAAAATCTACAATTACACCACTTCCACTAATTTGTTTCTCCAACTCCTTGTTATGTCTTTCCAATTCTTTTTGAGCTTTTAGTTGTGCCTTCCTTTCGTTAGAAGTTTTTACCGCTGCTGAAATACCACCAGTCAATGCTCCCGCCGCACTTAAACCAGCAAATAAAGGAATTAGAAACGGGAGAAATCCTCCTCTTGACTCGTCTATTGAATATTTCTTCAACATAGGTTTCGTCATTTTAATTTTAAGAGATCCAACATCATTTAGTGTTTTTACTTGTGTGTGTGTGAGTAAAACATCAATTCTTACAGCTCCTTTTCTTTGAATTGTATTAACATTAATAATAGAAGGCTTTTGATTTTGAATACAAGATGTTAATTTATTAAGATTGATTTGATTAACATATACCCCAACCATTTATTTATGAGAAAAAACCTATGTGATATTAATCATAACACCATTATCTGTATTAATCTGTAATTCTGTTTCCTCCAAAAGCAAACAATATGCATTAACCTCTTCACTCTCCCCTATTTCAATGTATAGAGAAGTATCCACTCGATTAGACTTTATAGTTTCCTTTTGAGAACTCAGGTCAATTGCGTAGATTGTATAAAGTTTTTGAAACGCAACCATATCCAAAATAGGCTCATTATTACCATTACTTTCACACACCTTTTGGTAGGACTTGTAGGCTTCCGCATAATCATTTTTTTCCCAATCAATTTCCAATCTATCTCGCGGATAAAATGTGCCATCAAGAGAAACCCGAAGTTGTTTCACCTTAGCATTATCACTCAGCGCATTATTCTTATCAGTGCCTTCATCTCCATCTGGTTTCTTAAAAATGAGCCATAGGTATCGTGGCTTTCCTTGAAGAACACCTAAATTCCAAGTGTAGGTAGTGTGTTCCAGTTTAACGTGTTGACATCTTCTTTTAAGGTACGATACATTTAGTGGTTTCTTTGAGTTAAGTCTTCTATTTAACATCTCTTCCGTTTTAAGATTAGGAGTATATTCACTAATATACCAACACAAATCATTAATAACAAATTTATTATTATCACCAAAAGCATTTTGAGCCCCAAAAAGCAATCTATTTACATTATCATTCCTTTGTAGTTGAAATCTAATTTTAAGCCCATACAAAACTTTATCATAATCACAAAATCCAAATATACCTTTAAGAGGTACTGCTACGGTAAAACTATTCTCTGCTTTTGTTTCATCATTATACATTGACTTCCTTTGACTATAACCGGGGTCAGCATTTGTTCCCGTTGACATATCAGGAATAAAACCTTCAACAGCTCCCTTACCCATTCTATCACTAAACGAATATAGTGTAAATTTCATCATTTCAGATGTAGCAGAGACATAATCAACCGCTTCAACCTCTTGTGTTCCAATATACAGGCGGACACTGTCAAACATTTTCCAGAAGAAATCATTTACGAGTTTAGCATTAGTATTATTCGCAGCCTTAGTGAATTTAAATTTACACAGCAAGAAACTATCAGCTATATTCAAGTAAGTTTGTTGATTATTTATTTCAAAACGTTTTGTTCCGTTTGAATTCCAGTCTGTTCCTGTTATAGCATTTACCTTAAAATAGTCTTCCTTTTTAGTGGAGTTTGAAATGATAATCGTATCATCCAAATCATAGATACTATCAATCGCTTCCATACTTGTATTTATATAGCATTAAAATTGTTGAAACCCTGACCCATGTATTTTAATGATTTTTTGTCGTTCTTGTGAAGATAGTTGAGTTTTACCTTTTTTTATTTCTTTGATTGCTTGTAATTTATGAGACTCCTTTTGAGCATCTTTTATACTCTTTATAGCACCCGCAACTGAACCCACAGCAGAAGCAGTTGAACCAATTAGGTCTTTATGTTTAAGGATGGTTGAACCAATACCCATTAGAGTATCAATTATCCCATCTCCTTTATTTCGAAATTGATGACCTACACCTCGTTGTCTCTTAGGTTTATAGTATCCTCTCCCAAGAAACATACCTTCACCCTTATAGTATGGTGAAAGGTACATGCCCTCCCCTGTAATTATTTTATATTTTCCCAACTCGTGTTTTCTCACAATAACCATTATTTATTTATTGAAAAACTTCACGTAGGTGAATTCTGATGGATATAATTTCATCATTAAAGGATATCATACGATTATCTTGGTCGGTTATCCTAAAATTTACTCTGTATATGGTTTTTCCTGACACAGGTAAATAGACAAGATTTTTTGGTTCCATATTAAATTTATAACCAATCGGGGTTGAGTATGCACTGAATGAAAATATTGTATTTGTTCTTATTCCATCGTTATAAGCACCATCAATCAAATCACAATGAATTAATACTGAATTTATACCGGAGGATATTTGGATAACATTATCACTGTAAAACATCCCATTAGTTTCAATCTTTTTTGAAGAGAAACCCAATAGCTCGCTGAACGAATTTTCAATCGTGAAATCAACTTTATAATTATTTTTAAGCTTAATCGTTGATTTTGAAGTGTGTTTTTGAATATCTATTACCATATTTTTTGGTTCATCACCTTTTTCTTTCATAAGGCGAGAGACTTCTGAAGATATTTGAGAAATCTCGTAAGCTCCGGGTGAAACGGTTATAGTTTTATATCCACTTCCTGGATTATAACTAAACTTGTTGTTTTTCTCTGTGATATTAAAAAGGGTATTGTAAGTTTCCATTGACAACAAAGAAGCCTCATATTCTTTTGTGGGGTCAAGTTGTAGTGGGTAAGGGAATGAAGCTGTGTAATCGCTCGTTGTGAAATTAAAACTAAGAATTGTGCTTCTCATCTTATTTAATATCTAATAAAATATCTTTGTATTGACATTTATTAATTATTTTCATATTCATCAACTGATCTAAAATGGCTGAGGATTCATTAAAACAATTGTTGTTTTCAGCCTTCTTACTACCTAACAACAATAATAGCCTATTAACTAATTGTGATGGGTCATTTGGAAGAAAACTAACACCTGAACCAAGCTTACTTAAAGCATCAATAATATGTTTCTCCTTCTCATTCTTCTTACTTTTACCAGCAACAGAAACTCCATAATCAAGTGCATTTAGCAACTCAATATATACCCTATCTTCCTCTCTTTCCATATCAAGTGGTTCCTCAAAATATTTTGAACTGCTGAATCCGGGGTTTGTTAGAAGAAACATTAATCTTGGAGTTAATTTAACATTTGGTTGAGTAGAACTCAAGAACATCAATTCATCATTAAATACCAATACCTTTTCTTTCACAAGATGAAACACTGCTGGTTCTTCTGTTGGAATGAGACCTGCTCTGGTTTTTCAATCTGCCAAATATTCATTGTTTTGAAGAGCTTCCACTACATAATTAGGGGGTTGATTTACCTCCTCAAGTTTCTGAAATAATTCTTCATCATTATATTCTAATTTTCCAAGTTCTTGTTTTGTTATCTGACTAAAATCTTTGAGCATTTGAAGTTTTTTCGGAGTAAATTCTACCGTGGGAACTGTAGGGTGTTGAGTTTTTAAAAGCGGTTTAAAAAATTTCTCTTGTTTTCTTTCAAAGGCTTCTTCACCAGTTAGTTTCTGTCTCCGTTTCTTCATTATCTCTTCCTGTTGTTTTACAACTTTTGAAACCAACTCTTGATGTTCATTAAACTTTCTTGCTCTTTCTTCAGTATTCATTTTCTGTATTTATTTATTGAAAAATATCATTTAATGAATTGTAAAGGTCAATGGGGAAATTTTCCTTTTCTTCATCATTATAGTAAATGTGTTGAAATAAATCCTTTTCTTTAAATATTTCATCAAATTCTTTATTGGTATTAATACGAGTTGTTATTTCTTCTTCACTAATACTTGTATCTCTGCTTTTCATACGTTTGCGTTGAGTCTCCTCATCGATATCAAAACCGAATGATAAAATCTTAACTCCATCACCACACAAATGTTAAATAATTTGTCTCATTCCTTCAGGATTAGTTTCTAAAATCCCAAGACCATTAGATTTTACTTTATTTAACTCACTCTTACAATGTGAATATTTTGTAGAACCAAGAGAGACCTCCTCAAATATTTGACCTTCGTTCCTCAATCGCATATGTTCCTCCATTGAAATGTAGTAATAATCTTTCCCTTCTACTTCTCCTGGTCGCTTTGCTCTGGTTGTAGTACTCACAAAACGAATCATAGGGTGTTTTTAAAAAAAACTTACAATCTTTTCATTTTTACTATTCAAGAGTTTAGATTTATGAAAGTTCTTTCCTGAAGCAGATTTACCCACAAGATTAATAATAATAGTTATCATTTATATATGTAATTATGTTTAAAATAAAAATACATCCTTTAATATCTCATCTTGTTTCACAACAATATATTTATATTTTTCAATCGTGTGTTTCATATAATTTTCAAATTCTTTTTTACTACATAACGTAGAGCAATTATCTCTCCAAAAATTATTTACATCTATTGAATTTAACTTAAATAAAATAAAAGTATTGGCATTGTTTCTTATTGAGTGTCGAGGGAGTTGAAAATATGATTGACTAAGATATATACAATTACAAGAAGAATGTCTCCCTCTTGTATAGTAGCTATCCATTACTGTTTGGTTTCTCTCATTAACACAATCATCAAAGATGACGAGGTTCTTTTTTGATTTATCTAAATCTTGAAGTGAAGGTATATCATCCGTATTATCACTGAGAATACAAGTTATGGGTTTTGGTTTCGATTTTGATTTCTGTGTATCACAAAATAATTGTATTATATCTTCAATATTATAATCATTTAGTTTGTTTTGAAGTTTAAATAAACCGATAATGTCTTCCTTTTTAAGACCTGCATTAAAACCCTGTGAGAGTAGTTGATGCTCGGGTTGAAAATTAGACTTTGTAAAAATTATTAAATTATCATAATCTAAAAAATTAGGACCAAGGAGCATCTTTAAAAGTAAACAGGTTTTTCCACATCTGCTTGAACCAACTATTAGACATCTCAATGAATTTGGAATGTTTTTATGGTTATTAAATTTTATCTTATTTTCCCAAACGGGTAAAAAATCATTCATTTATATATTTGGAAAACAAGTCATCTAACTTTTTATGAGCTATTTTAGAAACTCTATATTTTATCCTGAGTTCAGGTTTAATTTCAAAATAATTCATTATTTTATTTATATAGTATCTTGTATTAACATTTCCATTAAAATTATTTTGAATAATAAATATCATTAAACCCTTATACATTTCCTCAATACAAATAGTCTCTTCCCTTGAAAGAAATGGTGTATTATCATCACAATACTTAACATTCATCTCTCTTATTAATCTTGTAAAGTAATTCATTTTTGGTTCTAATTTAAAAGAGTTATATATATTTTTATATTTTTTATTATCATTAATTAAAATTAAATCACAGAAAATACATTGTTTATATGAACCCTCATTATTAAGCCCTATTCTCTCACAAGCTGGACAATTCTCTAATTTATCATATGGAGAGTCTGGAAATTCGAAATATCCTTCAGAACTTATCATATTTATATGGTAAATTTTTACTTAAACTAAACGCAAGTTTATTCATTAATAAATACAATGTTTCAAAGCACAAAAGACAAATTTCAATCAATCTCTACTTCGGTGAAAGATATAGAAAAATATGTCAAAGATGTTAAATTGAACAAAGATAAATATGGAAATTTTTGGGTAAAACCAGTTATGGAAAATAACATGAGCCCCTCTATTTCATTTAAAGGAAGAGCTCTAACTATACCTGGAAAGACATCCATTAAAGTAAATCTTACAAAAGTTTCTCCTCTACTCCTGGCAATTTATTCAAAGCTTGAAAAAGTGATTGACCACGATACTTTGAAAAAGAATGATAAGACCATCAACAATACTCGTGGAGAAATTTGTATTTACTTTAATAATCCAAAGGGTGTAGATCTAAGTAAAATGAATGATGTTAATATTTCTGGTGAAATGTCATTTCGTTCTATGATAGTTAGAGATTATTTAAAGATAACTTTTGATATTAAAAATGTAGAGATTGAATCCGTTAATGAAAGAAAGTATATTGGTATAGATGGAAAGGTTTTTTCTGCTAATTAAATATGAGTCATTACAGCAGTGAAGATTTTACTATTTCATTGAACTCGGACGATAGTGATGATAGTATTTCATTGAACTCGGACGATGGTGATGATAGTATTTCATTGAACACAGATGATAGTTATGATACTAATAGTTTGTGCTCAAATGATAGTTATGAGAGTAGCTTTATTGATGACTCTGAGTATGATTCTGAGTATTCATGTGATAGTTATGACTTAGATGATTCTGAGTGAAAAAGTGTTTTAGTTTAAGCACAGCGATATATATAAAACGGAGCTGTAAAGCTCAAAAGTGTTTTATTTTAAGCACAGCGATATATATAAAACAGAGCTGTAAAGCTCAAAAGTGTTTTATTTAAAGCACAGTGATATATATAAAACACCACGTTTTCTCACGCTATAAATATGGTTTATTGTGATACTTGCGAGAAGGAAGTAAAATATTATAAACAACATATTCTCACCGCAAAACATACATACAACATTCTTAACAAACTTTCCCCTCTTCCACCTAAAACAAAACATTGTAAGGTCTGTAAAACAACCATCCTCAAGAAGGGGTTTAAAGCCCATCTTAAAACTAACAAACACTTGTCAAAATTGTTTACTATTAAAAATACTGATGGTGCTTTCAAAAGACATATCAGGATTCGAATCTTTAACTTCAAACCTCCCGAACCAAAGTCTATAGTTGATGCTGTAGAAATAGTCAAACCAGCTGTTCAAACATTGATTGAAAAAACACTAAAAGAAATGAAACCACTTAAATTTTATATGGGGGTAAAATTAGAAATGACAAAGGATAAAGGAGTTATAGATACACCATACATGAGAACTGAGCCACACTTTATATCTTCATATCAAGATTTTAAAACATCAGGAGTCTATGATGAACTTATTAAACAAGAGCAAGATGTGGATAATTCAATCGTAGGAAGTGGATTCAATATAGGAAAAATTATTTACATAGACATTCATATTCTTAAATCAGATCCTCTAAAAACTTCTTCTTACATTGATTTACCCAGTGTTATCAAAAATAGAAAAGCAGTTATCAATATCTAAAATAAAGACAATGAATGTTTTCTCTGGTCTATTTTAGCACACTTACATCCTCCACATTTTCATGATGAAAGAGTATCTCATTATAAAAAATATGAGAATACATTAAATACGAAAGATCTAAAGTTTCCGATGACTTTAAATGATATTCCTAAATTTGAAAAGATGAATAATTTATCAGTTAATGTTTATGGTCTAACAGAAACAAACAACATTCAGGTTTTAAAGCTTTCTGACAATTGTAAACAAACTCATATTAATCTTCGATATTTTAATTCAGAGGAAAATTCACATTATACATACATCAAAGATATTGCTAAATTAATAAAACCGCAAGTCTGTAAGAGAACAAATAAAATATATATTTGTTTGCGTTGTCTTAACTTCTTCAATTCACAAGAAAGATTAGATAAACATTCAAATTATTGTGGCGAACATAAATCAACGGTAATCAATATGCCTAAAGAAGGCTCAAAGATCACGTTCAAAGATGAAAATAAAAAGATCAAACATCCATTTGTTATATATGCTGATTTTGAAAGTATTCTAGAAAAAATAGATACTGCTTCTCCAGATCCAAAAGAATCATACACAAATAAATATCAAAAACATACTCCTTGTGGTTTTTGTTATTATATCAAATCATCCGTTGGTGATGAATATAACAAGTTAGAGGTGTATA
This sequence comes from Myxine glutinosa, assembly GCF_964187855.1. NCBI lineage: Eukaryota > Metazoa > Chordata > Myxini > Myxiniformes > Myxinidae > Myxine > Myxine glutinosa. The sequence continues at coordinate 143,806,599 of NC_136261.1, read as the reverse complement.
GAGGCTCAAATACCCCAGAGGAGTTTGTGAAACGACTAGAAAAAGACTGTGTCCGATTAACCAAGATAATGAGAGAAACCAATAAACCAATGTCCTTAACAAGTAAAGAAAAAAGAGAATTTAGACAGCCAAAGGTTGCCTGTCATATTTGTGAGAAGAAAATTGGTAAAGGTCTAAAGGTTAGAGACCATTGTCATCTCACTGGTAAATATAGAGGTCCAGCTCATCAAAGTTGTAATATTAATTATCAACTCCCCTCTTTCATTCCTGTCTTTCTTCATAACAACGCTCATTATGATACACATCTATTTATCAAGGAACTCTCAAAGACTTCTGGAAGTATCTCAGCAATTCCAAACACGGGTCAGAAATACATTTCATTCACAAAAACAATTCACACATCTCCTATTACTCATATCAGATTTATTGATACATTTAAATTCATGGCAAGTCCATTGGCTAACTTGGTTCAAAATCTAAAAGAGTTTCCATGTCTTTCAGAGTATTTTTTAGATAAAGATTTTCTAACACAAAAGGGAATTTACCCCTATGACTATATGGACTCATTTGAGAGATTCAATGAAACACAACTTCCTTCAAAAGAAAATTTCTATAACAAATTAAACAACAGTAATATATCTGATAAAGATTATGTACACGCACAAAATGTTTGGGAAAAATATAACATCAAGAATCTTGGCGAGTATCACGATTTGTATCTCAAAACTGATGTGCTTTGATTGGCCGATGTATTTGAAGCCTTTAGATCTGTTTGTCGCACTGGATATGGATTGGATCCTGCTCACTACTACACAGCACCTGGATTGGCCTGGAGTGCGATGTTGAAAATGACAAAACAAGCTTTGGATTTGATAACCGATGTTGATATGCTTTTGATGATTGAAAAGGCAAAAAGAGGTGGAATTTCACAAGTCTGCTCGAGTAGATACGCAAAAGCAAATAACAAATATCTTCCAAATTATGATCCAACGAAAGAGAGTTCTTACTTGATGTACTATGACGCGAACAACCTGTATGGCTGGGCAATGTCTCAGGCTCTTCCTTATGGAAAACTTAGATGGGTAAAGGAAAAAGACTACAAAAACGTTTTACAAGATGTATGTATCTCTACACAAAAAGAATTGGATGAAGAAAAAGTTGGTTATTATTTTGAAATTGATTTAAAATATCCAGAGGAACTCCATAACCTACACAAAGATCTCCCATTTGCTTGTGAGAAAGAAAGTCCAAAGAAAGAATGGTTGAGTGATTATCAACGATCGTTTGATATAGGTGAATCAACAGAAAAATTACTTACTACATTATATAACAAGAAAAATTATGTTCTACACCAAAGAAATTTGCGACAATATTTATCAAAAGGTCTAAGAGTAGAGAAGATCCATAGGGTTCTAAAGTTCAATCAAAGTCATTGGTTAAAGGGGTACATTGATTTTAATACACAAAGAAGAACAGAGTCAAAAACAGATTTTGAGAAAGACTTTTATAAATTGATGAATAATGCGGTCTTTGGTAAGACTATGGAGAATGTGAGGAAAAGACAAAATATCAGACTATCAACATCTTGGGAACAAGCATCAAAATTAATTAATAGACCGAGTTTTACTCGAGCTGAGGTCTTTACTGAGAACTTTGTGCGATCCATTTGATTAAAGAGAGTATTGAAATGAACAAACCTATTTATATTGGAACATCAATTCTTGATTTATCAAAGTCATTAATGTATGATTACTTTTATAATAACTTGAGGAAGAAATATCAAAATGATGTTAATCTACTTTATATGGATACAGATAGTTTTATTTTGAAAATTAATACCAACGATGTTTATTCAGACATGAAAAGAGACATTAAGATCTATGACACGAGTAATTACAGTCCAGAGAGTGAGTTGTTCTCTTCTAAAAATAAAAAGGTGATTGGAAAGTTCAAGGATGAATTAGGAGGAAATGTTATGAGTGAATTTGTGGGATTGAGGTCAAAGGCTTATGCTTATAAATACATTGTGAATAACGTTGAAAAGACTGATAAGAAGTTAAAAGGTGTAAAGAAAAATGTTATTAAAGAAACAATAAACTTTAAGGATTATTATAACTGTTTAACAACAAAGAAAGAAGAGTTTAGAAAGATTAATGGAATAAGAAGTTATAAACATCAATTATATTCAGAAGAGATAAATAAGAAAGCATTGGGGGCTTTTGATGATAAGAGGTTTATTTTAGAAAATGGAATTGATAGTCTCCCTTATGGTTATATAAGTATATAAGTGATAAGATATATAAGTGATAAGATATATATAAGTGATAAGATATACATAAGTGATAAGATATATATAAGTGATAAGTGATAAGTTAAAAAGGGGGGGTTGGGGATTTTAACGGGCTACCGCCGCCTTTTTTACTATTATATAAATGATAGAACCAAGTATCAACCAGACTAAAGAGTGGAGGTGTAATCAACCTTGGTATATAAATGGAAAACATAATGAATGTGAAAAATATCAAATAGGTATAATTGAAAAGGCAACTGGTAAAAAAGTTCACAAAACAAATAAGAGAATTAATTTAAATACCGGTGAGTTGGGTAAAAAAGATAAAAATATTTTTGAGTGGACGGAAAACTTTGATGGTTGTCAGGAAAATATATACATTAATTTAAAAATGGTATGTGGGAGAGGAGGCGCTCAGACAAGAACATTGAGGGAGGTTTATCATTTTATTTTAGCTCAGTTAAAATATCTTGATAAAGAACCAAACTCAAACATATTTTTTATTAATGTATTAGACGGTGAGGAGAGTTGTAGGAGAATTAAATTATTTCCCACACATAAACAAATATTTGTAGGGTCGTTGTTTGAGTGGGTCAAAGATGATTCACCAGATGATATTAAGAGTAAAAGGTTAAAAGGTCCATAAGGTCAGAAGGATCACAGGTTCACACAGAAGGACCATTGTTTAAGTGGTCTAATGAATAAGGATAACATGTCAAAAGGTTAGAAGGTTCGTAAAGAACAGGGTGAGAGAAATAGAGGTGTTTAGGGGCAATGAGGGAATGGAAAAATTAACATGTAAGTGAATGGGGATTTGGGGTGTCCCAGAACCAACATTATTACACTACTATTCTCCATACACCTGCATTTGCACACCTGTGCCATCACACCTGGTGCTTCCTGCACCCTCCTTCCTCCAGGACCATTTGCTCAACACAACACTCACTCACTATTACGCACTCATGCACTGCTCCATACACTTCCACGCTCAATACAACTCCCAATCACAATTATTCACTCATACATTGCTCAATACACTTTCGATCCTCAAACACACGGCATCATCTGATCTACCTGGTGCCCTGCTAACACTCGCGCTTCCCCGTCGCCCCTTACATTATTGCGCTCCCTCGTCATTATAATCCAACTACCCTCTCTATGTCCCCACTACCTGTCCAATGTTGCTACTTACCTTACCGTTACCTATGGTACTTCTTCTCTAGATCCCTACACATTATCCAAACCCTCCCTGGCTAGTTTTCACTGCCATAACCCCATAAAACTATAGCTCCTTTGCCCCTGCTATGTGAGAGATGGCAAAGTTGCCATCCCACCACATCGGGCATGTCTCACTATAAATTTCGCTCATCAAATTCCAACCAATCAAAAATTTTCCAATCACAAATTCCCTATCCCTACCAAATGTCCTTTAACTCGAGCCTCAGTGCATCTTTACATGCTCAGAACTTGGCTTCGCCAAGTCGAGCAATGAATGCGGGTGGTTCGTTGCCGGCGGTTGGATCCGTCCGGCATTCGGTGCAGGGAAGGGGGTTCGCTCAGGCCGAGATCCCAAGGTCCACCTCGGCGCGGAGCCTTTCGGTCTCCCGCCTGATGACCCGATCTCGCCCTGCCGGAACGCCTCAACCACAAGGGGTCGCCATCCCGACCCTTCTTACCGGGCCGCCCGTTCCGCCTAGCGGAGCACGGACGCGGCCGTTCAGGGCGTGGCCTGGCGTGGATCGCGTATGGTGGTTCTTTCGAAACCGCCGTGGTTACGATCCCCGCTGGTTCCCGCTGCACACGAAGCCCGGCACGAACCGAGGGCTCGCTTCGGCTACAAGTTGATTTAACCGCTATCCCGTTTAAGGTCGATGCTCCACTTGCATGTTCACACCGCGCGTTCCGTTCCTTGCTCACCCATCCAGCTGTCTCCATGCTCTCTGTCATTGCACCTTCTCTTACACACCCCCCCTGTACACTCATAGACTTCGTCACACACCTGACCACCGCACACCTTAGCACACACTCGTCGTTCGCACACCTCACCAACACACCTCTTCACGCCCACTCCTCGGTCACATCCTCTGTGACAACCACGGGTGTGCTCTCCTCCGCACACCCAATCACGTGCTCCACTACCAACTCAAGCGTGCATTCCCACACGTGCTCGACCATGTGCTCGACCATTCCAGGTGTGCATCCTTTCATTCCAGGTGTACATTCTCTCTCACCTGCCACAACCAACTCGTACTCCGTGTCACTCTCACTACTCTCACCACCACACTCGGTCGTGCATCCACCCTTACTCTTGACAGCGCACTCTGTAATCATGCACTCATCTGTTACACACCTTTTTCACGCATCCTCTTGCGCACACTCTCCCGTTACACCCTCTGTAACACTCACCACAGGTGTGCACTCTTTCGTTACATCCCCTGTAACACTCCCCATCTCGCGCTTCCATGTGCCCCCCCGCACACGCGCCACGGCCAACTCACTCTCGACAGCACACTCACTCCTCGGCGCGCACTTTTTCCTCACACCCCCAGAGTCGGACATCCTCGCACACCTCCTCCTTCACACTCTGTACCTGTCGCACACTTTACCAGCGGCCTCTCACGAACACCCGGGTCTACACCAACACCCAAGCCGACTGAATCTCCCCTCACACCATATACATTTCCGAGTATATCGCCACTCACCTCGGCACCTCGTCTCCGCACCTCCTCCGCCACCTGCAAACTCTTTATTTGGTTAGTGAGCACATATTCATGATTTGAGCACAGACCATGTACATATTCCATTACTTCCTCCTTTATCTCCCTCTTAGTTTCCCTCCGTCTCTTCTTAATTTCACTCACCCCTCTTCCACATCCTCTAACTTTTTCTTCACCTCTTTCATTTCCCGGTGCGCCCCCTCAATTTCTTCCTCTAAGGCCACCTTAGTCGTCTCTATGTGCGTCCTTACCTCCCGTTCTTTCGTCTCCATTTCCTCCGTTACCTCGTCCAACCTCTTTGTCAACCCCTCATGTACCATCCGACATTCCCTCTTTGTCGCTATGAGTTCGATCTTTATCTCCTTCTGCGTCGCCTTTAACCCCCCGATTATTGCAGTGTTCTTTTCCACCTGCTCCACTAATTCCTTTTGTCCCACCGTCAGCTGTTCTACTCCCCGTGTCAGGTCCTCTATGCCCCCCTGTAACCTAGCCGTATTATTCCTCACCTCTTTCTCCATATGCTCCTCACCTCGCTTTACCTCCTCGCGTACCCCCGCGAACTCCTCGCCCACACCTCGTCTGATCTCCTCCCCCATATCTCCCATCTCCTTGGTAGAGGCTGCCCTCATCTGTTCCAAATCATTTCTCTGGGCATCCAATTTAGTTTCTAACCCAATTTTCACCTCCTCTATCTGATCTCCCATCTGCTTAATTTCCCGGGCGGATTGCTCCGCTATTTCCCGCAATTTGCCTTCCATTGTGTTTTCTAACCCCCCCTAACCCATTCGTCACCCCCTCCATCTGGTTCTCCTGGGCAGCCATTCTATTTTCCAACCCCGTTAACCCCTCCTTCATTTCCCCCCTTTGATTACCCATGTCATTCAGTTGGCCCCCCCAATTTACCTGCTCGCCCTTCCAACCTGTTGTCTATCCCCTCGAATTTATTGTCTAGCCCCTCAAATTTATTGTCTAAACCCTCAAATTTAGCTTCTAGCCCCCCGATTTGATTTCCCATGTCCGTTTTTAATCCCCCGATTTGATTTTCCATGTTACTTAACCCGTCTCTCAATTGCTCACTGGTACCCCTTGCTTCGTCCCTCATTTGGCGCCCCAATTGCTCACTCATCTTATCGCTCCGAGCATTCATTTTTTTTTTCCATTTGCTCACCCATCTTGGCCATAAGGGCCTCCATTTGCAGCATAAAAAGGTTCAAATCCACCGGTGCCACTACGGTCACGGGCGCGGCGGCATTTGGTGCCGCTGCAACATCGTGCGCGAGGGCGCCATCTCATGTACCTGACACCCCTGCAACCTCATCCTCACTGCTCTCCTCCTCCATCATTACTCCCACCTCCTCCCTGGGGTCCTGGGTTGATTCTAACCCCTCTAACTCCCCAACCGGCATCCGATCACCTTGACCATCCATGGCACGATTTTAAATTTAGGATGTTAAATAAAATTGCGGGGCCACTCATAATTTGAGTGCGCTAAGCGCGCTTCAGGTCCGGAACTCGCTCCCGACACCATATGTTACGGATCTCTACGTCGGCCTTCTTCCCCTTAAGAAGGGGGGATTTGTCCCCTTGTTTGTGACTGACCGACGTGAGTCCTGACGCTGCACCGCTCCCTCCGGAGAGGCAGGAGCGCAACCCCGTTCGCGACCGTGGACAGATGGTAATTGCCGAGCGGTTTAGCAACCACGGCACAAACTATTAACAAGGACTGACCCGATCCTTAACGTTGGCCAAATCGTGCCACAGGTATTCAATGAGGGAAATCACGAAAGCAACCGGATGAGCATGAAGAAGAAGAACAAAGGTAGGAAATACAAATGTGATTTATTTACTAACTATTTACACAATTAAAGAAACCAAGGAGAAGGAAGGAGAATAAAATAATTGACAGATGGAGGAAGAACCAGAAGACACAGTGCAACGCTAGCTTATCTAAACAGGCTTAACTTTATACCCAGGGACAAGACAGACAGAACGAACTCACTCACACGAATAGGGGTAGATGGATGCCAGGGATCGATGGTTGGGAAGGCAGAGAAAGGGCCAGGCAGATGGTAGGTGTCGAGGTCCGGCTCCCAGCGTGCGCTCCGGTCCACGCTTTGGGGTCGAGGCGAAAATCCCAGGAAACAGCTCCGCTCCGGGCTGGCAACGAGGAGCCGGCAGCTCCACGTATTCGGCTTCACACCGGCAGCTTGCTTTATTCGTCCTCCGCCTCCTGCGTCTTCGAAGTTCTCTTTACACTCCACAGAATCTGCCTCTGGCCCAGCGCACCTCCCTCAGAACTCTCTCTCTCGTCTGGCCCCTTACGCATCTCTCTCCGTGGGGGCTGATGCAATGGGTTTTATAACCCCGCCCTCTTGAGCCATACCCACTCATCCTTGGTTGGTCAGCAAGGGCTTTCCTGGCTCCACCTTCGGATGACGATGGGCGGGCAACGCCCCTTCTTCGCCGGGCTGACCACGTGCGTAATGGAGTCAAATGTAGTTGGTAATGCGGTTGGCAATGCGGTTGGCAATGGAGGTTCTGGGGCAATTGAAAGGGGATTCTACCTTATTTCCATTTGATGCAATGCAGTGTCAACTAGTGGGAACAGAGCCTTCAACTACATAGAATAAGGAGATAACTATTTAAGAGGGTATATGATTGGCTATGTATATGTATATGGAGTAACTAGGAGGACGACCTTTGACCTTTACACACGGAGGGTGATATTTACAACAATTCATTACACTTACAACAATACAAAAAAAACACAACAATTCTCAAATCCACAATATATATATATATATATATATATATATATATATATATATATATATATATATATATATATATATATATATATATATATATATATATATATATATATACACAAAGAATTAAGTTAAGCACCCCCCCCGTTTTTTACAACCTCGCACATTACAAGTTTGTTGTCGTCAAAACAGTGTAATATACCCATGATATTGCTATATTTTCTGGAGAAGTGATATTATGGTCACATAAAAACATAACAATCATGCCGTTTTCAATATTTTATTCTGAATAATTTAAGGTGAAATTTTTGGGAATTTTAGGCATATTTGCACCTCAATTTAAGTATGGAGCTATAGGTCCATCACGGACAGTGTGGATGACGTTTATGTTTTCTAACGTACAGTCATTGTTCTGAGAAGACCTCTAGCGATCTTTGCGTCAATAACGTGTGTAGGACCCCACGTGATCGGATCACTGACTCAACCCTACGTCTCATAGACCCTGTGTATCTGCATTTCATCAATGGATAATTGCTAATGTCATACCAATCATTATTTGATCTCACATACCTTAGAATATATGCCAATGTATACATATACACAAAGAATATATATTAGGGGTGCTTACCTTAATTCGTTGTGTAGGGGTGCTTAACTTAATTCTTTGTGTATATATATATATGTATACATATTCTCCGTAGGTGATTCTGTCTGTCATTGAGTCTGTCTGTGAGTCTATCCGGGGGTGTGGCCTTCTCCATTGAGGGAGTAGCTTCACCCAATCTGGAAGAGGCTTCAAAAACAAATATCCACCATTTTGTTTGCTCGCATAGCTTTGAGGCCTCTTTTGTTCGGCCGTGGTGTCTTGCTCTCTGTCTCTCAGTTTTATTTCAATTCTAATTCGATATCTCATTTCATTTTTCACAGTCGCTAACATGGTTTTCGACTCGGTTGAAAAAAACGGGAAGAAAATTCGATTAAAGTTACCGTTTATAGAACGAAATGAATTTTCAAAGGCCGATAACATGAAGTTAATTGAGTCTCACTCACGGCTTTTTCTCGACACGAATTCACCATCACAGTCACTGGGTGTTTCAAGTCTCAGTTTCAGCTAAAGTTGCGAAAATCGGCAAAATGTATTCCAACAGCCATTTTGAATGTGTTGACTGTTATGTGGGCACGGGGAAGGAGAGAGGAGAATGAAAGAGGGGGGGGGGGGGGGTGAGAGAGGAGAAGGAGAGAGGAGAAAGAGAGAGGAGAAGGAGAGAGGAGAACGTTCCCAGGACTTCGTTATTTATATTATTACTTCATAAAAGTACAGCGACTGAATGCTGAATTTCGGGATCAAACAAAGTCCAATTATATTTTTCCATATCCCTGGGGTGTATACACAGTGTTTGTTTAAAGCGAGTCAACTCTTTTCCAACCATGGAATGAAACAATACAGTTCTTCAAAATGTACATAATGATGTAAACAAACTATGGAATACAATATTTATTAATAACCTTTGGTTTTAATCTATTTTTACTTTGTAAAGCGAAAAGTTTTCCACACATTCAAGTTTCAAAATGCTGAAGAATCATGGCTCCATGGGCCTACAATCGGGTTGTGATGTGCATTCTAATACTGAATCAACACGTCTTCGATCATAAATTACTTTTTGAAGCAACGAAAGTACATTTTGATTACAACTCAAGCAAAGGAAAGCAGGCAATGCCTGTTTCGTTTGGACTGATTATACACCACCCAAACAAGATGTGTTTCATAGCGAAAGGAAACAAAATCGTGAAATCTTTAAAAACAATTTTTTTGTTTGTGCATTTTAAGACCTGTTTCATTTGGAGCGATTATACACCACCCAAAGAAAATGTGTTTCATAGCTATAGAAAATAAAATCATGAAATCTTTCATATAAATATATTTTTTCGCACGAGTTTCCGTGTTTGTGTGTGTGACCCACTTCCCTATGTGTGTGTGTGTGTGTGTGTGTGTCCCTCTCCCCCATGTGTGTGTGTGTGACCCACTGCCCCCCCCCCCCCCGTGTATGTGTGTGACCCACTCCACCGTGTGCGTATGTGTGTGTGTGACCCACTCCCCCATGTGCGAGTGCGTGTGTGTGTGCGACCCACTCCCGTGTGTGTGTGTATGTGTGACCCACTGCCCCCCATGTGTGTGAGACCCACTCTACCCCCCCCCCCCCCCCAAAATCCTTCTGGGAGAATGTCCTGGACAGATGAGACCAAATTAGAGTTTTTTGGTAAAGCACATCATCTCTATGTTTGTACTAGAACTGGAAGTAACTGTAACTGTAAACAACTGTAAGTGCTATTATTGTGAAGTGGAAATGTCGAGGAGCAACAACAGCTCAGCCGTGAAGTGGTAGGCCACATAAGCTCACAGAACGGGACTGCCGAGTGCTGAAGCATGTAGCGCATAAAAATTGTCTGTCCTCGGTTGCAACACTCACTACCGAGTTCCAAACTTCCTCTGGTAGCAATGTCAGCACAACAACTGTTCGTTGGGAGCTTCATGAAATGGCTTTCTATCTCTGAGCAGCCGCACACAAGCCTAAGATCACCATGTGCAATGCTAAGCATCAGCTGGAATGGTGTAAAGCTCACCACCATTGGACTCTGTAGCAGTGGAAACACATTCTCTCACCATCTGGCAGTCCGACGGACGAATCTGGGTTTGGCGGATGCCAGTAGAACGCTACCTGCTCGAATGCATAGTCCCAACTGTAAAGTTTGGTGGAGGAGGCATAAGGGTCTGGGGCTGTTTTTCATGGTTCGTGCCTGGCCCCTTAGTTCCAGTGAAGGGAAATCTTAACGCTACAGCATGCAATGACATTCTAGAGTCTAGACGATTGTGTGCTTCCAACGTTGTGGCAACAGTTTGGGGCAGGCCCTTTCCTGTTTCAGCATGACAATACCTCCATGCACAAAGCGAGATCCATACAGAAATGGTTTGTCGAGATCGGTGTGGAAGAACTTGACGGGCCTGGACAGAGCCCTGACCTCAAACCCTTCGATCACCTTTGGGATGAATTGGAATGCCGACAGCGAGCCAGGCCTAATCGCTCAACATCAGTGCCCGACGTCATTCCTGCTCTTGTGACTGAATGGAAGCAAATCCCCACAGCAATGTTCCAACATCTAGTGGAAAGCCTTCCAAGAATAGTGGAGGCTGTTATAGCAGCAATGGGGGGGACCAAGTCCATATTAATGCCCATGATTTTGGGATGACATGTGTGATGTTTGGGTGTCCACATTATTTTGGTCATGTGGTGTATATATATATATATAAGAAGTATTTTATACGTCTTTGCTTGTTATTTATGTACGTCTTTGCTTGTGTATATAAATCTCTCTATATATATATATATATATATATAAATTTATTTTTTTATTTTTTACACTCTAAACATAGATAAATATGTCTTCAGTCCAGTTCTTTAACATTGACCATTTAATAACTTTACTGACAAAACTTAGGATTTTGCATCCATCTATCCCCTGGTGTTGGGCTAGCGGCTAGGGTGCCGGCTTAGGATCCTAAGGATCCTGGGTTCGAATCTCGGTCATATCACTGAATTAATGCCAGGGGGGTTGAGGTTGACTCAGCCTGTCATTCCTTCCGAGGTCGGCTAATTGAGTACCACTTCACTGGTAATTCCCTGCTTGTCGTTGAAGGCGGCAAAAAGGGTTGGTGTCAGGAAGGGCATCCGGCCGTAAAATCATTGCTTCAAAAAGGGGACCAAAAAACAACAACTACCACGGTCCCCGAAAAGGCCAACCCCCGCTTTGTGGGGAAAAATGGCCTCTAAACGGTGTTTTTTTTTTTTTTTACCCCCAATGGACAGCAAATGCCATCTCTCTGTTTTCTCACCTGCAGAAGGGAAAGGAACAACCCCTTAGCTCGCCCATACTCTTGCCCTAGTTATGTGTGGTAAATCCGCCCTGGTTATGATATACTGGCCAGCGGGGTGCACGGCCACTCACAAGCCTGCTTGGTCCGACTTCACCTCCAAAGGATCAAGGTGTACCCCCGACCAGTCAAACATTAAACGTCCTGCTCCTTGATGTGTTCCTGATGTTGCTCACCCTCTTCTTGACTGATGTCCTCTCCTGTTTCCATAAAGAAAACAAAGTGACTTCTTTTAAATCCGTGGCAAGGAAGGCTTGGGAGATGGTTTCCTTTGTGTCTCAAATATCGTCTTTTCTTTTCAAAGTTGAAGTATTTCACTCTGTGTTGAGAATAAGTGTAAGAATGTACCTCAAGAGATTTACAAGCTGTTCTGTGATAAAGTTCATGAGAAGTATTCCTTTGTAAAGGCTGATTGTGGCCAGAATATAATGGCCAGAATGTATGTAATATGTGAATTTGTGTAGCAAATATGTGACGGTGTGAATGCTTGGATATTTCTGTGTGTATTTTAGGATGACAAGATATTTTTTTCCAATCCTAGAATTCCTTTGGTAGGATTGGCCTTCTATTTGAATGAAAATCCATTATTGAGTCTTTGATACATCTTTCAAAATGTAACGTTTAATTAATGGTTGGAGAATGTATTGTTTAATAGTATTCACATCCATCAGTAATTTCAAACAGTGAAATGCTGCTATGCATTAATTATTTTAACACAGATATGACATTATTGGAGCTGATGAAGATGAATCAGCCAGCAGTCATTGTGTATAAAATTAATTTCGTTTTCCAGGTCGAAATACAATAGTTGCCAATGTAATTACCTCCATTTAATGAGCGTAAAATCATATCGGAAAGCAAAACATTGCAAGAATAATGCTATGAGCGAGTTATTCTTTTTTTATACCCACGACCACAAAGCGGAACCATTATTATCATTACTTGTTTATAAAACTTTCGATTTTAAAGAGTCTATTTACAATCAATATTTCTTCTTTCATGTCTATTTTTCCTCTAATCTGGCAGAGTGGCTTTCAAGTACGCACACTCGCATCTAAGCTGGCATTGGGGTACGCGCACTCACCTCTAAGCTGACAGGGTGGCATTGAGGTACGCGCACTCACCTCTAAGCTGACAGGGTGGCATTGAGGTACACACAATCACCTCTAAGCTGACAGGGTGGCATTGAGGTACGCGCACTCACCTCTAAGCTGACAGGGTGGCATTGAGGTACACACAATCACCTCTAAGCTGGCAGGGTGGCATTGAGGTACGCACAATCACCTCTAAGCTGACAGGGTGGCATTGAGGTACACGCACTCACCTCTAAGCTGACAGGGTGGCATTGAGGTACACACAATCACCTCTAAGCTGACAGGGTGGCATTGAGGTACGCACAATCACCTCTAAGCTGACAGGATGGCATTGAGGTGTGCGCAATCACCTCTAATCTGACAGGGTGGCATTGAGGTACGCGCTCTCGCATCTAAGCTGGCAGGGTGGCCTTGAGGTACGCACAATCACCTCTAAGCTGACAGGGTGGCATTTTGAGGTACGCACACTCACCTCTAAGCTGACAGGGTGGCATTGAGGTATGCACACTCACCTCTAAGCTGACAGGGTGGCATTGAGGTACGCACACTCACCTCTAAGCTGACAGGGTGGCATTGAGGTACGTACACTCACCTCTAAGCTCGCAGGGTGGCCTTGAGGTACGCACAATCACCTCTAAGCTGACAGGGTGGCATTGAGGTACGCACAATCACCTCTAAGCTGACAGGGTGGCATTGAAGTACGCACATTCGCATCTAAGCTGACAACGTGGCATTGAGGTACGCACAATCACCTCTAAGCTGACAGGGTGGCATTGAGGTACGCACACTCGTATCTAAGCTGACAGGGTGGCATTGAGGTACGCACACTCGCATCTCAGCTGACAGGGTGGCATTGAGGTACGCACACTCGCATCTAAGCTCGCTTTGTACTTTGGGTCATTGTCAGGCTGAAAGGTGAACTTCCGTCCCAATTTCAGCTTTATTGCACAGGACAGCAGGTTTTCCTCCAGGATTTTTCTATATTTTTCTTCATCCATTTTCCCTTCTATCCTTACAAGTGCCCGAGTCCCTGCTGATGAGAAACATCCAATGACATGAAGCTGTCACCACCATGCTTCACAGTAGGGATGGTGTGTTTTGGGTGATGCGATGTGCCAAGGAGGACCTACAATACCCAATATAACTTGCTTGGTGGTAGCTTGTTAATTTGTTAATCTGCATACATTCTGTCAGTCTAGTTTCACCCTCCATAATATTCTTAATCTTTTTGACTATATGTTACATCAGAGAAGCACGAGAACGGCACTCAGTAGAGAGCATGCCTCCTCCTGGTGAACAGTTTACGTTTTGTATCTCAGAGTAGACCAGAAAATCACAATACAGAATCACATTAAATCAAAATCAATCACAGGAATCACCATAGGTCCAGTCTTTCATACCCTGATCTACCCCTCGTTTATGGCAATATCACTCAATGGTGAAGAATCACTTTTAAAATTATACGAGCTGGATCCAGATCAGGATCCAGATCTTCACCAAAATCGAATCGAATCTTCCTTCTCAGACACTCAACCTCTCCACCAAGTTTCGTCCAAATCCATCTATATCTTTTTGAGAGATCCCGCTATGTATCGTTTTTGGCCCTATCTCCCAATGGTGAAGAATCACTTTAAGAATTGAATAATTCTCATATCCGAATCCATATTCAGATCTTCACCAAAATAGAATCGAATCGTCCTTGTCAGACACCCAACCGGTCCACCAAGTTTCGTCCAAGTCCATCCACAACTTTTTGAGATACCCTGCTATGTATCGTTTTTGGCCCGATCTCCCAATGGTGAAGAATCATATGAAATATTCTAGTAGCCGGATCCGAATCCGGATATTCACCAAAATCTAATCATTTTGTCCTTGTCCAATACGCCACGTCTCTTCCAAATTTCGTCCGAATCCGTCCACAACCTTTTGAGATATCTTATTCACAAACGGACAAACAGACAGACAGACAGGGGTGAAAACATAACCTCCATCCATCCACCTTTAATAAAATATAGAATTGGTACATGACTTGTTGATGTATTGATAGAACCCCATGAATGTATGCTCGTGGCTTTGCTTTATTCTATTAACGAGTGCCATTTTTGAAGTTGCCATAACTTTGTCAGTATATGGACACAGTTTATATTAATATATGACTTTGATGAACCAAGTCTCACATATGCACTTCAAACAAAAGTAAATGTAGGAATTTGATAATTTCTGTGACGCGCCGGATATGTACACGTGGTGCGGGCATATGTAGTCCAATAACTCCCATTAAATATTTCTGAAACACCATGATATTGATTTCAGAAGAACCAGCAGAAGCTAAGCTTTCGTTTGGTACCTCATTGGCATTTATTACTACTATAATGACCACACAAATTACTAAAGTATGAAACCTGGAAATGGAGTTTGACGCGAATCGACTGTCGCGTTTTGAGGGTACCTCTAAATATTGAACTAAAATGACAAGTTCATCCCAAATTATGCAATGTTAACATTTCATTTCATGTTCAGGATACTCTAGGCCTGAGGGCATCGGCAAATATATTGTGTCAGAGGTATGTGGGAGGGGGTACACGGGCAGCTATAGCCTCTAGTAGCCCGTGGCTTAATTATATTGTAGAGGCATTTGCTTTTTATCTCACCTGGAACGAAATGTGATGGCATGTCTGTTCGTCAGTCCGTCCATAAACACTTGGAACTTCTTCTCCGAAACCGCTGATGAGATTGCGACAAAATTTGGCACAAATTATATTTGTTTTGTTGTGACTAAAGTTTGTTCACGGCATTAAAAAAAAATCGGGGTCTAAGGGGGTTTACCGGGGGTCAAAGTGGATCCAGGTTTGATCCCCAAAATAGGCATTTGCTTTATCCTCTGAAACTACACACACAATTTCGATGAAACTTTACCACAACCTTCATCACCCATGGTGTACCAAAGTTTGTTCCTGGCATTTAAAAAAATCGGGGTCTGAGGTGGTCTATGGGGGCTTGCCCCCCAAAATAGGTATTTGCTTTTTTTCTCAGAACCTACACACACAATTTTGATGAAACGTCACCACAACCTTCATCATCCGTGATGTCCCAATGTTTGTCCAAGGCATTGGAAAAATTGGTGTCTGAGGAGGTGCATGGGGGGGGGGGGGGTGGGGGGGAGGGGGGGTTCCCCCCAAAAATAGGTATTTCTTTATTTGTTTATTTAAAGTCTTATGATTATGTTGGTATGATTCTTCATGCTGTCCTGTCTTCTAGCAAGCATCGAAATTGGTTTAAAATACCTACAAGTCAGGAGACGACGATGGTTCACGAGCGAGCGGTATTCAATGACAAAGGACGGACTGTAACCGAAACAGGCCCGGACAGGCCAGGGCCGGAAATGTCAAAACGAAGGTTACTGACCTTGAAATGAGATAGAAAATAATGTATAATCAGTTATGAGGTTAGTTAGCGACACAATACCGAAAATTCGGTGAAAAATGAAACGAAAAATAAATAAATAAATAAATGAAAAATCGAGCTCCGTGGGGCTAGACACATGACATTGGCCTAACCAAATATCGAAACCCCTGTCAGATTCCACCAAACACCTCGGAGAAGATGTAGCTTGAACTCGATTACCCCCCAAAAAGGCATCTTTTTGGGGCGTGGCTCCGCCCACAATGGGCGCAATACGCCCACTCTAGGCAGGACACAACTAGATCATGATATCAACCTCCCACCCAGGTTTCATCAAGATCGGATGATATCATCGGGTAGTTATGCTGCGGACAGACAGACAGACAGACAGACAGACACACCCATGACGAATATAGTGGTCACTCTGTTTGATAACTCGTGAACCAATAGTTGGTGCTGTATACTGTTTATTTTACCAGGTGATCGCCAGGGGCGTTGCCCCTATGTTTAAGGTTTGAACCCAATCTTTCTGCACACATTCATTCCACGATAGAAGGAGCTTTCAGTTTCCTTCAGTGTGGAATTATTTTGGATGTGTACTTAGTCAGTGGAGTACATCATTCTAGTCTCATTCAGCAAAAAAAATCTGTTGCCTCCAAGGCACTCTTCAGAGGGACAAAAATGATGTCATGAGGTAACAGATCTGAATTGTAAGGGGATCTAAAAACCCTCTTATCAGTATAAATGAAGTAAAAAAGTATATCTAGCTTTGAAAAGGGTCTAATGCTTTAAATGTCAGCCGGACCTCGTTCCGCTATGGCTATAAACATACTCATAAACCTTTAGCACCGTAATAGTTGACCTGCTGAAGAATGGTGATACCATTTGTCAAGAAAACATGCTGCTCCTTCATATTACTGGCTTAAATATATCACGGATTATGTCATGGTGTATATAGGACAGTACCTTTTCGGTTTTCGTATCTACAAGGAAATCAATGTAGAGAAATTCTTGCATCACCTTGTAGACCAAATCAGACTGACAACTCAGAACAAACAGACTGACTCGCAATGTCTTGTAGCCAAATGTCAATTGTCTTCCCATCCTTCTCGCACTCATCATTTTGGAAGATGAACTTGTCACAAATGATGGACTAACCACCACCAACAGAGTGGAAAAAAGAAATTTCCAACTCACTTGATGTTTGTGTTGTAGATAGATGAGGCCGACATAGCATCATGTGATTCATTCCGTAGATTTTCACATCCATCTTTAAATGATTTTTGGCAGACAAATAAGGAAGAACTTGACAATCATATTATCACCGAAAGTGTGGAACTAATCAACAGTAGATTTCAACCGGATTTATGCTTCCATTGAGTAGAAATCCCTTGGTTATTTGGTGTCTCCCCTATTTGTTATCTCATTGGCCACCATCTTGATTTTGAGCATGTGCAGAATAAAAGCAGGAAATGAGTGATTACGGATCTTGGATAACAACATGATAAAGATAAATCGCCTCAAAAATAATGTTGAATAGTTTTATTGTTATTCGAGGTACTGATATAAATGTGATATGAATACATGCATTAGACTTGTAAGTTTTAGTTTGGTGTAAATTTTGATTGTTATTTTCTGTTTCAGGAGAAACACCATTTTCTGATGTAATAACAACTCCTCAAGAGAAAGATGGTGGGGGATGGAGTACCAGCTCACATTGATGGAATTGTTCAAGTGTTTTTAAATCAAACTTTTCCAGACCGTTGGATTGGTTGAGGAGAACCTATGAAATGGCCCTCTCATTCACCAGATTTTTTTTTATCTCTGGGGTTTTTTTTTTGAAGTAAAGTTTTACTTTTTTAATAACTTTTTTTTATTCGAGTTTTTAGAATCTACATTTTTTATGTACACCAACAAACCAAGGGACCTTGATTACCTGAAACATAATATTGCTGATGTTGGGTCATCCATCCCTACAGCTGTTGGAAAATGTTTTCTCAGAATTTGAACTCCGAATTACATTGATTTTAGTGAATGATGGACGACATGTCAAAGCTTATTAAGAATTCGAAAATATCTAAACAATACCACAAAAATTAAATAAACCCCAACTTATGCGTCTATTACATGTACAGTACCGTATTCATATCAAATGTATGTCAGTAGTGTATCTCGAATAGCAACAAGTACAGATACATTCAAAGTACACCGCCCCCATGCCAAATAAATAAATGTCCTCCAGCGCGGCATTGCCAGAGCGCCGAAGGTGCCTGTCGATACCGCCGTGCAGCTCATAGAGACTGTATTGGGAAGGAGAGGTGCACAGTAATTGATTGAATAATTGCATAATTAAAATAAATAAATAATGATAATAAATTATTTTCTTTATGAATTGGCTAAGAGAATACCGAGACCACCACCGTTTCATTTGAATCTGTAACTTTAAGAAAAATAATTAATTAAGTCATTAATTGAATAATTAAATAATTAATCGATTAATTTATGAATCTATAAATCAAAAATCACTTGGTCAGCTCAAAAGGTGCCTGAGATAATGCCCACAAGAGAAAGGAAATAAATAAGTACTTAATTAATCGATAATAATTAAGTAATTAATCAATTAAGTGATTAATCAAAAAACAAACAAGAAGACGTCATGCGGAACACGTTACTTGCAAAATCCGCCCCCCACCCCCAAGAAAATAAATTCCATTGATACTGCAAATTGTCCATTTGATCAACATTAAAATTGACAATCTTGATCAAAGCTCGGGTCAACAGGAAGAAAAGTGACGATTTTTCAGATGAAAAATGATGATTTTGTAAGGTTGACCTTGAGTTTACCTTTGACCTTTTGACCTCAAAAATATTTAGTTTCCCTATTTAGTGACTCAATGTGCAAATGCTGTTCAATTTTCAAGTCAATCGGATGAAAATTGAGGATTTTAAAAACTTGGCCTATGTTGACCTTTTGGCCTATGTTGACCTCAAAAATAGTTGGTAGTTGAATTCAGTGACCATATATGTAAATCCTCTTAGAATTTCAAGTCAATCAAATGAAAATTGGTGATTTTAGAAATTCGGCCTATGTTGACCTTTTGGCTTACGGTCACCTAAAATAAAATTTGTGGTTGAATTCAGTGAGCAGATATGCAAGTCATCTTCAAATTTCAAGTCAATTGGATGAAAATTGAGGATTTTAGAAATATGGCAAAGTTGGTGACCTTTCGCCTATGTTGACCTTTTGACCTTTTAACCTCAAAAACAATAGGCTTCTCAATTGGGACGACCTATACAACTTGGTGAAGTTTTGTGACAATCGGTTTCGAATTGTGACCTGTAGGCCGGTGACAAACAAACAGACAAATGAAAAATCACTCAAAGAGTGACATTTTGGCAAATCCGAACAAAGTAGCATGGCACTCGGTGGAGCATCCTTTTGACCTCAAAAATAATTAGTGGTTGAATTCAGTGACCTGATATGCAAACCGTCTTCAAAGTTTAAGTTAATCGGATGAAAATTGACAATTTTAGAAATTCGGCCTATGTTGACCTTTTGGCCTATGTTGACCTCAACAATTGTTGGTGGTTGCTTTCAGTAAGGTGATATGAAAATCCTTTTCAAATTTCAAGCCAATCAGATGAAAATTGAGGATTTTAGAAATTTGAAAAAAGTGGTTGACCTTTGGTCTATTTTGACCTTTTGGCCTATACTGATCTCAAAAATAGTTGTCGGTTGAATTCAGTTAACTGATATGTAAATCCCATTCAAATTTCAAGTGAACCGGATGAAAATTGAGGATTTTAGAAATTTGAAATTGTTGTTGACCTTTGGCCTATGTTGACCTTTTGGCCTATGCTGATCTCAAAACTATTGGTGGTTGAATTCAGTTAGCTGAAATGAAAATCCTATTCAAATTTCATGTCAATCGGAAGAAAATTACAAATAGTTGCTGGTTGAATTCAATGTTGCCTTCCCTGAACAGTTTTGAATAATTACAGATCTGTGTTCAGAAGGTTTGCAAGAACTCACCGGTGGGTTCAACGTGCGTTTTGGTTTGCCGATATGTATATCCTATTCAAATTTCAAGTCAATCGGATGAAAATTGAGGATTTTAGAAATCTGAAAAAGTGGTTGACCTTTTGCCTTTGTTGACCTTTTGACCTTTTGACCCCAAAACTATATAGGATTTTGTCGGACCACGAACTCTACCATTTGGTGAAGTTTCGTGAAGATCGGTTTAAAATTGTGTCCTGTAGGCAAGTATAAGTGAGCGGAAAGACAAACACACAAACAAACAAATACACACAAACAAACAAATACACACAAACAAACACACAAACTTGAGTGAGCAACATACTTGCAAAAAAAAAAAATTTGCCAAGTAACAAACAGACAAACAGACAGACAGACAGAACCACAAACGCAACCGACCAATATACTTGAAAAATCTTCGATTTTGTAAGTAAAAATACAGTTTTTGCCAAAGCACTTGCTCACTATTTTGCCGAAATTTCAGCTTCCCAGCTCAAAGGATGGCTGAGATATCGCCCGGACAAACAAACAGACAAACAAACAAACAAGAAAACAAGAAACAAAGAAGCAAACAAGAAAACAAGAAACCAGAGTGAAAACTGAGTACTCCCTTTCAGCTTGCGTCATTGTTGGGCCCCCTTCGGTGCCCAGCCAAATGGCCAAACGAATATTGATATGTAGAGCTCTGCAATGGCCGATAGTTGAGGTTCAAAGAGGCATTGACAAGTACCATAGATTGTCAATCAGTTGGCTGCAATGTAAGGGCATCAAGTGCAATTATGGGATTTGAATAATGGTGGTGAACTTGTGCAAGTGGGGCTACACCATTAGGAAAAATAAAAAACAACAAAATGGATGGGTTCCACTCAGATGAATAGTTGAAATCCCAATCCATACTTTGTGGATATAACACTTTTCACATAATAGGTTTTCAGGCCAGTGGAACAAGCGATAAACTGGCTCAGTAAAAAAAATGGAGGTGAAAAGCTGCATTTCAGATTATGGATTAGCAATGTAAACAAAAGATAAAACAGAACAATTTGAAGTTTGAAATGGTGCATTGTAGACAATCTTGGCAGTTGACCTTGAACAATAGGCATATTCAGGACCTTAGACTATAAAAACCAACAAGCCAGTGTGAGGTGATGGGAAAGTGGTGTGAACACAAATAACTTTCACTTCCTTATAATAAACTTCTCACTGAAACATGACAGCACAAAGCAAAATAGGAAAATTGCAACATAAATACTACTACTTAAAGCTCACAAAATCTGCTGTCAAAATTGAAAATGGATGAGTCACAAAAAGGAAAGAGGGAGCCTTTTGAGGTGCATGCAAAAGCAACTAACTGCTGCCTCTAAATTAGCTTAATGCATTAATCAACATGCACTTTTAAAATATAGATCCATATCTAGGATCATGAAATAACCGAATGGTAGATGACCGAGGGACATGCTTACATACTGTGGGATTATAGGACTAATCAGATATAAGAACCAACAAATTAGGAAAAGAGAAGATAGTCAGGAAGAGAAGTAATATCAAAATTGAAGAGAATATAGGAAAGCTCAAAAGTGGGCAGATGATTTTACAAAAGGTGATGAAGAACTAACACTGGAAATGGCTGAAGGGAGAAGCAAGGGTGGAAGGAATCTGGAAGACAGTTGAGACAAACAATTATAGAAAAGCTCTCTGTTGATTTATTCAGGCTTCAGGAGTGGATTGCGAGAGGAGTGTGTTCAACTGAGTGGGGCTGAATGTTACAGGAACAGAAAAAAGGCCAGGAAAAAAAGCATCCTCTTTGGACATTCAAATGTTCCTCCGTGTTTTGGTTTCCACTGTCAAAAAGGGCCAACTTGAAATCTAGGGCTCCAGTCTAATGTGCGAATTCATCCATAGAGCTTGTGTATACCTTAGATGCTGCGATGAGTTGAAAAATTACGAAGAAAGACTATTTTAACCCATTTCAGAATGGAAAAAATATGTCTGCATTTTGTAGTCATTTTGAAATCTGGTCTGTCCAGAATAGATCACAGCTGATGGTGAAACAAAG
Organism: Myxine glutinosa; assembly: GCF_964187855.1. NCBI lineage: Eukaryota > Metazoa > Chordata > Myxini > Myxiniformes > Myxinidae > Myxine > Myxine glutinosa. Next base: position 143,784,311 of record NC_136261.1, on the reverse strand, counting down.
AAGCTACGGAGAAAAAAAAAATCACAACCAGACGTGCCACTTATAACAACAAGCAATTATGCCGGGTTCCAAATGACACCCGTGCCAACAAATATGCCAGCCCACGCCGCTTGTTATGATGACAGTGCCATCCTATTTCGGCATTTTTATCAAACGATATTTCTCATTTATATGTGAGCACTTACAAAACTGTGAGCCATGAGGAATATGGTTTAATAAGTATGATATCATAGTTCACATGGGTTGGAAGCCATATTGGATACAAGGAAATAAATTATTATTAATAAAGAGGAAAAAAAAAAGTAAAGGAATCAAATGAACCTTATTCAAAAGATAATTTTTGAAAATCACTTCATGCTTCTGGTTGTCGTTTTTTTCACCATGTTTTCACCATAAACGTTTTTCTCTGGAACCACCTCACCGATTGAAGCGAAACTTGAAATATATCATTCACTATGCATGTGGAAAAGCTGTGATCATGATGATGTAATTTTTCACATGGTTTGACAGCCATATTGGATTGAAGGAATGTGGGGCACACGGAAAAATGTGAGCACGCCTCACATGGTGAAAAAAACGACAACCAGAAGCATGAAGTGATTTTCAAAAATTATCTTTTGAATAAGGTTCATTTGATTCCTTTACTTTTTTTTTCCCTCTTTATTAATAATAATTTATTTCCTTTCTGAAGTTGTTTAATTCACCAGGGAATTACCTGGGAAACTGAAGTTGCAGGACCTTGGGATTGGGGAGCGGAAATTGCGCAGTTGACGATGAATGCCAGGATCGTGCACAATTCCGTGTGCTGCGCATGCTGAGCGCTTTTAATTTCCATTCCTTTCTATCTAATCGTCTGTTGCTCCTTTTCAGAAATAAACTGATTTAACAACTACTCGGGTTGTGCGAGTGAGTTTGGAGTGTTACAGGAAAAGGATTAAAAATACTATTCTCTGAAACCATTTAAATGATGATGTTTTAGTTATCCATCTGTTATCGTCATGGGCCTGCCTGCTGTGGACCGCCGATGTGAAAGGGTCTGGTGTGGAGTCTGGCCACTTGGTGCATGGGGTGTTGTGTTGTAAAGAGGGACAGAGAGCAGAAGCCTTTGCCTCTCATTGAGTATCGTCTTGGCCAATCTGAGGCAACATGCTGCTTCATGGTGTTGCAGGAATTGCACTGGTCCTTTGGGTCATGAGGTTTGACGGCACATTCAACGAGAGAGAGATGGAGAGAGAAGAGGGTGCAGTGCCATTCTTGTTGCCTCCGGCCGGGACTAGGCTGCCAAAACGGCATCTCAAACAGGCCTGAATCCCATACCCCACCTTTTCTTTTCACATTATTTTTCTTTATATGCTGGCAAATATTCCTTTGTTCCCCTGCTTCCTCCCCCCTCCCTTCAGATTAGATAGGGATATCTGGTGGGGTGTTTAATTGTATTCTCAGCTTTGTCTTGGTGCTGTTTTCTGATCATGAGTGAAGGATTTGCATTCGTTCCACTGTTTACATTTGCATACATTTGCTAACCTTTGTTTTACACTCCTGGATTTGCAAACATTTGCATACTATGTGTCGGTGAGTGGTGGTTTAAATTTGCGTCGGCATTCGGATGATAGCTCTGCTCAGTCACATCTGACTGCATATATGGCGCGACCCGCACACGGGGAACGTATTGACCCCCAGAGCACGTCAACTAGGAGCTCTGGCACAATAGAGTGTACCCCGAGCCCCCTTACCAAGGGGCCAGGTTGTAACAATGATTATGGACCGCGAAAAATATAATCATATGTCAAATAATAGCAACGTTTGATCAAGCCTATCAGAATGCACAGTACATTAGAAAGTATGGTAATTAAGCGTTGCATTATGTAAACTTTGAACAGCTTCACATAGAGGTTAAGTAATTTGTGACCATAGGGAGGGTGTGAAAGAATAACCATGGGGAGGGTGATATGGATAAGATGTGTCAAGTTAATTTATTAATGGTGCATTAAATGTGTGTTTCTTAATCGGTCCAACACAGGATTTTGTCGTAAATTGTGACCACAGTGAGGTCATTCTTGCTATAACAACAACGGAGTTGGAAACAAAGATAGAATCATGCACAAATCTTGTGCTGAGAAGTAAGCTTCAGGCATCTCCATTCGATTCCAAATGTTTTCAATTCCTTCTGGGGATTTCTGGAGATTGGTGAGTTGACAGCGTGCAAATTGAAAACAGCCACGGACATCTGGGTTCAAACAAAACTGTTACAAATGTGAGTGGGTGAATTTGTCTGTGATGAGTTATTTCATCATGCATCAAGACAAAGGATTTGTTGGATATAAATGTACTCTTCTGTTGCATCTGCAAAATAATCACATTTTGTGCAATTCTTTGCATAAATTACTTAAAGTATGTTGTTTGAATTCAGCTTTTGGAATGTTTGTACACTATTCCCCCCTCTGCTACACAAACCCACTAACTCCACTTCCATAACGTTTTGCAACTTGCTTCACCCAAAGGATAAAAACAGCAAGGTGTAGTGCTGAAAGCTATGAGCATGTGTAAGCTTCCCATGATGCCACGAACATGAGCAAAAATCAATACCTACAGTCACGTGAAAAGGTAAGTACACCCCACGTAAAGTTTTGACTTTTTTTTTTTTTTTTTTTTTTTTTGTATACTGAATCGAGGCTCGTGAAAGAGCTAAATTTTTCAACATATTTCAACATACAGCTATTTGATCTTCATTTCAACAATATTGAAAGATAAAGATGATATAATATAACAAATATCATGAACATTTACATTTTTTAGTTCATTGTATAATTTAAATAAACATAAATGCAAATTTTCGCATGTGGAAAAAGTAAGTACACCCTTGGCTCTAATAGGTGGTATTGCCCCCTTTGCCAGAAACAACCTCAAGTAGGCGTTTCTTATAACTGTCTACCAGTCTCTGACATCGACTGGGAGAATTCTTTGCCCACTCCTCCATGCAGAATTCTTTCCGCTGTGCGATGTACAGCTCGTTTCAAATCCCCCACAACATCTCGATGGGATTTAGATCCGGGCTTTGACTTGGCCATTCCAGAACCCTCCATTTCTTTCTTTTCAGCCATTCCTTGGTGGATTTACTGGTATGTTTAGGGTCATTGTCATGTTGCAAGGTCCACCTTCGGTTGAGCTTCAACTTTCCAACAGATGGCCTCACATTATCCTCAAGCACCCTCTGGTACAATGAAGAATTCATCGTGGATTCTATGATGGTGAGCTGCCCAGGCCCTGATGCAGCAAAGCTGCCCCAAACCATAATATTTCCACCACCATACTTTACAGTTGGTATCAGGTTCTTGTGGTCAAATGCTGTCTTTGGGTTTCACCAAACATGTCTTCTGGTACTGTGGCCAAATAGCTCTACCTTTGACTCATCTGTACAGAGCACATTGTTGCAGAAGTGCTGGTCTTTGACTAGGTGTTCATTGGCAAACTTTAGTCTTGCCCTGATGTTCTTTCTGGACAGCAAAGGGTTCCTCCTGGCACACCTCCCATGTATATCAAATTTGTGCAGCCTCTTTCTAATGGTAGACTCGTGCACTTTGACATCAACAGTGGCAAGAGGTACCTGTAGGTCCCGTGATGACATTCTGGGGTTCTTAGAGACTTCTTTCCGCATCTTGCGGTCTGCTCTCGGGCTGAACTTGCTGGGGCGACCTGGCCTGAACAAATTGGCAGTTGTTTGGAATCTTCTCCACTTGTGGATGATCCTCGGGACAGTCGAATGATTGATTTCAAATTGTTTGGAGATCTTTTTAAATCCCTTCCCAGACTCGTAGGCATCTATAACATTCTTTCTGAAGGCCTCAGAGAGCTCTTTTGATCTAGGCATGGTGACGCCGCACACTTCAACAATAAAGAGCAAACCAAACTAAATGTCTGAGGTTTAAATAAGACAGGTTCCTCCAAGATCCTCTCTGATGATGGTTCTAATCATTTGCACCTGAGCTGGTGCACCTGATTCTAATTTTAGGTATTGGAAGTAGTGATAAATGTAGGGGTGTACTTACTTTTTCCACATGCGAAATTTGCATTTATGTTTATTTAAATTATACAATGGACTACAAAATGTAAATGTTTCATGATATTTGTTATATTATATCACCTTTATCTATCAATATTGTTGAAATGAAGTTAAAATACCTGACCTGTATGTTGAAATATGTTGAAAAAGTCAAAACTTTAAATGGGGTGTACTTCCTTTTTCATGTGACTATATATATATATATATATATATATATATATATATATATATATATATATATATATACTGTATATATATATATATATATATATATATATATATACAGACTTGGCATTTAATATGGAATTTTATTTTTTTCTTGAATTGGGTTTACTTTCTTAACTCAGTATATCAATTTGGTGAGTTTCTTTTACACTTTGGTGATTTATTTGTTAAAAGAACCATGTCACTGATTGTCTGTCGCAGCAAGAAGTCAACAACAGGATTATATCACAGGTGGCGTGGCAAAATGTACTGACAGGTGCATTTGATGATTGGCTTCACAGTCGGGTATACAAGTGTTGTTGCGTTCTGTATTAGTGGAAAACAACTGCTGCACGTCTCCAAAAGTTATTGCCGATTCCTCTGGAGATGGTCCGTCAACTCGACAATGCTGTTTGTCATGGAGTGGTGGCTTTACGAAATTACGGCATGAAACGGTGTGCTATTGCTCGGAAGTATGGCATCACTCAAGGCCAGGTGTCAAAGATCCTGAAACGAAATGCTCAGAGGGGTGTCCCTACTCCAATACTGAGGCCAGGACGTCCCCGCAGAACCACAAGGAGGGATGATCGCCAGCTGCACCGGTTAGTCCACAATGGCCGTACCAAGTCAGCTAATCGGCTTAGGGCTGAGTGGCAGCAACTGACAAATGTGCCTGTATCCAGAAGGCTAGTCAACCAACGACTGGTTCAAGCAGGCTATCGTGCCAGGCGTCCCCTGAGAAAGCCACGCCTGACCAGACAACACCGCCAGCGCCGATTGCAGTGGGCCAGAGAGCACCGTCAATGGCAGCCAGGACACTGGAATCACGTGATCTTCAGTGACGAGTCTAGATGTCTGGTCTATCGTCAAGATGGCCGCGTCCGAGTGCGCAGACAAGTGCATGAAGCCTCCAACAAAGATTGTATAGTGCCAAAAGTCCAAGCTGGAGGTGGTGGGGTGACCGTTTGGGCTGCTTTTCATGCAGGGGGCCAAACTGACCTGGTTGTTCTGAATGGAAACCTGAACCAGTTCAAGCACAGGGCCATTCTGGAAGAAACATTGCTTCCATTTGTTCATGCAGCCTTTCGAGGAAACTTTGTCTTCCAAGATGACAATGCACGGCCTCATCATGCTCGCATGATCCAACACTTTCTTGCTGACCGTGGTGTAGAGCATATGGAGTGGCCTGCCAGGTCCCCGGATATGAATCCGATAGAGAACTTGTGGGCAGAATTAACGTGTCAAATCGACCACTTGGACCAGCAGCCAACCTCTGTGCATGAATTGCAGCAGGCTATTGTCACTGCATGGCAAGCGATTCCTGTCCAATCCTTGGCAAATCTCGTGAACAGCATGCCTCGACATGTACGTGCTCTCCTGAATGCTCGTGGGGGTTACACGAAGTACTCAACTGTAATTTTACTGTCTATAATCCCAGTAGTAATTTAACTTTTGTTTTTGTTTAAAAAAAAATTGACTAATGTGCAAAATAAAGACATACTTCTGGAAAACGTACAGAAGTTTAACACAGTACTGTCCATGAATTGAGTTCGATATCAGTTAACATCACATTCAAGGATCAATTTATTTGTTTCGAAATGTCAAATGTGGTTTTTGTTTCTTTTCAAGGTCACATTAACAAAATCTAGAATAATTTCAACATACGGTAATTCCAATGAACTTTTGGTTCTAAGGCATCTTGAAAAGTAAGTTCACCCCCAGAAAAAAAAAATTCCATATTAAATGCCAAGTCTGTATATATATATATATATATATATATATATATATATATATATATATATATATATATGTATATATGTATGTATGTATATATGTATATATGTATATATGTATATATGTATATATATATATATGTATATATATATATATATATATATATATATATATATATATATATATATATATATATATATATATATATTGTTGTGGATATGAGAATGGTTTGTTTTTTTGTTGTTGTAGTGTAAATTGTTGTAAAATATCGCCCTCCTTACTCCAGTGTTGTATAAAGGTCAAAGGGCGTTCCCGTAGTTAGTTCCATAAAGCATACATGAAGGACACCATAATACCCCTGTTCAGTAGTTTATTTCCTTATTATGTGTATTAGGGTAAGGCCTTGTCTTCCATTAAGATGACACTCCATTGCACCAAGTGAAATAAGATAGATTCCCTTTCATGCCCCATTCCCACTCCCAAAACTTCTACTGCCAACTACAATAGCCGCCATTAAGCATGTGTCAGCTCGGGGAAGAAGGGCGTGCCCGGCCATCGTCATCAAGGGTGGAGTCAGAGGGCCTGTGCCCACCAATCAGGGCCGAAGCGAGCTCACCGGGGGGCGTGTCCTGAAGGCCGGCGGCTTGATCGCCTGAGGCGCTATAAAAGCGCGCGCGCAAGAACCGAGTGTGTGGTTGGACCAAAAGGGAGACGTGCAGAGAGTTGTGGTTGGACCAAAAGGGAGGCGTGCAGACAATTGTGGTTGGACCAAAAGGGAGACGTGAAAAGAGACGTGGTTGGACCAAAAGGGAGACGTGAAAAGAGAAGTGGTTGGACCAAAAGGGAGACGTGCAGAGAGTTGTGGTTGGACCAAAAGGGAGACGTGAAAAGAGACGTGGTTGGACCAAAAGGGAGACGTGAAAAGAGAAGTGGTTGGACCAAAAGGGAGACGTGCAGAGAGTTGTGGTTGGACCAAAAGGGAGACGTGAAAAGAGGCGTGGTTGGACTAAGCGAGAGTGGTTGGACCAAGCAAGGGAGTTGTTGAGTTGTTGGGTTGTGTGGTTGGACCAAGCAAGAGAGAAGTGTGTGGTTGGACCAAAAGGGAGACGTGCAAAGAGACATGGTTGGACTGAGTACGAGAAGAGTTGTGTTGAGTACGAGAAGAGTTGAGTAAGGGATCCCTAAAGGAGCAGCTCCAGCCACCGCAAGATCAGTCACAGCAGCAGCAGCCACAGCAGCTTCAGCCACAGCAGCTTGGGGGCCGTGACGGCAGTTTTTGAGCAGGGCCGCGAAGGAACGGCGGCTGCTAAACGCGCCGATCGGAAGAGGAACGGCGGCTGTTAAATGCGCCGATCGAGAAAAGGCGGCGGCTGCTAATCCCCGCCCCGACCGTGCTGCGGGTCCAGCTGAACCTTCCTCCCCCTCCAGCCATCCACCTCCTGCCATTCCTATCATCATTCCCCACATGAGTCTGTCTTTTGTTTGTTCTGTCCTGAGTTTAATTAAGACTGTAGGTAAGCTAATAATTGCACTGTGTCTCTGATTCTTCTGTATATTATTTTATTATCTTTCCTTCTCCTTGGTTACTTTGAGCGTGTAAATAGTAGGAATAAATTTAGTAGTATTTCCAACCTTTTTGTCTTCTTCTTCTTCTTCCCATCCGTGTCGCCTTTGTCTTTTCCCTATTGAATACCTGTGACGCGATCCGGCCAACGTTCGGGAATCGGGTTAGTCGGGGTAACTGTTAGGGCCGCGGGGCCATCCGCTCGGCAAACCAACATCTAATCCGCGGTCCGTAACAATATATATATATATATATATATATATATATATATATATATATATATATATATATATATATATATATATATATGTATGTATATATATATATATATATATATATATATGTATGTATATATATATATATATGTATGTATATATATATATATATGTATATATATATATATATATGTATATATATGTATATATGTATATATGTATATATATATATATATGTATATATATGTATATATGTATATATGTATATATATATATATATATATATATATATAGATATATATATAGATATATATATATATATATATATATAGATATATATAATATGGAATAAAAAATTGCATATTAAATGCCAAGTCTGTATATATATATATATATATATATACAGACTTCGCATTTAATATAGAATATTTTTTTTGTGGGGGTGAACTTACTTTTCAAGATGTCTTAGAACCAAAAGTTCATTGGAATGATGTTGAAATTATTCTAGATTTTGTTAATGTGACCTTTAAAAAAAACAAAAACCACATTTGACATTTCGAAACAAATAAATTGATCCTTGAATGTGATGTAAACTGATATCGAACTCAATTCATGGACAGTACTGTGTTAAACTTCTGTATGTTTTCCAGAAGAATCTCTTTATTTTGCACATTAGCCAAAATTTTTTTGACAAAAACAAAAGTTAAATTACGACTGGGATTACGGACAGTAAAATTACAGTTCAGTACTTCGTGTAACCCGGAGCATTCAGGAGAGCACGTACACATTGAGGCATGCTGTTCACGAGATTTACCAAGGTTTGGACAGGAATCGCTTGCCATGCAGTGACAATAGCCTGCTGCAATTCACGCACAGAGGTCGGCTGCTGGTCCAAGTGGTCGATTTGATGCGTTAATTCTGCCCATAAGTTCTCTATCGGATTCATATCCGGGGGCATGGCAGGCCACTCCATATGCTCTACACCACGGTCAGCAAGAAAGTGTTGGATCATGCGAGCACAATGAGGCCGTGCATTGTTATCTTGGAAGACAAAGTTTCCTCGAAAGGCTGCACGAGCATATGGAAGCAATGTTTCTTCCAGAATGGCCCTGTACTTGAACTGGTTCAGGTTTCCATTCAGAACAACCAGGTCAGTTTTGCCCCCTGCATGAAAAGCAGCCAAAACGGTCACCCCACCACCTCCAGCTTGGACTCTTGGCACTATACAATCTTTGTTGTAGGCTTCATGCACATGTCTGCGCACTCGGACGTGGCCATCTTGACGATAGACCAGAAATCTAGACTCGTCACTGAAGATCACGTGATTCCAGTGTCCTGGCTGCCATTGACGGTGCTCTCTGGCCCACTGCAATCGGCGCTGGCGGTGTTGTCTGGTCAGGCGTGGCTTTCTCAGGGGACACCTTGCACGATAGCCTGCTTGAATCAATCGTTGGTTGACTAGCCTTCTGGATACAGACACATTTGTCAGTTGCTGCCACTCAGCCCTAAGCTGATTAGCTGACTTGGTACGGCCATTGCAGACTAACCGGTGCAGCTGGCGATCATCCCTCCTTGTGGTTCTGCGGGGACGTCCTGGCCTCGGTATTGGAGTAGGGACACCACTCTGAGCATTTCGTTTCAGGATCTTTGACACCTGACCTTGAGTGATGCCATACTGCCGAGCAAGAGCACGCTGTTTCATGCCGTAATTTTGTAAAGCCACCACTCAATGACAAACAGCATTGTCGAGTTGATGGACCATCTCCAGAGTAAGCGCCAATAACTTTTGGAGACGTGCAGCAGTTGTTTTCCACTAATACAGAATGCAACAACCCTTGTATACCCGACTGTGAAGCCAATCATCAAATGCACCTGTCCGTACATTTTGCCACGCCACCTGTGATATAATCCTGTTGTTGACTTCTTGCTGCGACAGACAATCAGTGACATGGTTCTTTTAAGAAATAAATCACCAAAGTGTAAAAGAAACTCCCTAGATTGATATACTGAGTTAAGAAAGTAAACCCAAGTCAAGAAAAAAAAAATTCCATATTAAATGCCAAATATATATATTGTTGCGGTTTGAGAATCCTGTGTTTTTTTTTATTGTTGTAGTGTAATGAGAATTGTTGTAAATATCACCCTCCGTGTGTAAAGGTAATAGGTCGTCCTCCTAGTTACTCCATATACATACACGTAGCCAATCACATTCCCTCTTAAGTAGTTATCTCCTTATTATGTGTATTAGTTTAAGGCTGTGTCTTCCATTAATTGACACTGCATTGCACCGAATCCAAATAAGGTAGATTCCCTTTCATTCCCAAAGCCCCCCATTCCCAAAGCCTCGATTGCCAACTGCATTCGCCCTCCATTAGCCACGAGGTAATCTCGGAGAAGAAAGGCGTGGCCCCCACCTCATCATGAAGGGTGGAGCCCCGAGCGACCAACCAAGGCTCAGGGGTTTGGCTTGAGAGGGCGGAGAGAGAACGATCGGGGAGGTTCGCGAAGGTTCGAGGGTGTGGCCTATATAACCCGCGGCGGGACGCCCCCACATGAGATGAGCCCTTGGAGAGCACGCGACGCACCTGAGAAGAGCTGCGTGATCCAGGAGATGAGGGAGGGATGTCCCATGAGCTTTGAACCATCGCAGCTTTAACCACCGCAGCTTTGGGCTTTGACGGCAGCTTCGACCGTGGCCACGAAGGAACGCGCCGTGCGAAACCGATCGAGAAGGGGCGGCGGCTGCTCACTCCCGGCCCGACCGTGCTCCGTTTCCAGTTGAACCTTCCTCTCCTTCCAGCCAATCGTTCCTGCCTTCATCCCCCATTCGTGTGAGTCTGCTCGTCGTCTGTCTTTTGTCTTGCCCTGGGGTTAAGTAAGACTGAATAGGTAAGCTAGTAATTGCACTGTGTCTTCTGGTCCTTCCATTCTTTCTGTCTTTATTTTATTATCCTTCCTCCTCCTTGGTTTCTTTTGACTTGTAAATAGTAGTAATAAATTATATTTGTATTTCCTACCTTCTTCCTCTTCTTCTTCTTCTTCTTCTTCTTCATGTCCGGTCGTCTTTGTGGTTTCCCAATTGAATACCTGTGGCACGATTTGGCCAACGAATGAGAATCGGGTCTAGTTCTTGTTAATGGTTCGTGCCGCGGTTGCTAAACCGCTCGGCAATTAACATCTGTCCACGGTCGCGAACAAGGTTGCGCACCTGCCTCTCCGGAGGGAGCTTGGGCAACTTCAGGACTCGCGTCGGTCAGTCAAAAACAAAAGGGGATTAATCCCCCCTTCTTAAGGGGGAAAAGGCCGATGTAGAGATCCGCAACAAATTGGTGTCAGGAGAGGGATTCGGACCTGAAGCGCGCTTAGCACGCTCAAATTACGAGTGGCCCACAATTTTTATTTTATTTAACATCTAGATTTAAGTCGTGCCATGGATGGTCAAGGTGATCGGATGCCGGTTGGGGAGTTAGAGGGGGTAGAATCGACCCAGGACCCCAGAGAAGAAGTGGGAATAGTGGAAGAGGAGAGCAAAGAAGGTGTGGTCATGGGGGTTACAGGCACACGAAATGGCGGTCTGCCGTACGTGACGGCGATAGCCGGACCCGCAGTGCCAATGGACTGGGGCCTTTATATGATGCATTTCATTGCATCTATGAAGGGGGACAGTAGGGGATTGGATGCAATGATGGCTACCCGGGGGATAGACATGGAAAAAATGAGGCACGAGGCAAGGTACAACCCGGATGGATTTGAGGAGCAAATAAACGCCACGATGAAAAGCATACGGGAAGACATTGGCCGCAGATCGGGCGAAAAGGTCCCACGGGTGCATGACGAGGTAAAGCGGGTCGAGGAGCCCTGGTTGAGCGAGGCGGAGGAAAGCACAGGTAACTGGACCGGGGTAGACATCGCGACCCGGGGTATGAAAAAGCCGGCGACCGCTGAGGTAAGAGAGAAAATTTTAATAAAGCCAGCAGTCGTCAAAGAAAAAGCAAAAGTGGGAATTGAAATTGGAGAGACCGGGGGCTTAGAAAAGCACTCGCGGCAGGGAGGAATGGATTGTGCACAAAGTCTAAGTTCACAACCTGATGCCGTACTTGCTAATCCTTATAAAGATTTGCAGGTGTGCGTAGAGAAGAGGATCCCCCAGGTGAGTCGTGCTGTGTATTGTGCGGGGAGATTTTGCAGGAGGATGTTTGGCGCGAAGAGAATTGTCGCGCGATTGGGGTCAATATGGCACCCGGGCGTTTGTGGGAGGTCCGAGGGGCGTGGTGTACAAAAGAATGGCGCGCTTGTGGAAAAAAAGTGTGCATCAGGGAATGAGCGTGTTATAAAGTATGGGAGTGATACCGAGTGCGAGAGCGAATGCACGTCGGAGGGTCTGTGTGAAACAGAGTGTACGGAGTGTGACACGGAGAGTGAGTTGGTGGTGGAGCGGGTGCGAGAATGCACGCTTGGAATGGTTGAGAGTGTGCGAGAACGCACACCTGAGTTGGTTGTGGCACATGTGCGGCAGGGCACATCGGAGCGCGTGAGTGGGTGGATGCAAGAGTGCACCCCCATGAGTGTTACGGAGGACGTAGCGGAGGAGAGTGCGCAAGACGGTGCGCGAGGTATGTTAAGGAAGTGTGCGAACGGTGAGTGTGCGCAAGAGGTGTGGTGTGTAACAGGGAGTGCGGTGGTGGAATGGACGGGGTGTGTGGAATGTATGGGCGGCGTTGGGACGCCGGGTTTGGTGAGTGTGAAAAGGGTCGCGTGTGCGTGTGAGCAAGCGAGTAAAGCATCGACGTTAACCAGGTTAGCAGTTAGAGCGACGGCTAGCCGAGGCGAGCACTCCGTGCGCTGTGCGTTTTGTTTGCAGCGAGGACCGGCCGGGACCGTAAGCGCGTCGCTCTTCGGAGCGTCGCGCACGAATCGGGCCAGGTCCCGCACTGAATGGTCGGTGCCGCGTCAGAGCGGCGATCGGCGCGATTCCGGGGGAGGGGGGCCAGGTCGAAGGGATCGGAACGGTGCCCCCCTGGTGGCGGGGGCGGGGTTCCGACCGGGCGAGATTGAGCCATCGGGCCGGCGACCGCAAGGTGCCGCGCCGAGATGGTGCGTGGAATCTCGGCCCAACGAAGCCTCCTCCCCAGAATCGTGAATGCCGGACGGACTCAACCTGCAGGCGACCAAACCACCCGAATTCATTGCTTGGCTATGCAGAGCCGAGCTGTGTAATAATGTAAAGACGCACCGAGAGGCTCAAGTGAGTAGACTGTGATGGTAATAGTGTTTTGGAGCCGAAATTGAGGATAGGGAATTTGCGATTGGTTGAAATTTGATGACAAAATTGATAATGATAGTAGGAGATACCCGATGTGATGGGATGGCAACTCTGCCATCCCTCACATACGGGGCACATGAGCGCTAGCTATGGGGTTTATGGCAGTGTAAGCTCGCCGAGGGAGGGTTTGGATAAAATGATAGGGATCTAGAGATGGCCATAGGTAACGGTAGATTTAAGTAGCAACATTGGACAGGTAGTCGGGGACATAGAGAGGGTAGTTGGATTATAACAACGAGGGATGTGCTTAGTAAAAGGGGCGATGGGGAAGCGCGAGTTTCAGAGGGGAGTAGGTAGATCAGATGATGCCATGTGTGTGTGAGAGTCTTGATATCGAGCAAATGAGGAATTGCTAGGCAATGCTCAGGAGAGATGTGAGTTGTTTTGAGCGTGAAAATGTATGAAGTAGCGTATGAGGAACAATTGTGGTTGTGCATTGTATTGAATGATTGAGGAAGCCTGGGAGGAAGGAGGGTGCAAATGCCACCAGGTGTGTGATTGCACAGGTGTGCAAGTGAACAGGTGTATGAGTGAGTAATGGTGATTGAGTGTTGTGTTGAGCAAATGGTCCTGGAGGAAGGAGGGTGCAGGAGGCACCAGGTGTGATGGCACAGGTGTGCAAATACAGGTGTATGGAGAATGGTTGTATGGAATACATGGAGTATGGAATATATGGAGTATGGAATGGATGGTATGGAGTGAGTATGGTGGAAACTGTGGAGTGGAGTGGATGGTGGGAAGGCAGTGGATGGGGAGGATGGACCCCATCACGAATACCTGGGGAGGGTAGTTTAAGAGTTAGGTAGAGGGAGTAGGTAAATTGTGGTTGGATATTGGCATCTGTGGTGCATGTGGAAGAATGGTGTTTGGATGGGTGCATTAGTGACGTGGAAATGGCTGGGCGTGTGGCCTGTTAGTGTGTGTAGTTGAATGGGCACTCCGCCACTGTTAGGATGTCGGCCAGGTGAGGCCACAGGTGGGCTCTGGGAGCCGGTAGAGTTGTTGTGGATGGGGCCCGAGGATCCGGAGGACGGACCCGGGTAGCCCAGTGCCAGAGAGGGCACCGAGTGGGGTAAGCGCCAAGGAGGGCCTTCCCCAGTTAGATAGGTTAGGTTAAGGAACAGGTAAGCTTGGAGGTAACTACAGTGGTGGAGGTGTGCAGGTGGGTAGACCTGCTGGGAGAGCCACATGACCCAGTCCTGAAATTGTGCAAAGGCACAGGGAGTTGAATCGGGGGAGTGAGACCCCAAATTGATGAAGCACCACAGTTTGGTCAATGGGAATTTGGTTCTTAAAACCGCATAGAGTAAGATTGCCAATGGATTGGCAGGGAAAGACCCCAGGTAGTGTAAAGTGTATTAATGTCATTTAGAGGATAGTTAGGATTAAGAATCTCCTCGCACCATCTACATCCACTCCCCTGAGGCGATGACGTAACTCCACACCATGCCATGTTTTTTTATTTTTCTGTGCAAATGTTTGGAATGTGAGATGCATCATGACGTGGGTGAGACATTGTGCTTTGTTGTTCCATCTCTTCCTCCTTAAGAGGGATTGATGATGAATTGGTGATGGTAAATTTGGATTAGAGGGATTGTTATGACGAATTTGGTATAGGGGAAATATGGGGAAGACGTGACGGTAGTGACGAATTTGTAATGTGTAGATTTTTGTAAATATGGGGTAAGGGCAAGGGTAGAACAGGTAACGGGGGGTGACCTACGGTAGGGACGAGCTTTTCTCCGCTCAGTCTCCAGACGCACCTCACCTTGCATTGCCTTTATTGATGTGTACCCTTGTGACCTTACCCCTCGCTCACCTGTCCTCTCTGTCTTCCTTCCCTGACCCATGGATCGTGCTCTCTGGGCACCGAGGGGAGCGTGCGGGAGTCCGCCATTGTGTGCCCGAACTCTCGCAACCACAGCTGCCTGCATTGATGCACCACTTATGAACCACATGTCTGTGGCTGAGCACCACTCATGGACCCCACGGGTTGGGGCATGGCCCCTCTGCTGGAACTGGCCATGATGGCCCGAGATCTTGCTGGCGGACCTCGGTAACATGGCATACAGGTGAACCACCCCTAGTCGGCCCCTGTGGGCCCTAAATAAAAACACACAATGGACACGTTCTGTGCTTGTTATTATTATGTCCAAATAGGCCGCCAGCAAGAAGAACATGAAGAAAGACAACATCTGGAAGAACATTGGCCAGCAGAGGGAGCCGAAGAGCAAGAGCAACAGGGGTTTGTTTTGTTGTTTATTTTGAACTGTGGTGACTGTGCACTGATGGTGCTGATTATTGGTGCTGGTGCATCGATGCAGCGCAGGCTGTCTCCCCCCCCTCCCCACCCCCCCAAAAGGAACAATCGCAGGTCCTGGGTTGCGTTGTGTAAATACAATTAGCGTCATTTGTAAATAATGCTCCCCACCGTTCATGTATAGTTTGAAGACAATTCCGCAATTCGGTTAGCTGTGGGCGTAAATCTGTTAGGCAGGGTGCAATGCAGCAGGGGGACATACTTATTTGTGTTTTTAAACTGTCACACTCAGGGTCAGGTTAAATGTAGAGGGAACTACACCTACGTGTCACACTAAAGTTAAAGTTTATAGGCCCGGGGACGTGCCTAGAGGATGAGGGTGCAGTGTTGCGAATTTGAGAATCCTGTGTTTTTTTTTATTGTTGTAGTGTAATGGGAATTGTTGTAAATATCACCCTCCGTGTGTAAAGGTAATAGGTCGTCCTCCTAGTTACTCCATATCCATACACGTAGCCAATCATATACCCTCTTAAGTAGTTATCTCCTTATTATGTGTATTAGTTTAAGGCTGTGTCTTCCATTAATTGACACTGCATGGCACCGAATCCAAATAAGGTAGATTCCCTTTCATTCCCAAAGCCCCCCATTCCCAAAGCCTCGATTGCCAACTGCATTCGCCTTCCATTAGCCACGAGGTAATCTCGGAGAAGAAAGGCGTGGCCCCCACCTCATCATGAAGGGTGGAGCCCCGAGCGACCAAACAAGGCTCAGGGGTTTGGCTTGAGAGGGCGGAGAGAGAACGATCGGGGAGGGTCGCGAAGGTTCAAGGGTGTGGCCTATATAACCCGTGGCGGGACGCCCCCACATGAGATGAGCCCTTGGAGAGCACGCGACGCACCTCAGAAGAGCTGCGTGATCCAGGAGATGAGGGAGGGATGTCCCATGAGCTTTGAACCATCGCAGCTTTAACCACCGCAGCTTTGGGCTTTGACGGCAGCTTCGACCGTGGCCGCGAAGGAACGCGCCGTGCGAAACCGATCGAGATGGGGCGGCGGCTGCTCACTCCCGGCCTGACCGTGCACCGGTTCCAGTTGAACCTTCCTATCCTTCCAGCCAATCGTTCCTGCCTTCATCCCCCATTCGTGTGAGTCTGCTCGTCATCTGTCTTTTGTCTTGTCCTGGGGTTAAGTAAGACTGAATAGGTAAGCTAGTAATTGCACTGTGTCTTCTGGTCCTTCCATTCTTTCTGTCTTTATTTTATTATCCTTCCTCCTCCTTGGTTTCTTTTGACTTGTAAATAGTAGTAATAAATTATATTTGTATTTCCTACCTTCTTCTTCTTCTTCTTCTTCACGTCCAGTCGTCTTTGTGATTTCCCAATTGAATACCTGTGGCACGATTTGGCCAGCGAATGAGAATCGGGTCTAGTTCTTGTTAATGGTTCGTGCCGCGGTTGCTAAACCGCTCGGCAATTAACATCTGTCCGCGGTCGCGAACGAGTTTGCGCACCTGCCTCTCCGGAGGGAGCTTGGGCAACTTCAGGACTCGCGTCGGTCAGTCAAAAACAAAAGGGGATTAATCCCCCCTTCTTAAGGGGGAAAAGGCCGACGTAGAGATCCGCAACAATATATATATATATATATATATATATATATATATATATATAATTGCGGTTGTGCCATAAAGGCAAACCCCCTATAGTTCGTTGCACAACAACATGTAGCCTGCAGTAGTTAGTTATGTCTTATTGAATGTAAAGATTAGCCCTTTCCCATTGTATTGATAATCCACATCAAATCTGCATTGAGTTAGGCAGGATTTCAAACCTTTGTGTAGTTGGAGGAAGCCATTACTGATGGGCAGGAAGGCATGGCCAAAGACAGAGCCCTGAATGAAAGGAGGAAGGAGGACTAAAACCTTCTGAGAAGGAGGAAGGATTGAAGGCCAGCATGCGACAAATCTCAGCCAATGGGAGGCTGTGGAACATTTGGGAGGGCGTGGGCGTGTCTGATAAAACCCCAGTCCAGCGCATTATCATTCTCTTTGTTTGGGATTTTGCTGCACTATGACCTCCTGCTCTTTGCCTTGGATTTCGCAGTGCAGAGGACGCACCTGAGCTCTTGTCCTTTTCGCCACGCCCACGACGAGACCTCACTTGCTTTTCGTTCCTTCCACGACACGTGTTTTTGCCTTTGTAATCTTCATCGACATCAATCGCTTCTGCACCGATCTCTTGCGCCATTCGGCTGACCTGCA
This sequence comes from Myxine glutinosa, assembly GCF_964187855.1. Lineage (NCBI taxonomy): Eukaryota > Metazoa > Chordata > Myxini > Myxiniformes > Myxinidae > Myxine > Myxine glutinosa. The sequence continues at coordinate 143,766,695 of NC_136261.1, read as the reverse complement.
AGCGTTGGCTTCTCCCACGACTCAGCTGAGCCGAAGTTTGTCTGCCTGCGTGGCAGCTTGTCCCACCTGTGCTGAAGTTCGTCCGTGCCGCCTTCGAGGCGGCGGTTCGTCCTTCGGACCTGACCTCGTCCAGGCTGCACGTGAGGACCGAACTGCGCACACCAGACTACGTGGCCAATTGCGAGGCAATCCCAGCACGTACATCGGTATGCCCTTAACCAGAGTGTTTTTTTTTTTTTTTTTTTTTTTTGTATACAAGATCGAGGCTCGTGAAAGAGCGAGTTAAAGATTCCCTGAGTGTGTGTGTGTGTGTGTGTGTGTGTGTGTGTGTGTGTGTGTGTGTGTGTGTGTGTAAGAGTGTGAAGGCGCCAGTGGAGTTTATTATGATAGGTAAGAATTGGTAAGCTGAATCTTCGTCTCTGTTTCTCTGTGCCTTCAAAATAAAAGGCGGTACATTTGATTCCTTGCCAACCTGTTCGGTACGTCCTTTCTCCATTGGCCTAGCATCATCTGAGACCGAATTTGGCTCGAATCGGGTTCATAAATCACGTCAGGTAATGCCGCATTCCACACCATGCAAATCCGCTTGGCACGCAATTGAATAAGGTGGGTAGAAGCGAGGGTTCAGCCCCCTGTTTCTCCGGGCATGTGGCTTGAAGGTATTTGGAATATAGACCAGTGAACTCTTCGCCGCGTGACTGGGAGATTGGCGATCGGAATTGCTTAGCAATCCGTCAATCACGAGTTTAGTAGTCGTGGACGGCGGCCTCAGTGGACCCGGAGTTTGAGGGGGAGCAGGGCATAAACCCCCCTTAGTACATTGATGAACCCGGGATCCGCAACAATATATACAGTCATACCCCGTTTTACGCCATTTTGACCTACGTCAAATCCGACTTTACGCCACTCTTCTAGAGTAAATTTCAGTTCAGCGGACGTCATTATGTACGATTTTACGTCACTCCTACGGACGTGAAAAAAATTAAACAATTTAAACAATTGGATGTTTTAACGATCGTTGATCGTTGTTTTAACGTTGATGTTTTAACGATCGAAACAATTTAAAATACAATAAAAAGCACATTAAAAAAAAAAATGTACGTACAGTATACATACGCGTAGCTGCTGGTTCTCATTCAAAACAAAGGCGACGCCATATGCATTTTGTCCTGTGCTGCGGTCGCGTGCTTGCTTTGCCTTTCGCTGGTATTTTTGTGATTATTCCTTTACTGTGTAAAGGTTCCTTTACTGTGTAAAACAAGCAACGTAACGTGGCATTGGCGAAACATGACGATGCCGGCTCGGACGTACAGTATACGTTTGTGTATATATATATATATAGGCAGGACCCAGTACCTCCAATGACGGGGGCTCATAGTGCGAGAGGACTGGGGGTGATAGTGGGAGATAGTGTCCGATGTAGAGGGATGGTAGCTCTACCATCCCTCACGTTGGGGCAAAGGAGCAGTAGATTTATGGGGTTTGGCAGTGTGAACTAGCCGACGGCAGGGTAGGATATTGTTAGGGATTTAGAAGGATGACAATAGGAGACCGAGATTTAAGTAGAGACATTGATACAGGTAGAGGGGACGTAGTCAGATTTGAAGGATGTTAATGACGAGGGAAGTGCTAAGTATAAGGGAAGACAGGGAAAGCACAAGTATTAGAAGGAGGTAGTTAGTTAGATGATGCTGTGTGTGTGTAAATGTGGGTGCCTCTTGGGCTTGGTGAAATGAGGCATTGGTCGAGAATGGTTGTGTGTGTGAGAATCTGGTTATCGTTGAACTTGGTGAAATGAGGCAATGGTCTGGGATGACCAGAGAAAGTGTATGAGTGCTGTATTGAGGACATGTGTAATTTGTGTTGAGTGATTGACTTGCATGGGGTGCAAGTGGATAAATGGAGAGAATACTTGGTGTGTGGGAATAAATGGTGTGTGGAGTGAGTAGTGTGGATTGAGTGGTGTGGAGTGCATGGTGTGAAGGAGTGGATGGGGGAGGATGGACCCCTTCACCAATACCCGGGGAGGGTAGTTTAAAGTTAGGTAGAGGGAGGAGGTAAATTGTTTGGAAATTGACATCTGTGGTGCAGGGAGTAGCAAGTTGTTGCTTTGAGGGGTGCATGAGTGATTGGAATGGCTGGGCGTGTGGGCTTAATTAATGAGACTGGTTAAATGGGCACTCCGCCACTGGTAGTCTGTCGGCCAGGTGAGGCCGCAGGTAGGCTCTGGGAGCCAGGTAGCGTTCAGTGCAGAGTTCAGTGGGGCCCGAGGATCCTAAGAGAGGACCCGGGTAGCCCAATGCCAGAGAGGGCATCAGAGGGGTGAGAGAGCCAGGAGGGCCTTCCCCGAGTTAGGGTAGTTGAAGGAGCTAGGCAAGCTCGGGTGGCGACTTCAGTGGCGGAGGTGTGCAGGTAAGTAGGACCTGCTGGTAGAGCCACACGACCCAGCCCCGAAATTGTGCGAAGGCACAGATAGAAAAAAGGGGGGAGTGAGACCCCAAATGTGGTAGGGCACCACAGGGTGGGTCAATGGGAATTGGTTTTTAGAACCACATAGTGTAAAGAGGCCAATTGATTGGCAGGGCAAGACCCCGGTTAGTTTAAAGTGTTAATGTCAATTAGAAGGATAGTTAGGATGAAATCTCTTTGCACCATCCACATCCACTCACCAAGGTGACAGGACTCCACACCAGGTTTTGCAGATGATTTGGAATGAAAGACGCATCATGATGTGGGTGAGACATTGTGTTTATTCCATCTCTTCCTTCTTGGGAGGGATTGGAAACGAATTTGGCATAAAGGGGGATAGAAGAGACAAGACGGTAGAGACAGAATTTGTAAAGTGTAAATACGGGGAGGGGCAAGGGTAGTGTAGGTTGACATGGGGGGTGATGAAAGGCTAGGGACGAGCTTTCTCCGCTCGCTCTCCCGCGCCCCTCATGCTTCATTACCTTGTTTTGACGTGTACCCTTGCGCCCTTTCCCCCGCTAACCTCTGCTTTGTCTTTCCTCCCCACCCATGGACCCATATCCTTTGTTGAGGGGAGTGTGCAGGAACCCTGAGCTGTGCGGCTGCACTTTTGTAGTAGATATACCAAGTAGATACCCTTGATGCATATCCTTGTAAAGAACCGATCGACGTGTGCATGTGCACATGTGCATGGATTTGCAAATGCCTGCCTGTACGTCGTCGCTTCTGCGTATATCGCATCGTCCAAAAATAAAGAAGCAAGCAACTTCGGCCGCTCGAGGAAAGACGGGGCACGCCTACGACTCGGAGGTGAGCGTCGATCCCCGGGGCGGCCGGGTTCACGGAACCCTGAGCTCGTTCGTTCACCACAGACGACACGACACGACCACTGGTGAAACTGCTCGGACACGTTGGGTAAAGCACGCCATGGTGAAGTGGGCCGCGGAGCCACTCGGCACACAAGCCAGCTCACGGTCGACACGTCCGTGCCGGTCACCCCGTTCGAGGAGAAGACCCGACCGATAGAAAACAACGGAGGGACTCCCGACGGGGAGCGGCAAAGATTCAGGGCGAAGCCGCAGCCTCCTCCAGTTATTTACCTTAGTTTTACGAATTACGGTGTTTGTCTTTATTTTAAGGCATTTTTAAGACATTACGTCAAAAACGGAGTTACGTCACGGCTTATGGAACCAATTAATGACATAGGCCGGGGTATTACTGTATATATATATCGTGTGTGTGTGTGTGTGTATATATATATATATATATATATATATATATATATATATATATATATATATGTATGTATGTATGTATATATATATATATATATATATATATATATATATATATATATATATAATATAGTGTGTGTATATATATTGTTACAGACGTGGCTTGGATGTTATTTACCGAGCGGTTTTATGGTATGACCACGTCTGCACAAGTTACCCGATTGTGCCCGAACGTTGACTAATCGCGCTATGCTAGACCAATGAAGGAAAAAGAAGACACACGGCTGGAATTAATACGACACGACACCAGGGATACGGTTCTCAAAGGTTGTTATTACAATAATGCGGAAGGTTTAGATTACAGGGACAAGAGGGAAACATAGGAAGGTGGGCACTTAAACACAATCTTATATTATTCCCAACAGACGACAGATAAACGGGACAAGGCTCACTCACACGGGGTTTGATGCAAAGGACAGGCGGGTAGCGATCGCTCCAGGTGCACCTGGGCTCAGGGCAGGATCACGTACGGTCCAGTTTAAGAGATGCGGTGGAGGTATTGCAGCGCTCGAGGGGTGGCGACTTCTCTCTCCAGGCTGGGGGCGCATCTCACGTCACATCCGGCGCGGGGCCGCGTATATCCGGCGGGGAGTGACACGCCCTCGGCTCGTTAGCTCCGCCTCGTGGAATCGGCACGTTGCTTCTCATTGGGTGCGTGGGGGGGTTACTGGCTCCGCCCCTGACGAGGAGCTGACAGCCAGCCCCTTCGGGGTAACGCCGTGGAGCGTATGGTCATGGCGGGTAACCGAGCCGGTGTGAGGACGCACACTCCCCGCCCCTCTGTTGTTGTAGTCGTAGTTGTAGTTGTAATTGTTGTTGTAATTGTTGTTGTTGTTGTTGTTTGGGGAAGAAGATGGGAGGAGGTATGGGAAAGGTCCTAAACTCACTACTGATGCCATATAATCACATTCTGGTGCAACGAAGAGTCATAATTAATGGAAACGAGGCCTTAACTGACATAGATTAAGAATAACTAGGAAGATGTCCGAAAGTTGGCTACGTGTGGTGCGGTGGACCTGGGCACGACATTTAATGGGGGAATAAGGGGAAGGTCGGCTCTACTGATTGTTATTTACATGCAATGGGACTAGGGAATGGGGGATTGGGGAAAGTTGGGGAGTATTGGAGAAAATAGGGGAATATTTACAAGCGGATATGGAGGCCAAATTCCATATTCGCAACATTGCACCCTTCTCTACCCTCGGGGCGTCCCGACCCGATAAATTTTTACCTACTTTAGTGTGGCACGCAATGTAGTTCCCTCTACTATTAACTCTACCCTGAGTGCGACAGTTTTACAGATATTCAAAAATGAGTAAATATGTCCCCCTGCGACGTTGCACCCTTCTCCTCACAGAAACACACCCACAGGATAACCGAATCCGGAAAGAATTCTCAAACTAAACATACAGCCGGTAGGGAGCATTATTTACACGACTACGCTGCTATTTACACTACGATCCAGGACCTGTTTTTGGAGGAACACATGCAGATGTTATGCATAGAGAGAGCGCGCTTGCCAACATCGATACACCAACCCACGAGTGCTCTGTGGCCGACGGCCTTTAATAACGTGCAGAGCACCCTGTCCCAGCATCAAAAGCACCACCCCACCGCCAATCGGTGCAGTCACCATTGTTCATTGGAATAAAAATAAACTCGACAACCCCTAACCCTGCAGGTGTCTCTTGCTCTTCTTGTGGTGCACTTGGTGGTAACTAAAAGTGGTTCACCTGTATGGCATAGGTGCCACGTTGACCCATAGGTCCATCCCCGGGTGGTGCTTGGCCGCAAACGAACTGCGGTCCATTGTGGGTGGCCACAAACATTGCGGTCCATATGGTGTATCGATCCCGGCAGCAAACAGCGAAAGTGCAGGCCCACAACTGCGCAGCCAGCACCTCTCTCTCCTCTCTCTCCACCCCAAAGCCAGATCCTCGGAGGTGGGAGACAAAAGAAGAAACAAGTGAGTAAGGTGGTAAGGGCGCAAAAATGCACGCAATGTAAGGTGATGCACACTGGGGGCACATGGGAACCAGGTGAGACAGGTACGTTCCTATCGTACGCCCCCCCCCACCAGGTAACCTACATGGCCCCTCCCTTACCCCTTACTGCATCCACAAAACACAACACTACCCATAAACATCTACTTTACAAATCGACAAACATCCCTACTGTCTTCCCCGTTCCTCCCATAAACCAAATTCGTCTTCTCTCCCTCCTAACCAATCAAATTTGCCATTTTCAACTCTCATCAAAATTTGCCATCTCCAACTCAACATCAAAATTTGCCATCACCAATTCATCATCAGTCCCTCCTAGGGAGGGAGAGATGGAATCACCCCAATGTCTCATCCACGTCGTGATGCGTCTCACAAATCCTCACAGCAATCTCATTTCCTGCACAAAACAAAGAAAACACAGGTGTGGAGTCATCATCATCACCACAGGCAAGTGGCTGCGTATGGTGCGACAGGTTCATCAATCCTAACTATTTCCTAAATGACTTTAACAACTTTACACTACCCGGGGTCTTCCTCCGGCCAAACCATTGGCCCTCTTACACTATGGGTTCTAAGAACCAATTCCCATTGGCCAAACTGTGGTGCTCTTCAATTTGGGGTCTCACTCCCCCGATTAATCTCCCGGTGCCCTCGCACAATTTCTGGGCTGCGGCGTGTACCTCTCCCAGTGGGTCTACCCACCTGCACACCTCCACCACTGCAGTTGCCTCCGAGCTTACCTGCTCCTCACCCTAACCTAACTACCTGGGGAAGGCCCTCTGGCTCTCTCCCCACTCCGTGCCCTCTCTGGCACTGGGCTGCCCGATCCACACCCGGGATCCTCAGGCACCCACTCACAACTACCGGCTCCCAGAGCCCACCTGCGGCCTCACCTGGCCGACATCCTCACAGTGGTGGAGTGCCCAACCAACTACACACACTAACAGGCTACACGCCCAGCCATTTCCACAACACTAATGCACCCATTCACAACACCATTCTGCAACCGCACCACAAATGCCAATATCCAACCACAATTTACCTGCACCCTCTACCTAACACTTACACTACCCGCCCCAGGTGCTCGTGAAAGGGGTCCACTCTTCCCCCATCCACACCTTCGCACCATGCACACCACTCCGTACCACTCACTCCAACTCTCTCCACACACCTGTACCTGCACACCTGTGCTCTCACACCTGGTGCCACCTGCACCCTTCTCTCCCCAAGCGCATTCGCGCTGATCCACACACTCACTACTCATACACTGCTCCACACACCTGTCCAGATGCACACCTGTGCAATCACACCTGTTCAATCCTCACACACACAGCATCATCTCAGCTAACTACTCCCTTCTGAAACTTGCGCTTCCCAGTCGTCCCTTTAAACTATTGCGCTCCCACGTCATTATCATCCATACTAATCTACCTGCGTCCCCACTACAGGTATCAGTCACTAACTAAACTTAACGTTACCTAATGTCATCTTCGCTAGATCCCTACACACCATATCCTAACCCACCCGGGCTAGTTTTCACTGCCATACACCCCATAAGCTATTGCTCCTTTGCCCCCCCATATGGGAAGGATGGTGGATTTGCCATCCCCCCACATCGGGGGTCTCTCACTACCAATTTTGCACATCAAATTTCAACAAATTAAAAATTTGCCAATCACTGCCCATCATCTGCCAATCACTACTGCCAATCCCTTGCCAATCATCAAATTTTGCTTTTCTCTAATTTTGGGTCCAAAACACTAACCTCATCACCCAGTCTACTCACTAATGCCTCTCGGTGCGCCAATTCCTGTCCAAAGCCCGGCTTCGTAAAGCCAAGCAATGGATGCTGGTTGTTCTGTGCCAGCGGCTGGATACGTCCGGCACTCGGTGCAGGGACGGGGGTTTACCCGTGCCGAGATCCCACACACCACCTCGGCGTGGAGCCATCCAATGCCCCGATCTAGACCTGCCGGCACGTCTCACCACAAAGTGGTCGCCATGACGACCCTTTCTATCGGGCTGCCAGCTCCGCCTAGTGGAGCACGGACGCGGCCGTTCAAAGCGAGGCCCAGCACGCACCGAGGGCCCGATTCGGCTATAAGTCGTTCTAAACTCTACCCCGTCTAACGTCGATGCTTCACCTGGACGCTTACTCCCCGCAGCCCGTTCCTTGCTCACACATCCAGCCGTGCCCATGCTCCTCGTACCTTTCCTTACACACCCAGGTACCCTCATTCCACTCACAGCCTTGGTCACACACCTGACCACCGAACACTTTGGCACACACTCGTTGCTCGCACACCTCACCAAAACACCTCTTCGCGCCCCCTCCTCAGTCACCTCCTCTGTGACAATCACAGGTGTGCTCTCATTCGCACACCCAACCACGTGCCTCACCACCAACTCCAGCGTGCATTCCCACTCACGCTCTACCATTCCAGGTGTGCATCCTTCCATCCCAGGTGTACATCCTCGCTCACCTGTCACAACTAACTCACGCTCCATGTCACTTTCACTACTTTCACCTCCATTCCTGACAGCGCACTCACCCTTACTCTTGACAGCGCACTCTTTCCCCATGCACCTGTCCGTCACACACCTTTCTCGCGCACACTCCTGCGCACACTCTCCCGTCACACCCTCTGTAACACTCACCACAGGTGGACACTCTTCCTTACTTCTGACAGCGCACTCTTTCCTCATGCACCTGTCCGTCACACACCTTTCTCGCGCACACTCCTGCGCACACTCTCCCGTCACACCCTCTGTAACACTCAACACACCGCGCTTCCACGTGCTCCCTTGCACACGCGCTACGACCGACTCACTCTCGCCAGCACACTCACTCCTTGGCACGCACTTTTTCCTCACACACCCCAGAGTCGGACTTTCTCGCACACCTCCTTTTTCGCACACCAGACCTGTCGCACACTTCACCAATGGCCTCTCACGAACACCCGGGTCCATCTCGACCCCCAAGCTTATTAAATCCCCTGGCGCATCATACGCACGACCATATTGGTCACCACTTACACCGGGTCCTCTTCCTCTTCGCTTCTCCTCCATCACCTGCGAATCCCTCATCCGGTTAATGAGCACATCATCACGATCCAAACACAGACTTTGGACCAATTCTTTTATCTCCTCTTTTATCTCTTTCTTATCCCCTCTCCGTCGCTTCTTAATTTCGCTCATCCCTTCTTCCACTTCTTCTAATTTGTGCTTCACCTCTTTTATTCCCCGGTACGTCTCCTCAAGCTCGTCCTCCAAGGCTACCTTGACCGTTTCCAGGTGCGTCCTCACCTGCCGGTCCTTCGTCTCCATTACCTCTATCACCTCGTCCAACCTCGTTGTCAGTCCCTCACGTACCGTCTGACACTGCCTCTTTGTCGCTATCAAGTCGTTTTTTATGTCGTTTTGTGTCGCTTTTAACCCTCCTAATACCGCAGTGTTCCTTTGAACCTGCTCCACTAACTCCGTTTGTCCCACCGTCAGCTGCTCCACCTCCTGCGTCAGGTCCTCTATGCCCCCTTGTAACTTTACAGTCCCCTTTCTCACCTCCTTCTCCATGTGCTCCTTACAGTGCCTCACCTCCTCGCGCACTCCTCCGACCTCCTCACTCACTCCTCTTCTGATCTCCTCTCCCATCACTTGCATCTCCTGCCCAGATGCCACCCTCATCTGCTCCATTTCCTCCCTGTGAGCATCCAGTTTGGTTTCTACCCCCATTCTGACCCCCTCTATCTGCTGCCCCATTTGGTTAACTTCCCTTTCCGCTTGGTCCCTCATGTCCCTCAATTTGCCTTCCATACTGTTTTCTAACCCCTCTAACCCTTTTTGCATCCCTTCCATTTGATTCTCTTGAGCGGCCATTCTGTTTTCTACCCCCGTTAACCCATTCTTTACTTCTTTTATCCCGTTGTCTAACTCCTCAAAATTATTGTCTAACTTCCCAATTTTCTTGTCTAACTCCTCAAAATTATTGTCTAACTTCTCACTGGTACCCCTCGCTTCGTCCCTCATTACCCCCATTTGGTTTTCCAATCGCTCACTATTCTTTTCCATAAGGGCCGTCATTTGTATAAAAAAAAGTTCCAATCTTCCCAGCGGCGCTACTTCGGTCGCGGGCACGGTGACCAGCGAGGCGCCATTTTGCGCGCCCGCTTCTTCGTGCGTGACGGCGCTATTTTGCGAACCTGCCGCCCTCACTGCTTCGCTCTCCTCCTGTCCCTCATTTTGGTCCTGGATCGACCCTACCTCACTCTCCTTTACCGGACCCCAGCCGTCTTGACCCGCCATAGCGCGACTTTCAAAATTCGAGTTTCGTAAAACAAATACAAATTTCGCCGTTATAATTTCGCGCGGGAAACGCGCTCCGAATCGATTCGGTCGAGCGCCGTACGCGCTCCGGCTCGATTTTCCCTCCCAAAATTTGGGCCTAACTAATTTAGTCCCGGGTTCGAATTCCACTCCTCGACACCAATTGTTACAGACGTGGCTTGGATGTTATTTACCGAGCGGTTTTATGGTATGACCACGTCTGCACAAGTTACCCGATTGTGCCCGAACGTTGACTAATCGCGCTATGCTAGACCAATGAAGGAAAAAGAAGACACACGGCTGGAATTAATACGACACGACACCAGGGATACGGTTCTCAAAGGTTGTTATTACAATAATGCGGAAGGTTTAGATTACAGGGACAAGAGGGAAACATAGGAAGGTGGGCACTTAAACACAATCTTATATTATTCCCAACAGACGACAGATAAACGGGACAAGGCTCACTCACACGGGGTTTGATGCAAAGGACAGGCGGGTAGCGATCGCTCCAGGTGCACCTGGGCTCAGGGCAGGATCACGTACGGTCCAGTTTAAGAGATGCGGTGGAGGTATTGCAGCGCTCGAGGGGTGGCGACTTCTCTCTCCAGGCTGGGGGCGCATCTCACGTCACATCCGGCGCGGGGCCGCGTATATCCGGCGGGGAGTGACACGCCCTCGGCTCGTTAGCTCCGCCTCGTGGAATCGGCACGTTGCTTCTCATTGGGTGCGTGGGGGGGTTACTGGCTCCGCCCCTGACGAGGAGCTGACAGCCAGCCCCTTCGGGGTAACGCCGTGGAGCGTATGGTCATGGCGGGTAACCGAGCCGGTGTGAGGACGCACACTCCCCGCCCCTCTGTTGTTGTAGTCGTAGTTGTAGTTGTAATTGTTGTTGTAATTGTTGTTGTTGTTGTTGTTTGGGGAAGAAGATGGGAGGAGGTATGGGAAAGGTCCTAAACTCACTACTGATGCCATATAATCACATTCTGGTGCAACGAAGAGTCATAATTAATGGAAACGAGGCCTTAACTGACATAGATTAAGAATAACTAGGAAGATGTCCGAAAGTTGGCTACGTGTGGTGCGGTGGACCTGGGCACGACATTTAATGGGGGAATAAGGGGAAGGTCGGCTCTACTGATTGTTATTTACATGCAATGGGACTAGGGAATGGGGGATTGGGGAAAGTTGGGGAGTATTGGAGAAAATAGGGGAATATTTACAAGCGGATATGGAGGCCAAATTCCATATTCGCAACAATATATATATATATACATATAATATAGTGTGTGTATATATATATATATATATACATATATATATATATATATATATATATATATATATATATATATATATATATTTATATATATATATATATATATATATATATATATATATATATATATATATATATATATATATATTGTTGTGGATATGAGGACTGTATTTTTTTGATTGTGTGTATTATTGTTATTGCTTGAGTCTGGCCCCTCCTGCCTCCAGTGTTGTGTAAAGGTCAAAGGGCGTTCCGGTAGTTAATTCCATAAAGCATCCATTGAAGGACACTATAAAACCCTTGTTCAGTAGCTTATATCTTTATTATGTGTTTTAGGATAAGGCCTTGTCTTCCATTAAAATGACACTCCATTGCACCAAGTGAAATAGATAGATTCCCTTCATTCCCATTCCCAAAAACCTCCATTTCCCCTTTCGTCATTGCCAAGCCTCAATTTGCCAATTACATCCCCTCCAAAGCCGCCATTGAACATGTGCTTGGGTCGGGGAAGAAAGGCGTGCCCGCCCGTCGTCATCAAGGGCGGAGCCAGAGGGTCGCGCGACCAACCATGGCCGAGGTGAGCACACCGATGGGCGTGTCCTGAAGGCCGGCGGCTTAATCGCCGGAGGCGTTATAAAAGCGCGGGCGCAAGAGTGATAAGGAGGGAGTCGTCAGAGCAAAGCTGCGTAGAGAGGTCCATGACAAGAGAGGTCCATGACAAAGAGAGGTCCATGACAAAGAGAGGTCCATGACAAAGAGAGGTCCATGACAAGAGTGGCGGTTGCATCCACAGCAGCTTGAGCCACCGAAACTGCAGCCACAGCAGCGTGGGGCCTGGACGGCAGTTTCGAGCAGGGCCGCGAAGGAACGGCGGCTGCCCAACGCGCCGATCGTGCTGCAGGACCCGTTGGACCTCCCTCTTCAGCCATCCACCTGCCATTCCTACCATCATTCCCCATGTAAGTGTATTCGTAGTCTGTCTTTTGTCTTGTCCCTGGGAATAAGTTAAGCCTGTTAGATAAGCTAGTATTTTCACTGTCTCTAAAAGCTTCTGTAAATTATTTTCTTATCTTTCCTTCTCCTTGGTTATTTTGAGCCTGTACATAGTAAATAAATTTAGTAGTATTTTCAACCTTTTGCCTTCGTCTTCCTCTTATTCACATCCGTGTCGTCTTTGTCTTTTCCCTCATTGAATAGCTGTGGCGCGATACGGCCAACGTTCGAGTGAATCGGGTGAATCGGGGAAACTGTTCGGCCGTGGTGCCTCCGCTCGGTAAACAACATCTTATCCGCGGACCGTAACAATATATATATATATATATATATATATATATATATATATATTGATACGGTTCTCCGCCGCCCTTCTCCGGATTAAGCCCCTTGTTCTCTCTGGGCTTGGTGGAACCGAGAGACTTGAAACGCCTCTTCGGGGCAAACGCAAGGTAGGGTTTCGGGACCAAGTCTCGCTCGTACCTAAATCCCTGGGCCGCCACGGAAGCGGGGAGCAAGCCTCGCACGAGCCACGTGTGATTTGGGTACACCGAGCGGATTGAGTACCACGTGGTCCGTGCAGTTTTCTAGTAGTGGAACCCGATACGCGCGATTCTACTCGTACCACGCTTAGTCAATGAGGAAAACACGAGAACGATCGAATGGAAGGAAGAACACAGGTTTAATTATTATTCCCACAAGTATGTACAATGATCGGTAGACGCAGAGACACAGAGCAGCACTTAATCAGTCTTACTCTTAAAGCCCAGACTTGGGCCCATTCACACTCACACAGGGAATTCCAGGCAGGATGATGTTCAGGCGAAACGCGCCGACGTGGTCGTCCAGGAACGGCCCCGTCCGGCTCTCCACGGTCCCAGCACGTCCCGCGAAGAAGGCAAGCAGGCGGTGGAAGGATCCTCATAGCGCGTCTCCCGAACAAAAGCAGCCGATGAGGTAGGAAGGAAAAGTATGTGTCTCTCAGCGCGGCTGGCGGTTACACAGCGCGTTATCACTCGCGTAACTCAATGCACTATACGCGGCTCAGCTTCAAGCTCAACCGAGCGTCACTTTCATACGAGCGCGTTTCCTGGTTCATGCGCGTCTTTCGCCGATCCCGTATCTTTCAAAGTCCTTTACTGCTGACCGCGCTCCTTCGACTTCTCCCTCAATGCCAACTCAGTCCTCGTACCTTAATTGCTCGACTCGATCCAACTGCTCGAACTCCTATTGCTCGCCAACTCCTCCTGGTGGCTTTGCGCAATGGCTTATATCGACACGCCCTGAACCTTCTCGAACCTTCCAACCACGCCCTGTGATGCAGTGCTGCCGCCACACCCTGTGAGCCCTGATTGGCAGCTCGCGCTTACCGTCAGCTTCTCTGCCGCCCTCATTCTGTCCCGTCCGACCCTCCTAGCCGGCCTCGAGTTAATTCGTGCCAAAAAGCCAAAGGCAGCACAAAGAGACCTAAGGCAATGGAGGCGGCATAGGACAATGGAAGCGATGAAAGGACCTATTCTCCTTACTCTACTCAATGCAAAACTAACACAGGAAAAGGAATATTCTTACACATACTATGAAATAACTGAACTACCGCGAGGCTACATGTTGTTTGTGTGACTAACTATGAGGGGGAAATTTAACCTTTATTATACAAAACTCAAAACCGCAACACTACCCCTCTCCCTCGTCAGACTCGTCCCTGAGTCGAACCTACAAAAACTGGAACGACCGGTTTTGAGAAAGATCTGGAAATTAACTTTTACTTTTACATGTGACATATAGATGTGGTTCCCCCTAACATTTACTCTAACCCGTGTATGTGCCAGTTTTAAACACTAAATATGTCCCACCTATTGCGTTGAGTAGCTATTTTAACAGAATCACGCCCACAATTAACCGAATCCGGAATTTGTCAAACTAAACATAGAGCCGGTGGGCAGCATTTTATATACCAGCACAAAACCTTACTCTTATTTACAGTTCTATGACCCAGGACCTGTCCTTTTTGAAGAAAGAAGATTGGAGGGGAGAGAAAGCACAGCAAAGCAAAAAACACACTCAAAAATTCACATTTCATTTGCTGCTTGCTTCTTGCATCTTGCTTCTTGCATCTTCTGTGTGCATCTATCAAACCGGCAAGCCCCCGGACCGGCATACAGGCCATTCCTGCTCTTCAGGGCTAATTAGACTTACAACTCTTCTCGTCCCTAGCACACCACAATAAAAATACACAAAAACTGTGTTTATTGTATTTCTTTGCCAGCAGGGCCAACCCTATGTGGTCCGACTGCGTGACATTGATGCCACTCAAAACAAGTGGTCCGAAGATGCAAGGTGAATTTGCAGCAAGGTACTGCACAGCAGAGGTGTAAGGCCACGAAACCTGTGGTCCATAATGTGTATAATGTGCAGCAAACTGTTTGTGGCAGCAAAGTGCTGCACATGTGCAGCGAAGTTATAACAAAGGAATGCGGCAGCAAAGTGCTGCGCCATTCGGCTGCACAGATGTAACAATGTGCAGCAGGGGTGCTGCACAGGTCGATGGTGCTGCACAGCTCCACCTCCAAAATGGTCCTGGGGTGGGGGGGAGAGACAAAACACGACCAGCAAAGTGGAAAGGGCACAAAGGTACACAAAAACACAAGGTAATGTAGCATGAGGGGCGCGGAAGAGCGAGCAGAGCAGGCTCGTCCCTATCCGTCCGTACCCCTCACCGTAGGCTTTCACTACCCTAGCCCTTCCTTGTATTTACAAATTCGTCTCTACGTCTTTGTCTCCCATATCCCCCTCTAATCCAAATTCGTCTCCCAATCCCTCCCAGGAAGGAAGGAATGGAACAAACACAATGTCCCATTACGTCATGATGCATCTTACACTCAAACAGTTCACTTGGTCCTGGTGTGGAGTTTCGTCTTCCTTGGTGAATGGCTGTGGATGGCGCGAAGGGAATTCCTCAATTCCTAACTACACTAACTGACATTAACTCATTTACACTACCCGTGGTTGTACCCTGCCAATCGGCCATCTTTAAACTATGTGGTTCTAAAAACAGAATTCCCATTGCCCACTCTGCGGTGCCCCTGAAATTTGGGTCTCACTCCCACAAATTTTCACACTGTGCCCTTGCACAATTTCGGGGCTGGGTCGTTTGGCTCCACGAGCAGGTCTACCTACCTGCGCACCTCCGCCACTGAAGTCACCACCCGAGCTTACCTGCTCCTGCGCCAACCTAAACTGGGGAAGGCCCATCCTGGCTCTTTACTCCCTGATGCCCACCATGGCATTGGGCAACCCGGGTCCTTCCCTTGGATCCTCGGGCCCCACTGAACAACTCACAACTACCCTAACTGGCTCCCAGAGCCTACCTGTGGCCTCACCTGGCCGACAAACTACCAGTGGCGGAGTGCCCCAATAACCATACGTACCAAATAAACCACACGCCCAGCCATTCACTGACTCACGCACCCTCCAAAGCACTGCCACTACCTGCACCACAGGTGTCAATATCCATACTAATTTAACTGAGCCCTCTACCTGGCTTTACACTACCCCCCCCCCCCCCGGGCTTTCGCGAATGGGTTCCACTCTTCCCCCATTCAGTCCTTTGCACCATGCATTCCACACCTTTTATTCCACACCAAGCATACCACATCATATATTCTCGCACACCATTTACATTACACACCTTTTATCTCGCACACCTTTTGTGCTCACACCCTACTCGTCCTGCACACCATGCAAGTCAATTCATACTACTTTCCATACACCAAAACACAACTCCATTTATCTCAACACAATTCCTCACTCACACAGCATCATCTATCTCGCTGCTTTTCCCCTAAAACTCGTGCTTCCCCATCATCCCTTTAGACTATGCACTCCCTTCGTCATTAACATCCACCTAAGCTACCTATGTCCCCACTACAGTACAATGTCACTACTTATTTCTTATGTCTCCACAGTCTGCTAATTCCCTAACAATTATCCTAGCCCTCCCTCGGCTAGCTTCGGTGCCCCATGGAGGTAACCATTGCTGGCACCCCCATGTGCCGAACACTGCCATCCCCCTAATCTAATGCTCATGGGCCCTGTCCGTGTGAGGAATGGTGAAACTACCATTCCCCCATGTAGGGTACACTATTTCCATCAGTCCGCTATACTTGAGCTTCTTCAAGTGGGAATACATCGTCATCACGGCTTGACCTCGAGAGGCCGAGCGATCCATGCGGTTGGTTTGTCTCCTGTATGGGATGTCCATCCGGCATTTTCGATCCAGGGGAGGATGCATGGACGGGCCGAGGTTCAGGGCTCCATCTCTGCGCGGGGCCTCGCGATCGCGGTCCCATGCACAATGGCCCAACTGCCCACGGTCGGAGCACCGCACCCGCCAGGGGGCGCGGCTCCGAAATGTCCTACCTCCCCTTGAACCTTGCCGATTGCCTTTGCCGCCACGGCGCGGCACCAACCATACAGGGTGGGGTCCGGCACGAATCGTGCACGTCGGTCCTTGTGGCATGGCCGTGGCATCAATCCCCGCCGGTCCCCGTTGCACACAACTCACCGAGGGCTCACGTCGGCTATCCGTCACACTAAACGCTACCCCGGTCAGTGTCGATGCTTGAGCCGCGTTCTCACCACTCGCGACGCACTCCGCACTTGCACACTGAGGCGTCCCCACGCCTTCCATACATTCTGTTACCGCACACTCCCCTTTCATGTCCTCTGGTTTGCATTCTCCCTCACACACCGTACTCGCACCTGCACACCTAGGCGCACTCATACCTTCCACACAATCCGTTACACACTCTTCTTCTATGCACTCTTCTACTGCACACTCTAACAGCCCCGGGTGTGCACTCCTGCACACACTCTACAACACGCTCTGGTGTGCACTCCTGCACACTCTCTGTAACACACTCTCCCGTTACACTCTCCATCACCGCACACTCTGGCGCACACTTTTCTCGCACACACCCACGCTCTGGTGCACACTTTACCATCGGCCTTTCACAAACGCCCGGGTCTATTCCAACTCCCAAGCTCGTCGAACCTCCCCTCACACCAAACACATTGCCGCCATTATCGCCACTCACCTCGGAGTTTCTTCCTCCACGCTTCTCCTCCGCCTCCTGCAAACTCTTTATTTGGTCAGCAAGCACGTCATCACGATGTGAACACAGACCTTGCACATATTCCATCACCTCCTCCTTTATTTCTTTTTTAGTCTCCCTCCGTCTCTTCTTAATTTCACTCATCCCTTCTTCTACTTCCTCTAACTTTTGTTTCACCCCTTCTATTTCCCGGTGCGCCCCCGCAATTTCTCCTTCTAAGACCACCCTGGTCGTCTCTAATCGTCCTAACCTCTCGTTCCCTCGTCCCCAACGTTTCTACCACATCATCTATCCTCTTTGTCAACCCCTCGTGTACAATTTGACATTCCTTCTTCATCGCTATAAGTTCTTTCTTTATTTTCCCTTTGTGCTGCTTTCAGCCCCCCTATCACGTCCGTATTCTTCCCCACTTGCTCCCTTAACTCCTGCTGTCCCACCGTCAGCTTTTCTACCTCCCTAGTCAATTCCTCTATACCCCCATGTAATCTGGCTGTACTCTTCCTCACCTCCCTCTCCACACGCTCCTCGCACTGCTTCACCTCGTCGCGTACCAATGCGACCTCCCCGCTCAACCCGCGTCTTATGTCCTCCCCCATCTCTTTTATTTCCTTTTTCGACGCCACCCTCATTTTTTCCAATTGATTATTTTGGGCCTCCATTTTGTTTTCCAACCCATTTTTCACCTCTTCCAATTCCCGGGTGGATTTGTCACCTTGGGCGTCCATTTTGTTTTCCAATTTTTTCATGTCACTCCTTGCTTCGTCTCTCTGGATGTCCATTTTCCCATTTATTTTATTTATGTCATTCATAATTTGGGCCAGGTATGACCCAATGTCGAGCCCGGTCTGCACAGCGGGCCCGGCTGCCACCGCCATGTGCGAGGCGCCGCCATTTTCTACCCCTGCTGCCGGCCCCTCATTAATATCCTTCTCTTCTCCCAACTCTTCCTGTGGGTCCTGGGTTATCAATTCTACTTCTTCATCTACCCCCACCGGCATTCGACCATCTTGGCTAGCCATGGTACGAATATAAATTTGGTTTTTATACTAAATTTCGTCCGCTCGCAATTTGGGGCCAATTCGTCCAAAAAAATTTTGTTAGGGTTCCAAATCCCACTCCTGACACCAATTGTTATGGTTCTCCGCCGCCCTTCTTACCCTTACTAAGGGGGGGGATTAAGCCCCTTGTTCTTTCTGGGCTTGGCGGAACCGAGAGACTTGAAACGCCTCTTCCGGGCGAACGCAAGGTAGGGTTTCGGGACCAAGTCTCGCTCGTACCTAAATCCCTGCGCCGCCACGGAAGCGGGAAGCAAGCCTCGCACGAGCCACGTGTGATTTGGGTCCACCGAGCGGATTGAGTACCATGTGGCCCGTGCAGTTTTCTAGTAGTGGAACCCGATTCGAGCGATTCTACTCGTACCACTCTTATTCAATGAGGAAAACACGAGAACGATCGAATGGAAGGAAGAACACAGGTTTAGTTATTATTCCCACAAGTATGTACAATGATCAGTAGACGCAGAGACACAGAGCAGCACTTAATCAGTCTTATTCTTAATACCCAGACTCGGGCCCGTTCACACTCACACAGGGAATTGCAAGCAGGATGATGTTCAGGCCAAGCGCGCCGACGTGGTCGTCCAGGAACGGCCCCGTCCGGCTCTCCACGGTCCCAGCACGTCCCGCGAAGAAGGCAAGCAGGCGGTGGAAGGATCCTCGTAGCGCATCTCCCGAACAAAAGCAGCCGATGAGGTAGGAAGGAAAAGTACGTGTCTCTCAGCACGGCTGGCGGTTACACAGCGTGTTATCACTCGCTTAACTCAATGCACTATACGCGGCTCGGCTTCAAGCTCAACCGAGCGTCACTTTCATACGAGCGCATTTCCTGGTTCATGCGCGTCTTTCGCCGATCCCATATCTTTCAAAGTCCTTTACTGCTGACCGCGCTCCTTCGACTTCTCCCTCAATGCCAACTCAGTCCTCGTACCTTCATTGCTCGACTCGATCCAACTGCTCAAACTCCTATTGCTCGCCAACTCCTCCTGGTGGCTTTGCGCAACGGCTTATATCGACACGCGCTGAACCTTCTCGAAACTTCCAACCACGCCCTGTGACGCAGTGCTGCCGCCACACCCTGTGAGCCCTGATTGTCGGCTCGCGCTTACCGTCAGCTTCTCTGCCGCCCTCATTCGGTCCCGCCCCGACCCTCCCAGCCAGCCTCGTGTTAATTCGCGCCAAAAAGCCAAAGGCAGCACAAAGAGACGTAAGGCGATGGAGGCGGCATAGGACAATGGAAGCGATGAAAGGACCTATTCTCCTTACTCTACTCAACGCA
This sequence comes from Myxine glutinosa, assembly GCF_964187855.1. NCBI lineage: Eukaryota > Metazoa > Chordata > Myxini > Myxiniformes > Myxinidae > Myxine > Myxine glutinosa. Next base: position 143,746,885 of record NC_136261.1, on the reverse strand, counting down.
AAACTAACACAGGAAAAGGACTATTCTTACACATACTATGAAATAACTGAACTATCACGAGGCTACATGTTGTTTGTGTGACTTACTATGAGGGGGAAATTTAAGCTTTATCATACAAAACTCAAAACCGCAACAATATATATATGTATGTATATATATATATATATATATATATATATATATATATATATATATATATTGTTACGTGCTCCTCCCCAAAGCCCGGTCACGGTGTACCTCCGAGCCCCGAAAGGAGTCACGGCAGAAAGATGTGTTATTCTGTGTGTCAATGACCAATGGTGAAACCACACCAATTGTTACCATAAAACAAGTATTGTATTAAGGTCACACAAGAATAACAGCACAAGAACAATATTAATCAATTGTACAACAAATATTATATCATTCCTTTGATGGTACCATGAGTTTCTCACAATATAACTCACTGTGCTCCAAGTGAGCGAAAAGAGCATTCCCAAAGTCTCTGTCCCGGCTCCAAGCCAAAGTCGATCCACGCTCCAGTGATCGCAAGAAAAATGTCGCATCGAGACCAGAATCCAGTTCGGCTGACAGTCACGCTGCCAAAGAGGCGCAAAGGTGCCCTCAAAAGGTGACTGGGAAATCACACCTTCGGGTATGAACGTTCAACGGCTCCCAAACGGAGAACCACAAATTCCCAATAGAAATCCACGTTACACACGCAAATCAGGCTAACGGCTGGGTGTGGTGAAATGGCTGGAGTGAGGTGAAAATGCTGGAGCGATGTGAAATGGCGGGAGCGAGGCAAAATGGCCGATGGGCCCATACTGTAGGCGAACCTGCACTCAACAACGATTCTCTTCGGAATCAACCGCAAAACCTGTCACGCAGGTTTATCTGTCACAGCGATCACAACTCTGTCGCAGGAATCCCTTTCCCAGGAAACCCAAAGTTCGCTCGTGACCCCCGTTCACCAGCGTCTCCTCGAGACCTCAAAGCAGCTCGGCTTTTCTTCCCGACCTCACTTGCTCCGCTTTTTTCTTGCTCTTCTTCTTCCGGTTCTGCCCAATCCGGTTTCCGGTTTCTTTTAAAACACTAATTTTTTACCTTTTGAAAACAGTTATCTCCATTTCACTTAAACGATAACAATAATAGTACATGGAACCAAAAATGCTTACAGTGGATGAAAACCACAACGACGGAAGTGACGATTCCGTAACACTCCCCACCCTCAAGAAAGAAAGTTTGAACAAAGTGAAAACTTTCTTTGCATGCAAAAACCCTTTTTAACAAACAAGTAAAACTCACCCCCAAATTATCAATTCGTGTGAGCAACAACAATTAATATTCCCCAGAAGAAAGCAACGAAACTTCCAAACAACCGACAGGAATTTCCAAAGTTAGTTCACTCTGGACAAAGCATCAGCAACGACATTGTCCCTGCCCTTTACATGCTCAATTTCCAAGTTGAACTTCTGCAAAGCCAAACTCCATCTCATCAACCTCTGATTTTTATTTTTCATTTTTTGAATGAAGGTTAAGGGGTTGTGATCAGTGAAGACTTTTATAGGAAAGGTAGTAGTTCCCAGATACACCTCATAATGCTGAAGCGCCAGCAGGAGAGCAAGGGTCTCTTTTTCCACAGTGGCATAATTTGCCTGATGTTTGTTAAACTTTTTGGAATCGTTGCACACCGGGTGATCCACTCCATCCTCATCTTCCTGTTATAGAACTGCCCCAGCCCCCACATCACTTGCATCAATGGCCAACTTGAATAGGTCTTGAAAATCCGGGGCTGCCAGGACAGGAGAGCTCATTAATATCACTTTGACGTGGGCAAAGGCAGGGTGACATTTGTCATCCTAAACAAACTTGGTCTCTTTCCTCAGCAAATTCGTTAAAGGGGCTACCACATCAGAAAAATTCCTGAAGAACCGCCGGTACCAACCAGCCATACCCAAGAATCTCATAAGCTCCTTCTTCCCTTTTGGAACTTGGAAGCAATCAATGGCTTCTATCTTGGCTGTCACCGGTTGCACCTGACCCTGACCTACTACATAGCCGAGGGACACCACCTGTGCTTTTACAAACTCACTCTTAGATAAGTTGATGGTCAACCCAGCCTCGGTCAGTTTCTTGAAAAATGCATGACTTTGTTTAATATGATCTTCCATGGTCATGGTGTGAATGACGACATCATCCAGATGAGCCTCCACCCCCTCAAGGTCTGCAATGAGATTATTAATCAGCCGTTGAAATGTAGAAGGCCCGTTTTTCAATCCAAAGGGAAGAACCTTGTACTGATACAACCCATTTGGTGTGACTAAAGCCGAGATTTCCTTGGCTCTATCAGTAAGAGGAATCTGCCAATACCCTTTCAGCAAGTCAAATTTAGTTACAAATTTAGCTGGGCCTATTCTATCAATACAGTCATCAATCCTCGGGATTGGATATGAGTCGGGCTTGGTCACTGCATTAACCCGTTTTAAATCCGTACAACAGCGAAAACTGCCATCGGGTTTTGGAACCAACACACATGGTGAGCTCCATTCACTGCTGCTTGGTTCGATGATGTCATTCTCCAACATATACTGAACCTCCTTCCGAAGATACTCCATCTTCACAGGGTTCATCTGATAGGGGTGTTGTGTGTTTTTTTTTGTTTTTTGTTTTTTTTGTATACAAGATCGAGGCTCGTGAAAGAGCGAACATTAATCACACAGAAAGACAAACCGACACATAAAACATATAACATCGGGAGCGGTAGACAAGATGGGGAGAGAGGGGGAAGGACACAAACACAACATTTGAGAGCAGGGACCGAGATACATGGAGACATCGAGAGATCTGAGAGAGGGCGAGGGCTTTGGGGGGGGGGGGGGCATGGGAAGGGGGCGGTGGGAGAGGTATAAAACATATGGACACTGCCAGGACTTCCAGGAAAGAAGTTGGAATTTCAAACAAGGTGGATCTGGGGTGAATTAGCGGGGGTAGAAAAGATCAAGGTTTTGGATGGGGGAAGATAAGAGATGGTGGTGAACAGCTGTTTTAAAGACCTGGAGGGAGGAGTGGGATTGAAGGGAGTGAGGGAGTTTGTTCCAGAGGTGGGAGAAAAGAGGAATGAAAGAGTGAAGGTGAGCAGAGAGCCGAGATTTCGGCAGTTTAACCATCAGAGGGTTGCTGGCAGATCTTGTGCGACCTGTAGGAATATTTGGGGGACAGAGCACAGAGAGAGCTGGGGGTGCAAGGCCGGAGAGGAGTCGGTAGAAGACAGAAAGACCACCTACCTGCCTGCGGTGAGTGAGTGAAAGGCCCTCAGAGATAGCTTCATCGCGGGAGATTCCAATAATTCTGAAAGCTTTGGTTTCAACAGCGTGAAGCCGAGCTAGGTGTGAGGCAGGAGCACCGGCCCATAGGGGAGAACAGTATTCCATTGAGCTGCGGATGAAAGCCTTGTATGTGGTGAGGAGCTCAGGTGTGCCGAGGAAGGACTTCGCACGACGGAGGATGCCCAGTCGGCGACTGGCTTTGGAGGCCAGCTTGGAAATGTGGTTTTCCCAAGAAAGATCATGGCAGATAGTGAGACCCAAAAGCTTGAGCGACAGAACTTCTTGGAGAGGATTGTTGAGAAAGTAGATGGGAGGGTTGTCTAGTCGATCTTTTCGGAGAGACATAGTAAGAGTGTGAGATTTGTCAGGATTGAAAGACATGTTCCACTTGTTTGACCAGTCTGTGATTTTGTCCAAGTCTTCAGAGAGTGAGGAGGCTGCAGACTGCCGATCTGAGGGAAGAGGAATGGAGTGGCAGAGAGTGGAGTCATCAGCAAAGAGATAGAGAGGATTTTCAAGAGAGTCAGAGAGATCATTGATGAAGACCAGAAAAAGCACGGGGCCCAGAACACTGCCTTGGGGAACTCCAGCCTGAACAGGAAGAGGAGATGAGAGAAACCCATTCAGGGCCACACGTTGACGACGACAAGAGAGGAAGTCCGCCAGCCATGCGTGGAGATTTCCATGGATACCAAAGGAGGAGAGTTTGGTGAGCAGAGCGGGGTGCCAGACCATGTCGAAGGCACGTGATATGTCGAGGGAGACGGCTCTAATTTCCTGTTTGGCATTGAGGACCTCCATCCATTGTTGAGACAGCAGAAGCAGCATGTCCAGAGTAGAGTGACCTGGTCTGAAACCAAATTGATGATCAGAGATCAAGCCATTGGAGAAGAGGAAAGATTTCATATCCGAAGCAATGATGGATTCCATGACTTTGCTGATAATTGGGAGAAGGCTGATTGGTCTGTAGTTGCTAGGATCTGTTTTCGCACCTTTTTTGTGCAAAGCGGTGATGTTGGCTGATTTCCAAGCAGATGGCAGTTGACCTTGAGCAAAAGAGAGGGTGAAGAGAACAGAGAGAGGGTGAGATAGAGCAGCAGAGCAGGATTTTAGGACCCGTGGGCTGATGCCGTCGGTCCAGTTGCAGAATCAGAGTCGATGGTTGACAGAAACTTTTCCACCTTGTCAGGAGGAAAGGACACGGAGTCCAGGAGCAGCAGGGTACGACTGGGTATGGTGGGTACAGAGAGGGATGGGTTTGGGACACAAGATTTAGAGGCACACACAGAGTTGAGGCATTCAGCTTTTTCACGTGCGGAGTCAGCTGTGTAGCCGTTTGAGGTAAGGGAGGGGATGGAGGGGGAACAAACACCAGAAACGGATTTGACCAGACGCCACCAGGATTTGGAAGAGGGAGACAGATAAGAGAGTTCGGTCTTGAGAACGGAGAGATATTGTTTCCTGGCTCTCCTGAGGGTGGACACACCCTTGTTTTGGGCTTTGTGAAAGGAAATGAGATTTCCTTCCGTTGGATTTGCTTTCCAGGAGACGAAGGCAAGTTGTTTCTGGGCAACAGCCTCACCACAAGAATCCATGTACCATGGACGGGAGGAAGGGTATGACAACTGAAGACGAGATGGGATAAATCTGTGCATGAGAGAGAGCAATTTACTTTGTAAGAATTCCCAGGATGAGTTGATGTCAGAGGTGGTAGAGATGGGAGACCAGTCCAGATGATTGATGGCTGCTTGAAGACCATGCCAGTTGGCCTGAGTGAAATGCCAGACTCGTCGACGCTGAGCAGGCTCCCTGAGGATGGTCAGAGAGATGTCCACTTTAACAAGGACATGATCAGATGATCCGATTGGAGCAGAAGAAGAGCAGCAGACATTTTCAGGGAAGTTAGTCATAACCAAGTCCAGAAGAGAAGATGTTCTGTTGACTGAGATCCGGGTCGGGAAATTGACAGATTGTGTCAGTCCCAGTGAGTCGCAGAAGTCCTTTGCTGAGAAGCCATGGCTGGTGAGAGAGGTACCCACACCCAGCCAACTGACATGATGACAGTTGAAATCACCACATATGAGGAAGAGAGAGTTGGGATGAGTAGATAGAAGTTGGTCCATATTATCAGACAGCGAGATGTAGATGGAGTCATCACTGTTTGGTGGACGGTACAACACACATATGAACAAGAGGTGGGAGCGAAGGGGAAGCCGTAGCCAGAGGTATTCCTGGGGGTGAGGTGGAGAGAGTGCAGTGCAGGGCGAGTGAGGAAGAGAGTTTTTGATATAAGGGTCATTCCATGTCAAATCATCAAAGAATCTGCCGTCATCTCTCAGATTTTTGTAAAACTTTGGGAACCAATTGGGACCCATGAAAAACGGCAAGAACTCAAATATTTTTGCTGACAGCCTCTTAATTAGTGAGATACAGACTAACGAACTTTGGACTAATTAGCGCGACGTCGCGAATTCAAATGGCCATATCTCTAAAAGTATAACACCTAGAGAGCTGGTTTTGGTGTCATTTTAAAGGTATTTTCATGCCCTATGAATTTGTCTGGGCAACATTTTCCTACCTCCAACCACAAAAATGTTATCACAAAATATAAACTTCAATTGTGAATCCCCCAAAAATGTATCCTTCAGATTTCCTCAAATTCATCCCAGAGGTACCTTAGGATGTCAAGAAGCTTCCACATAAATTTTGTGATGGGCACTCCAATAGTTTCTGAGATATGAGCAATAATGTACATGTACGTATGGCATATAGGTTCGAAAACTTTTCTTCAACTGCTTCAAGATGAACTTTTCCTTGGCAGTCGTCATTTTTCTGCAGCTCCTTCAGAAGTGAACTGCCAATTTCTGTTGGTGGCAGGCTTAAGCATTACACTAAGCCAACTTGGACTTTCCCTGGGGATCTTAGACTGTGAAAGTTGCATCACCTCGAATTACCCACATGGGAAATCCCAGTTGGAATTCCCCAGATGAGAATTCCCCTCAGGCCCAGTTGAAAATGAAAGTATATGATACTTCAAAGCAATTGATGGTTGTTCCCTGTGTTCCCTGTCATGGCTAGGTTAGAATGATTGTATAATACATTACAAATGCTGATTTTCGAACCTATATGCCATACGTACATGTACATTATTGCTCATATCTCAGAAACTATTGGAGTGCCCATCACAAAACTTATGTGGAAGCTTCTTGACATCATAAGGTACCTCTGGGATGAATTTGAGGAAATTTGAAGGATACATATTTTTTGGATTCACGATTGAAGTTTATATTTTGTGATAACTTTTTTGTGATTGGAGGTAGGAAAATGTTGCCCAGACAAATTTATAGGGCATGAAAATACCTTTAAAAAGACACCAAAACCAGCTCTCTAGGTGTTATACTTTTAGAGATATGGCCATTTGAATTCGCGACATCGCGCTAATTAGTCCAAAGTTCGTTAACCTGTATCTCACTAATTAAGAGGCTGTTAGCAAAAATATTTGAGTTCTAGCTGTTTTTCATGGGTCCCAATTGGTTCCCAAAGTTTTACAAAAATCTGAGAGATGACGGCAGATTCTTTGATGATTTGACATGGAATGACTGTAAAGATAGCAACCCCGCCTCCAGGACGAGGCTCAGGTCTATCATACCGGAGGAGGGAGTAGCCCGGGAGAGATACTAAGGAATCAGAGACATCATAAAGGAGGAAAGTTTCTGTTAAGCAGATCACGTCTGGTTTGACAGAAGCAACCTGTATGGAGAGATCAGTTAAGTTTGAACGAAGGCCCCGGATGTTTGAGGTCCATACCGTTAATGAAGAGGAAGGGGGAGCATCAGATACAGAACAGGGGGGAGGAGGGGTAGGGTAAGATGTGGAAGAGGTGGAAGAGGTAGGGAGAGCTGTTGAAGGTGTGTCAGAGATTTCAGAATAGCTCGGAGAAAGGGAAGGATGGGGCGGACAAAAGGTTTGATGGTGATTGGGTGAGGCACAATGAGGTGTTATTTGAGGAGGGGGAAGAGCGAGGCAGAAGGTTGTGGGAGATGGAGGTGAGAGTTGGAAGGGGGAAGAAGCGGGGAGGACGCTTTGAGGAGAGGGAGTGAGAGGGGGGAAATTGAGAAGCAATGAGGGTGGGGAGATTTGAAGGGGAGGGGTGAGGGGGGAGTTTGGGAGGGAAGGGACAAGGGGAGGGATTTGAAAGGGATGGGATATGGGGGAGATTTGGAGGGGAGGGGTGAGGCAGGAGTCTAGGATGGGAGGGGCGAGGGGGCGTCTTGGCGGGGAGGGGTGAGGGGGTAGTTTAGGAGGGAGGGGGCAAGGGGGGAGATTTGAAAGGGATGGGTGATGGGGAAGATTTGGAGGGGAGGGGCGATGGGGAAGATTTGGAGGGGAGGGGTTATGGGGAAGATTTGGAGGGGAGGGGTGAGATTGGATTTTAGAAAGTGTACGATTTATGGGAAACGAACATTTATTGCAAAATGAGTTTCTTGTGACCTTCGAGTTAAAAATACGTTTAAGGACGCTGGGTGGAGGATGGAGTGCAGGAGAGTTTAGGGAATGTAGAAAAAAGGCACTATAGGAGATGGATATTTTTTTTGGGATGAATTGATTTGGTGAGCAAGTCAAAAGCAGCCTTTTAAAGAAGAAGAAGAAAAAGGTGTTATAAAATATGACGGAATACATAACTTGAGGGGAAAGTGTAAACATTGAAGGTTAATAACAGTGAAAACTATCTGGGGAAATGGGGGAGAAACACGTGGTCGAAGAACGAACGAACGAATAAGAATGAATAAACGAATGAGAACAGAGAGGGGAAATGTATTTTTTTTTTTTTTTTTTTTTTGAGTTGAGATTTACACAAGGAAGTAGGCTATGGGTGAAAAGCCTGGGAATACAGAGAACGAAAGTTATTGGATCACAAACTACGGACCGCTGAGAGAAAAACAAAGCCTCAAGGTTGTACAGTGTACACTGTACAAGGCCTCAAGACACGACACGAATTAACACGATTTTCAATACAGGTATGAAAGATTTGCACCGAAAAATCTTCGTCGGGACACAATATACGTACAACACCATAAATAAATACAGTTTTAACGAAAATACAAATGGGAACAATCACTTAACTTCGATTTCAAATCGTTCGCGACGCGGCAAAGGCCTTGCTCGCGACACGGCAAACAGACGATCAATTTATGAAAGATAAACACCGAGAAACAACCAAAGTTGCACACAATAACTTCACACACCGAATGATAAATACAGTTTCGACAAAATACAATTGTGAACAGACTTAACTTCGAAAAACGTGGAGACCGTGTGGAGCTTCGAAAATCCCTCCCACCGTCTCCGAGATCTCGCGAGACTCACACCTCAATGTGTGTTTGACTTGTTTCACAGGAGTGGCTTCCCCCACCTCAATATCATGATATACCAAGTCAGTACGACCAGGTACATCTGTGAACAAATGTGAAAACTCAAAAATTAGGCTGGATAGTTGTCCTTGTTGTTCCCTCGGCAAATAACCTAATTTCTCATCTAAATGACAACACTTCAGTGTTCGTCAATCTGGGACAAGCCTGGTCATCAATGTTATCAAACTTCACACCGGCCTCAACCTCTGGATTCTCTTGCACCCCGACTACAGGCACGACAGGTGAGACAGGAACCATTTTTTCCACAGGCTTCCTCTCATAATATTTCTTCAGTCGGTTGACATGACACAGCTGCCGCTTTTTCCGTCGGTCGGGAGTTGTCACCACATAATCTGTTTCATTAACCCTCCTTTCGATTGCATAGGGACCATAATACCTAGCCTGTAGTGGCTGACCTGGAACAGGAAGCAACACTAACACTCGGTCCTCAGGACTGAAATTTCTTATCTGAGATTTCTTGTCATGTCTCACTTTCATTTTATCCTGTGTCACTTTCAAGTTTCTGCTCGCAACTTCACAAGCCTTTGCCAATCTGTGCCTACCCGTTGACACATACTCTACCAATGTTGACTGCGACTCCTCCTGTAGCCACTGTTCTTTCACCAATTTCAATGGTCCTCGAACTGCGTGTCCAAACACAAGTTCAAAAGGACTGAATCCCAATGACTCCTGAATGGATTCCCTCGTAGCAAACAACAATAAGGGTATTCCTTCATCCCAATCCTTGTCACATTCAAAACAATACGTTCTGATCATATTCTTCAATGTCTGGTGAAACCTTTCCAAGGCCCCTTGGCTCTCGGGATGGTAAGTACTTGATCTTACTTGCTCCACTCCCAACAGGTGTACCACTTGCTGAAAAAGTGTTGACATGAAATTGGAACCCTGATCAGACTGGATGACCTTAGGTAGGCCAGCCAAAGTGAAAAATTTAATCAAGGCCTTCACAATAACTGCCGCAATAATTTTTCGAAGAGGCACTGCCTCTGGGAACCTTGTGGAAGCGCACATGATGGTCAACAAATACTGATGCCCAGCCTTAGTTTTAGGTAAAGGGCCGAAACAGTCAATAATGACTCGGCTGAATGGCTCTTCAAAAGCTGGAATTGGTTTTAAAGGTGCGGATGGGACTTTCTGATTAGGTTTTCCCACCAGCTGGCAAGAATGGCAAGATTTGCAGAACTCCGCCACATCACGTCGCAATCCTGGCCAGAAAAAATGCACCAATATTCTGTCACATGTCTTGTTCACTCCAAGGTGCCCGGCCAAAGGTGTCTCATGCGCCAAACTCAATATCTCCTTCCGGTACGGCCGTGGCACCACAATTTGGTAATGAACTTTCCACTCATCTTTTGCTGGCACCTCTGGTGATCTCCATTTTCTCATGAGTATTTCCCCTTTCATGAAGTAACCAACAGGTATCTTCATAGCCTCTTCCTCTGTAATGGCTTTATCAATCAAACTCCGGACCTCCAAATCTCTGTGTTGTTCTTCAACAAGTCTCTTTCGGACCAGCACCGTTTGTTCAGCCTCGTTCCCAGATGTCTCCGACGGACACTCCATTTCCTCTTTTGGTCCAGATGCCACCTTTTCCTTAAGTTCCTTGATGTCACTCCCTTTCCTATTACCTCTTCCAGACTTTTCCTCCAATATCTCTATGGAACCCAAATCCACATCGCCTTCCTTCTCCTTCTCTTCAGAGCACTTCCTACCCATAGCACGAGTCACGGCACAGGATGGAAAGATACCCGGAATCTCCTGCTCTAACTGTGCTGTGTTATTTTCCCTACTGGGCTTTTCAACCAACATTGGATTACCAGAAACTCGACCACCGGCCAAATCATTCCCGATAATAAAAGAGATTCCCTCTACAGGTAGAGTGGCTTGTAACCCCACAGTGACCGGTCCTGACACCAAATCTAACTTTAAATGGATGACATGAAGAGGAGCTTTAACATAGCCACCAACCCCCTGTAAAAGAACACTAACCCCCGTTGCCCTCTTCTCTGACAATGGCAAAATGCCCTCAAGCATCAAAAATTGATGTGCTCCTGTGTCCCTCAATACCCTAACAGGTCTGTGGTTAGTTAAGTCCCCATCCAGTGACACAAACCCCTCGGAAATAAAAGGTTTGTAACCCTCTTGGACAAGGTTGTTCTGTGGTGTCGTAACTTTGGCATGGGAACCTTCACAAGGCACTGTCCTCCAGCTCCAAGGATGATTTCTCGCATTGGCCAACGCATTCGGAATTGCACTAGTCTGACTCCGCTCCTGATTTTTCCTTTTCAGGGCGTAACATTGGGACATCAAATGCCCAGGTTTCTTGCAAAAAGCGCAAATCAGCCTGGAGGAAAAACTCGTGGTCTGCCTCGGGCCCCCACCCCCCCCCCCCCCGGAAGATAGGTATGTCTTGGAACTGCAGTCTTCTGATCCCTAAAAGTCGCAGTATCAGATTTGGCCCCATAGTCCTCTCTCGGCCGCCTCCATGAAAATTTGTTCTCCGAACCTGATTTACCATAACTCCCCTGGCTACTTCTAGGCGGGAAGTTAGGTTTGTGGAACCCCATCCTGTGTGTCAAGGCATAGTCATCTGCCACTGTTGCTGCCTCATACAACTCTGGTACTTTTTTTTCATCCAGATGTACTTTAATGTCCACGTGGACACAGTTTGAATTCCTCCACCAAGATCAATTGTCGCAAAAGGTTGAAGTCTTTCCCAATCTCCTTCGAGTCACACCACCGATCAAACATAGTTTCCTTCATTCTGGCAAACTCCACATGGGTCTCCCTCTCCCTCTTCCTGGCATTCCTGAATGTTTGTCGGTAAGCTTCAGGGACCAATTCATATGCTTTGAGAATGGCTTTCTTCACTATCTCATAAACTGCACATTGGTAAATCGGTAAAGCCGAATAGATATCTTGAGCTTTACCCACCAGAACACTTTGTACTAACATCGTCCAGGACCCCACAGACCATTTTAACATTTGAGCCACCTTCTCAAAGTGTAAAAAAAACTTGGCTACCTCCTTTTCATTGAAGGGTGGAACCAACCTCACATGCCTACCAACATCCCAAGAGTTCTGACTAGTTGTCGAACGAGCCGGCATGGATACTACTTCTCTCCGTTCTCCGAGTAATTCCAGCTCTTTGAGTTTAAGTTCCCTCTGATAATCCATGTCCCATTCCTTTAACTCCCTTTCGGCTCTCCTTTCCTCTGCTCTTCTTTCCTCGGCTTTCCATTCCAACTCTTTTAACCTTTCCTGGCTCTGCAGTTGCATCTCCATTTTCCGGAGCTCCAAATTTCCTTTTGTCCTCTGGTAACCAATCCAAGGCTACCTCTTCCCATGTTCCTTGTCCCACTAGAGATTCTACCACCAATGTCTGCATCTCTGCTTTCTTCATACTAACTCGGACCTCCAAGTTAAAATATTTGGCCAATATCATGAGTTCCGATTTTTAAACGCCTGGAATTGTGCCTCATTAGGGGATGTCGCAAACTTTTCTGCGTCAAACACCATGGTGACTATCAGTTAGCACCTGTTAACCTTCACACAAAAAAAAAAATCAAATTTTTGGAAAAATTTGGGAATGTTAGAAAATTCCAAATTTGGGAATTTTGGGAATGTTAAGGAATTCTATCCCGGACGACGCCCCCAATTTCTGTTACGTGCTCCTCCCCAAACCCCGGTCATGGTGTACCTCCGAGCCCCGAAAGGAGTCACGGCAGAAAGATGTGTTATTCTGTGTGTCAATGACCAATGGTGAAACCACACCAATTGTTACCAAAAAACAAGTATTGTATTAAGGTCACACAAGAATAACAGCACAAGAACAATATTAATCAATTGTACAACAAATATTATATCATTCCTACGATGGTACCATCAGTTTCTTACAATATAACTCACTGTGCTCCAAGTGAGCGAAAAGAACATTCCCAAACTCTCTGTCCCGGCACCAAGCCAAAGTCGATCCACGCTCCGGTGATCGCAAGAAAAATGTCGCATCGAGACCAGAATCCAGTTCGGCTGACAGTCACGCTGCCAAAGAGGCGCAAAGATGCCCTCAAAAGGCAACTGGGAAATCACACCTTCGGGTATGAACGTTCAACGGCTCCCAAACGGAGAACCACAAATTCCCAATCGAAATCCACGTTACACATGCAAACCAGGCTAACGGTTGGGTGCGGTGAAATGGCTGGAGCGAGGTGAAAAGGCTGGAGCGATGCGAAATGGCGGGAGCGAGGCAAAATGGCCGACGGGCCCGTGCTGGTGGCGTACCTGCACTCCAACAACGATTCTCTTCGGAATCAACCGCAAAACCTGTCATGCAGGTTTATCTGTCACAGCGATCACAACTCTGTCGCAGGAATCCCTTTCCCAGGAAACCCAAAGTTCGCTCGTGACCCCCGTTCGCCAGCGTCTCCTCAAGACCTCAAAGCAGCTCGGCTTTTCTTCCCGACTTCACTTGCTCCGCTTTTTTCTTGCTCTTCTTCTTCTTCTGGTTCCGTCCGATCCGGTTTCCGGTTTCTTTTAAAACACTAATTTTTTACCTTTTGAAAACAGTTATCTCCATTTCACTTAAACGATAACAATAATAGTACATGGAACCAAAAATGCTTACAGTGGATGAAAACCACAACAACGGAAGTGACGATCCCGTAACAATATATACAGTAGTATGTCTATATATATATATATATATATATATGTGTGTGTGTGTGTAGGTAGGTATGTGTATACACACACTATATATATATATATATATATATATATATATATATATATATATATATATATATATATATGTATATATATATATATACATATATATATATATATATATATATATATATATATATATATATATATATATATATATATATATATATATATATATATATATATATATATATATATAACAAAGGCACATCCAACTAAAAAACTAGATATACTCTGATAATTTAAGTAATAAGCAAGAGCAGACCCAGTCTTGGGCTTGTTGCTTATAGTTATTACTTAAGGTTCTTGAAAAGTCAAAAATGTTCTGAGGATCTTAAAAGAACATAATGGGATCTAAAGTGTCCAAAGGGTCTTAAAATAAGTTTGAAAAGGGTCGAAGAAGGTGTAAAGTCTCAAAAGGGTCTAAATGGGTATGTATGGGTCTGAAGGGTTTTAACAGGGTCTAAATGGGTATGATGGGTCACTTCGTCAGTGACTTTTTCTGTGACTTTCTCTCCTACTGCACTCATGAAGGGCTCTAAAGGGTGTCTCGCCTGTTAAGACCCCTTTGACTCTAAGAACCCTTAGAACTTAGACTCTAAGGGGTCTTAACGGGCTAATGGGGACTAAATGGTGTAAAGGAGTGAAGCTGTAGTAAAGATATTATATCGGGTTTGTAAAGATATTAACGAGAATACAACACGGCAATAATGGACCAAATGACGTTCTCATGACTGTTTAACATCCCTATTCAGGTGCATCATCTATCTATAATTCCAGTAATCTCTGTGTGTGTGTGTGTGTGTATGTGTGTATGTCTGTGTGTTTGTCTGTGACCGCTGTTTCTCGACAACCACGGGTCCGATATACTTGAAACTTGCCAGGTATATTGCTGGGGACCCGAGGATGTGCCTTTTCAAGGTTTCATATTAATCGGACAAGTAGTTACCGAGCTATGGCGATTTCTTTACCAAACTCCGCAAGCCGTTCGCTTTGGACCAAACCATTTCATGTAAATAGAGGGGGGGGGGGGGGTTCTGTGGTCGTTGCGAATGGACCAAACCATTTCATGTAAATAGAGGGGGGGGGTTCTGTGGTCGTTACTGCCACGTGGTTTCAAAGTTTTTTTTTGTTGTTGTTGTTTGCACGCATGCTTTTTTTCACGCACGTACGGCACCCACGTACGGGCACGTCCTAGTCTATCTATAATTCCAGTAATCTCTGTGTGTGTGTCTGTGTGTGTGTGTGTGTGTGTGTGTGTGTGTGTTTGTCTGTGACCGCTGTTTCTCGACAACCACGGGTCCGATATACTTGAAACTTGCCAGGTATATTGCTGGGGACCCGAGGATGTGCCTTTTCAAGGTTTCATATTAATCGGAGAAGTAGTTACCGAGCTATGGCGATTTATTTACCAAACTCCGCAAGCCGTTCGCTTTGGACCAAACCATTTCATGTAAATAGAGGGGGGGGGGGGGGGATTGTCACCGTACTCGCAAGCCGTTCGCTTTCCGTTCACGCAAGCCGTTCGCTGGACCAAACCATTTCATGTAAATAGAGGGGGGGGGATATAATTTTAGATATATATATAGTACGGGCATGCCCTAGTCTATCTATAATTCCAGTAATCTCTGTGTGTATGTGTGTGTGTATGTGTGTGTGTCTGTGTGTCGTTTGTCTGTGACCGCTGTTTCTCGACAACCACGGGTCCGATATACTTGAAACTTGCCAGGTATATTGCTGGGGACCCGAGGATGTGCCTTTTCAAGGTTTCATATTAATCGGAGAAGTAGTTACCGAGCTATGGCGATTTATTTACCAAACTCCGCAAGCCGTTCGCTTTGGCTTTGCGAATGGACCAAACCATTTCATGTAAATAGAGGGGGGGGGATTGCCACCGTACTCGCAAGCCGTTCGCTTTGGCTTTGCGAATGGACCAAACCATTTCATGTAAATAGAGGGGGGGGATTGTCACCGTACTCGCAAGCCGTTCGCTTTGGCTTTGCGAATGGACCAAACCATTTCATGTAAATAGAGGGGGGGGGATATAATTTTAGATATATATATAGTACGGGCATGCCCTAGTCTATCTATAATTCCAGTAATCTCTGTGTGTATGTGTGTGTGTATGTGTGTGTGTCGTTTGTCTGTGACCGCTGTTTCTCGACAACCACGGGTCCGATATACTTGAAACTTGCCAGGTATATTGCTGGGGACCCGAGGATGTGCCTTTTCAAGGTTTCATATTAATCGGAGAAGTAGTTACCGAGCTATGGCGATTTATTTACCAAACTCCGCAAGCCGTTCGCTTTGGCTTTGCGAATGGACCAAACCATTTCATGTAAATAGAGGGGGGGGATTGTCACCGTACTCGCAAGCCGTTCGCTTTGGCTTTGCGAATGGACCAAACCATTTCATGTAAATAGAGGGGGGGGATTGTCACCGTACTCGCAAGCCGTTCGCTTTGGCTTTGCGAATGGACCAAACCATTTCATGTAAATAGAGGGGGGGGATTGTCACCGTACTCGCAAGCCGTTCGCTTTGGCTTTGCGAATGGACCAAACCATTTCATGTAAATAGAGGGGGGGGGGATATAATTTTAGATATATATATAGTACGGGCATGCCCTAGTGGTTAAAAATCTGATTGTAAAAACTTTTGTTGTGATCAACCCTGGTAGCTCAAAGCAGTGAGGACTAAGGTCACAAATAAACAAACAGCAAAACAGTTAATCTTGTTGTGAGGTGGTTTACATGTTGGCATGTGGCGGTTTGGAGATGGCAGCACGTGGGTTGTGTGGCGGCGTTGTACGTATATGAATCTACCCTAGTTTATGAGGGTATAACTTCCCCACATGTTCCGTAAGGACTCCAAATCTCGTTTTTTTTTCACCATTCTCACATGTATTATTGACTGCGTGGCTGATCTGGATTTAATTTAATGAATTTGTTAAATCTGTACGACTTGTAATTTTCAAATTCCAGCCAATACGAACTTATAGCAGCCTTAGTTAAAAACACATTAATTGTCCCGATCACCCGAGATAATTACAACTAAATTAAATGGGATATTCGATATCTGCTTTGTTGTCAGCCAATCACAACGCACTCTCTACACGACTATATAGGTATATGGATCAAAATCGCTTGTTTTAAACTATAGGATGCATGTTTTGCCGATATTTGGAGGGTCTACATTTGGTGAAGTTAGCTAACATGGTAACCTTTTTTCTACAAACTCTTTTTTCACCCTTGTGAATTATGTCGTTAGACGAGCAGTAACATTACCTTTAAAGTGCCCCGGAGTGTGAGAGATCACTGGATGGCATGTGTGAACCTCCAACGGGATAAATAGTATGGCCAAGAACACTGTACAAGCTTTGACTCTAAAATAAGTCGATTATAGCACAGGCTGTTCAAGGTAATTAAGACATAACGCAGAATTAACAGCACCCGCAACCTTTAGGATCTCCATGAATCCATAATAGAATGGGGGACTGAAATGAAACGAGTTACCTGCAGAGAGCTTTGTTTAAAAGGCAATTTTCAGAAGGAAAAGGACATAAAGCTTTGAATTATCTTACCCAGAACTCATCAAATTGCACAGCATGCAGCCTAAAAAGGTTTCTACAAACCACTGAAACCCGAGAAACATCTTAAGGCAAGCTGTGCATGAGCTATTATGGAGACCAAAGGTTGCATTCACTATCCTACCTATGAAAACAACGTCGCATTTTGACTTTTCCCAAGAGGCAATCTTCCACAGCAACAGCTCAGGACCACAGACACATGAAAAGGTCAGTATTGTATGCAAGGAACCAGCAGTAAGTTTGCAGCACAAAAGACAGAGCAAGTCATTTGCACAACAAAAAAAGGCTTCAAGGATAAATAAAAATGTTGAATGCATTAGACCTCATGGGTTCCCACAGCTTTGGTTACTTAAACAGATGACTTCATAGAAATCTGTCTGTAGGGAGGTGAGTGTCGGTGCATTGCTTTCCTTTTACCAGAAAGAGTTAAAAAAAACAACCACTTTTGAAAATCCCATGTTGAATCTAAAACAAATTCTCCTATATAGACTGAATAAGGTTACGAGCTAAGGGGAGGGGGAGCTAGATTTTGTGTGTGCTTTGACATCGATTTTGTTTGATGTAGGTAGACATGACAGTATTTATAAATTTACTTTATACGTTTTATGTACGAGAATGGAGGACACATTTTTATCTTGCCAAAACGAAGTTTTTGCAAGATGTATCAGTCAGCTTGTATGTTTGTTATCTTGCCAAAACGAAGTTTTTGCTAGATGTATCAGTCAGCTTGTATGTTTGTTTGTTTGTTTGTTTTTTTGTTTGTGGTTAATCTTTTTTTTTTCACGTTTAGATCACTCTGTAGACCACAGTTATTATTGGAAACTCCTGTAACTTCGCATATCAGAGTCCTATAGAGATACCCTTCAGCACACAAAATTTTGAAGGTCAAGGTCAAAGGTCAAGGTCACTTTGCGGTCAATCATGGAGGTCAACGAAACCCTTATTTTTTGAGTAACTTTGATCGGATCGTCTCCAAACTTCATGGGAATCTAGTATATGGTCCGGCGCTCAGCTGATTAGTTTTTGGTGGCGATCGGCCTTGACCTTCAAGGTCATTTTGAAGGTCATTCAATTGGGTCAATCATGGAGGTCAACGAAACCCTTATTTTTTGAGTAACTTTGATCTTATGATCTCCAAACTTGGTGGGTATATAGGGTGTGGTATGGCGCTCAGCTGATTAGTTTTTGGTGTCGATCGGCCTTGACCTTCAAGGTCATTTTGAAGGTCATTCAATTTTGACCAAAAGGTAAAATTTTCAAGTTTCAGTTACCATATTTACCACAGTTATTATTGGAAACTCCTGTAACTTCGCATATCAGAGTCCTATAGAGATACCCTTCAGCACACAAAATTTTGAAGGTCAAGGTCAAAGGTCAAGGTCACTTTGCGGTCAATCATGGAGGTCAACGAAACCCTTATTTTTTGAGTAACTTTGATCTTATGATCTCCAAACTTGGTGGGTATATAGGGTGTGGTACGGCGCTCAGCTGATTCGTTTTTGGTGTCGATCGGCCTTGACCTTCAAGGTCATTTTGAAGGTCATTCAATTGGGTCAATCATGGAGGTCAACGAAACCCTTATTTTTTGAGTAACTTTGATCTTATGATCTCCAAACTTGGTGGGTATATAGGGTGTGGTATGGCGCTCAGCTGATTAGTTTTAGGTGTCGATCGGCCTTGACCTTCAAGGTCATTTTGAAGGTCATTCAATTTTGACCAAAAGGTAAAATTTTCAAGTTTCAGTTACCATATCGAGTAGTACCTCAAATTGAAGCCCTTGTTGAGTGCTTTCCAAACATATAACTAGTTTGACAATGTGACGTCATTTGACGGCGTTATGACGAAAAAACTGCACTTTTCATGTATATTGTATTGCTTTAGTTCGCATTGTTTAGGTCACTCTGTAGAGCACAGTTCCCTTTGGAAACTCTTGTAAGTTCGCATATCAGTCTTTTAGAGATACCCTTTAGCACACAAAATTATGAAGGTCAAGGTCAAAGGTCAAGGTCACTTGGCAAGATACGGTTCACCCTGTGGGTGACATATGTTTATTATCTTGCCAAAACGAAGTTTTTGCAAGATGTATTAGTCAGCTTGTATGTTTGTTTTTTTGTTTGTTTTTTTGTTTGTTTTTTTGTTTGTGGTTAATCATTTTTTTTTCATGTTTAGATCACTCTGTAGACCACAGTTATTATTGGAAACTCCTGTAACTTCGCATATCAGAGTCCTATAGAGATACCCTTCAGCACACAAAATTTTGAAGGTCAAGGTCAAAGGTCAAGGTCACTTTGCGGTCAATCATGGAGGTCAACGAAACCCTTATTTTTTGAGTAACTTTGATCGGATCGTCTCCAAACTTCATGGGAATCTAGTATATGGTCCGGCGCTCAGCTGATTAGTTTTTGGTGGCGATCGGCCTTGACCTTCAAGGTCATTTTGAAGGTCATTCAATTGGGTCAATCATGGAGGTCAACGAAACCCTTATTTTTTGAGTAACTTTGATCTTATGATCTCCAAACTTGGTGGGTATATAGGGTGTGGTATGGCGCTCAGCTGATTAGTTTTTGGTGTCGATCGGCCTTGACCTTCAAGGTCATTTTGAAGGTCATTCAATTTTGACCAAAAGGTAAAATTTTCAAGTTTCAGTTACCATATTTACCACAGTTATTATTGGAAACTCCTGTAACTTCGCATATCAGAGTCCTATAGAGATACCCTTCAGCACACAAAATTTTGAAGGTCAAGGTCAAAGGTCAAGGTCACTTTGCGGTCAATCATGGAGGTCAACGAAACCCTTATTTTTTGAGTAACTTTGATCTTATGATCTCCAATCTTGGTGGGTATATAGGGTGTGGTTTGGCGCTCAGCTGATTAGTTTTTGGTGTCGATCGGCCTTGACCTTCAAGGTCATTTTGAAGGTCATTCAATTGGGTCAATCATGGAGGTCAACGAAACCCTTATTTTTTGAGTAACTTTGATCTTATGATCTCCAAACTTGGTGGGTATATAGGGTGTGGTATGGCGCTCAGCTGATTAGTTTTTGGTGTCGATCGGCCTTGACCTTCAAGGTCATTTTGAAGGTCATTCAATTTTGACCAAAAGGTAAAATTTTCAAGTTTCAGTTACCATATCGAGTAGTACCTCAAATTGAAGCCCTTGTTGAGTGCTTTCCAAACATATAACTAGTTTGACAATGTGACGTCATTTGACGGCGTTATGACGAAAAAACTGCACTTTTCATGTATATTGTATTGCTTTAGTTCGCATTGTTTAGGTCACTCTGTAGAGCACAGTTCCCTTTGGAAACTCTTGTAAGTTCGCATATCAGAGTCTTTTAGAGATACCCTTTAGCACACAAAATTATGAAGGTCAAGGTCAAAGGTCAAGGTCACTTGGCAAGATACGGTTCACCCTGTGGGTGACATATGTTTATTTGTTTGTTTGTTTGTTTTTTTGTTTGTTTTTTTGTTTGTGGTTAATCATTTTTTTTTCACGTTTAGATCACTCTGTAGACCACAGTTATTATTGGAAACTCCTGTAACTTCGCAGATCAGAGTCCTATAGAGATACCCTTCAGCACACAAAATTTTGAAGGTCAAAGGTCAAAGGTCAAGGTCACTTTGCGGTCAATCATGGAGGTCAACGAAACCCTTATTTTTTGAGTAACTTTGATCTTATGATCTCCAAACTTGGTGGGTATATAGGGTGTGGTATGGCGCTCAGCTGATTAGTTTTTGGTGTCGATCGGCCTTGACCTTCAAGGTCATTTTGAAGGTCATTCAATTTTGACCAAAAGGTAAAATTTTCAAGTTTCAGTTACCATATCGAGTAGTACCTCAAATTGAAGCCCTTGTTGAGTGCTTTCCAAACATATAACTAGTTTGACAATGTGACGTCATTTGACGGCGTTATGACGAAAAAACTGCACTTTTCATGTATATTGTATTGCTTTAGTTCGCATTGTTTAGGTCACTCTGTAGAGCACAGTTCCCTTTGGAAACTCTTGTAAGTTCGCATATCAGTCTTTTAGAGATACCCTTTAGCACACAAAATTATGAAGGTCAAGGTCAAAGGTCAAGGTCACTTTGCGGCCAATCATGGAGGTCGACGAAACACTAATTTTTTGAGTAACTTTGATCGGATCGTCTCCAAACTTCATGGGAATCTAGTATATGGTTCGGCGCTCAGCTGATTAGTTTTTGGTGGCGATCGGCCTTGACCTTCATGGTTAGCGCTGGAGGTCGAAAATTATTGACCCCAAGGTCAAATTTTGAAATCGTAGGTACCATATCGAGTAATACCTCATATGAATGCCCTTGATGAGTGCTTCCCAGATCTGTAAACAGTTTGACGCTATGACGTCATTTGATGACGTCATGACGAAAAAACGGAATTTTCATGAAAAAATTATTTCCTCAGTTCTCATCAAAATCTTTCAATATTTCATGTGCGTTGGTCATGAAGACATACTATTCACCATACAAAATTATTAAGGTCAAGGTCAAAGGTCAAGGTCACTTGGCAAGATACGGTTCACCCTGTGGGTGACATATGTTTATTTTCTTATCTGTATGATCCTTTACCTGAATTTGCAAACATATGCTAAAACACAATGTAGAAGTAAATGCAAAACTAGAACGAGCAATCAATGATTGCATACCCTCGCCCAGAATTGTTTTGTGTGGTTTTATAGTACGTATTTTATAGACGTGCTCACATTCTAATTGTACATACTCTTACGTTTGTAGGCGGTAGGCAGTGATTACCTTAGTCCAGGTGGAATTGCATAGGTAATATGCTCCGAATGTCGTGTAGCCATCAACATTCGGAGCATATTACCTTTGGATTATGGGTAAATTAATCCCCTGTATGTAATGGCCTCTGTTATTTTTCCTCTTGTCCTTATGACACATGCAGCACACACAAATAGTAAGAAATCGCCCATTTATGACACTAAATAAAAACCAACCGGAAGCAGGATCCACGACCGTGGATCACCTCGATCTGGTGAGCACACAGGCACAAAAGGTCTGTGAGACCACGCCCCGAAGAGCAGTGATTGGTCCGGGATTTCATTGGTGCCAGGACTGGTAAGATGGGAGGGACTCACTGATAGGAGCGGACACGGAGACATCATGAGATGACATCAGAACCTCGAGGTGAAAACAATTAGAACGGCAGACATTTTCTCTCTAGGGTTCTGGATCTGGTGGTGAACAGTCGTGTCCTGACATTGCACTTCTTCTTTCATTCTCGAGTCCTGGCTTTTGACAATGAACGATTGAGGTTCTGGACTTCCTCACATCGTCTGGCTGTGGTGTTGGTGTTGGTGAACAAGATCGTGAGGGTACGCGCGGCTGGAAGAGCGTGCTGCATGCCAAGGCCTACTGCGCGCCAACGAGCACGTTTTCGCGCGCAGGGATGTAGAGGCCACAGACGATCTTCGACGATTCCTGACGGGGTTCAAGAGCAACTCGGAGCTAAGTCCCCACAACAAATATCACACCTTTATTTTCGTTCTTTTATATTTTCCTTTGTCTGTAATCGAGTCGGTATGGGGACATCCCGTTTAGGAATTATATTTTCTATTTGGTCGTGTTTTATTTTGTGAATGGCACTTTCTTTAATAAAGCCCATATTTTTGTACAGTTTAATTCCATGTTGTTTGAGTTAATTATTGCAGGTTTGAAGACTGTTGGTGGGGCCCGTTCAGGTAAGTGCTCACGGCTTCTCCCCCACTTGCTCCACGCGCATAGAACGAAGGTCCGCCATTGAATTGAACGCCTCGGAGTTAAAGCTCGTTTGGTCATCCGTGTCGCCCTGCAGTGTTCACCAGAGGGCAGGCACACGACAACTAGTGTCAGGAGTTTGGGATTTGGACTCGACTGGCACTCTGTTTTCGAGGATTGCGAGTTCAACACCCACTGAGGGTGAAATTGCGCTCAACTTTCGGAATCCAAATTTTGAATGATTGTCTTTCTCTTGTCGTGGAGGAGGCGATTGTAGTACCTGGGTGTCTAAATTTTGTAGTCGATTGGTGTCGGGAAGAGCGCAGACAGCGCATCACTAAATTTAAATTTTCTTTTCTGAGGTAAAAAATAAATAAAACGCACGTGGGAGAACTGCTTTCTCACCACGGAGGGCGTAAGCGAGTGAGATACCCGAGCGGGTTGAGGATCCCGAAGACTATGGAAGTGAGCCGTAAATAGAGGGATTAGAGGACAGGATTGAAACCTCCCCTGTCCTGAGCATTAGTCCCCTCCCCCCCCCCCCCCTTCTGCTACGAAGGAGCCCGGAACAATGGGAACAACCGCGATACCCAGGCCTTGGTTAAATTATTAAGGGAAATGTTAAGGGGAGAAATAAGGGAAATGAACGGGGAATTGAAGGGAGACATGAAGGGAATGAAAGGGGAATTGAAGGGAGATATGAAAGGATCAACTGTCAACTGCCATCTGCTTGGAAATCAGCCAACATCACCGCTTTGCACAAAAAAGGTGCAAAAACAGATCCTAGCAACTACAGACCAATCAGCCTTCTCCCAATTATCAGCAAAGTCATGGAATCCATCATTGCTTCGGATATGAAATCTTTCCTCTTCTCCAATGGCTTGATCTCTGATCATCAATTTGGTTTCAGACCAGGTCACTCTACTCTGGACATGCTGCTTCTGCTGTCTCAACAATGGATGGAGGTCCTCAATGCCAAACAGGAAATTAGAGCTGTCTCCCTCGACATATCACGTGCCTTCGACACGGTCTGGCACCCCGCTCTGCTCACCAAACTCTCCTCCTTTGGTATCCATGGAAATCTCCACGCATGGCTGGCGGACTTCCTCTCTAGTCGTCGTCAACGTGTGGCCCTGAATGGGTTTCTCTCATCTCCTCTTCCTGTTCAGGCTGGAGTTCCCCAAGGCAGTGTTCTGGGCCCCGTGCTTTTTCTGGTCTTCATCAATGATCTCTCTGACTCTCTCGAAAATCCTCTCTATCTCTTTGCTGATGACTCCACTCTCTGCCGCTCCATTCCTCTTCCCTCAGATCGGCAGTCTGCTGCCTCCTCACTCTCTGAAGACCTGGACAAAATCACAGACTGGTCAAACAAGTGGAACATGTCTTTCAATCCTGACAAATCTCACACTCTTACTATGTCTCTCCGAAAAGATCGACTGGACAACCCTCCCATCTACTTTCTCAACAATCCTCTCCAAGAAGTTCTGTCGCTCAAGATTTTGGGTCTCACTATCTGCCATGATCTTTCTTGGGAAAACCACATTTTCAAGCTGGCCTCCAAAGCCAGTCGCCGACTGGGCATCCTCCGTCGTGCGAAGTCCTTCCTCGGCACACCTGAGCTCCTCACCACATACAAGGCTTTCATCCGCAGCTCAATGGAATACTGTTCTCCCCTATGGGCCGGTGCTCCTGCCTCTCACCTAGCTCGGCTTCACGCTCTTGAAACCAAAGCTTTCAGAATTATTGGAATCTCCCGCGATGAAGCTATCTCTGAGGGCCTTTCACTCACTCACCGCAGGCAGGTAGGTGGTCTTTCTGTCTTCTACCGACTCCTCTCCGGCCTTGCACCCCCAGCTCTCTCTGTGCTCTGTCCCCCAAATATTCCTACAGGTCGCACAAGATCTGCCAGCAACCCTCTGATGGTTAAACTGCCGAAATCTCGGCTCTCTGCTCACCTTCACTCTTTCATTCCTCTTTTCTCCCGCCTCTGGAACAAACTCCCTCACTCCCTTCAATCCCACTCCTCCCTCCAGGTCTTTAAAACAGCTGTTCACCACCATCTCTTATCTTCCCCCATCCAAAACCTTGATCTTTTCTACCCCCGCTAATTCACCCCAGATCCACCTTGTTTGAAATTCCAACTTCTTTCCTGGAAGTCCTGGCAGTGTCCATATGTTTTATACCTCTCCCACCGCCCCCTTCCCATGCCCCCCCCCCCCCAAAGCCCTCGCCCTCTCTCAGATCTCTCGATGTCTCCATGTCTCTCGGTCCCTGCTCTCAAATGTTGTGTTTGTGTCCTTCCCCCTCTCTCCCCATCTTGTCTACCGCTCCCGATGTTATATGTTTTATGTGTCTGTTTGTCTTTCTGTGTGATTAATGTTCGCTCTTTCACGAGCCTCGATCTTGTATACAAAAAAAACAAAAAAAAAAACAAATGAGTGACAAAATCTATGGAATAGAGGGTAATATGAGGGAAATAAAAGAGGATGTTAATAGAAATGGGAAACAGATGGGAGGAATGGGTGACAAAATTGATGGTTGGACGAGTGAATTAAGGGAAGAACAAAAGAATGAAAATGGGGCACAGGAGAAGCCATGGGCAACAGAATTTGATTCAAAACGGGAATGAAATAGGGTGCAACACAGTATGGAAGACTTGGGGCACAGGAGAGGGAAAATTTTAATACGACATGTTCGACTGTAAATAGGGGGAACTCAAATTTAAATGGGAAATATTTCTTGAATGAGGACCTGGAAGGCTGTCGAGCTGGTGTGGATGTCACAATGCAACAACAAGGAGAAGAATTGGGACTTTTGCAGCACCAGGGCAGTTGTGTGGAGCAACAGGGGATTAAAATATTGGAGGTCCGTGTAACCGAACCAGCCCGGGTGTGTATAGATAAAGACCTGTTGGGGCCAGAATTGATTGGGGATGATGATGATGATAATGAATTTGGACCGGAGTGGCTGAGCACCTTGGACAGTACCATCAAGGAAGCGGTTGATCGAGTCCACCAGAGTCTGGGGGTGAGGTGAGTTGGTCTGTGGAATATCCCCAGGATGAGGTTAAGGTGACTGAGGGGACCCTCACCAAGAACTACGATTGGGTACAAGGGGCTCCGAAATTAGATACCCAGTTGGTGGGGAGTTTTGGCCCCGAGCTGGACTCTGATATGGAGGAGTCAGGAAATGTAGCCTCGGAAAAACTCGTCCCCATAATTAATTTGGAGCAGCTGCAGAGAGGGGCAGAAGAACCCGAAGAAGGGGTCGTTACCTGCAGCTGTGGTTATTAGGCACATGAGGCCAAACATTTTAAAAGGAAATTGAAATTGAAATGGGAGTTCAATTGGGAACAGCCTTGGAGGGAGTTGGGCCCTGGGCTGCGAAATTCAGACCGAGGGAGGTAATTGAGGTCGGCCACGGGGAAAATTTGCCCCTTTGAAAATTGGTTTATGCCAGCCAGCTGGGGGGCTGCGCTGGAGAGATTGGGACATTGGGTCTGACCATGGGTGTCATGGTACAGCCTGGGCTCCACCGGGGGTCTGGTGGAATGTGGCGTCCCTTGTCCATCAGGGCGCCATCCGAGCGCGTGTCTTGGGCCAGCAGGGTCACCGGACCCTGGTGGGGATTATGACCTCCGGGTCCGAGGTGGTTTCTCACAGGTACCTGGGATGGTGTATTATGAGGACCACTAGTGGGAGGTGTTGTGGGCTGCGCTTTGGTGGTGGCACTGCGGATGGCCAACCTGGGCCTGATGTGGTGACTGCCTGGGCATGTGGCCTGACAGCCTCTCCCTGAGACTCTGAGACAGCCAGCATGTGGTGACCTGCCATGCTGTGCTGGTCTATGGACGTGGGTCAATCCGCATGGACAGGAATGGTATAGCCTACTGGACAACCATCGGGGCATCTGTGGAACATGATGGTATGAGCATGATCTTCCACAGATGATCTGTTATGATTTGTGGACTCTCGGCTTGGGAAGAGAGCCATGGGATTGGATGGGGAATTTGGAACATGCCGAGCATATGGGGCAATGCTCGGCTGGCAAGTGTATGGAGAAGCACCCTTCTTTGGTGAAAATAGTGAATTGTGGAAATAATTGGCACCGGTAATCTGAGGGTGAGATGCAAATTTAAGGGTGAATTTTGTGAGGCCATGGCGGACACTGCACAGTGGCACCATTATTGATCCAGGTATGTTAGACCAAAGTGTTGGAGGCTGGGACAAAAATGAATAGAGTAGCAGGACACAGCCTTCAATTGGCTACGGGGGGCAATATTTGGGATGCGGGGTTTTGGCGATGTGGTTGGGTAGTCTGGAGGTCAACGTGGTGTTATGGGTGTCCGAGGTGTGCGGATTATGTCTTCTGGATGAGTCTCCTAGGGGAGCATGGCTGTCAACTAGACCTTGGGTGTGGTCAAGTGTGGGTGGGCCCTGGGGGCTGCATGTGAGTGGACTGGGGGATGTGAGAGGTGCATGGGACGTGATGTGGATGCCACACACTGCGACCGTCCCCTCCAGGTCTGAGGCCTTGGGATTGGTGGAGTTGGCACCAGGTGCTCACAACATTGGCCAGCTGGGGCTAGTGGAGCCGTGTTCCTCACAGGGGGCCGAAGGATGGATGGTCGGTCACACCCTTATTGACACTCATGGGCCATGTTGGCGTTTCGGCTGCTCAACTTACCTGATTGCCCTTGCACGGTAGAGGGGTGGAGCTGTTGTAACCCAATGTAGTGGTGTAGTAAAGGTCACCGGAGGAGGCGGATCCACATACTTGCCAGTACAGTCAGATAAAAAGCAATTTGAGGAAAATTGATTGGCTCCATGGGAATTTAGAATTCGGTGGGGTGGATGGCACTTTTGGACCCAAACTACCTGAACACAAGGTAAAGGTAAGGCCTTGATGTTTACTCTCCTAGGGTTCAGTACTTGCTTAGAAATTATAACATGTGGAATTTGGAATGGGGTGGGTGAGAGTGATGGCATGGCCAGTGAAGGGATTGGTATGTGTGCCACAAAGTGTCTTGTGGGTCGCGTATGTTTATGTGTCGAGGTTATGGTGTTTTGTGTGGTCGTGAGGATGGAGATTAAATGGTGATTATTGTGTTTGGAAATTTGAAATGTGAATGGGGATTCCACATGTAGGCAGGCCATGGCAGCATCTTTTCGTAACATTCTGAGGTACTCGCATTCTAATTATACATACTTTATGGTGGTACTCGCATTCTAATTGTACATACTTTATAAACGTACTCACATTCTCATTATACATACTTTATAGACGTACTCACATTCTAATTATACATACTTTATAGACATACTCACATTGTAATTGCACATACTTTATAGACGTACTCACATTCTAATTATACATACTTTATGGAGGTACTCGCATTCTAATTACACATACTTTATGGAGGTACTCGCATTCTATTTGTACATACTTTACAGACACTCACATTCTAAGTGTACATTCTTTAAAGAGGTACTCGCATTCTAAGTGTACATACTTGGTAGAAACTCGCATTCTAATTGTACATACTTTATAGACACTCACATTGTAATTGCACATACTTTATAGACACTCACATTGTAATTGCACATACTTTATAGACACTCACATTGTAATTGCACATACTTCATAGACACTCACATTGTAATTGCACATACTTTATAGACACTCACATTGTAATTGCACATACTTCATAGACACTCACATTGTAATTGGACATACTTTATAGACATTCTAATTGTAAAACGTGCTCGTATTGTAATCTAAATATCTATAACGCTCAGTAGACTTTTTGTTCCACCAAATAACAGCAAAACGGAGTTGAGTAAAAGGGTGAAAATTCTACAGATGCTGTGATAAATAACTACCTCTGTCGGTTTGAACGTTTGAAAGAGAATAGACGTCTGGATCAACTTTTGAATTAAATTTAAAACCCGATTTATATATACTAGGGCATTGCCCGTACTATATCTATATCTAAAATTATATCCCCCCCCCCTCTATTTACATGAAATGGTTTGGTCCAAAGCGAACGGCTTGCGAGTACGGTGACAATCCCCCCCCTCTATTTACATGCAATGGTTTGGTCCAAAGCGAACGGCTTCCGGAGTTTGGTAAAGAAATCGCCATCGCGTGCACAAACGCGCAGGAAAGCGAATGAATCGCAAATTCGTTTTTATTAGTTTTAAAACATAGTTTAACGCCAACATAGTTTGCAAACGTGAAATAAATGAATACGCTCTCAAATGTGCCATCCGAGGCAGAGTGTGTCCGCCACGTTCGGCACACGCGATAGTTCGCTGCTCTCTGATTGGTTGAATCGTTTTTTGGACATAGCTCGGTAAGTAATTGTCCGATTAATATGAAACCTTGAAAAGGCACATCCTCGGGTCCCCAGCAATATACCTGGCAAGTTAAAAGTATATCGGACCCGTGGTTGTCGAGAAACAGCGGTCACAGACAAACGTACAGACGTACAAACGTACAGAGATTACTGGAATTATAGATAGATATAAACGCAAGTTGTCTGTGTGTGTCCGCGTTTTATTCAGAGATGGCTGAACGGATCTTCATCAAACTTTTAGAGGTTCATCAGTGAGTGCCTGGGAGTGTTTTAGGCAAAGAGAAAATTTGAAAAAAAAAAGTTCTTTTTTTTTGGAGTTAAAAAAAAAATCGCTCGATAGTGCTGAAGCCTTTTAAAAAGAATGACAGTTATATACAAGTACACATTCGCATAAATAAATACAAAACAATTACCAGACATTTGAATACAAATAAATCAAACAATTCCGGAAGTGTACGAATTTGGTTAGTATGGCTTCTTCTTCTTCCTGATCGGCATCACACTTAACTCAGAAACGTGAGCCACTCCCCTTCCTCTCCTGCCTCCCCCCTCCCCTTTCCCCCTCCCCGACCCTCCCCTTTAAGATATAAATTCTCTCTAAAAGAGCTTCCACTTCTGACTGCTCCCCTTCCCCCTCTCCCCACCCTTCCCCCCTCCTTTCCCCCTCCCCTTCCCCCCCTGACCCTCCCCTTTAAGATATAGATTCTCCATACAAGAGCTTCTTTCCCCCTCCCCTTCCCCCCCTGACCCTCCCCTTTAAGATATAGATTCTCCATACAAGAGCTTCTTTCCCCCTCCCCTTCCCCCCCTGACCCTCCCCTTTAAGATATAGATTCTCCATACAAGAGCTTCTCCCTTCTGACTGCTCCCCTTCCTTCCCTCCCATCCCCTTCCCCCCTTCCCCCCACCCCTAGTTCTGCTAGTTATACATATTTTATAGATGTACTCTTCTAATTGTACATACTTTACAAGCGTACTCACATTCCAAATGTATATCCTTTTTGCCATGTTTACATTCTAATTGTACATGCTTTTTAGACATACTTACATTCTAATTTTACATGCATCATGGAGGTGTACTACTGGCTACATGTTCTGAAAAAAAATAGAAAGTGTACTACTGGCGACCACTAGGTGGCGCATGTGGCCTACGTCAGCACATTCTGCGTGGTCAAACAGACAAACAAATGAAAAATCAGTCAGAGACTGAGGACTTGCCGGAATGTACTTTTTTATCGGCCATTTTGTCATATCATACCACCCGTTTATAATCATTTGCGCCTCCCAATTGAAGCCCCGCCCTTAGGGCGGGTACCATTGCTAGTAATATATAATGGCGATACAACAATTTTTACCGCTTTGCTTTGAAGAACAGAAATGAAGGGGGAGGAGCATGTTAATATGTGTGGTTGAAGGTTTTGGGTGGTGAGGGGGCTTGAAGCCAGATTTTAATCTTACAGCCGCCATGTTGATGCTCGCCGTCACTGCGATGCGAAGCGAAAGACGCCTCAGAGTTGTCACATTCACAATCGCTATGTCGTATGTACTCGTGATACGTGTTTCCTTCATTGTGAAAACTACCAAGTCAACAGTTAAAAGGATTTTAGGCCGATAGGTGTTACGGTCTTGGCAAGATCGATGGAGACAGCGATCTGTTAGTTTATAGACCGCCCAAATAGCTATGTGGAATTCTCTCATGTAGAGATTAAACCCACGTCATTTGAACCTTGGCAGAGGTCATTATTTACTTTTAATGATGTTTGTATACGAATCAAAAAGAAGATAATTGGTTTTGGGTCGTTCTTTAAGCATATCTCGTGGGATTGTGAGTTGGAGAGATGACCGTGATGGCGGGTACCGTTGCTACTTAGCAAAAAACGTTTTTCACATTTTGGGTGACCTTGAGCTTGACCTTGGGCCTAGAGAGTCAAAAATTCGGGCACAGTCTATTCCAGGGCACTATTCCAGCGCACAAACAGACAGACAGACAAACAGACAGACAAACCAACCAACCAACATACTGTACTTGCCGGAATCTATTCTGGCAAGTAACAAACAGACATAAACAAACAGCCCCACAGTGATCTCACTACATGTTCATCTGGAGACGGGTCATCTTCACGGAGGAGAGTGCCAGACAGAAATCATAAGAACCACCCAAGACGAACCTCCCATCTTTGTTTGATGTCGAGTTTCCTCTGGCAATGACTTCCTTTGATGATGTCAAGTCTCCTCGGGCAATGACTTCCTTTGATGAAGTCGAGTCTCCTCGGGCAATGACTTCCTTTGATGATGTCGAGTCTCCTCGGGCAATGATTTCCTTTGATGATGTCGAGTCTCCTCGGGCAATGACTTCCTTTGATGATGTTCAGTCTCCTCGGGCAATGACTTCCTTTGATGATGTTGAGTCTCCTCGGGCAATGACTTCCTTTGATGATGTTCAGTCTCCTCGGGCAATGACTTCCTTTGATGATGTCGAGTCTCCTCGGGCAATGACTTCCTTTGATGATGTTGAGTCTCCTCGGGCAATGACTTCCTTTGATGATGTTCAGTCTCCTTGGGCAATGACTTCTTTGATGACGTCGAGTTTCCTCGGGCAATGACTTCCTTTGATGATGTTCAGTCTCCTCGGGCAATGACTTCCTTTGATGATGTTGAGTCTCCTCGGGCAATGACTTCCTTTGATGATGTTCAGTCTCCTCGGGCAATGACTTCCTTTGATGATGTCGAGTCTCCTCGGGCAATGACTTCCTTTGATGATGTTCAGTCTCCTCGGGCAATGACTTCCTTTGATGATGTTCAGTCTCCTCGGGCAATGACTTCCTTTGATGATGTTCAGTCTCCTCGGGCAATGACTTCCTTTGATGATGTTCAGTCTCCTCGGGCAATGACTTCCTTTGATGATGTTGAGTCTCCTCGGGCAATGACTTCCTTTGATGATGTTCAGTCTCCTTGGGCAATGACTTCCTTTGATGATGTCGAGTCTCCTCGGGCAAAGACTTCCTTTGATGACGTCGAGTTTCCTTGGGCAATGACTTCCTTTGATGATGTCGAGTCTCCTCGGGCAAAGACTTCCTTTGATGATATTCAGTCTCCTCGGGCAATGACTTCCTTTGATGTCCAGTCTCCTCGGGCAATGACTTCCTTTGATGATGTCGAGTCTCCTCGGGCAAAGACTTCCTTTGATGATGTCGAGTCTCCTCGGGCAATGACTTCCTTTGATGATGTTGAGTCTCCTCGGGCAATGACTTCCTTTGATGATGTCGAGTCTCCTCGGGCAATGACTTCCTTTGATGATGTTCAGTCTCCTTGGGCAATGACTTCTTTGATGACGTCGAGGTCGAGTTTCCTCGGGCAATGACTTCCTTTGATGATGTCGAGTCTCCTCGGGCAAAGACTTCCTTTGATGATATTCAGTCTCCTCGGGCAATGACTTCCTTTGATGTCCAGTCTCCTCGGGCAATGACTTCCTTTGATGATGTCGAGTCTCCTCGGGCAAAGACTTCCTTTGATGATGTCGAGTCTCCTCGGGCAATGACTTCCTTTGATGATGTTGAGTCTCCTCGGGCAATGACTTCCTTTGATGATGTCGAGTCTCCTCGGGCAATGACTTCCTTTGATGATGTTCAGTCTCCTTGGGCAATGACTTCTTTGATGACGTCGAGTTTCCTCGGGCAATGACTTCCTTTGATGATGTTCAGTCTCCTCAGGCAATGACTTCCTTTGATGATGTTGAGTCTCCTCGGGCAATGACTTCCTTTGATGATGTTGAGTCTCCTCGGGCAATGACTTCCTTTGATGAAGTTGAGTCTCCTCGGGCAATGACTTCCTTTGATGATGTTCAGTCTCCTCGGGCAATGACTTCCTTTGATGATGTCGAGTCTCCTCGGGCAATGACTTCCTTTGATGATGTTCAGTCTCCTCGGGCAATGACTTCCTTTGATGATGTTCAGTCTCCTCGGGCAATGACTTCCTTTGATGATGTTCAGTCTCCTCGGGCAATGACTTCCTTTGATGATGTTCAGTCTCCTTGGGCAATGACTTCCTTTGATGATGTCGAGTCTCCTCGGGCAAAGACTTCCTTTGATGACGTCGAGTTTCCTCGGGCAATGACTTCCTTTGATGATGTCGAGTCTCCTCGGGCAAAGACTTCCTTTGATGATATTCAGTCTCCTCGGGCAATGACTTACTTTGATGTCCAGTCTCCTCGGGCAATGACTTCCTTTGATGATGTCGAGTCTCCTCGGGCAAAGACTTCCTTTGATGATATTCAGTCTCCTCGGGCAATGACTTCCTTTGATGTCCAGTCTCCTCGGGCAATGACTTCCTTTGATGATGTCGAGTCTCCTCGGGCAAAGACTTCCTTTGATGATGTCGAGTCTCCTCGGGCAATGACTTCCTTTGATGATGTCGAGTCTCCTCGGGCAATGACTTCCTTTGATGATGTCGAGTCTCCTCGGGCAATGACTTCCTTTGATGATGTTCAGTCTCCTTGGGCAATGACTTCTTTGATGACGTCGAGTTTCCTCGGGCAATGACTTCCTTTGATGAAGTTCAGTCTCCTCGGGCAATGACTTCCTTTGATGATGTTGAGTCTCCTCGGGCAATGACTTCCTTTGATGATGTTCAGTCTCCTCGGGCAATGACTTCCTTTGATGATGTTGAGTCTCCTCGGGCAATGACTTCCTTTGATGATGTTCAGTCTCCTCGGGCAATGACTTCCTTTGATGATGTCGAGTCTCCTCGGGCAATGACTTCCTTTGATGATGTCCAGTCTCCTCCGGCAATGACTTCCTTTGA
The DNA here is from genome assembly GCF_964187855.1 of Myxine glutinosa. NCBI lineage: Eukaryota > Metazoa > Chordata > Myxini > Myxiniformes > Myxinidae > Myxine > Myxine glutinosa. Next base: position 143,712,950 of record NC_136261.1, on the reverse strand, counting down.
TGATGTTCAGTCTCCTCGGGCAATGACTTCCTTTGATGATGTTCAGTCTCCTCGGGCAATGACTTCCTTTGATGATGTTCAGTCTCCTCGGGCAATGACTTCCTTTGATGATGTTCAGTCTCCTCGGGCAATGACTTCCTTTGATGATGTTGAGTCTCCTCGGGCAATGACTTCCTTTGATGATGTTCAGTCTCCTTGGGCAATGACTTCCTTTGATGATGTCGAGTCTCCTCGGGCAAAGACTTCCTTTGATGACGTCGAGTTTCCTCGGGCAATGACTTCCTTTGATGATGTCGAGTCTCCTCGGGCAAAGACTTCCTTTGATGATATTCAGTCTCCTCGGGCAATGACTTACTTTGATGTCCAGTCTCCTCGGGCAATGACTTCCTTTGATGATGTTCAGTCTCCTCGGGCAATGACTTCCTTTGATGATGTTGAGTCTCCTCGGGCAATGACTTCCTTTGATGATGTTCAGTCTCCTTGGGCAATGACTTCCTTTGATGATGTCGAGTCTCCTCGGGCAAAGACTTCCTTTGATGACGTCGAGTTTCCTCGGGCAATGACTTCCTTTGATGATGTCGAGTCTCCTCGGGCAAAGACTTCCTTTGATGATATTCAGTCTCCTCGGGCAATGACTTACTTTGATGTCCAGTCTCCTCGGGCAATGACTTCCTTTGATGATGTCGAGTCTCCTCGGGCAAAGACTTCCTTTGATGATGTCGAGTCTCCTCGGGCAATGACTTCCTTTGATGATGTTCAGTCTCCTTGGGCAATGACTTCTTTGATGACGTCGAGTTTCCTCGGGCAATGACTTCCTTTGATGATGTTCAGTCTCCTCGGGCAATGACTTCCTTTGATGATGTTGAGTCTCCTCGGGCAATGACTTCCTTTGATGATGTTCAGTCTCCTCGGGCAATGACTTCCTTTGATGATGTTGAGTCTCCTCGGGCAATGACTTCCTTTGATGATGTTCAGTCTCCTCGGGCAATGACTTCCTTTGATGATGTCGAGTCTCCTCGGGCAATGACTTCCTTTGATGATGTTCAGTCTCCTCGGGCAATGACTTCCTTTGATGATGTTCAGTCTCCTCGGGCAATGACTTCCTTTGATGATGTTCAGTCTCCTCGGGCAATGACTTCCTTTGATGATGTTCAGTCTCCTCGGGCAATGACTTCCTTTGATGATGTTGAGTCTCCTCGGGCAATGACTTCCTTTGATGATGTTCAGTCTCCTTGGGCAATGACTTCCTTTGATGATGTCGAGTCTCCTCGGGCAAAGACTTCCTTTGATGACGTCGAGTTTCCTCGGGCAATGACTTCCTTTGATGATGTCGAGTCTCCTCGGGCAAAGACTTCCTTTGATGATATTCAGTCTCCTCGGGCAATGACTTCCTTTGATGTCCAGTCTCCTCGGGCAATGACTTCCTTTGATGATGTCGAGTCTCCTCGGGCAAAGACTTCCTTTGATGATGTCGAGTCTCCTCGGGCAATGACTTCCTTTGATGATGTCGAGTCTCCTCGGGCAATGACTTCCTTTGATGATGTCGAGTGTCCTCGGGCAATGACTTCCTTTGATGATGTCGAGTGTCCTCGGGCAATGACTTCCTTTGATGATGTCCAGCCAGCCATAGAGATGATATACGCAGGTAAGTGTGTGGCATCGACCCCCCCCCCCCCCCCCGCCCTCCCGTCACCACTCCTCTCCATCAAACCAGTGAGGTGGTACTCATTTTGCCGACCTCGGAAGGATGACAGGCTGAGTCAACTCCACCTAGCGTTAATTCAACGGGATTCGAATTCAGGACCGAAGGATCCCAAGCCCGCTGCCCTATCCATTAGGCCAACACGAAAACATATATAGAGAACATAGAGAGTGTATCCTTTGCTCTTCTTACAGACAAGAACAAGGGCAAATCAAAACTTCAGATCAGCTTGTTGTCCAAAATCTATTATATGCAAGTGTACCAGAGTTTTTCACGTGGAATACATAAAAATGTCTTCCATGATGGTGAAAAAACTACTTTTAAAAAGAAGCAATGCTCTTGGAAGAGTGTACCATGTCCATCCTTATTATCACGAATGCTTTTAACTGCAGTTGTTGTTGCATCACAATAAAGGCCCCATCTCATTTGAGGACATCAAGACATTACAAGGGATCAACTGTTACACCTTGAGAGAGGTCTGCTGCCTCATGGGTCTGCTGGAGGATGACCAGCATTGGCATCTTTGCATGAAAGAAGCTTCAGAAAGATGTTCTCCATCAAAGCTGCACTCACTCTTTGCCATCTTGCTCACAACTTGTGACCTTGGAAACCCATTCCATGCTTTGGGAACAAAGCAATGCATGGCGGAGGATACTTTATATGAATGTCGCTTGAAAGCAAGGCAGGCAGACATGAATTACAATGACTACATCTTCAATGATGCACTCATGTGTCTGTCAGACACTGTGGACCTAATGGGAGGTCAAATGCTGGATGTGTACGGATTTCCGATTCCGGTGTCACACTAGGATGACAACAGACTAGCGGGAGAAATTCTTCAAAAGAAGTCTTATGACTGTGTCGCGCTTCTTAATGACGTTGAACAAACAGAGCCGCAGCTTACGGATGAACAAATGGTTATTTATAACAATGTGATGGCACACATCAATTCTGGGATAGGAGGATTAATCTTATTGGATGTTCCTGGTGGCACAGGGAAGACATACCTCATAACCCTCATTCTCGCAAAGGTTTGTTCAAGTGGTCATGTCGCTTTGAAAGCTGCAATCAGTGGGATTGCTGCCCAGATTATTGAAAGCAGACGAACAGCCCATTCTACATTTAAGATTCCACTCAACCTTTGGTTATGACTAACTTCCCTGAAATTCGGGCATTGGTTATGACTAACTTCCCTGAAAATGTCTGCAGCTCTTCTTCTGCTCCAATCGGCTCATCTGATCATGTGCTTGTTAAAGTGGACATCTCTCTGACCATTCTCAGAGAGCCTCCTCAGCATCGACGAGTCTGGCATTTCACTCAGGCCAACTGGCACGGTCTTCAAGCAGCCATCAATCATCTGGACTGGTCTCCCATCTCTACCGCCTCTGACATCAACTCATCCTGGGGATTCTTCCAAAGTAAATTGCTCTCTCTCATGTACATATTTATCCCATCTCGTCTTCAGTTGTCAAACCCTTCCTCCCGTCCATGGCACACGGAATCTTGTGGTGAGGCTGTTGCCCAGAAACAACTTGCCTTCGTCTCCTGGAAAGCAAATCCAACGGAAGGAAATCTCATTTCCTTTCACAAAGCCCGAAACAAGTGTGTGTCCACCCTCAGGAGAGCCAGGAAACAATATCTCTCCATTCTCAAGACCGAACTCTCTTATCTGTCTCCCTCTTCCAAATCCTGGTGGCGTCTGGTCAAATCTGTTTCTGGTGTTTGTTGCCCCTCCATCCCCTCCCTCAACTCAAACGGCTACACAGCTGACTCCGCACGTGAAAAAGCTGAATGCCTCAACTCTGTGTTTGCCTCTAAATCTTGTGTCCCAAACCCATCCCTCTCTGTACCCACCATAACCAGTCATACCCAGCTGCTCCTGGACTCTGTGTCCTTTCCTCCTGACAAGGTGGAAATGTTTCTGTCAACCCTCGACTCTGATTCTGCAACTGGACCTGACGACATCAGCCCATGGATCCGAAAATCCTGTTCTTCCACTCTTTCACTCCCTCTCTCTGTTCTCTTCACCCTCTATTTTGCTCAAGGTCATGTGCCATCTGCTTGGAAATCAGCCAACATCACCGCCTTGCACAAAAAAGGTGCAAAAACAGATCCTAGCAACTACAGACCAATCAGCCTTCTCCCAATTATCAGCAAAGTCATGGAATCCATCATTGCTTCGGATATGAAATCTTTCCTCTTCTCCAAAGGCTTGATCTCTGATCATCAATTTGGTTTCAGACCAGGTCACTCTACTCTGGACATGCTGCTTCTGCTTTCTCAACAATGGATGGAGGTCCTCAATGCCAAACAGGAAATTAGAGCTGTCTCCCTTGACATATCACGTGCCTTCGATGCGGTCTGGCACCCCGCTCTGCTCACCCCTCCTCCTTTGGTATCCATGGAAATCTCTACGCATGGCTGGCGGACTTCCTCTCTAGTCGTAGTCAATGTATGGCCCTGAATGGGTTTCTCATCTCCTCTTCCTGTTCAGGCTGGAGTTCCCAAAGGCAGGGTTCTGGGCCCTGTGCTTTTTCTGGTCTTCATCAATGATCTCTCTGACTCTCTTGAAAATCCTCTCTATCTCTTTGCTGATGACTCTACTCTTTGTCGCTCCATTCCTCATCCCTCAGATCGGCAGTCTGCAGCCTCCTCACTCTCTGCAGACCTGGACAAAATCACAGACTGGGCAAACGAGTGGAACATGTCTTTCAATCCTGACAAATCTCACACTCTTACGATGTCTCTCCGAAAAGACCGACTGGACAACCCTCCCATCCACTTTCTGAATAATCCTCTCCAAGAAGTTCTGTCACTCAAGCTTTTGGGTCTCACGATCTGCCATGATCTTTCCTGGGAAAACCACATTTCAAATCTCGCCTCCATAGCCAGTCGCCGACTGGGCATCCTCCGTCGTGTGAAGTCCTTCCTTGGCACACCTGAGCTCCTCACCACATACAAGGCTTTCATCCGCAGCTCAATGGAATACTGCTCTCCCCCCCTGGGCTGGTGCTCCTGCCTCACACCTAGCTCGTCTTCACTCTGTTGAAACCAAAGCGTTCAGAATCATTGGAATCTCCCGCGATGAAGCTAACTCCGAAGGCCTTTCACTCACTCACCGCAGGCAGGTTGGTGGTCTTTCCGTCTTCTACCGACTCCTCTCCGGCCTTGCCCCCCCAGCTCTCTCTCTGGGCTCTGGCCCCAAAATATTCCTACAGGTCGCACAAGATCTGCCTGCAACCCTCTTATGTTTAAACTGCCAAAATCAAGACTCTCTGCTCACCTTCACTCCTTCATTCCTCTTTTCTCCCGCCTCTGGAACAAACTCCTTCACTCTCTTCAATCCCACTCCTCCCTCCAGGTCTTTATAACAGCTGTTCACCACCATCTCTTATCTTCCCCCATCCAAAACCTTGAACTTTTCTACTCCCGTTAATTCACCCCAGATCCACTTTTTTGAAATACCAACTTCTTTCCTGGAAGTCATAGCTGTGTCCATGTGTTTTTTTTTTTACCTCAACCCCTCTTCCCACACCTCCTCCCCCCAGGCTCTTTTCCTCCCACAGATCTCCCGATGTCCCTGCTCTCAAATGTTCTAATTGTGTGCTTCCCCCTCTCTCCCAATCTTGTCTTCCGCTCTCTTTATTTCGTTTTATGTATCCGTTTATTTTTTTGGGTCATTAATGTTAGCTCTTACACGAGCCTCGATCTTGTATACAAAAAAAAGAAAAGAAAAAAGTCTTCTTCTGTGATGAAGCTGCAATGTCACACTGACTGGCAGTGGAAGCTCTCGACTGAACGCTGAAGGACATCCTCAAGAGCAGCGACCTCAGGTGATGATGTCCCCTTTGTGAGATGCTAATTTTAAAAGAATTACCAGAACTCAGCACTAGGGCATGATTCATTAGTGTGAAGCCATGTTTAAATACTCATTCACAATTTTAATAACGACATGCATTGGCTGTGGCGAATGGGTCTCTACGGGGTGGGGGGGTCTCCCTACCTTGCTCAGCAGTAGTGATGAATGATTTAAGACGAGCTGGATTAATATTTGATTCTCCAAAAGTGCAGATTTGTAGACATTGAGTACACTCTGCCAAAATAAAAAAACTTCCGGTCACATCAATGCCATAAAAATGGTGGAAGGTGTTTGGGGAAAATGACGTGATTATCTGGAACATTCCAGCCACTCTTAATAACTTCCGATTGGCTAATTGTCCTATGTTTCTCCTCCTGAATATAAGCCTGGCATTGGCTTAACAGTTGAGGTGGCTGGCTTGAGATCTCAGGTATCGGCAAAATGAGGTCCAGCTGACTGGTAATGGGGGGAATGGCATCAGCGGAACAACCGCACCCCCAGAAAATGATGCAGCCAAGCAGCTACAGACCGCATACAAACCACCACCAGCACCCCCTGAATAATGGAGTTGAGAGATTCCAGCAGTGGGGAATAAGCTGATAGTGAATGCTGCTGGACGGATTAGGTCGATGTGGAATAACCGCTTGATGTGGAGTGTTTGGAGGAGTGAACAAGCCTGGAATTGATTATTCCAAGGCCGAGCTGCACTGGATGATGCCAGGACGAACAAGCTCAACGCAAAGATAAACTAAGGCGTGCTTTTTCCATTTACGTCAGGACATTCTGGAACAATCCAGAACATTAAAATCGAAGCTCCAGACTTCCAGTTTATTCCAGGTAAAGAGAGAGTTTTTTTTAATAATCTTTCCAAGATAGAGACTCATAGAAGACAAATGTGACGGAGTAAAAAGGCAATGAACTGACTGTGGGGTAGTGGGGCAACAGTTGTACATAATACACCAGACAATGAATGAAGAGGTAATGAGGAGAGAGAAGGCGGAATGAAACACTGAAACCTGCAAGTAAGAGGATTAATGGGGGTAACAAAGATATTCTGGGTAAAAATGGGGGCTGGGGTGTCATGAGATGATGGTGCACCGCCTGCTTGAAGCCCTGGAGGGAAGAGTGGGATGGAAGTGTCTGGAAGGTTATTTGACAGGTGGGAGAAGCAAGGAACAAAGGGGTGTCGGAGGACTGATAGAGCAGAGGTGGCTAAACTGGAGAAGAGACTGCAAAAAAGAGAGACCACCGACCTGCTTGCAATGTGAATGTGAAAGACATTGTGCTTCACCCTCATCACAGGAGATTCCATCTTCCTGCAGTAAATGTGTTCCATACTGCAAAATGGCTGGCAGATATAGTGCTAAGAGGGTTTCCTGTAAACCAGAAAGCTGTTTTTACATTTACTGCAGGAAAACATGATGCCATCTGCCACACATCTGGAGGTCACTCTATCTGAGAGAGACAGAGTGGGCTGCAGCTTCCTCTTTGAGCATCACAGAATTCTTACCATCACCATGGAATACGTCTGGAAACATTTGGATCGGGTGTTGCTGCAAAAACGAATTGTGCCAAGTAACATGCAAGAGCTGCAACAAAACCTGCTCGACATTTGTCAAAATCTTGATGAGGCTGTCATACAGAATGTCATTCATTTGATGTCTTCATAGGTCCAATTACTCTGCGATGACAAAGATTATGCTACTTCATACTAATAATATGTCGTCCATTTAATTATGATCATGTCACAGATTGTCAAAATTACTCTTACTCTTAATTACATATCGACATGACGGATATAGATCTGTGGTTTAACAGTATTTTATTGAGTTGAGGATTTTGATCATCTGTGCTTGCTTTTGTAAAGTAATGATGACATTTATAGTAATTGTAAAGTTATTGGAAATATGTGTGTCATAGTACCTCCGCCAGGCTTAACAGTTTACATTTTGTATCCCACTGATAGGCCGGGTCAGGATTCGGACCTGAACCAAAATCGAATCGGCTTGTTCTGGTCACTTACCCAACTCATCCACCAAGTTTCATTCGAATCCGTCGAGAACTTCTTGAGATATTGTGCTTTATTTTGTTTTTGGCCCGATCTCTCAATGGTAAAGAATCACTTAAAATATATGGTATCCGGATCGGGATCTTCATCAAAATCTAACCAATTCATCCTTGTCACACATCTAACCTGTCCACCAAATTTCCTCCAAATCCGTCTGCAAAATTTTGAGATACCCTGTTCACAAATAGACAAACAGACAGAGACAGACAGGAGTGAAAACAGACCCTGCGTCCAGGCGGAGGTAATAAATTGTATGTCGCAATTGCAAGTGCCAATTAATCAATTGATCCTTGTGACTGGTCGTTTCTCATCATCAGAGCTTCAGTACATAATCCCTTCAGGATAGTCAATCAGATGTCTGGGACCTTGCGGAGACTCCCACTGGAGTCAACATATAACCGTCAGGTAATGGGTGTCTGGAAATGCCATCAAATGCCATATTGTGGGACAGGAAAACCCCCCACAGGCTCTGGGCCTTCTAGAGATGGCAGGGTGGTTTCACCAAGCCAGATAAATTAACAAGACAGGCGATCATTTTAACAGGCTAAGAGGACAGGCCAGGTCATACTTGGCCTTGGGGGAGTGGGGTATAGGTGGGGGGGGGGGGGGGGGGGGGGAATACCAGGGCTCTGTGTATCTAGGCAAGGAAATGCTCTGTCTGGTGAAACTTTACAGCCTAAGGTTACTGTAAAGTGCGTCCAGTCACTGTTTATCACGTTGATCAATAGTAATAATCCTAGACAGTTTGAGAAATCCTTGTGATGTCTGTACTTGTGGCTAATATCATAAAGGAGTACAGAAGGCACAAATAAGACAGGTAGGTGGACGTCAAACTCATTGCAACACCGCAAAGTTAACCAATCCGTAAATCCTTGTAATCCGCAGCGACCCGAACCTCGTGTAGGAGTTTGCAAATAAATTATATGAATGATAAAGGACAGTAGGAGACATCAGTGCACGGGGTACTTGTAAATACCATTATTTGACAACAGACAAATTAAAGGAATTTTTGAAGGTGGGATTTCAGCATCATGAGCCGAACGCTCAGATGGAAGTGCCAAGCAGGCCTACTCAATTTTTGTAGAGTTGGATGTCATGAGATTGAGTTTCGGTTTGTACATTTGTCATTGGATGGATATAAATAGAAGCAACGCCAAGAAAAAGTGACTGCAGTTGCACGTCACACTGGTCATCTTGTGGGGGGCAGCCAGTGCAGGTAAAGGACAGATGGTGGAATACCATAAAGGAGGTGGTAGAAGACAGGGAGACCACTGCCCTCTCTGCGATGTGTAGGTGAGATATAGTACTGTTGACGTGAGGTACACCTCAATATATTATGTACTGTTATGTCGGAGATACTCACATCAAGTATATTAATGCCTCGTCATGTTTTTACCTTGCACGTGAATAATTTGAAATCTCATCCATGAGTCTTGTAATCACATTTTATTACCTGGCAAAAAAAATTAAAATTTGGACAGGTATATTGATCACTCGGGTTTGTGTGTTTGTTTGTATGTTTGTTTGTCTGTCCGCTCACTTGTATTTGCATACAGGTCACAATTTTAAACCGAACTCCACGAAACTTCACCAAATGGTAGAGTTGATGGTCTGACAAAATCCTATATTTTTTTTATGTCAAAAGGTCAAAAGGCCAAAGGTCAACAACTTTTTTCAAATTTCTAAAATCTCAATTTGAATCTGATTGTCTTGAAATTTGAATAGGATTTTCACATCAGCTATCTGAATTCTACCACCAACTACTTTTGAGGTCAACATTGGTCACAAGTTCAACCACTTTTTTCAAATCTCTAAAATCCTCAATTTTCATCCGATTGACTTTAAATTTGAATAGGATTTTCACATCAGCTATCTGAATTCAACCACCAACTATTTATGAGGTCAACTTAGCTCAAAAGGTCAACAACTCTTTCAAATTTCCGAGATCTTTAATTTTCATCCGATTGACTTAAATTGGAATAGGATTTTCATTGCGAACTGAATTCAACCATCTATTTTTCAGGTCAACATAGGCCAAAAGGTCAACATAGGCCAAAAGTCAACAACCTTTTCAGATCTCTAAAATCCTCAATTTTCATCCCATTGACTTGAAATTTGAATTGGATTAGCATATCACCAAACTGAATACAAACACCAACTATTTTTGAGATCAACATAGGCCAAAAGGTCAACATAGGCCTAAGGTCAACCACTTTTTTCAAATTCCTAAAATGCTCAATTTACATCTGATTGACTTGAAATCTGAATAGGATTTACATGTCAGCTTACTGAAATCAACGACCAACTATTTTTGAGGTCAACATAGGCCAAAAGGTCAACATAGGCGGAATTTCTAAAATTGTCAATTTTCATCCGATTAACTTAAAATTTGAAGACGATTTGCATATCAGGTCACTAAATTCAACCACTAATTATTTTTGAGGTCAAAAGGATGCCCTACTGAGTGCCATTCTACTTTGTTATCTTTTGCCAAGTGTCGCTCTGAGTGATTTTTCATAATATTTCATATCTAATATTCATGACCTCTACTAGTCTACTTAAACTGTCTTCCTTCCATTCACTTCACCCTGTTTTACCCCCCAACTAAATTGACCATGTAAAGTCAGATTATGAGTGTGTCGTGCTGCAGACATAAAACGAAGCAGGAGGAAACAAAGTGAACATGGAGATAACCAAAGTGTGTGTGTGTGTGTGTGTGTGTGTGTGTGTGTGTATGTATGTATGTATGTATGTGTGTGTGTGTGTATGTATGTGTGTATATGTGTATTTGTGCATGGCAATGTGTATGTGTGTGTATGTATGTGCGTGTATGTGTATGTGTATATATGTGTGTTTGTGTGTATGTATATGTGTGTGTGTGTTTGTGTGTATGTATTTGTGTATGTATGTGTATGTGTGTGTGTATAGAAGTGTGTATGTGTGTGTGTTTGTGTATGTGTAATTGTATGTGTATGTGTGTGTATGTATGTGTGTGTGTTTATGTATGTGTGATTGTATGTGTATGTGTGTGTATTTATGCGTGTATGTGAGTGTATGTATGTGAGTGTATGTATGTGTGTGTGTGTGTTTGTGTATGTGTAATTGTATGTGTATCTGTGTGTATGCATGTGTGTGTGTTTGTGTATGTGTAATTGTATGTGTGTATTTATGCGTGTATGTGAGTGTATGTATGTGTGTGTGTGTGTGTGTTCCATAAATATGGAACAGATTGACACAGACAAATCCTCCAAGCACTCTGCTCCCACAGACCCAGACACTCTAATGAAAGATGCCTCGATTCTTGCTTGTTATTTTTGAGACCATGCCAAAACGAACGCACAAGATTTTGACAAGTTGGCCAAAGTGACTTCAAAAGTAATTTCGCACAGAGAATAGAACAACCTGTATTTTATCACCATCTTGATTTATGATGTCGGTCAACCTTACAAAAGAAAATCCTTATCCTCTTCGACGCAAACCTTTACAATTCCTTCCTGCAACCGAACTCTTTTACAAGTCCATTATTGTTTCCACGTTCATTGCAATTCATCACCCAAGCTCAGCTCCTCGGGTGACATTTATTTTAACCTCATCGCGAATTGATGGATGAGCTTGTCAGGGAATAATGATTATGAAATGTAGTGCAGCATCTCATGACTTCGACAAAATGATTACGGACAAATTCACTTTAAAACAATCAAGATCGATACTCATAATGAATGTGCCGGTAATTAATTAAGGCGTTTTGAGTTTTCAACTCGATTGTAAATACTGGCGCGAAGTATGGCGTGAACGTAATTTTCATATTGTCAGAGGCTTGTATTAAATCATGAATTCAATCATTTTAATGTGACTTTCATTTGCATGTGCGATTACACTCATTTTGTTTACTGCATAAATGTAGGTCGCTGGTAATGTGTGTGCTCAGTCGTCTGCAGGAGAATCATGTGAACGGAAGAACATATTCCTTAACTTGTACTGGATACCAAGCGAAGCATCAACATCTATGGCAGAGACTCAACAAAATCGATGACCATTTACGTTGGGATTAATAAGGGTAGAAAGAACGGCGAGGGATGGGCGATGACATGAGATGGTGGTACGCCGCTTGATCGAGGCTTCGGAGAGAAGTGTTGTGATTGAACCACCCGGGTAGTCTGAAAATACCACGAGACTACTAAATCTGAAAATACCACGAGACTACTAAATCTGAAAATACCACGAGACTACTTAATCTGAAAATACCACGAGACTACTTAATCTGAAAGACTACTTAATCTGAAAATACCACGAGACGACTTAATCTGAAAATACCACGAGACTACTTAATCTGAAAATACCACGAGACTACTTAATCTGAAAATACCACGAGACTACTTAAACTGAAAATACCACTAGACTACTTAATCTGAAAATACCACGAGACTACTTAATCTGAAAATACCACGAGACTACTTAATCTGAAAATACCACTGGACTACTTAATCTGAAATACCACTAGACCACTTCATCTGAAAATACCACGAGACAAATTAATCTGAAAATACCACTAGACTAATTAATCTGAAAATACTACGAGACTACTTAATCTGAAAATACCACGAGACAACTTAATCTGAAAATACCACGAGACTACTTAATCTGAAAATACCACTAGACTACTTAATCTGAAAATACCACTAGACTACTTAATCTGAAAATACCACTAGACTACTTAATCTGAAAATACCACGAGACTACTAAATCTGAAAATACCACGAAACTACTAAATCTGAAAGACTACTTAATCTGAAAATACCACGAGACTACTTAATCTGAAAATACCACGAGACTACTTAATCTGAAAATACCACGAGACTACTTAATCTGAAAATACCACGAGACTACTTAATCTGAAAATACCACTAGACTACTTAATCTGAAAATACCACGAGACTACTTAATCTGAAAATACCACGAGACTACTTAATCTGAAAATACCACTGGACTACTTAATCTGAAATACCACTAGACCACTTCATCTGAAAATACCACGAGACAAATTAATCTGAAAATACCACTAGACTAATTAATCTGAAAATACCACGAGACTACTTAATCTGAAAATACCACGAGACTACTTAATCTGAAAATACAACTAGACTACTTAATCTGAAAATACCACTAGACTACTTAATCTGAAAATACCACTTGACTACTTAATCTGAAAATACCACGAGACTACTAAATCTGAAAATACCACGAAACTACTAAATCTGAAAATACCATGAGACTACTTAATCTGAAAATACCACGAGACAACTTAATCTGAAAATACCTCTAGACTACTTAATCTGAAAATACCACGAGACTACTTAATCTGAAAATACCATGAGACTACTTAATCTGAAAATACCACGAGACTACTTAATCTGAAAATACCACTAGACTACTTAATCTGAAAATACCACCAGACGACTTCATCTGAAAATACCACTAGACTACTTAATCTGAAAATACCACTAGACTACTTAATCTGAAAATACCACGAGACTACTTAATCTGAAAATACCACGAGACTACTTAATCTGAAAATACCACGAGACTACTTAATCTGAAAATACCACTGGACTACTTAATCTGAAAATACCACGATACTACTTAATCTGAAAATACCACTAGATTACTTAATCTGAAAATACCACGAGACTACTTAATCCGAAAATACCACGAGACTACTTAATCAGAAAATACCACGAGACTACTTAATCTGAAAATACCACGAGACTACTTAATCTGAAAATACCATGAGACTACTTAATCTGAAAATACCACGAGACTACTTAATCTGAAAATACCACTAGACTACTTAATCTGAAAATACCACGAGACTACTTAATCTGAAAATACCACGAGACTACTTAACCTGAAAATACCACGAGACTACTTAATCTGAAAATACCACGAGACTACTTAATCTGAAAATACCACTAGGCAACTTAATCTGAAAATACCACGAGACTACTAAATCTGAAAATACCACGAAACTACTAAATCTGAAAATACCATGAGACTACTTAATCTGAAAATACCACGAGACAACTTAATCTGAAAATACCTCTAGACTACTTAATCTGAAAATACCACGAGACTACTTAATCTGAAAATACCATGAGACTACTTAATCTGAAAATACCACGAGACTACTTAATCTGAAAATACCACTAGACTACTTAATCTGAAAATACCACGAGACAACTTAATCTGAAAATACCACGAGACTACTTAATCTGAAAATACCACGAGACAACTTAATCTGAAAATACCACTGGACTACTTAATCTGAAAATACCACGATACTACTTAATCTGAAAATACCACTAGATTACTTAATCTGAAAATACCACTAGACTACTTAATCCGAAAATACCACGAGACTACTTAATCAGAAAATACCACGAGACTACTTAATCTGAAAATACCACGAGACTACTTAATCTGAAAATACCATGAGACTACTTAATCTGAAAATACCACGAGACTACTTAATCTGAAAATACCACTAGACTACTTAATCTGAAAATACCACCAGACGACTTCATCTGAAAATACCACTAGACTACTTAATCTGAAAATACCACTAGACTACTTAATCTGAAAATACCACGAGACTACTTAATCTGAAAATACCACGAGACTACTTAATCTGAAAATACCACGAGACTACTTAATCTGAAAATACCACTAGGCAACTTAATCTGAAAATACCACTAGACTACTTAATCTGAAAATACCACTCGACTACTTAATCTGAAAATACCACGAGACTACTTAATCTGAAAATACCACTAGACTACTTAATCTGAAAATATCACGAGTCTACTTAATCTGAAAATACCACGAGTCTACTAAATCTGAAAATACCACGAGACTACTAAATCTGAAAATACCACGAGACTACTTAATCTGAAAATACCACGAGACTACTTAATCTGAAAATACCACGAGACAACTTAATCTGAAAATACCACGAGACTACTTAATCTGAAAATACCACGAGACTACGTAATCTGAAAATACCACGAGACTATTTAATCTGAAAATACCACTAGACTACTTAATCTGAAAATACCACTAGACTACTTAATCTGAAAATACCACGAGACTACTAAATCTGAAAATACCACGAGACTACTTAATCTGAAAATAACACGAGACTACTTAATCTGAAAATACCACGATACTACTTAATCTGAAAATACCACGAGACTACTTAATCTGAAAATACCACGAGACTACTTAATCTGAAATACCACTAGACCACTTCATCTGAAAATACCACGAGACAAATTAATCTGAAAATACCACTAGACTAATTAATCTGAAAATACTACGAGACTACTTAATCTGAAAATACCACGAGACAACTTAATCTGAAAATACCACAAGACTACTTAATCTGAAAATACCACTAGACTACTTAATCTGAAAATACCACTAGACTACTTAATCTGAAAATACCACTAGACTACTTAATCTGAAAATACCACGAGACTACTTAATCTGAAAATACCACGAGACTACTTAATCTGAAAATACCACGAGACTACTTAATCTGAAAATACCACGAGACTACTTAATCTGAAAATACCACTAGACTACTTAATCTGAAAATACCACGAGACTACTTAATCTGAAAATACCACGAGACTACTTAATCTGAAAATACCACTGGACTACTTAATCTGAAATACCACTAGACCACTTCATCTGAAAATACCACGAGACAAATTAATCTGAAAATACCACTTGACTAATTAATCTGAAAATACCACGAGACTACTTAATCTGAAAATACCATGAGACAACTTAATCTGAAAATACCACGAGACTACTTAATCTGAAAATACAACTAGACTACTTAATCTGAAAATACCACTAGACTACTTAATCTGAAAATACCACTTGACTACTTAATCTGAAAATACCACGAGACTACTAAATCTGAAAATACCACGAAACTACTAAATCTGAAAATACCATGAGACTACTTAATCTGAAAATACCACGAGACAACTTAATCTGAAAATACCTCTAGACTACTTAATCTGAAAATACCACAAGACTACTTAATCTGAAAATACCATGAGACTACTTAATCTGAAAATACCACGAGACTACTTAATCTGAAAATACCACTAGACTACTTAATCTGAAAATACCACGAGACAACTTAATCTGAAAATACCACGAGACTACTTAATCTGAAAATACCACGAGACAACTTAATCTGAAAATACCACTGGACTACTTAATCTGAAAATACCACGATACTACTAAATCTGAAAATACCACTAGATTACTTAATCTGAAAATACCACTAGACTACTTAATCCGAAAATACCACGAGACTACTTTATCTGAAAATACCACGAGACTACTTAATCTGAAAATACCACGAGACTACTTAATCTGAAAATACCATGAGACTACTTAATCTGAAAATACCACGAGACTACTTAATCTGAAAATACCACTAGACTACTTAATCTGAAAATACCACCAGACGACTTCATCTGAAAATACCACTAGACTACTTAATCTGAAAATACCACTAGACTACTTAATCCGAAAATACCACGAGACTACTTTATCTGAAAATACCACGAGACTACTTAATCTGAAAATTCCACGAGACTACTTCACCTGAAAATACCACGAGACTACTTAATCTGAAAATACCACGAGACTACTTAATCTGAAAATACCACTAGGCAACTTAATCTGAAAATACCACAAGACTACTTAATCTGAAAATACCACTCGACTACTTAATATGAAAATACCACGAGACTACTTAATCTGAAAATACCACTAGACTACTTAATCTGAAAATACCACGAGTCTACTTAATCTGAAAATACCACGAGTCTACTAAATCTGAAAATACCACGAGACTACTAAATCTGAAAATACCACGAGACTACTTAATCTGAAAATACCACGAGACTACTTAATCTGAAAATACCACGAGACTACGTAATCTGAAAATACCACGAGACTATTTAATCTGAAAATACCACTAGACTCATTAATCTGAAAATACCACTAGACTACTTAATCTGAAAATACCACGAGACTACTAAATCTGAAAATACCACGAGACTACTTAATCTGAAAATAACACGAGACTACTTAATCTGAAAATACCACGAGACTACTTAATCTGAAAATACCACGAGACTACTTAATCTGAAAATACCACGAGACTACTTAATCTGAAAATACCACGAGACTACTTAATCTGAAAATACCACGAGACAACTTAATCTGAAAATACCATTCGACTACTTAATCTGAAAATACCACTAGACTACTTAATCTGAAAATACCACTAGATTACTTAATCTGAAAATACCACGAGACTACTTAATCCGAAAATACCACGAGACTAATTAATCTGAAAATACCATGAGACTACTTAATCTGAAAATACCACGAGACTACTTAATCTGAAAATACCACTCGACTACTTAATCTGAGAATACCACTAGACTACTTAATCTGAAAATACCACGAGACTACTTAATCTGAAAATACCACGAGACTACTTAATCTGAAAATACCACGAGACTACTTAATCTGAAAATACCACGAGACTACTTAATCTGAAAATACCACGAGACTACTTCATCTGAAAATACCACGAGACTACTTAATCTGAAAATACCACGAGACTACTTAATCTGAAAATACCACGAGACTACTTCATAGGAAAATACCACTAGACTACTTAATCTGAAAATACCACGACACTAATTAATCTGAAAATACCACGAGACTACTTAATCTGAAAATACCACTAGACTACTTAATCTGAAAATACCACGAGACTACTTAATCTGAAAATACCACAAGATTACTTAATCTGAAAATACCACTAGACTACTTAATCTGAAAATACCACGAGACTACTTAATCTGAAAATACCACTAGACTACTTAATCTGAAAATACAACAAGACTACTTAATCTGAAAATACCACTAGAGTACTTAAACTGAAAATACCACAAGACTACTTAATCTGAAAATACCACTCGGCTACATAATCTGAAAATACCACTAGACTACCTAATCTGAAAATACCACGAGACTACTTAAACTGAAAATACCACAAGACTACTTAATCTGAAAATACCACGAGACTACTTAATCTGAAAATACCACTAGACTACTATATCTTAAAATGCCACGAGACTACTTAATCTGAAAATACCACTAGACTACTTAATCTGAAAATACCACTAGACTACTTAATCTGAAAATACCACCAGACTACTTCATCTGAAAATACCACTAGACTACTTAATCTGAAAATACCACTAGACTACTTAATCTGAAAATACCACGAGACTACTAAATCTGAAAATACCACTGGACTACTTAATCTTAAAATACCACGAGACTACTTAATCTGAAAATACCACTAGACTACTTAATCTGAAAATACCACTTGACTACTTAATCTGAAAATACCACTAGACTACTTAATCTGAAAATACCACTGGACTACTTAATCTGAAAATACCACTAGACTACTTTATCTGAAAATCAACTATGCTAATTGGGGATAGGCTTGCTCGTGTTCCCATACGAACCCTAGCTCATGAGGGAGCGATCCAGGTTCAAATTGAAAATACCAAAATCACTAAAATTATAAAGATCTTGTGCAAAAGCCGCAACATCTCACCAGAGAGTTTAGACTGTTCATGCGCATTTCCCCCAAATTAACTATGTAAAACTATTTTCACACGATAAAGGGCAACATCACAATTAAAACCACAGTTCTTAATTTAATTGATATTAAAAGATGAATTACGGACACTTTCATAAATTTGCTGAAAGTGTGTCTATGAAATGAAGCTTTATATAAAGGGTGTTTCAAAAAGAGTGATACAACTTTAAACGTTTATTTAAAAAGAAACAGAAACCTCAGGAACGTGAACCAAACATTTCCTGAAAGCTTCTGACATGGTATTTTCTCCCACCGATTGCTATTGCAGTAAGTCACTGCAAGAGTTAGTGAGAGCCCAACGTCTAAAATTAGCATTACGGTAACGCAAAATCCTTGTCATTGATGTTCTCTATGTGTGCCCCTCTGTGGTTCAGACAGGCATTGATCCTGACTCCAAAGTTCTGTCCAACTTTCCTGTAGGTCTCAAGTGGTTCTGCCCCCCCCCCCCCCCCCCCCATAAAATGTTGTTTTGGTTGTTGATGACACCGTTCAAGTGGAAATGGGCTTCATCACTGAACCACATCAGGTTGATCCAGTTTGGTTGGGTACCGCTCCATCCTGTCACTGAACCAATTGCACATATCAAGTCTCCTTCTCATGTCATCTTGACTCATTTTATGTCTAATAGAGATGATGTCTGGGAAAAGCTTCAGTTCGTTAGTGAGGATACGCCAGACTGATGTTGGTCTGATGCCCAGCTCCTGGGACATTGGGACTTCTTGGGACTGTCCACTGCAGACTCCGGCACGGCGTCAATGTTGGCTTGGCTCTTGGTTACTGATGCTGGCCTACCACTGTTGCCCTTGCTGTGGTTATGCACTGTACCCTTGTGCTCAAAAGGTTTCACAATACGTTGAATGGCACAATTTGTGGGTCCATCACGTGTTCTGAGGTCGTATTCCCAGCAGAACTCCGGCAGGTCTCTACATATTATTTAGTCTCGTACCACAGAGCCAACACTTTTGTCTTCTGCCCCACTGTCAACAGCATAGTTGAGATATCGAGCTAGAAATCGCAGGGACAAGATACCACAATAACACCACCAAACCCTGAAAAGGAAAATGGTATAGGTCAAAAAACAAAGAAATGGCAGGAAGTCAAAGTTGTATCAATCTTTTTGAAACACAGTGTATATACAGTCACGTGAAAAGTAAGTACAATTCCCCATGTAAAGTTTTGACTTTTTCAACATATTTAAACATACAGCTATTTGATCTTCATTTCAACAATATTGATAGATAAAGGTGATATAATATAACAAATATCATGAAACATTTACATTTTGTAGTTCAATGTATAATTTAAATAAACATCAATACAAATTTCGCATGTGGAAAAAGTAAGTACACCCCTACATTTATCACTACTTCAAATACCTAAAATTAGAATCAGGTGCACCAGCTCAGGTGCAAATGATTAGAACATCGTTAGAGAGGATCTTGGAGGAACCTGTCTTATTTAAACCTCAGACATTTACTTTGGTTTGCTCTTTGTTGTTGAAGTATGCAGCGTCACCATGCCTCGATCAAAAGAGCTATCTGAGACCTTCAGAAAGAAGGTTATAGATGCCTACGAGTCTGGGAAGGGATTTAAAAAGATCTCCAAACAATTTGAAATCAATCATTCGACTGTCCGGAAGATCATCTACAAGTGGAGAAGATTCCAAACAACTGCCAACTTGTTCAGGCCAGGCCGCCCCAGCAAGTTCAGCCCGAGAGCAGACCGTAAGTTGCTGAACGAAGTCTCTAAGAACCCCAGTATGTCATCACGGGACCTACAGGTAGCTCTTGCCACTGTTGATGTCAAAGTGCACGAGTCTACCATTAGAAAGAGGCTGCACAAATTTGATCTACATGGGAGGTGTGCCAGGAGGAAACCATTGCTGTCCAGAAAGAACATCAGGGCAAGACTAAAGTTTGCCAATGAACACCTCGGCAAAGACCAGCACTTCTGGAACAATGTGCTCTGGACAGATGAGTCAAAGGTAGAGCTATTTGGCCACAGTACCAGAAGACATGTTTGGCGAAAACCAAAGACAGCATTTGACCACAAGAACCTGATACCAACTGTAAAGCATGGTGGTGGAAATATTATCTTTGGGGCAGCTTTCCTGCATCAGGGCCTGGGCAGCTCACCATCATATAATCCACTATGAATTCTTCATTGTACCAGAGGGCGCTTGAGGATAATGTGAGGCCATCTGTCGGAAAGTTGAAGCTCAACCGAAGGTGGACCTTGCAACATGACAGTGACCCTAAACATACCTGTAAATCCACCAAGGAATGGCTGAAAAGAAAGAAATGGAGGGTTCTGGAATGGCCAAGTCAAAGCCCCGATCTAAATCCCATCGAGATGTTGTGGGGGGATTTGAAATGAGCTGTGCATGCAAGAAACCCCTCAAATATCGCACAGCTGAAAGAATTCTGCATGGAGGAGTGTGCAAAAATTTCTCCCAGTCGGTGTCAGAGACTGGTAGAGAGTTATAAGAAACGCTTACTTGAGGTTGTTTCTGCCAAAGGGGACAATACCACCTATTAGAGTCAAGGGTGTACTTACTTTTTCCACCTGCGAAATTTGCATTTTATGTTGATTTACATTATACAATGGACTACAAAATGTAAATGTTTCATGATATTTGTTATATTATATCACCTTTATCTATCAATATTGTTGAAATGAAGATCAAATAGCTGTATGTTTAAATATGTTGAAAAAGTCAAAACTTGACATGGGGTGTACTTACTTTTTCACGTGACTGTATATACTCAACATCAAAAGAAACGTATCAAATCTTTAGAAGGATACTCATTGAAATCCTCCACGCAAAATTTTGAAAAATATTTGAACACAGAGGGAAAGTTCAGCTATCTTTACTAAACACATGTCAATAAACAAGAGGTTGCCTCAATCACAAAAAAAACAAAAAGCATGACATCACAAGGGGTGGTGCAACAAAAGTCACAGCACTGCAACACAAAGGCACGCACATGAACACAGTCAAAACAAAATGACACAGGAATGGACACATCACTCCTAACAGTCAAGGACAGAAGGACAGCAGTCCTCAATATCGTGTGTTCTCCCTGAGCTGTGATGCAGGCTTTACACCTCCGACGCATGCTCTGTACCAGGCGTCTGATGCGGTCCTGGGGAAGTCTGTCCCACTCCTCCTGCAAGCCTTGAATGAACATTTGCCAATTGACAGCCGTTGATCTCCTCGATTCAAGACGTTGACCAAGCTCATCCCATAAATGCTCAATGGGATTGAGGTCAGGGGAATAAGGCATCCAAGGCATCACTTCAACACCCTGTTCCTGGAGGAAGTTGGTGGTCAGGCGAGCAAAACCATGGGGCTGAGCGTTGTCCTGCTGGAAAACTGCGATGTCAGGATGAGCCTGGAGAAATGGCAGCAGATGAGGTCTCAAAACTTCATTGACATAACGCTGACCTGTGAGATTGCTTTCGATGACGACCAGAGGTGTCCTGAAATGGGTGGAAATGCCGGCCAATGCCATCACACTAGGTCCTCCCCAACGATTGATCTGGCAAATACAGCATGATGCACACCTTTCCCCACCTCTGCGCCATACCCGTTGACGCCCATCAGCAGCATGGAGGCAAAATCTGGACTCATCGCTGAACAAGACTGCACTCGACTGTTGCTGTGTCCAGCGGCGATGCTGCAGACACCATCTTAGTCTGTCCTGCCGATGCACTGCGTTCAACACTGGACCTGTGCAAGGACGTCTTGCCACCAGGCCCCAAATTCTCAAGCGCCTTCGCACAGTAGAGACACTGATGCGGTTGTTGTGGTAACCTTTTGTCTCTGCAGCTGTTTGCGTCGCAGGGCGGAAACGATCACAAAGATGCTGCAGCACAATCCAGCGGTCTTGGTTTGGGGTGGTTACCCATGGTCTCCCTCTTCGTGGACCATCATTCACATTTCCAGTTTAACCGTAATGCCTCGCCAGGTTTGAAATTGCAGGCTGTGAGCAACCAAGACATTGGGCAATTGTTCACTGGCTTACACCAGCCTCGAGTATCCCAATTGCCCTTAAATGTTGTTCAGATGTCAGGCGTGGCATCTGAATTTTCTTGTTGTTTTCCCTGTCAGAAGCCTCTAGAGTGACTACAGACAGCAGTAAATGAATGTCTAACCATGAGAACTGAAGGATTTCATTATGAGGGTCATTATTTAAAGGGAAAGATCCCAATACAGAACCACTCAAGCATGCCATTGTTGATCAACCAGGTGATTGAAGTGAAGTTCCCGTTACATCAATCAGCCATTACAATTGAAGAAACACGTTTGTAAAGCTGCACATTTCAAAAGATGAGTGATAAGTTTATTTTGATGTTCAGTTTATATACAGTATATATTAAGATTAAGTAGCTAAGCCCATGCCAATCACAGGACTTCCCTGCATTCAAATGAATGCACATGATCTTTGAGAGTGAACCGCGAGATTGTCGAGGCCTGGTACTCTGATAAAAACTCCATCAACCGACACATCGACTTACACCCCACATACATAGCATTAACATCTTATGTCCCACTCCTTCTGCGAGCCTTGAATGCGCTAACACGACAAAAATGTAATATCACAAACGCGACAAATAAATTTGTGCAAAATAATTTTTGGTATTATGATTGGTGTAAATCCTGACAACACAGCCATTCAGGTACAGTCATTATCCTCAGCTAAAACAAGCCCGTTCCTCTGCAACAACGCGTGGTGAGGAGAGCTAGTATATATCTATATATACAGTCACGTGAAAAAGTAAGTACACCCCATGTAAAGTTTTGACTTTTTCAACATATTTCAACATACAGCTATTTGATCTTCATTTCAACAATATTGATAGATAAAGGTGATATAATATAACAAATATCATGAAACATTTACATTTTGTAGTTCAATGTATAATTTAAATAAACATCAATACAAATTTCGCATGTGGAAAAAGTAAGTACACCCCTACATTTATCACTACTTCAAATACCTAAAATTAGAATCAGGTGCACCAGCTCAGGTGCAAATGATTAGAACATCGTTAGAGAGGATCTTGGAAGAACCTGTCTTATTTAAACCTCAGACATTCAGTTTGGTTTGCTCTTTGTTGTTGAAGTGTGTGGCGTCACCATGTCTAGATTAAAAGAGCTCTCTGAGGCCTTCAGAAAGAAGGTTATAGATGCCTACGAGTCTGGGAAGGGATTTAAATAGATCTCAAACAATTTGAAATCAATCATTCGACTGTCCGGAAGATCATCTACAAGTGGAGAAGATTCCAAACAACTGCCAACTTGTTCAGGCCAGGCCGCCCCAGCAAGTTCAGCCCGAGAGCAGACCGTAAGATGCTGAAAGAAGTCTCTAAGAACCCCAGAATGTCATCATGGGACCTACAGGTAGCTCTTGCCACTGTTGATGTCAAAGTGCACGAGTCTACCATTAGAAAGAGGCTGCACAAATTTGATCTACATGGGAGGTGTGCCAGGAGGAAACCTTTGCTGTCCAGAAATGACACCAATGAACACCGAGGCAAAGACTAGCACTTCTGGAACAATGTGCTCTGGACAGATGAGTCAAAGGTAGAGCTATTTGGTCACAGTACCAGAAGACATGTTTGGCGAAAACCAAAGACAGCATTTGACCACAAGAACCTGATACCAACTGTAAAGCATGGTGGTGGAAATATTATGGTTTGGGGCAGCTTTGCTGCATCAGGGCCTGGGCAGCTCACCATCATAGAATCCACGATGAATTCTTCATTGTACCAGAGGGTGCTTGCTTGAGGATAACGTGAGGCCATCTGTCAGCAAGTTGAAGCTCCACCGAAGGTGGACCTTGCAACATGACAATGACCCTAAACATACCAGTAAATCCACCAAGGAATGGATGAAAAGAAAGAAATGGAGGGTTCTCGAATGGCCAAGTCAAAGCCCGGATCTAAATCCCATCGAGATGTTGTGGGGGGATTTGAAACGAGCTGTGCATGCAATTGTGCATGCTGTGCAACAATTTTTTGTTGAATACATTATTGCAAAGTCAATTTTTCATTGTTTTTTGTTCAATTATATCACCTTTATTTATGTATACTGTTTAAATGAAGATCAAATATTGATATGTCCACATATATTAAAAAGATTAAAAAAACATTTCATGGGGTGTACTTACTTTTTCCACATGCGAAATTTGCATTTATGTTTATTTAAATTATACAATGGACTACAAAATGTAAATGTTTCATGATATTTGTTATATTATATCACCTTTATCTATCAATATTGTTGAAATGAAGATCAAATCGCTGTATGTTGAAATATGTTGAAAAAGTCAAAACTTTACATGGGGTGTACTTACTTTTTCACGTGACTGTATATATATATATACAGACTTTGCATTTAATATGGAATATTTTTTTTGTGGGGGTGAACTTACTTTTCAAGATGACTTAGAACCAAAAGTTCATTGGAATTATGTTGAAATTATTCTAGATTTTGTTAATGTGACCTGTAAAAGAAACAAAAACCACATTTGACATTTCGAAGCAAATAAAACGATTCTTGAAAGTGATGTGAACTGATATCGAACTCAATTCACGGACAGTACTGTGTTAAACTTCTGTACGTTTTCCAGAAGTATCTCTTCATTTTACACAGCCAAAAAAAATTTCAACAAAAACACAAGTTAAATTATGACTGGGATTCCGGACAGTAAAATTACAGTTCAGTACTTCGTGTAACCCCCACGAGCATTCATGAGAGCACGTCCACGTCGAGGCATGCTGTTCACGAGATTTGCCAAGGTTTGGACAGGAATCGCTTGCCATGCAGTGACAATAGCCTACTGCAATTCACACACAGAGGTAGGCTGCTGGACCAAGTTGTCGATTTGATGCGTTATTCTGCCCACAAGTTCTCTATCGGATTCATATACGGGGACATGGCAGGCCACTCCATATGCTCGACACCATGGTCAACAAGAAAGTGTTGGATCATGCGAGCACGATGAGGCCGTGCATTGTCATCTTGGAAGACAAAGTTTCCTCGAAAGGCTGCACGAACAAATGGAAGCAATTTTTCTTCCAGAATGGCACTGTACTTGAACTGGTTCAGGTTTCCATTCAGAACAACCAGGTCAGTTTTGCCCCCTGCATGAAAAGCAGCCCAAACGGTCACCCCACCACCTCCAGCTTGGACTCTTGGCACTATACAATCTTCGTTGTAGGCTTCATGCACTTGTCTGTGCACTCGGACGTAGCCATCTTGACGATAGACCAGAAATCTAGACTCGTCACTGAAGGTCACGTGATTCCAGTGTCCTGGCTGCCATTGACGGTGCTCTCTGGCCCACTGCAATCGGCGCTGGCTGTGTTGTCTGGTCAGGCGTGGCTTTCTCAGGGGACGCCTGGCACGATAGCCTGCTTGAACCAGTCGTTGGTTAACTAGCCTTCTGGATACAGGCACATTTGTCAGTTGCTGACACTCAGCCCTAAGCCGATTAGCTGACTTGGTACGGCCATTGCAGACTAACCGGTGCAGCTGGCGATCATCTCTCCTTGTGATTCTGCGGGGACGTCCTGGCCTCGGTATTGGAGTAGGGACACCCCTCTGAGCATTTCGTTTCAGGATCTTTGACACCTGACCTTGAGCGATGCCATACTGCCAAGCAATAGCACGCTGTTTCATACCGGAATTTCGTAAAGCCACCACTCCATGACAAACAGCATTGTCGAGTTGATGGACCATCTCCAGAGGAAGCGGCAATAACTTTTGTAGACTTGCAGCAGTTGTTTTCCACTAATACAAAACGCAACAACCCTTATATACCTGATTGTGAAGCCAATCGTCAAATGTACCTGCCCTTACATTTTGTCACGCCACCTGTGATATTATCCTGTTATTGACTTCTTGCTGCGAAAGACAATCAGTGACATGGTTTTTTTTCACAAAGAAATCACCGAAGCGTAAAAGAAACTCACCAGATTGATATACTGAGTTCAGAAAGTAAACCCAAGTCAAGAAAAATATATATATTCCATATTAAATGCCAAGTCTGTATATATACGTATATATATATATATATATATATATATATATATATATATATATATATATATATATATATATATATATATATATATATATATATACGTCTATAATATTGGAGGTTTTTATGGACAATTGTAAGAATCCTGTTCCAGTAAAATTTGGAACGCCCATCTTATTCATAAACTATTAAGAAAAACGCAATATGAATAATTTATGACGATAATGCAATCTGTACGTGTAATTATGTCATATATAATTCATCTGACTCATATTACATTAGTCACCAAGGAGGAATAAAATGCGTTATATATTTCTCCAAAATAATGAGGGTTCACAAAATCACCCAACAGAAGGGCTTCCCTGGCTCTGTTTGAGTGCACAATCCCAGTGGAGGTTTAAATAAATTTAATGTTTGTTTTGGTTCATTGATTACTTTTTTGTTTGCATTGCTTTCCTATTAAAATCATCCTGTGGTATTGTGAAAGCACTGTGATTTGTACTGTATATTGATTACTTGGGTTTTTTATTGCCTTTTATGTGGTATTATGGTAAATTCATAGTAGACAATTTTTTTTTAATTCAGCACATCATACAATAATGTTGCAGAGAGAATTGCCTTAACATCTCCTTGAAAGAATTGTTTGCTTAGAAGATGTGGTACAGCATCTTTGTTTATCCTTTGCGGAGTACCATGATGGATTTTTCTCTCCTTATCGGGTTGTTTCAGGGAAGGTTTCATGTTGACGATGCAGTTTCATGGCAAGACTTTAAATTGGTGGTTTGCTGATGCCTTCCCAGGTTTAGTCATGGTAGCAATTTTCGATTTTGCCAGGGTGTTGGAAAGAATTGCATACACAATACGAAATACACCATCATATATTTGAAGTCAGCAAGCAGCACCTGTGCTGGCATCCCCAGCTTAATATCCATCAGAGGGATGACAAACTTTGTGATGCAATTCCCTTCCTGTGAGACACTACCCTATCATTCACACCCTCTAAATAATTAAATATTGTTATCTTATCTTCAACCTTGTCCATCCAGAATAAAATTCAAGGCAATTTATCATCACCAGGGACCAGGACAAGATACAGAAGACAGCAGGAGGAATTTCAGCTATTATTGCTCTTATTATAAGAGCCTGGTGTTGGGCTAGCGGTTAGGGTGCCAGCTTAGGATCCAAGGATCCTGGGTTCGAATCCCGGTCGATCGCTGAATTAACACCAGGGGGGTTGACTCAGCCTGTCATCCTTCCGAGGTCGGCAAATTGAGTACCAGTTCACTGGTAATTCCCTGTGTGTCGTAAAAAGGCGCCAAACAGGGTTGGCGGCAGAGAAGGGTATTCGGCCGTAAAACATTGCTTCAAAAAGGGGACAAAAAACAACAACAACCACGGTCCCCGAAAAAGGCCAACCCCCGCTTTGCAGGGAAAAATGGCCTCTAAACGGTGGTTTTATTGCACTTATTATACCTTTTGCATATATTTTAATGCACATAATGGGTTGAACTTTAGAAAACCTTTACTTCAGTCTCTTCTTTTCTTTTCACTTTCTAACCTAAACTCATTCAACTGTATCCTTTACTCCTCTCTTGTAATTCCATTTTTTCTCAAATCGACGTATATTTCTAAATTTGCACCCACTCCCCTCCCTATTTGCAATCTCCTTTTTACCCCTCCTCTGTAAGATGTTTATTTTCCTTTACCGCTACCACCTTGGTCCTTGTTTTCAACACTGTCTGTTTCTTTGTTACTTGCGGAAATGAAAGATTTTTCAATTATATTGGTTTGTCGCACATGTTATTCTGTCTGTATGTTTGTCTGTCTGTTTGGATGTTTGTTTGTATGTCAATCGCCTACTACTGCCTACAGGTCACATTTTCAAAACTGATCTTCACGAAACTTCACCAAATGGTAGAGTTGGTCACAAAGAAGAAGCCTATTGATTTTGAAGTCAAAATATCAACATTGGCCAAGAGTAAACAACTTTGTCAAATTTCTAAAATCATCAATTTTCATCTGATTGACTTGAAATGTGAATGGGCTTTTAACATCACCAAACTGAATTCAAGCTCCAATAATTTTTGAGGTTAGCATTGGCCAAAAGGTCAACATAAGCCAAATTTCTAAAATCCTCAATATTCATCCAATTGACTTGAAATTTGAAGAGGATTTGCAAATCAGGTCACTAAATTGAACCACCAAGAAATTTTAACGTCAAAATGATGCTCCACTGAGAGCCATTCTACTTTGTTCTCTTTTGATAAGTGCCGTTCTGTGAGTGATTTTTAATTTGTCTGTCTGCTCACTTATACTTGCGTACAGGGCACAATTTTAAACTGATCTTCACGAAACTTCACCAAATGGTAGAGTTCGTGGTCTGACAAAATCCTATATATTTTTGAGGTCAAAAGGTCAACATAGGCCAAAGGGCAATCACTTTTTTTTAATTTCTAAAATCCTCAATTTTCATCCGATTGACTTGAAATTTGAATAGGATTTTCATATCAGCGAAGTGAATTCAAACACCAACTATTTTTGAGATCAACATAGGACAAAAGGTCAACAACTTTTTCAAATCTCTAAAATCCTCAATTTTCATCCAATTGACTTGAAATTTGAATAGGATTTACATATCAGCGAAGTGAATTCAAACACCAACTATTTTTGAGATCAACATAGGACCAGAGGTCAACATAGGCCAAAGGTCAACAACCATTTCAAATTTCTAAAATCCTCAATTTTCATGCGATTGACTTGAAATTTGAATAGGATTAACATATCAGCGAACTGAATTCAACCACCAAATATATTTGAGATCAACATCGGTCACAAGGTCAACATAGGCCAAAGCTCAACCACTTTTTTAGAAATTTCTGAAATCCTCAATTTACATCCGATTGAATTGAAATCTGAATAGGATTTGCATATCAGCGAACTGAAACCAACCACTAACTATTTTTGGGGTCAACATAGGCCAGAATTCTAAAATCCTCAATTTTCATCTGATTGACTTTAAGTTTGAATAGGATTTTCATATCCGCTAACTGAATTCAATCAACAACTATTTTTGAGATCAAAATAGGCCAAAAGGTCAACATAGGCCTAAGGTCAACCACTTTTTTCTAATTTCTAAAATCCTCAATTTTCATCCGATTGACTTGAAATCTGAATAGGATTTGCACATCACCTTATTGAAACCAACCATCAACTGTTTTTGAAGTCAACATAGGCCAAAAGGTCAACATAGGCCGAATTTCTAAAATTGACAATTTTCATCCGATTAACTTAATTTGAAGAATATTTGCATATCAGGTCACATAATTCATCCACAATTATTTGTGAAATCAAAAGGATGCTCTGCCGAATGCCATTCTACGTTGTTCTCTTTTGCCAAGTGTCGCTCTATGAGTTATTTTTCATTTGTTTGTTTGTCTGTCTGTGAACAAGATATCTCAAAAAGTTGTGGACGGATTCGGACGATTTTGGCAGAGAGGTAGGTAGTGTGGACGAAATGGACGAAATGATTAGATTTTGGTGAAGATCCGGATTCGGATCCAACTAGTAGAATGTTTTAATTGATTATTTACCATTGGGAGATAGGGCCAAAAACGATATATAGCAGGATATCTCAAAAAGTTATGGACGGATTTGGACGAAACCTGGTGTACAGGTTGTGTGTTTGATAAGGACTAATCGATTCAGTTTTGGTGAATATCTGAATATGGATTCGGATACAAGAATTGTTTAATTTTAAAGTAATTCTTCACCATTGGGGGATAGGGCCAAAAACGATATATAGCAGGATATCTCAAAAAGTTAAGGATGAATTTGGATGAAACCTGGTGTGCAGGTTGTGTGTTTGACAAGGACTAATCGATTCGATTTTGGTGAAGATCTGAATATGGCTTCGGATACAAGAATTGTTTAATGTTGAAGAGATTCTTCACAATTGGGGGACAGGGCCAAAAACGATATATATATCAGGATATCTCAAAACGTTATGGACACATTTGGACGACACTTGGTTGATCGATTGGGTGGTTGACAAGGATGAATCGATTTGATTTTGGTGAAGATCTGAATATGGACTCGGACACGATAATTATTTAATTTTTAAGTGATTCTTCACCATTGAGGGATCGGGCGAAAAGCGATATATAACATGATATTTCATTTAAAACGTTGTGGATGACTTATGACTCAACTAGGTGGATGGGTTTGTTCGGTGGCAAGAACAATCCAATTAGATTTTGGTTCAGGTCAGCATATCTGGTCTATCAGTGGTATACAAAATGGAAACAGCAAAATTTAAATGCGGATAATTCTCCCAATTATCAGCAAAGTCATGGAATCCATCATTGCTTCAGATATGAAATCTTTCCTCTTCTCCAATGGCTTGATCTCTGATCATCAATTTGGTTTCAGACCTGGTCACTCTACTCTGGACATGCTGCTTCTGCTTTCTCAACAATGGATGGAGGTCCTCAATGCCAAACAGGAAATTAGAGCTGTCTCCCTTGACATATCATGTGCCTTCGATACGGTCTGGCACCCCGCTCTGCTCACCAAACTCTCCTCCTTTGGTATCCATTGAAATCTCCACGCATAGCTGGCGGACTTCCTCTCTAGTCGTAGTCAACATGTGGCCCTGAATGGGTTTCTCTCATCTCCTCTTCCTGTTCAGGCTGGAGTTCCCCAAGGCAGTGTTCTGGGCCCTGTGCTTTTTCTGGTCTTCATCAATGATCTCTCTGACTCTCTTGAAAATCCTCTCTATCTCTTTGCTGATGACTCTACTCTCTGTCGCTCCATTCCTCATCCCTCAGATCGGCAGTCTGCAGCCTCCTCACTCTCTGCAGACCTGGACAAAATCACAGACTGGGCAAACAAGTGGAACATGTCTTTCAATCCTGACAAATCTCACACTCTTACGATGTCTCTCCGAAAAGACCGACTGGACAACCCTCCCATCCACTTTCTGAATAATTCTCCACAAGAAGTTCTGTCACTCAAGCTTTTGGGTCTCACTATCTGCCATGATCTTTCCAGGGAAAACCACATTTCAAATCTCGCCTCCAAAGCCAGTCGCCGACTGGGCATCCTCCGTCGAGTGAAGTCCTTCCTTGGCACACCTGAGCTCCTCACCACATACAAGGCTTTCATCCGCAGCTCAATGGAATACTGCTCTCCCCTCTGGGCTGGTGCTCCTGCCTCACACCTAGCTCGTCTTCACGCTGTTGAAACCAAAGCGTTCAGAATCATTGGAATCTCCCGCGATGAAGCTAACTCCAAGGGCCTTTCACTCATGCACCGCAGGCAGGTTGGTGGTCTTTCCGTCTTCTACCGACTCCTCTCTGGCCTTGCCCCCCAGCTCTCTCTCTCTGGGCTCTGTCCCCCAAATATTCCTACAGGTCGCACAAGATCTGCCTGCAACCCTCTTATGGTTAAACTGCCAAAATCAAGACTCTCTGCTCACCTTCACTCCTTCATTCCTCTTTTCTCCCGCCTCTGGAACAAACTCCCTCACTCTCTTCAATCCCGCTCCACCCTCTAGGTCTTTAAAACAGCTGTTCACCACCATCTCTTATCTTCCCCCATCCAAAACCTTGATCTTTTCTACCCCCGCTAATTTCACCCCAAATCCACTTTTTCGAAATACCAACTTCTGTCCGGGAAGTCCTTGGTGTCCTTGTGTTTTATACTTCCCCCCCCCCCCACCCCTTCCCACGCCTCCTCCCCCCGGGCCCTCTCCCTCCCACACATCTCCCTGCTCTCAAATGTTGTGTTTGTGTGCTTCCCCTTCTCACCCCATCTTGTCCCCCGCTCCCTCTTTTTGTATGTTTTCTTTGTCTGGTTGATTTGTTTGTGAAATAAATGTTAGCTCTTTCACGAGCCTCGATTCAGTATACAAAAACAAACAAACAAAAAAACTGTTCAGCCTGGTGGAGGTATGCACTCTACTGAATGCAGTTCTAGTTTCATCCATCTAGATCAGCTTCTCTTCTCTCATTATTGAGTCATCTATATGGTTCACAAAGGAGAGATACTGTCGTGTTCCTGGCGATTAAAATCGTCTAAGGAAATGGATTGCTGAACAAGCTTTATACTCCGAGGCGTTCAGTCAAAAATATAGCGGAGGAGATGCGTGGGGGCAAGTGGGGAGGAGGGGGTGGAGGGACCAGAGCGCTTACCTGAACGGCTTCGACCCGATGTCCTCAACCTTGCAATAAATAATCTCAAACGAACCGGATTTTAAATGTACAAAAATAAACAGGTTTATTAAAGAAAATGCCGGTAGCAAAGAAACGCAAGATAAAACTAAACTCCTAAATTGAGGGACCCTCCATACAGACTTGTATACAGACAAATGGGAAAAATAACTGAAAACTAGAGCTTCCAGGGAAGCAGAACTCTACTGAACTGACTGGACAACTATAAAGTAGGTCAGTTGTCTGTACCGTACTAGATTTGACTTAAATGAAAAGCCAACAACCTTGTGTAATAATTTTAAGGTCCTTGTATCCTTATACTTGTCCTTGTTTTACAATAGATACAATGTTACACTTTGCAACAATGTTGCAGAAATATAGTTGTGTAGATAAAAGGAAACGGGTGTAATTCGCTTTCAAAGTCACCCACCCCCACATCTTGTCCCAGTGAACATGCCCACACAACGTCGCAAGTGCATATTTAAGTGACGTCATAAGAAATTGCGGGGAATCCTTGTCATGAAAGTTATAAGTGTGCACATCAAAGTCTTAACGTCGTTTCGGAGCTGAAAACAATATGGCGGCCATTTTGTGATGGATCGGGTTGGAATGCAATAGCAACCTACCTTGTGTGGTAAGGGTTAAACATTCTAAGTTTGATCAAAATCTGTTAATATTTGTGGACGCTAGAGTGTTAACGTCGTTTTCATGACCAAAAACAAAATGGTCGCCTAAGTCCACCATTTTTCAACGGATCGGGCTGAAATGTAATACGATCCTGGTCCTTGGGGTAAGGATGCTGCATGTCAAGTTTGATCAGAATCGGTAGATATTTGTGGACGCTGGAGTGTTAACGTCGAAAAGTTAACGGATGACAGACAACGATGACAAACGACGGATGCCGGAGGGTTCAGTATGTGATGAACTCAACTGGACGGTAGTCCTCTTGAGTTAATAAACATGTGTTGTTTTGTAGGTGTCTCAACTCGACTGGTGCGTCTCGCCAGGAATCGTCAACGATCGTCTCAGGCCTTGGCGGGGGAATGCGCTCGCTCTTCCGCACAGCGCACACAGCCTCACAGGGTCACCGAGGGTCTCTCCATACCGCAGGGTGCCCAAACACACCCCACGACCGACGGGCTCCCAATTTCCAGACACCACTGGCTGCCAGGGGCAATTACCGCAGAGGGGGCGGCAGTCACCGCTCCTCCAGATCTTGATCCATACCTGCGGACATACACAAACCTTCCCCACCCACAAATCCACAAAAACATTTTCTCCCCCGCTGCCATTCAATTCTCAACCACATTTCCAATCAAAAGATGTCACAAAAAGGCACTGCCATGGCCTGCTTACATGTGAAATCCCCATTCACATTTAAAATTTCCAAACACAACTCAATCATAATTCACTCCATCATAACTCAGTTTCCGTCCTCACAACCACATAAAAAACACAAAACCTCTACACATAAACAAACGCCACCCGCAAGACTCTTTGTGGCACACATACCAATCCCTTCACCAGCCATGCCATTACTCTCACCCGCCCCTATTACAAATTACTCATGTTCCAATTTCTAAAAGCAAGTACCGAAGCCTGAGATGGTGCACATCAAGGCACTTACCTCAAGTGCAGGTATTTGCAGATTGGTAGGGTCCAAGAGTGTCATCCACCCTACACCTAATTTCCCCCACAACCTTCCAATACACCCAGGAGCCTCCCAACCCAGGTAGGGGCTCAATCTATCCCCATGGGCTATCTGTGGAAGGGCATGCAGGCCCATCTGAATTTTGAAAACCACATCAGTCACCTGCCGAAGCACCACCCCGGGGCCCTTCCAGGGCGAGGTGAGTTTTGCGCACATACCCTTGCTCCTCCGGCGCCAGTAGAGCCAAATAAGGTGTCCGGGAAGGAAACTAACACAAGTGCAAAAAGTGGTTTTTCAACACTATCACAAGTGCAAAAAGTGTTTTTTCCACACTAATACAAGTGCAAAAGTGGTTTCCTGCACCAACACAAGTGCGAAAAGTGGTTTTTCAACACTAACACAAGTGCGAAAAGTGGTTTTTCAACACTAACACAAGTGCGAAAAGTGGTTTTTCCACACTAACACAAGTGCAAAAGTGGTTTCCTGCACCAACACAAGTGCGAAAAGTGGTTTTTCAACACTAACACAAGTGCAAAAAGTAGTTTTTCAACACTAACACAAGTGCAAAAAGTGGTTTTTCAACACTATCACAAGTGCAAAAAGTGTTTTTCCACACTAATACAAGTGCAAAAAAACGAGGTGTGTGCCCGAGCGTCATAGCGCAATTTCATATGCGAGCAAGCCAAGCCAATTTGCTTCCTCGCAAACTCGTGAGCCTTTTCCATGCTCTTTTTCAAATTGGTTGTATAACTTTCCACAGATGCTCCACCCGATTCCTCTGGTGACGGTCCCATCAACAAATCTGTGGGGACTCGCATTTCCCGACCAAACATCAACAAGGCGGGGGTGCACTGAGTGGTCGCATGCTGTGCGGTCCGGTATGCCATCAGTACAATGGGGAGATGCTCGTCCCAATCCTGCTGGTGATCAGATGAAAAGAGGGCCAATTAGGTCAACAATGTTCTATTGAATCGCTCCACCATCCCATCTGATTGGGGCCTAACATGGGTTGTCCTTGTCTTATTAATTTGGAGGAGCTCACACACTGACCGCAGGAGCGTGGATTCAAAGTTCCAGCCCTGGACTGTGTTTGGCTCCTTTCTTCATCAATTTGTACAATGGTCTTGCAATTTCTGCGAAATTTGCCACAAATCTACTGTAGTAAGAGCAAAGGCCCAAAAACCCCCTGACTTCTCGTACATTTTTGGGGGCGGGTCACTCTTTTACAGATTTTACCTTTCCAGGGTAAGTGGCCACACCATTACCTTTTTCCATTTTTCTCACCTGCTCTTCCGCCTCCTCTTTCTTAGCAAAAGGGAGCTGCCGTGGTGGTCGGCAAACGGGCCGAGCCTCACCAGTACTAAGTTGGTGCTTGACCAGGCCCATGCGTCCAACATCCTCGGGAGAGAGAGAGAACACATCCAAGTTCTTACCAACCAAATTGTGCAATGTCTCTACCTGCTCCGATGTTTGGCCCTCTTCAGAGCGTGTCATCATGTCCCGCACTCCCTCTGGCCAATCACATTTCCCTGAATTTTTCAATCATTCCGAATGTACTGGCAAGCGTGTGGATCTGCCTCCTCTGGTGACCTCAACTACACTACTACATTTGGCTACGATGGCCCCACCCCTTACCGTGTGAGGGCTATCAGACAAGTTGAGCAGCCGAACCGCCAACACAGGCCCACGAGTGTCCACAAGGGTGCGACCCACCATCAATCCTTCGGTCCCCTCTGAGGACCACGGCTCCACTAGCCCCAGCTGGACAATGTGTTGAGCACCTGCTGCTAACTCCACCATCTCCATGGCCTCGGATCTGGGAGGCACGGTCACAGTGCGTGGCACTTCCAGCCACGTCCCCTGCACCTCCTCATCATTGCCCAGTCCCACCAACTGCAGCCTCTCAGTGCCCAACCACATATGACCATGCCCAAGGTCAAGTTGGCAGTTGTGTTCAACCAAGAAACTCAATCCCAGAAGACATTGATCGCACACCTCGGCCACCAATGCCACACATTGACCTCCAGACTACCCAACTCTATCCTCACCACTCTGCATCCCGATATTGGCGCCATCGCCCCCGTAGCCAGTTGAAGGCTGTGTTCTTCTACCCAATCAATTTTATCCCAGCCTCCAACACTCTGGTCTAACACACTCGTATCGATAATGGTGTCACTGCCCCGAGTGTCCACCACAGCCTCACAAAATTCTCCTTCAATTTTGCATCCAACCCTTAGATTACCAGTGACAATTTTTCCACAATTCACTACTTTCACCAAAGGAGGGCGCTTCTCCACACACTTGTCAGCCGAGTATGACCCCATATGCTTGGCTCGTTCTAGTTTCCCAAACAATCTATGGCGACAGGCCAAGGCCTAGGTGATGACCCTCCTCCTGGCACCTGTGGTCTTACTGGGGGTCCCCTCCTTTCTGGGCTGTGAGGCCTGTTAGGAGGTGGCAGCCCAGGTGGTTGCCGACAATCCCACTGCACATGCCCTCTTCTCCCACACCAAAAACAAGTCCCCATGAACGGACCCCTCTGGTACCCAGGCGGAGCACACCTTACACCCGGCCCAACACGACGAAAATCAGGCCATCTTGCTGGCAAACCTGGACCAAACTGCCATGAATCACTCCCTGTAAATTTACCCCCTGTCAAACTTGACAGCTGGCGGCTGATCCCCCTTAGCATTCGGGCAATGGCTGTTTCCTCCGGCTTCTCTTCCTGATCCCGCACCTCTGCATGTCGTACCGTCACAGGTGCCCTCTCTGATGCACGGATCGACCTCCTCAAAAAGGTCAGTCTGCCACGCATTCTGCCGCTCGGTGCACCGTGGGTGGGTCCTGCAACTCCACCAGAGTCCGGACCTCGGGATCAGGAAGAGCCGTCATAAAGTTTTCTCTCACCAGCTTGTCCCATTCCTGTGCTGGTAGTTCCTGATACGCTATCGTCACAGATTGGTAAATATTCTGGGCCAGCTCCTGCAACATCTCGTTAGGCTTTTGTTTACGATGCAGCAGCTGCGCCATGACCAGGTTGCACCTTGCACCCATCTCAAACCGGTGGTTCAAGGCGTTGCAGATGCCCCTGCTGGTCAATATTCCCTCTGGGACTATGTTTAACACGTCTGCGGCTGACCCCTGCAGTGTTGCCACCAGAATCCCCATGCGCTCCAGCTCTCCTCAACCAGTGAGCTTAGACACGCATTCAAATTGTGTCAGGAAAGCCACCAAACTCCCTGACCCATCAAAATGTACAAGGGGAATTGCTTTTCCAGGGACTCTATTCTCCGACTCCTCTCTGTCAGAATCCAGCCCAGGACCAACCCCCCCCCCCCCCAACTGGGTATTCAATTTCGGAGTCTCTGGTGCCAAATGTGGCCTTAATCTGAGTCCCCTGTGTCACCTTAATCTCATCCTGGAGATGCTTAACTGACCGACTCACCTCTTCCCTCAGGCTCTGTTGGACCAGAACAACCTCTCCTTTGATGGTATTGTCCCAGGTCTCTAGTCGCTCCTGCATCAAATCACTCACCCTTTCATCAGTCAATGGCGGCCTCCACAGGCCTTTATTCATAAACAACCGCTCTTGCTCCGTTAAGCGGGCTTCCAACCCCTTTACCTCCACTGCCAATTCACCCCCCTGTTGTTTGAAAAGTCCCCATTCCTCTACTTGTTTCTGCATTCTGGCATCCACTCGGCCCTGATAGCCTTCCAGGTCCTCATTGACTTTATCAATTCTGGTATTAGTGGCCCCTAATCTCTCTTCCAACTTTTCCCCCTTTCGGACAGCCTGGGTAGTGCCCTCTTCTATTTTTAATATCAATTCCTCCCTTTTTGATTCATATTCCACTGCCATTACCTGTTCCATCTCACCGATTCTCATTTCCAATTTAACCTCGAATTCACCCAGTCCGTCCATAATTTGACTATCCATTTTCCCCTATATTTTATCAATTCGTTCCCTCAATTGCTGTGTTATTTACCCAATTTTGCCTTCCAATCGGTTATTCATTTCCCTAATTTCGTTCCTTTGTTCACCCATTTGTTCATTCACTCCATCCATTTCTCCTTTCAATCTATCAATTTGTCAGTTTGAGCATTAATTTTCTTCTCCAATCGCTCTTCCATTCCCCTCATATCACCCCTCATTTGGTCACTCTGGGCATCCATTTTATCACTCATTCCCTTCATTCCGCAGAGAGAGAGAAAATGTCCGCCAGCAAGTCCCTTCTTACTAGTTATTTCTATCAATCAAACTCTGGAACAATCACTGCTCTTCTGGGCGTGGCTCTCGGCCTGCCCACCCTGTGTCCTCTTACCAAGTCGGGGTAATCAGCGGTAGTGCTTCATGTCTGGCTTCCAGTTAGTTTTTATTCATTAGTGTGTTTAAATGTGGGATTCTGGCTCAGTGTCTAGTGCAATGTCATAAGGAACAAAGGAGAAATTACAGAGGCAATGACACAGGGGATTAATTTACCCAAAATCCCTGAACTAATTAACACGAGAGCCACCGTATGGCCACATGTAACACTAAATCCGAACACCCAGAGCTAACTTATTTAAATCAAGATGGCTACACGACATTCGGAGCACACTAATCTATACACTCTACCTGGCTCTAAGGTAATCATTGTCTACCCCCTACAAACGTAACAATACTGTGAATCATTTATGTACCTCAACACTATTTGCACTATGCTAAAATTTATTATGCTGGTGTGTCGGATGACCACAAAAAAGTGGTACCAACCTTACCTCAAATAAATTTCTCCATACCAATGATATTGTTACGGTTTTTAGAACCTTCACTAGTAAATTTTAGTAAATGTTTCCCTTATAAATGATCCCCTGTAAATATCCCCATCAATTGGCTTTGTTAAAGATCGCACTCTAGTTAGTCCATGTACAACACGTAGCGAACCATAGGACCTCTCCATAGTTATTTCATTATTATGTGTTTCAGTTAAGGATCTGTTCCCAATAGTTGAATCTGCGTTGCATTAATCAAATAAGATAGGCCCCATTCCGTCCATTTTGCTCTCTCCCTCTCCAAATTGTGATACTTCGCTTGCCAGCTGCATTCACCGCCGTTGCATTGGGCTGTTTTACTGGCACCACGCCGCCATAAGCCATGCGGTCAAGCTGAGGAAGAAGGGGGCGGAGCCACCAGAACAAGGTGTGGCACGTCGACTCGTCAGCAGAGGTGGAGTCAGCGAGCCCTTACCGACCAACCAGCACCGAGGTGAGCCAACCGGTAGGTGTGTCATCAGAGCCGGCGGCTTGATTCCTACACGGACAATAAAAGTGGCTGCGAGGGACTGCTTGAAGAGAGGGGGTGAGGGAGTGGAGTGAGAAGGTTCAAGATGAGTGAGGGAGACGAGTAAGAAGACGTGATCCGGCGGATGAGTGAGGTACCCCGACGAGGATACGGAGCATTCAAAGGAGGGGAGTGGGTCGGTTTGACGGCGACAATTCCGTGCTTTATTCGCGTTGTCCGACCGTGTGAGATACGAGACCAGAAGCTGCCGCTGGCTGCTCACTTCCAGCCCGGAGCATGGACCTGGAGCGGACCTCAATGCTGTGCCTCTGCCCGAACCTTCCAGCACTGCTGTGCCACCTGGACCTTCTCCCTCTTCCAGTCATTCCTGCCTGCTATTCCCCTTTCGTGTAAGTCCGTGTGTTCTGTCCTGGGCGTTGATAATTAAGACAGTTTTTAAGGTTGCCCTGTGTATCTTCTTCTTCTTCATTCTGTTTA
The DNA here is from genome assembly GCF_964187855.1 of Myxine glutinosa. Lineage (NCBI taxonomy): Eukaryota > Metazoa > Chordata > Myxini > Myxiniformes > Myxinidae > Myxine > Myxine glutinosa. Next base: position 143,672,878 of record NC_136261.1, on the reverse strand, counting down.
TTACTTTCGTTTCCTCTTCCTTTGGTTTTGGTGTACATAATTAATAAATGTCTGTTATTTCTTACCTTTGGTTTCTTCTTTCCCCCCGATCGCTTTTGTCCTGTCTCCAATTGAGTACCTATGGCACGATTCGGCCAACGCGCAGAATCGGGTTCGTCAATTGCTAACGGCTCGAATCACGGATTGCTAAACCACTCAGCAAATACCATCTTGTCCGTGGTTCGAGCGGTACTTGTCTCCCTGCTTTGTGGAGGGATTGGTAAAAGTATTCGGGAGAACACCTTGACCAATAACCCTGACCAATTTCACCCCGCAAAGGAGCGTTATAAGTACCAGGACTAGAGACGGCCAGCTTAACAGGCCAAGGGGATTAACCCCCCCCCCTTGCTAAGGGGAGTGCCGTCTCTGAGATCCGTAACAATTAAATTTTGTGACGGGATTGTCGCCATCAAACGGACCCACTCTCCTCCTTACAATGCTCCGTATCCTCGTCGGGCACCTCACTCATCTGCCGGATCACGTCTTCTCCGTACCTTCTCACCCAACTCCATCACTCCTCTCTTCAAGCAGTCCCTCGCAGCCGCTTTTATTGTCTGTGTAGGAATCAAGCCGCCGGCTCTGATGACACACCTACCGGTTGGCTCACCTCGGCGCTGGTTGGTCGGTAAGGGCTCGCTGACTCCACCTCTGCTGACGAGTCGACGTGTCACACCTTGTTCTGGTGGCTCTGCCCCCTTCTTCCTTGGCTTGACCGCATGGCTTATGGCGGCGTGGTGCCAGTAAAACAGCCCAATGCAATCGCGGCGAACGCGGCTGGCAAGCGAAGTATCACAATTTGGAGAGGGAGAGAGCAAAATGGACGGAATGGGGCCTATCTTATTTGATGAATGCAACGCAGATTCAACTATTGGGAACAGATCCTTAACTGAAACACATAATAATGAAATAACTACGGAGAGGTCCTATGGTTCGCTATGTGTTGTACATGGACTAACTAGGGTGCGATCTTTAACAAAGCCAATTGATGGGGATATTTACAGGCGATCATTTATAAGGGAAACATTTACTAAAATTTACTAGTGAAGGTTCTAAAAACCGTGACAATATCCTCTTACTTTTTGCATGTGTGCAAAATCGAGTTTATGTATAGTCAGCAGATTTAGATTTAGTCAAAATAGCCCCCATTTTTTTTTTCAACATGCCATGGACAACGAAAGAAAATAGTTTTCAGTCGAAGTCTACTTGAAAACGAAATCCTTCAAGAAGACACAAATTGAGGTAGGGTTAGATGCCTCAGTACAACGTCCACTGAGGAAGGCAACAATCCACATATAATATCAAAAACAGCAATAACTGACAAAATCTGTTCAATCACTGCAGCTGAATGTGTAAGAATAAGAAACAATTTCCCCCATTGAATCTACGTGTGTCTACAGTGTAGAGGCCGACATATTTAACATGTGTGCTAACCCAAATCAATTCAATGACATTAGATATATCCATCTGAAACTTTTGATAGTGATTGTGCATCAAATAATTTGTCATTAAAAAAAAAAAAAAAAAAAAAAGAGGTTATTAAATTGGATGGGTACCTTTTCTGTGGTCCCCATGTGTTTAAGATGAACTATAACAATGCGACTGTGTCATCAATATGCCTCCGCATAGTCCCACAATGGGGAGATACCCTCGTTCACTGTCCTAAAAATAAACAAGTTTGATTTAAATCCCTTCAGCTGTTTTCAAGTATCACATTTTCACCAGCCATGACAGGTTTCACATCGATCGGTGAAGCAGTTTCAGAGAAGGGATTTTAAAAAAATTAACATTTTTGGCTGGTATAACACTTCACCGAGGATGTCAACATTATCATGCTTTTGTTCCCCATTGGGAGTATTTAACAACGTGCCAAACTTCAATTTTTTCCATTCAGCAGTTTCCGAGAAATAGATTTTTAATTATTTGCTTTTAATCCAAGATGGCTGCCATACCACGTGACCTATGACATCACAATTATCATAAAAACATTCTGCATGGGTGTCACTCCTACCCTGAAAGTTTAGTCTCAATCGGACATATTGTTGCTGAGAAAAACGAGGTTTAGCCCATGCGGACGGACAGATGTATGTATGGACGGACGGATGGACGGACAACCCGAAAACATAATGCCTCCGCTAACTTTGTTGGTGAAGGCATAAAAAACAGCCAGGCTGAAGAATAGTCTAATATTTTAAAGCGATAACTTTTCAGAAGTGGCAACAGGTGCAAAAAGTACAACATGTTTTAAGGAAAGTGCAGTTGGTATGTAGAGAACTAGAACAATGTGACTGTCACCAATATGCCTCTGCATAGTCCCACAATGGGTAGATGCCATCACTCTGCATATGTATGGGTAGTGGATCAACTTTTGTGAAGTTTCGTGTTGATCGGAAAAGGTTCATTTTTCTATACAAGATGGCTTCCAAACCACATGCCCTATGACATCATCATTTTCAAACTATATGCAACAGTGCTGTTAGATGATATTTGTAAAATATCGTATCGATAAGGTGAGCGGTTTCAGAGATATAATTATTTAATATTTTCCTTCAATCCAAAATGGCTGCCAAACCATGTGACCTATGATGTCATAAATTTAATATTTCAATACAAATGTGTCATAGAGCATGTGCAGGCAATTTCAGATTTTTAGGATAAGGAATTCGATTAAAACATTTTTGGCTGTTATACCACTTTATTTTGCATTATTTAACGGACAAATCTAGGCTTTATGCGAGAGTCGCCAGACGAAGCTACTCCTGAGAAAAAGGCACATGACAGCACATTAAGTTTGCAAAAAGTTTGCAAAAAGTTTGCAAAAAGGCATGTGAAAGACTCTGAGAGCATGAGGCAAATTA